>NC_139545.1:58813445-59465945 GCF_965153285.1 Podarcis tiliguerta | reverse complement strand
TCTCTTGGAGGCGAAACTCCTGCCCCCCTGCACTCCTCGCCTTGCGCTGGGGACGGGACTGAGAGTGCACATGGGGACACAGCGCTCCCTCTTTCTGCACTTCTTCTTTGGTCTGACCTTCGAAGATGCTTGAAAATTGGAGGTGCGGGGGTGAGAAAGCAAGAGCAAGCCAGAGACTCGTGGGAGGGAAGAGGGAGCTCCCTCAGCAAGTGCCGTGGGGGCCAGAGTTTCTGTGGTTGGGTCCCAGCCCGTTCCTGGTTCCTGGGGCCAGATGGTGTGGGAAGGGGAGTCTCTCTCCCATTACTGTGTTCACGGAAAGCCCAATTCTTCCAAAGCACACATTGCTCCCAAGGGTATTCACAGACACCCCCCCCCCTCGGTTAAACCAGCCCTTTCACCTGAGTAGGAAGGGGGCTGTCGCAGGAGCAGCTGCCATTGGGTAAAGAATTCTTCCCAGGGCCTTGCTGGTCTTGTCCTGGGCTTTGCCCGGTTCTTGGGCCACGAACATTGCTTCCACTGCGCTCTCTTGTGGTTGTGGTGGGGGGAGAAAGGCCCCTTCAAGGTCGGGGGGGGGCAACCTGAGTACGGGGGGGGGGGGAGATGCCAGACCGATGGTGCGAGAGACGACTGAGCCCCACTTCCTCTGCCCCCCCCCCAGGACTACATGCAGAACATCCACGGGAAGGAGATTGACCTGCTGAGGACGACGGTGAAGGTGCCGGGCAAGAGGCTTCCTCGGGCCACGACCACCGCTGCCCCCAGCGCCAGCCCCAAAACCAACGGGCTGGCCAAGGAGCGGAGCAGCATCCAGTTCCCCGGAGGCTCCAGTAAGAGCGGGCGCGGTGGCTATGGGGCACGGCTACGGATGGGCAGGGGGAGCGTGGCCTGGGCAGTCAGGAAATGCTGTGGGGCTAGCATATGGGAGCCAAAAGCACAAAGACCCGGGGGGGGGGAGGTGCTGGTGCAGTCAGAGGCCCACAGGAGAGGCTGCCTGCCCTTGCCATGCCCTTTGCCCAAACCTGGCAAGGAGCCTTGCGGCTTCCTGCCAGTGCCGAGACCTCCCTTCCCTTGATCTGCAGCCTCTCTTGGGTGCCCCTGCCTGCCCCTGCTGTGTGCCTGCAGGAGGACGGGCCACAGGGCTACAGGCCAGCCCCTGTCTCTCTCCCCACCCCCTGGCAAGAGGATGGCCGCCGCTGCCCAACTTTGGAGCGCTTGACTTCGCAGCTCAAATGTTCCTCTAATGGAATGTAGATGGAGTGATGGAGGGAAGGGAGAAGATGAGCAAAGTGCCGGCTCTATTAACGGTTTTCAGTGTCTAATTAAATGCAAATAACTAGCATTAAAGCCCCATTACGGCTGAGCATCCAAGCCCTCCAAAGTTGGGAAGTTTGCAAAGTGGGGGCTTTGTTTCTCGGGCGAACGCAGCCGTTGCCTGCAGGTGGGTGGTGGGTGGACAGAGTGTGCCGGCAAGGAGCGGTTTTCCTTGGCTGGCACGGGGCGCCTGCCCAGCTCTGCCCGCCTCCCCTGCCAGCCCTGCTGAACCTCTCCCTTCAGTCTGGCGAGTTGGCAGCTGGGGAGAAATCTTTTGGAAGAGGAAATCTGGTGTTCTGACCGAGGGGCAGGGCCAGGGTCTTGATGGGTGGCGGTGGAAATGGAGTCTCCTCTGGCCCTTCCGAAGGCCCACTGGCCGCTGGTGGCGGAATCTTTTCAGAGATCCCACAAAAGCTGCAGCCACAACAAATCTCCTTGTTGTTTCTGCTCCAGTGCGCATCTTTGGCATTCATGGCTCCAGCTCCCTCCAGCTGGCTTTCTGGGGGGGGGCTCTCAACGCTGCAGCTCGGAGCCAGCTCCCGGCCAGCCTCACATGCCCTGCCAAAGATGGGTTGGGGCTGGGCCCCCAGGCAGCCTCTGCCATGCCCTGCCCTTGCCTGGTGCTGTGCAGAGTCAGTGCCACAATGTTCCCACCCCGGCAGGGCAAAGGGGGGGGCGGCACGCAGATGGGCGCTTGGTGCACAGGAAGAGGAGACCTTGGTGTATCTGGAAGGGAGTTGATGGGAGGGTGGAAGGTCTTAGGGGAACGGGTCGGGGTGCCTGCCCAGGCTCCACAAGGGGTCTGCTCCTCACCTTGCCTGGTGCGCATCTGGAATTCTGCGCTGGGTTCAAGAGGAAGGAGAGGTTTGGGCCTTGTGGGGGGGGGGCAGAGTGCATCCGGACTGTGGGGCTTGCTCTGCCCTTCCACCCGTGGCGTCATTGGTGCGCTTGGGGCTGGCTCGTTGGCTTGATTGTTCCCCTCTTAAGCGCGCATGGCTGGCATGTGCTCTGCCCTTCGCCCCGGCCAGGCACGTGCCCTGCCCCCCCCGTCCGCACCGCAGGGGCAGAGAGCGCGATTGGCTCCCCCAAGCCCGGTTGCTTTGCCTGCTGTGATCATGTCACGTCGGGCTCTGTCGATGTTAACATCTCATTATCTTTGTTACTGTAATTACATTATCCGCTGCTTTATGCAGAATTATTCTCCAAGGACTAATTGATGGATCCATGTTTAATTCATTAATCATTAGCATCAAATTCGACAATTACAGTGCACACTGATTGTGGAATTTCAAATGTAATGAGGGAAGAATTAACAAAGAAAAGGGAAACCTGTTTGGCTGCTGCTCTGCTGCTCACTACGGGGGTGATGACATTGAGGCAGGGGGAGAGGCGGGGGGCGCTGGGCAACGGAGGGAGGCAGGCAGAGCGAAGACCCCTCCCTCGCCTCTGGAAGCAGGGGTCTCTGGACTCGCCTGCCCTGGGAACGGGGGCAGCCTTCTTCAAGGGGTCTCTTCCCTGCCAAGGCTGAGCGGCCTCAGGTGCGAGGCATGACTGCAAAACAGTTCCTCTCCTGGCAGAAATGTCTTATGTGGCTCCCCACTGGATCTTGACCGGGCCCTGTTCTCTGTCCAGGCAGCCCTGGTCTTCCCTGCACATCCCCTTTGCTGCCTACTTAAATGCCCCATTAGCTGCGCCCTTCCTACCCCCCCCCCCCAAAGTATTTTTTTTCTTGTGTTGAAATCTATCAGAAATGCAAATAAATAATAATAAGAGCAACAATAATGAAATTTTAGTCTAAAAGGCCATAGATGGTTTAATTAGCCAAAGGCCTTTACTGTTTCAAAAGCATGCAATGATATAGTGTATGACTCCTTAGCAAACCCAGCTGTGCATCATACATAAATGGAAGGTGTTATTTGGGGGCGGGGGGTTAGAAGCAGCCTGCAGACCTCATAATCTTGTAGAAAGTTGCATTTTAAGTTTGAAGGCTCGGAGAATGAAGCCGCTCCGTCATGTAATCGGTGATGAGCTCTTCCGCTGAACTGCCTGCCATCTTCCCCATCCTGGCGCCTTCCAGACTACAACTCCCATCAGCCCAAGGGCTACATGACACTGAGACTGATGGGAGTTGCCCTTAACTCAGGTGTGTCTCTTTTACACCTGTCCCACACAGCCCAAGCAAGAGGCACACCTTTGGCTGCATGGACTCATTTCTCTTCGCTGAATCCATGCCTGGAAGATCCAGGGATCTCTTGATGTTTTGTAAAATTGATTGATCATTTTTATTTGATTTTGCAAATATAATTTTATAACAGTCCAAATACAGTGGTACCTCTGGATGCGAACGGGATCCATTCTGGAGCCCCGTTTGCATCCAGAAGCGAACGCATCCGTGCATCCGCACATGCGCGGGTCGCCGTTCGCCGCTTCCGTGCATGCGCGTGATGGCATTTTGAGCATCTGTCCATGCGCAAGCGGCGAAACCCGGAAGTAACATGCTCTGTTACTTCCGGGTTGCCACAGAGTGCAACCCGAAAATATTCATCCCGAAGCCACTTCAACCCGAGGTATGACTGTACACATCCATATATAGAGATTACTCTGAATCTCCAGACTTCTCCCCGTCCCCTTCATGGGTCCTATTATTTACATTTAAAACTGCATATTATTCTGTAATCAATCCATCCATATTATAGCGTTTGTTGCGTTACAAGTGAGATTAAAATCCCGCTGATGTTTTCATCCGCTTGCAGTGGTCTCCTAAATAGATTATAATTTCCCCCCATTCTTTTTAAAAGTTTTTGTCCTCTTGGGTTCCTGAGCTTTCCAGTCAACTTTGCCATTTCGGCATAGTCCATCTGCTTGTTTTTCCATTCCTCTCTGGTCGGGACTCGTTCTTCTGTCCGCCTCTGCGTGTGTTTTGTAGGCCATGAGGCAGCAGTTCTGACTTGGAAGGTTGCAACTGGGGCTGGGGGGGGGGGGCTGCTCATCCTTTCCCACTTGCCATTCCCCATGCCCTTCTCTAAATTCCCCGTGCCCTTGCGCCCCCCGGCGCTGGGAACAGGCACCTGTTTTCTGCCTGGGCCCTGATTGCCATGGGGGGGGGGGGCGGGTTCGGTCACAAAAAGAAGCTTAGGAGCGAAAAGGTGTCTCTTCCCTCAGCTCCCCCCCCCCCACTTTTAAAAGTTTTATTTTTGCTTTAAGAATTCAGGTGGTGCTCTGAGCGTGGAGCTGGCACACCTTGGCTGGGCCCTTGGCTTTGTTCCCAGGAGTCCTGCCAAGCTTCCCCCAAGCGTCCCCCATCCTCCGGTGGGCAGAGGGGGCCTGAGTTCGGGAGGCGCCAGCAGCGGCCTCACCACTGTGTAGCGGGGGGGGGGGTCTGCTTGGCAGATCTGCCTGGCTCGCACCAGCCGCTCATTCTTGGGGGGCCTGCACCTTTATATTTTGATTTGTGTCATAAAAATTTGTACACACCTTGATTATTAAAAACCGAAACCTCAAAGCGGTTTACAAAGGATAAAAGAAGGAAATCAAGATGAAATACAGCTGTACTTTAAAGCATGCAAAAGTTAAAATACTAAAACAGATTAAAACCCTTTTGCGTGTGTTCTTTCCAGCGCCTCCCTCAGAGTGCTGCTTCTTCGGTCATCCGGAGCAATCTGGCGGCGGCAGAGCTCTCCTCACGAAACGCCACTCCCTGGCAGTATTGCTCTTTATTCTGAAAGGGTCTCCATTTTTATTTGTTCCATTTTTTTTTATTTCGTAAAATGGCACACCACCGCCTGGTTGTGGTTTGCAAAAGCATAAAATGAGAATGCCAGGATAACATTTCAATAGTTTTAAGACACACACAAAATTAAAATAGTAAAACCAGTTAAGATTCACAGCAACTTTCAAGAGTCTGGGGAGGCTGATTTAAGCAAGAATATTTTTAGCAGGCCCTTTGAAAGGTCCAGTGAAGGTGCCTGCTGGGTGTCAAGAGGCAGGGAGTTCCACAGGGTAGCTCTGGAATCGTTGAGTTCTTGCCAGTGTGGAAAGGGTATTATGGGGTGCCTGGGATAGTGCCAGTTCCACTGATGGAGAAGGCACAGGTCAAGTAAATGAAGAGAGGGTGGGGGGGTCCAGGTTCCCCCCTCCTGCCCCCCAGGGGCCTTTTCCTCTCGACTCTCAGCAGGCTTTGCCAGCTGCAGAAATGGGTCTTTGCCACCACTGTTCACCTGTTAGGGCTTTAGACAAGGGCGCTTGAGGCTTTTTGTGTCTTTAACTGTTTATTTTATATGTGAATCAACTTGAGACTGTGGTTTAGGAGGCAATGAATGAATCGCTGTCAATGCTAACACTGCTCCTGCCTTAGGAGGGAGGAGTCTAGTCAGTGGCGGAGGCCAGGGAGCTCAGGCTTTGCCATGCTCAGAGCACTTCCTGCTTAAAAGGTCTCTGGCAGCAACGCCAGGGGAATTTCAGGGGGTGTTGGCCGGACTGGGTTCGGTTCGGTGGCCCCTCGGGGGGGGGGGCGGTGTCAGTAGAAGGCAGCTCCCTGCGCTGTTGTGCATCATGTTTTAGTTGAGGAGCAACTTGCACATTTGATGCAAAATGAGCATCATAGGATAAGAAAGAGCACAATGTCCTGTTAAGCATCTCCTGTCCCTCCCGATGAGACACAGCTTGGAAACCCGGAAATGATCTCTTTCAGCTTCCTCCTTCTGGAAGAAGGTCCAGGGTTATAAAGACCAGGACTAGCTGCCTGAGAAACAGCTTCTTCCCAAATGCAATTCTGGTTTTAAATGCAGTATAAGGAGTATATTGTATTGTAGTATATTGTATTTTAAAATGGGGTTTCAGAGTTTTTAGGGGTTTTCGAATGTCTTATGTAGATTTTTCAATTTCATTGTTCCGTATGGGGCAGTGACAATAAAGATATCGTATCGAAAGCTAAGCCCCTGAGCCCCACAAGGCTGGCTTTTTGGGAGGAGGGGTTTCGTAGGTGTTTGCTTCCTTTACTGCATTTGCCCCTCACCTTTCGCCAAGGAGCTCAAGGTGAGCTGGTCCCCCCAGCTGCCTCCTGCTCAGACAGAGCCAGCGCAGGTGTGCCCGTTTCGGCCAGAGAGAGCCCGTCTAAGGGGAGCAAGAGCCATCAGCCGACTTGATGTGTTTCAGCAGTTATCGGGATCTGTCCTTGTGAGCAATCCTAGAATCAAGATGGTAGAGTTGGAAGGGACTGCCAAGGGTCATCGAGTCTGACCCCCTGCGTTGCAGCGATCCTAGCCGAAGCATCCCTGACAGGTGGCCAACCAACTTCCGAAACCACCAAGCAAAGAGAGCCCACCACCTTCCAAGGCTGTCCATCCCACCAGCAAACAGCTCTCACCCTCAGAACGTTTTCTCTGAGGTTTAGTCAGAATCTCTTCTCCTTTGAATCCGCTAGTTCGGGTCCTCCCCTCTCAAGCAGCAGAAGACAATTGGCACAGCCTCTTCCTGCCTTCAGGGATGCGGGTGGCGCTGTGGTCTAAACCACAGAGCCTAGGACTTGCCGATCAGAAGGTCGGTGGTTCGAATCCCTGCGACGGGGTGAGCTCCTGTTGCTCTGTCCCTGCTCCTGTTCAAAAGCACATCAAAGTTCAAGTAGATAAATAGGTACTCCTCCAGTGGGAAGGTAAACGGCATTTCTGTGTGCTGCTCTGGTTCGCCAGAAGCAGCTTTGTCATGCTGGCCACGTGACCCAGAAGCTGTACACTGGCTCCCTCGGCCAATAAAGTGAGATGAGCGCCCCAACCCCAGAGTCGGCCACGACTGGACCTAATGGTCAGGGGTCCCTTTACCTTTACCTTCCTGCCTTCACCTGGAGGATAAAGAGGAGGGTGGGGGTCATTTGTCCCAGGGCCTCTCGCTCAGCAAGGCCCTCCCTGTCCTCTGCCAGCTGAGTCTGGCTTCTAGCTGCTCCCTTCCCAGCACCCAGATCTGTGCTGATGGGCCTGACACTCAGGGGCTGCTCCAGTGACTCCTCGCCTGCCTGCCATGCCATTTCCAGCTGCACAGCTCTGTGAAATAGCTTTCCAAGGTGTCTTTCGGCTCAAACTCCCTCCCTCCCTCTCTCCCTCCTGACTCCCCAGAGCCTTGCAAGAGAAGGCCTCCCCTCCGCTCTTGGCCCTCAGCTGCATCCCGGGAGACCTGCAGAGAACGATGGCAAAGGACCCTCTGGTGCCTTGGGCAGTGGCTGGAGCCTGCCAGTTTCCTAGCGGGCAAACTGGGTGGCTCCAAGTTTCCAGAGGCCGCTGTGGGGCCTTTTCTGTCTGTCAACCGTCAGGCCTCCTGGCGTGACAGGCAGGGAGGGGGGGAGCCTGGCAGGGGTTCCACGTAATGCTTTGCTGTTGGCCCCTGTTTTGCCACGGGCACATGGGGCTGGCCGTTCCTGCCCTTGTTGGCTGCTGCTCCCAAACGCGCTGTCGGCAAAGCCCAGCCCAGAGGGGGTGCAGTGAGTGAGCTGTCCTTCCAGGGGGCTTTTGCTGTGGAGCTGCCCCCCCCACACACACACTCCAGGCCCACTCTTGGAGGGGAAGGCAGAGACTGATTCCCCATCAATGGAAATGGACTTGAATTGGCACAGTGAGTGGCTGGATGGATGAAGGACAACAGCAAACTAATGTGTGTGTGGGGGGGGGTGTTGTGTGACCCATTGTGCACTTTCTTCAGAATTCCTGAAACTCCAACAGGGGACTCAAGGGGAGGCTCTGCCCCTGCAAGTCCACTGAGCACCCGGCCCCCTTGGACCTCCACCTGAGGACTGTGCTGGGTCCATTTTCTGCAGCACTGCAGAATGAGCTTGTGGCTGTGTGGGCACCTGTGCCCCCTTCCCTTTCTCCCTGCTGCCGCCAATGGGCAATTTCAGCCTCCAGCTTCCTTCTGCCCAAGCCCCCCTGCTCCACCTGCCTTGCCTGGCACATGCCAGCTCCCAAGGGCCGGGAACCTTCAGAGGGAGAGCTGCCACGATGAACACAAGTTGCTGCCCACCCCCCTCAGCGCCAGGCAGTGACCACGTCTGGCTGATGAGCTGCTGGCAGCTTGGCTCCTGCCTCCCCACCACGAGCCCCTGCTGAACCTGAATGTCTGTTAACAATGGCTTGTGGGGGGGGGGCATCCTTGCCTGCAGGGCATTGGCCCTCCTTTTCTGTGCCCAGCACTGATGTTCTGAGCCCCCCAGCCAGGTTTGTCGCAGGTATTGGCTGTCTGGCATCTCAGACGAGGGACAAATTTGAGTCATTCTAGTCCAGGGCAGTTTGGGAGCTCTTCTTCTCAGCAGGTGTAGTTCACCTGAGTTCTTCTCAAATCCCACACCAGGGTCCTTGTTAAAAAAAATAAAGGAGAGACAGGAACGACGCTTATCTCAGGTGGACTTCCAAATTAGGAAGCTGAATGTGGGAAGATTCAGGGCAGATAAAAGAAAGTTAAACGGTGGAATTTGCTCCCCCAGAAAGCTGTGGTGGGCTCCCGCTTGGGTGGCTGGAAAAGAGGGTTGGACAGGAGGGCTCTCGGTGGCTCATGGGCACAGTGGCCGGACTCTGACATCCCCAGCTGGAGGTAGCAACGCTTCTGCTTCTGGCGGGGCAGCCCAGTCAGATAGGCGGGGTATAATATATTATTACTATTACTATTATTATCCATTTCTTTTGTGAAAACCCAGCCTGGCTAGTCTCCCTGGCAGCTCCCTCTCCCTGCATAAAACTCATGCGCCTGTGGAGCCAGTGAAATAAGACGCGATTTGCACCTTGCGCTAGGATGGAAGTCAGGAGTGGGAGACGCCGGGTGGGCATTCCAGAGGGCCTGTGCCCACGATGCCATTGCTCTGCCCAGAGGCGGGAGGGTGGCTGGGGGGGGGGGGGAGTGGAGGTCTTGAGATGGCTGCCCTCCTCCTCTTGCTCCTCCTGCTGCTAGAGGCAGTCCAAGACTTTTTGCCCCCTGAGATGGACCCCAGAATGCTGTCCTTCTCCCACCAGGGAAGAAGGGGCGAGAGAAGTTCTGCCTTAGGAACAAGGAGGGAAGGAAGATTAACGTTGGGATCTGCTGCCCTAGTGAATCTCCTTCCCTGGCAGCCCTGGCTGGGACCTTGTGGCTCCCCGTCGTCTCCAGCTTCTGGCTGGGGGGGTCTTGACCATGGCTGCTCCTGCCTGCCGCTGCTGCGGCCCCTCCCCTCCTGCCAGGGAAGGCAGCAAGAGAGATGGATGTGGCAGCCGGGAGCCGAGCACCAGCTAATTACCCTTCCGAGTATGTCTTGTAAATTAAGGGCTAATTAGAGGCAAAGTCAGTGTCATGGTTTTACACGTGTTTTTCAGGCGCTGAACCGCCAGAGGGAGGGGGAGCTCAGCGGAGCAGAGAGCGGGCGGCCCTGTCACTCATCCCAGGGTGGGGCAGGGGATGGGGCCAGCGGAGCAGCAAGGCTCCCCTCGGACCCCAGACCCCTTTACACCTGTCCTGGCAATGGTCAGGGGCTTTACTCTCTATAGCTCAGAGATGAATAGGACTACAAGGCTCTGGCCAGGTTTGGCTTGAGAGCAGCTGCGGTTGCTTGGAGCCCCAGCTGTGTGGGGTGGGCAGCAGGGGCTGGGGGGCTGCCTTGGCCCAGCCTCTCTCCTCCCCCCAGCTCCGAGATCCCGGAGGTTGGAAAGGGACCCCTGAAGGGCATCTAGTCCAACCTCCTGCAATGCAGCAATCACAGCCAACACATCCCTGACAGACAGCCATCCAGCCTCTCTTTAAAAACCTTCAGGGAAGAAGAGTCCGCCCCCTGCCAAGGAGGGAGTCTAGCCAGGATGGTGCCCCCTTGTCTCCCCATCAGCCTCTCCCTCCCACTTGCCCCATCCATCTGGGGGGCTGCAAGGCAGCTTCAGCCCCAGCCTGTGGCTCCCTGCCGCCCTTGCCGCAGTCCTCTGTCTCCCAGGCCTTGCCTTCCGGGATCAGTCTTGGGCCGAGAAGAAGGGGCTGTCCTCTCCCACTTTCTCTCTGGAAGTGCCCAGGGCTGTGAAGATGGGGGGGGGGGCTTCCTTGGAATGGGGCAGGCGATGGGCTGGCCAGCTGGGGCTGCTTGGCCCCCTTGCGCAGTGCAATGGGAGGGGAGCAGCGTCCGCGCTGGCGGCTTTTGCTTGGTTCTCCCCAAAAGTTTCGTTCCCGTAATGTAAGAAGATATAAATGCCGGGACACCCCGGCAGAGTGAGAGTTCCTGTGTGCCAAGGGGTTGGCAGTGCCAAAGAGGGAATCCTGAAGGGCTCTGCAATATCCCCTCCGTGGTTCTCTGGCCAGAGGTTCAGGCTGATCCCTCACAGGACCCCACTGTCTGTCGGTCTGTCTCCCACGGATGCCCCTCCTGCCGTCCTTTCCATCAGATGAGTCAGGAGGTGCCAGGCCAGAGGTGGGTGGGCTTGGCCACTACAGGCGGACAGGCAGGTCAGAACTTGGGGCAGCAGGAACGTAGCCCCCTTCTCACCCTGGCCCTTGCCCCTGTCTGTCCCCCCCCCCCCAGCTCCCTGCTGGCTCCCTTGTGAATTCCCCCCCCACAGGAAGCTGCGATTGGCCTCTCGGGCAAGTGGCCCCAAGGACCGCATACTGGGGGCAGAGGGAGGGGGGCACAGCTTGTTGCTGCCCCGCTTTGGCGGTGGCTGGGGTGGGAAGCTGGCGTGACTCCACAAAGCTGTTTCCCCAAGCTGCCCTCGACAGGTGTTTTTCAGGCATCGTAAAACAGCGCCATTTAGCAGCTTACCTGTAGCCTTTAGGAGCAAAGGTGCCTTTTTGCGTGCAGAGGGGCTGGAGCGCCAAGCAATGGGGGGGGGCATCAGGGCAGCCAGCCCCCCATGCCCAAATCTAGTGGCTCCACCTGCCCTCCTCTTGTCCTCAGAGGTCCCAGTGGCCTCCCAAATCCTTGGGTCTGGCTCCACCCCTCCGCTGCAGATGGGTCCCCCCCTCACCCGGGGCTGTCTCTCTCCCGCAGGCGCCCCCCACTCGGCCAGCAGCACCTCCCTGCACTCGGAGCGCTCAGGCAGCGGCACCAACCTGGTGGGCTTCAGCATGAAGCCGGATGGCGGCGGGGGAGGGGGCATGCACCAGCGCTCCTACTCCGTCTCCAGCGCAGACCAGTGGAATGAGGCCCTTGTCCTGCCCAGCAACGTCCCAAACCCAGGTGAGTGGCAGCAGCCAGGGGGGGGAGGGGTTTGTGAGTTTTGTGCTGTGGGAGGTGGGCAGACCTGCTGCCTGGGGTGGCCCCTGCAGCTGCCCCTCCATCTCTCAGCCCCTGTCTTCAGAGCTCAGCCCATGGAGTGGGGCCGCTGCCATGATGCAGGCCAGAAATTGCCCCCCCTCCCAGGAAGGCGGGGGTCCCCTCTGCCTCACTCCTCTTTGCCCTCCCCATGTCCTGCTCTTTATTCCAAGCCTGGGGCCCCGAAGTGTTTCCACAGGGATTGGGAAGGGGAGAAGGCAGGGGGAAAGGGGCCACCCCAGGCAAGGCCCTGCTTTGCCCAGGGCCAGGGGAGGTCGGAGGTCAGGCCTGGAGGGGCAGAGAGGCAGCAAGGGTCTTCTGCCTCCCAGGGGAAGGCTCTGGCCACCCTCTCACCTGCCTGCCTGCCTGCCTGCCTGCCTGCCTGCGGATGTGCTGCACCCGTTGGCTGGCTGCAATGAGCAGGAGCCCCAGCAAAAAGTCTCTCCTGCCTCCCCCCTCCCTCCCCCCTCCCTCCCTCCTGCACGGGTGTTTCAGGACAGTTGAGTGAATTAAAATAATTCATACATTTCCCAACGTAGCCACTTTGCCGAATTGGAAAATAAATGCTTCTGTGCGGCATCCATCACTCGGTGCTTCCTGGCTCTGCCGCCGCACTAAAAAAGCAGTTAAATGCACATCAAGAGTGGAGGAGCCATTTCCATGCCTGCTCGCCCCCTTGTCGTTCTCATTAGCGCGGCAGCCGCCCCCCCACTCCCTCCCAGGGGCTTTCGCAGTTTAAAGAGAGCCTCTTTATGATCATTACCGGAGTCCGACTGCGCCGCCGCCATTTGGAGCTGGGGAGGCTCCTCATTTGTAACTGTGAAAAACTATCAATTTCGGCGCGCCTGATGCAGCGCCTCCATCATTGGCCCCATCAGCTCCCTGCTGGAAGCGAATTAATCAGACTGTTACTGCTGATGGGGCAGAGCGAGAGAGAGAGGGAGAGAGAGAGAGAGAGAGAGAACGAGTGAGCGGGCGGGAGCCAGCCAGCCAGTGGATGTGGGGCAGGGCAGAGGGCTCCTCGCCCAGGACCCTGCCTGCGCCACCAGGACCTGCCCTGGCCGGAGGCGACAGCAGAGGAAGTGGGGCTCTGGCCCCCGACGGTGAGGGGAGGGTGTCCAGGCCAGGGGCAAACAGTGGCTGGAGAGCCCCTGCGGCTCTGGGAGCCCTTGGCAGATGGGGGGTTCACCGCTCTGCCTGCGTGAGTGTCGCTTGGGGTGAGGAGTCTCTTCCCGTATAGGCGGGTTGGTCTGGATGACCTTTGAGGTGCCCTCCGCTACCACATGGCCCTGTTCCCAGGGCTTTTCCTGCAGCCCTGGGAGGGGCTGCATCCGTGTCGAATTCCACCCTGGTGCCCCTGGGTGTGGGAGAGTTTCCAAAACACCCCCCTCCTTGCCCGTGGTCCTCAACCTCCAGAAAGAAGAACAGCCGGCAGGAACGGGGAAACGGGGGGCCAAATGTGGCCCTCCCATTCTCTCCGCCTGGCCCCTGGGCCTCTCCCCAGCCCTGCCTTGCACTCTCCTAGGGAGCTTTTGCCCGGCCGCAAGGCGTCCTTGAGCTCTGCTTAACAGGTGGGCGTGAGCAGAGTCTTGCCCATCTGATGAAGCCCACTTTGGTTGCCCATTCTTGCCACACACATGCCCCCAGAAGAGAAAGTGGCCCTCTGGCTGGGAAAGGCCTCCCCTCCCCAAATCTGGCAATAAGAAGAGCCTCCTGCCACATTTGCCCCAACCTCCTGCTTCCCCCGGTGCCCAGCCAGATGCCTCTGGGAGGCTGGCAAACAGGGCAAGAGCTCTCTGCCACCTAGGATGCCCAATGTCTGCTCTCCTGGTCCCAAAGGTGGCGTGTGGCCCCCGGGACTGGTAGGCACTGGCAGGAGTAAGGGCCCCGGCAGAGGGGGGGGGGAGGAGGCCGTGAGTCAGGCGCCTGTCCTGGGTGGGGGTGAGGGGTCAGGAGCCCTTCTGAGGTTGGCACTGCACGACTCGCCGTGGCTGTAGATCCTCCAGGGCCAGCATAGGAAGGGCAGGGCTTGTCCTCCACTCGGACGCCAGCCCAGAAGCCATTGACTTGGTGAGGTCCCCGTGGCTGGCAAGGGGGCCAGTTCATGCAGCCATGCTGGGAAGAGAGGCAGTCTCCTCATACCGAGACGGAGCATTTGGTCCATCTGGCCTAGTGGTGTCTGCACGGACAGGCAGCAGCCTTTTCCAGCGCCACACGGTGATGCCTAGGGTTTGTGTGTCTGAGACCTGCTTGCAGGGCAGCCCCTCTGCTGCCAAGCTCTGCCCCTTCCCCACATTGGCCCTGCCTGGGTTTGCAACACATGGGGCTGCCCCATGGCCAGACGTTTCCTGTGGCCAGAGCCCCACAGCTGAGCACGGATGGGTCTGTAGCCCAAGGGCAGGATCTCCCGGGGTGATGGGGCCCCTGCTTCCCCCTGGGCCTGGCTGGGGGGTGGGCAGGCCCCTTTCCCTTTGCAGAGGAGGCTGAGAGAGACCCCTTTCCCTGCTCTGTGTGGGGTTCTGTCCCATTGCCCCTCTCCACCTGTGGCTGAGGCCCTGCTGGCTTGTCTCTGCAGGGCCCTGAATCCCTCGCTAACGTCTGCAGCCGGGGGGGGGGGCGGGTAAGGGGGCATCCTGAGCAGGGCAGGATCCAAAGGAAGTTCAGCCCATCACCTGCCTGTCTCCCCTGCCCCCTGGCATGGCAGGGGTTCCAAAGCAAGAGGGGCTTCCCCCAAACTCTAGGGGGGGAGGCCAAAGTTGGCATTAAGGACATCGGCACCTACCCTGCGCATTTAATCCAGTGCAACTTGATGTGGTTTCATTCATTTTATTTCGTAAAATTTGCACGCCCCTTGATTGTAGGAAACCTCAAAGTGGTTTACAAAAAGAATGTCACTTTGAAGCCCAAATGCCCCCCCAATGGGAACGGTAGTTCTGCAAAGGGGTCAGACCAGAGACCGCTAAAGGAGAAGCGGCAGGGGGGTGGGACGGTGGGGGCTTTTTAGTAACGCAGGTGAGCCTGATGTTTGTGCCGGGGGTCTGTTTGCAGAAGGGCGGGGGCAGCCCACTCCCCCCTCTCCCAGTGAAGGGAGCCCAATGTCTCTCTGGGGTTGGAGGAGCCCCCCCCAAAAGCCCCTGCCCTGGGGGGGGGTGCAGGGGCAGCACTGCCCGGGATCCCTAGCCGAGGAGGGTGGGGTTGGGCCGGGGGGGTCTGGAGCGCCTGGCGGGGGGGCTTCCGCATTTACGCTGATTGGGAGCCGGCGCTCTCTGCTCCGCGGCTGGAATTGAATGTCAGGCTTCTGATTTTGTTGCTGGTCTCTAATGAAATTTGACATTTAATGGTGAGAGCTGCGGCGGCGTGTGTGCGTGTGTGTGTGATCGGAGCTTGATTAGCGCACTCTAATTGACAGTAATTAGCCAGCTCCCTGATTGTTTCTAATTCTGCTATTAATTGTAAGGAACAGTATGATTGAGGATAAATTTGGCGCGTGGCAGGCAGGGATATGGAAGGCGCTCGCGGGGACCCTCCCGTTCCTGCCCCATTGGTGGGGGGGGATCTGCTCTGCCCTTGGGGGGGGTGGCCTGGCCCTTTCGGTGGGGGGCAGGGGAGGCATTGACATCCCCCAATGGGGGGATGCCTTCCTAGGGGCAGAAAGGTAGTGGAGGGGTAGGTTGCCTGCTTTTATTGTAGAGTTGGGGGGTTCCCAGGGGTCATCCAGACCAACCCCGCTTGCGTGGGGTCGGCAGGGTGGGTGTGCCGCGGACGGCGCGTCTGACGCTCTCTCTCCTCTTTCCGCCCCCAGCCAACGGCACCGCCGACTCCCTCAGCTCCAGCCCCAACGTGTCCAGCACCGCCAGCCCCAAGCTGGAGCCCCCGCCGTCCCCCCACGCCAACAGGAAGAAGCATCGCCGGAAAAAGAGCACGGGCACCAGCCGGCCGGACGGGGCTGGGACGGTGGCCGAAGGTACCTTGGGGAACTTGCCTCGGGAGGGCGGGGGTGGGCCCGATTCCCCCTTCAAGGCGCAGGCGCCCCCAGGAGAGGGCAACAGAGTGGGGGCTTCCATCCCAGGCAAGCAGCCGCTGCTTCCTCGGAGGCTGCGTGAAATCACAGAACTCTAGATTTGGGAGGCAGCCCAAGAGGCACCTAGTCCAGCCCCCGCAGTGCAGGAGTCATGTTGTGAATCCTTGTTCAGCCTCCAGAGCATGTGCCGCCTAGCTGGGAGGGCCGTGGGTGGGGGGCTGGGGCTGGGAGGGCCTTCAGAGCGGTCAGGGGCCTGTCCTGAGCCTCGGGGCCTGGCCCTCCTTCCTGCCTCTTTCTGGGGCCTGCCTGCAGGGGCGTTGTGCTTCCCAGGAAAGCCCGGCACGATTCCCAGCCTTCCCTCCGGGGTCTGTGGGGAAGGGGCTTCTCGCTTGCTCAGGGGGTGGTGCGTTGTGCTCAAGGAGGGGACACTGCCCAGGTTGCGCTGAGCGGGGCAGCTTGGGTTGTGCAGGAGGGAAGAAATAAATATCCATTAGAAGTGGTGTTCAGGGTGGAAGAAATAAATATCTGCTGCCTTGACAGTGAGGCCGCTAGTCCTCAAGGAGGGAGCGGGAGACCTCAGCTGTCTCCTTCTAGTCTGTGCCATGCCTGGCCTGGGGTGTGTGTGTGGGGGGGTGTTTGTTCCCCTCGCCTAGGCTTGTGAGCTGTGTGTCCCGGGGTAGCTGAGTTAAACCGCAGCAATATCCCAGGGGTCTAGCACATCCGTAGAGGCTTTCAGGGGTGCAGGTCACTGAGCCCCTCCTCTGCGCAGACGGAGCAAGAAGGCTGAGGCCTTCTCCTTCCTCCTTGATCTGCTGGCAATGCAGAGGAAAGGCATTTGCACCAGTTAGTGGATATCTTCACATGCTCAGGAACCCCCGTGGCTCCTTCTGGCAACACCCCGGGGCCTCTCGGGTGAAGGGGGGCTTTGCATTCTCAACTCCAGCCCCCATTTATCCCTTGCTGCACCTGCTGTGCAGAATGACGATTTGGGGGGAGGGCAGACCCGGCCTTCTTTTCCTGCAGCTTGATGTGGCCCCCGACCCCCTTGGCATTCTGCTTGCTCCTCATTTTGCAGCGCCCAGGAATCTGCTGGCTCGCTGCCTCGCCCTCCCCCTATCCCACGCCAGGGCCCCCTTTCCCCCCGGCGGAAGAGGCCTTTGGGGCTGGGGAGGGGGGCTCCCCGCAGGCAGGCAGGCAGGCCCCAGTGCCTCAGGTTGGCACCCTGGGAGAGAGGGTGAGGTCTCGGGATGAATTGCCATCAGTTTATCTCATTTAGGAGGTAATCAGAGGCGAGGACGTGCGGCGCAATTGAATCTTCGTTGTTCTGAAGTATCATAAATCACGCACGGAGCTGTTGCTTTTTTACATGGCCGCATGTTAAAGAGCGAGGCGCCGCCGCCACTGTGTCAAACTGCTCAGGGAGCGTCTGCAAAGTGCACCGGGGCGTGTCAGGCAGCCGTGGTAGAGGGCGGCGGAGCAGCCCCCCCCCCCCGCCCAACTTTTGCAAACTCCCCGAGCTGAACTCCTGGGCAGCTGAACTCCTGGGAGCAAAACGTGGCCGGTGGGGCTGGGGTGCGAGGGATCGGGGCAGGGTTCCTCCTCAGCTGCTTCCTCCCGGCCAGGGTCCCTTGGCTGTCTGTGTGTCCCTGGCCGGTGAAGAAGTCCTCCTGGGCTTAAGGAGGGAGGCAAGGGGCTCAGCACCAGCCTGGCAGCCCCTCAGCACCTTCCTGAGCAGCAGCCCAGTGATGTGCTTTTGTCGCGAAGCCCACGCAGGGACACCGGCGGCTGGCGAAGAGTTTCTTTGGGGCGGTGGCTGTGATTAATGCTGCCTGTCAGGGCCTGTCGTAGAACCCTTGCTGCCGGCTGGTGGGCGCTCCTGAGCGGCCCCCACCAGACTGCCAGGGATTACGCCTGGTCTCCATGTTCCTCCTGCTCCTTGGCAGCCCTGCTGGATCCTTGCCCCCCACCCTGCCCCATGTCCCTTTGGGAACCTTGCCTCCCCTCTCCAGCCCCCCAACCCCCTGCTTCTGGCTGCCCCTTCCTGGCCTGTCCGTCAACCACAGGGCTGTGCCAGGAGAGGCCCCACTCCTCACTTGCGAGGGCCCCCCCTGCTCCGTTTCCATGGGGCGGCCTTCAGCCGTGTGCTTGTGGGCTCCCTCCGTCTGCCTGGCAGTGTGGGGTGGAGGGGGGAGGAGGGGGGCTGTCCCTGATGCACTAATACAGGTTAGGAATATTGGGTTTAATGAGCTGCAAAATGAGGCGGTAGCGCAATGACATTTACGAATGGCGCCCGCCTCGTGCATCCCCCCCACAACGCCTGCTCGATTGCGGAGGTGCCAAGTCCCTCTCCGAGCGATGAGGGGCTGCCATGATGCCGGGGGCAGCCTCGCTCGTGGGGCTCCCTGGGCATGGGGGGCCGGAGAGGGGCCCGGCTGCAGATCCCGCTCGCACCAGCAGCCCTGGTGTGAAGAAGGCAAGAGGGCAGGTGCTTTGCCAAGGAGCAGCGGAGGGTGGCATGGGGCCAGCCCCATAGAGAGTGGGGTGGCGGATCTCTCCCTCCTCCCACGGCACCTGCTGAGGGACGTCCCCCCGGGACTCCTCCGGCACGTGCTCCCTCCTCGAAAGATGCCCTGGGGAGCAGGTGTAGGCGAGGGGGGTCTGGCTTGGTGGGGGGGCGCCTGGCCTCGCTCCCCTGCTCCCCTCGTGGCCTCGCTAATTTCCCTCTCATTTGGAGGGCTTGTTGCCCAGGCAGCGTTGGAGACGAGGTCGCGGGGTTAACACCCATTAGCAGCCGCTGCCGCGGCGAGGAGGCTGCCTGGCTTGCTCAGGAGTACTTCAGAGCGTTCAGCCTGCGAAACATCATCAAAAAATAATCAAGAGACGCACTCGCTCATTCCACTGCCCACTAATTCCTGGGGAGCCGCACGCGGACGTGGCTTGGCCCTCCCCCCTTCTCACACCCTTCCTGGCCAGCCCCACGGCAAGCGAGGGATCCGGAGCAGGAGACTCTCCGTGCCAAGCCCCCCACGGCCCCCTCGCCAGCCTTTCCGCAGAAGCCCACCCCAGTCTCTCGTCAAATTACCCAAATGCTCCTCTAATTTCTCAGTTGGTCAGTCACTGAGCTAATGAGTTTCGGGAGGGGGGAGCGAGCTGCTGGGCCCAGAGGAATGCACTGAAATGGGGGGGGGCTGCATGGCGAGGCGCTGAGCTCTCTTCCCCCTCCCCGTTGTTTCTCCGCATTGGAGTCCCGCAGGAATGGAGAGGACCCCTGGGGGGGGGGCGGGAGGGTGCCCAGGCAGCCTCCTCCTCCCCTCATGGCACAGAAACCTCCTCTGTTCCAGACACAGGCTGCGGGGGCGAGATGGGCAAGGGACTGGCATGCGTAAGGCCACATGTCCTCCAGGGGTCTCCTCCGCCCCCCCCCCAAGCCCTGCTGCAGCTCTCAAGGTCCCACCTGCCAGGGCAGAGATGGCCGGAGATGGACGATGGGCTGGCAAGGAAATGCGGGCAGAGCGCCATGGCTTTGTTGCCCCAAGCAGTGCCTCCTGATGCCGCACCTGTGACTGGCACCAAGGAGCCTGCAGCGATGCCCGCTCTCCTGTCTAAGAAGGGGCAGAGCACAGTCACAAGGGGTCACAGAAGCCTGGAGCCACAGAGCTGGAAGGATCATCCAGCCCAACCCCCTGCAATGAACCCAAGGACAGGCTGCAAGGACAGGGGGACAGGCACAAGGAACGGTTTGGCAGTCCTTGGGGTCCGAAAGCTTCACAAGGAGATGCTCAGGGCAGAGACTGAGGTGTGGGAAGCCAAGAGAAGGCCTGGCCAAGGCTTTCTTCCCTTGAGCCCACCTGTCTCTCTGTGCCCCTCAAGAGGTGGGTGGGCAACAGGTTTAAAGCCTTGGCAGCTTTCCCATGATGCACTGGGGGAGGGAGTGGGGCTGGAAGGAGGGAGCTGTGAGCCCCGACCCCTAGCTGAGCGGGCGCCATCTGGAGAGGGAGGCCGGGCTCTGGGCTCCCACCCCCCTGGGGGAGAGGACTCTGGGGCGCCTGTTCTGCTCGCTGGTTCCCCTCCGGTTGACTGTGAGAAGAGGAGGCTGGACTAGGTGGGCCATGGGCCTCATCCAGCAGCCTCTCCTTGGGTTCACTGCAGGGGGTTGGGCTGGATGACCCTTCCAGCTCCCTTCCGTGATCCAGCCACCACCAGGCAAATGGTCCATTGATCGGAGGGCTGCCTTGGGCAGCTGCAGGGACAAAGGTGCTTGTGCCAGGCCTGTGGCTTGGCAGGCGCAGAGGCGCTCCCTGGAGCTGGGGGGGGGCTCCCAAGGGCCCTCCCTGGAGGCCCCTGCCTGGCCTGACTGGGTGTGGGGGGAGCAAGCCAGGTGCCCCTGGGGTCTGGGGAAGGGGCCTGGCTCCCAAGGCAGGACTCCTTTCCCTCTGCCCTGCCTGCCTGTCTCTCACAGAGAGTGAGGAAGCCACATTATGGAGCTGAGGATGTTATTTGCATAACACTAATTAGGGAATTACACATCATTTTGCTATGAGCTGGAGCGTGGGCTGTGACATCGCATGGGATGATTACTCCTGGCCCCGGCAACTCCCCTCCAGGGCGGTGGCAGCAGCAGCAGCTGGGCAGGCATCTGCCCTGGGGGGGAACCCCCCTCGACAGCCCCTGCAAGCTGCCCATCTTCTGGCCCCTGTCCTGTCTCCGGCTGGGGCCACTCTGGGAGGCCCATGCAGGACAGGGCAAGAGACTGCTTTGCTCTGGCCGCTGCGCACCTCCTCCCCAAACTTGACTAGCTCCTAAAATAAAAGCATGCCCCCCCCAAAAAAACTCCTCCATCATTTTTGCCTGAGGCCATTTAGTTGCCCTGCAGGCCACAAGTTGCTCCTCCTGGACTGTGTGGGGCCCTGGGGGCCTCCCTTCTCAGGTGACCCTGCAGTGCTGCTGCTCCGGGGCTCAGGCTTTCTCCTGAGGAGGGGCTGCCTCTCTCCTCCTGGGGGCAACCAGGCCCTGGGCGCAGCCGTGGGCAGGACAGAGGTCGTGGCTGCCAGGGGAGCCTCACTGCCCCCCACTGCATGGCTGGCAAGAGTCCTGGCCAAAGTGGGTTGTGGACTGATCCTGGGAGGTGCTTCTTCCTGAGTGCAGATGCCCTGATTCTGGACCAGTTTGCACACATCAGCTCTGGACCACCACTCCCATCCGCCTCGGCCTGCCTGCCTTCTTGTGCCGGGTCCGGTGGGCGTTGCAGTGCCCTACCAGGTGGTGAGAACAGTCTGCTGCCCACTGTTGCTTCTCTCATCCACCTGGAGCTGCTTTCCCTTTCTCTGTCCATCTTCCTCCTTGCCTCTCCCCAAGATGCCTAGGCTGGTGGTGATGGTACAGTCCAGCCTGGATCCGGCCACCAGGCACTTCTGGGTTGTGACCCGTTGGCTGGATGCTGCTGCCCATGCGTGATGCTTGTCTAGGCCGGCTGTGCTGAGCCTGGTCCGTGGGAGCCGTGGGGAGAGACCCTTCTGCCCAGAGAGGGCTGGATCTGTGCTCCCCCAGCGTCACTCGGACTGTATAGACCACCCTTCATAAGGGGCGGCTTGCAACATTGCATACACAGCACGGCATGTTGAGTAGTTGTTTGATGGGACTTTATTGCTGCCCATCTGAAGATCAGGCTGGGGTAGAAATGGATTAAGTGCTTCCCTAAAGGAGGGGAGTAATAGAGGGACAGAGGTTGCCTGGGAGTCAGTGCCGGGGGCTGCACGTTTGGAGCCTGAATAGCGTGGGGGCTTTGCCATCCCTCGCACCACCCGACTCTCCTCCAGGAAACGAGGTTTGTGACGTGTCTCCCCTTTGCTGGAGACAAGGGACTGGGTTGGAGAAAGGGCTTGCCTGCTTTGGCCATCTGGCAGCTGCCATCCGCCCAGCCCTCTTCAAATAATAATAATAATAATAATAATAATAATAATAATAATAATTTATTATTTATACCCGGCCCATCTGGCTGGGTTTCCCCAGCCACTCTTTGCGGCTTCCAACGAAATATTAAAAATGCAATAAAACATCAAACATTAAAAATTTCCCTGAACAGGGCTGCCTTCAGATGTCTTCTAAGAGTCAGGTAGTTGTTCATTTCAAGCGAGCCTCTCCCCTCTCTCTTTCTCCTCCAGAGCAAGACGAGTCCTTTGAGTTTGTCATTGTCTCTCTGACGGGCCAGTCGTGGCTCTTTGAGGCCTCCACGGCAGAGGAGAGGGAGCTCTGGGTGCAAGCCATCGAGAGCCAGATCCTGGCAAGTCTCCAGGGCTGTGAGAGCAGCAAGAACAAGGTAGGTCTGTCGGGGGGGGGGCAAAGCGGCTGTGATCCGCGGCCTGCTGGGAGGGGATCATAGGCCAGGCTGCCATCCTGTTTCACCAGCAGGGGTGTGGGGTTGCCCCGCTCCTAGGGGGACGGGACAGGTGGAGCAATGGGGTGAGGGCAGGGCAGGGGCAGCAGAAGAGCCCTGGCTTGGGGCAGAACCTCTGTCTGGGTTGAGGAGGGTCTCTCTGGCTTGGCACCTGCAAGACGCCCACAGCGCACCTGGCCACCGAGGCAGGACCAGTTGCTGGAGTGTCCTTGCACATGGGCAAGCTCATTTTCTCTCACTGCTGGGGGTCCACATGCAGATCTGAAAGCAGGGGGGGGGCTGGGAGCATCCGGGTCCAAAGATCCTGGCAGTTCTGATTCACGGTACCTGAGGACCAAGGCTGGTCACAGTGATGGCGCTTCAGCCCCTGCAGCCTGTGTATTGGCTTTCTCCTGTTGCTGCTCCCCCCTCCTTTCCCAGTGGCCCTGAGCAGGAAGGAGGCAGATGGGGGGAGGAGACAGGAACCCCTCACAGGACGCAATGTCTGCCTTTCTTTCAGGCTCGCCTGGGCAGCCACAGCGATGCGCTCGCTCTGCAGTCCATCCGCACCGTGCGCGGAAACAGCTTCTGTGTGGATTGCGATGCCCCCAGTGAGTGATGGCCTGGCGGGGGCGGGGGGGGCGAGGAGCAGGGCTGACAGAAGCTCCTCCACAGATCTGGACAGAGCAATCGGAGGTGGCAAACTGTTGCCTTGGGGGGGTGAGGGAAAGCTCTCTGCCAGTGTGTGCCCAGGGCACTCTGGGCATTTTGTATCCCACAGAAGAGAGCGGCTCCTGAAAGCACTGTGCCAAAAGTGCAGCCAGGATGCCCCCACCCACCCAGACCCTTTTCTCCCCCACCTGCCCAGCCTGGGTGAGGATGGCTCTGGCAGGAGAGGGGCGCTTTTGCCCTGCGGTGATTCCTCGCTGCCAACGGTCAGCCCTCTAAAGCCAAACATGGGCCGGGGGAGTCTGGTGCCCTGCAAAAAAAAAAAAAAAGCAACCAAGGCAGGGAGGGAGCTGTTGTCCTGGCTGCTGGCTCTGCAGCCCATTCCCAAAGGTCTTGGGTCGGAGGGAGGGACACGGTGGGAAGGTCAGCTCCAGGTGCAGACGACTATTGGGGTGCTCCGCAGAAACTCCTGGGGTGCTGAGTGGGTCCTTTGGGGGGGATTCCATAACACCCTGCCCTCTTCTGGACCCTTAAATCTCACCTGAACTTGGTTTCTGTGGGGAGAGAGGGAGGGGGAGCCGGCAGAAGCCACTCTCTGGCAGGCAGGCAGGCTCCCGAGGGCGGGGGTCCCGTTCAGGTGTTAATTTGCCTGCCCCTCCGCAGACCCCGACTGGGCCAGCCTCAACCTGGGCGCCCTCATTTGCATCGAGTGCTCCGGCATCCACCGCAACCTGGGCACGCACCTCTCTCGCGTGCGCTCCCTCGACCTGGACGACTGGCCGCTGGAGCTGGTGATGGTGATGACGGCCATCGGCAACACGCTGGCCAACTCCGTGTGGGAAGGCGCCATCGAGAACTACCCCAAGCCGCCCCCGGAGAGCTGCAGGTAGGCCGCTGTGCCCCCTACGGCCAGGGCTCGCCACTCAGGCGGCTGCCCCGTGGGGGCCTCCATGCGCTTGGTGGGGGGAAGGTGCTCTTGTGCCTGGTTCTAGAAAGGGGGCCAGAGGTGCCCCCCCGTCCTCTCACTTCTCTAGTGCTTGTGTTGGATTGGGGCAACAGCCTCAGGCTGGGAGAAGAATCCCTTCCCTGGGGGGGGGGGGGGGCAGGACCAAGCTCAGGAAAAGGGGTGAAACCTGAAGGAATTCCAGTCAAGTGGGAGTTGCTTTTTGTTTGAGATGGCAAGCAAAAAAGTGGTTTGTGCATTTTTCAATAAATAAGAGGAGAGGCTCAAAACATCTGGCTGCCCGAGGCCAAGGGCAAGCTGCCACCTAGCCTGGCCACTGAATCTTACTCCTGTGCTGGTGAGGGGGCAGCTGCCCTCTGACAAAACTGAGGAAGCAGCAGGCTAGCAAACTGAAGGGACTGGCAGGGGGGCACCCTACCCCAGCACCTGCTGCTGGGACAAACATCTAGCCAGTTTGCGATAACCAGAAGGCCGTAAATTTAGGGTGGAGGTTACAGGAGGAAGAGTTGACCGTCTGAAGACGTGGATTTGCATCTCGGACCTGCCAGATTGAAAGGCCCCAAAAGGCACACACTCACAAAGGGGCGTCAGAATTGCGAGAGTACTTCTCTGTGACCTCAAACACATGTAGTCTGAGAACTGGACGTTCATAGACTTAGTGTTGTTGTTGTTTAGTCATTTAGTCATGTCCGACTCTTTATGACCCCCTGGACCAGAGCACGCCAGGCCCTCCTGACTTCCATGGCCTCCCGCAGTTTGCTCAAACTCATGCTGGTAGCTTCGAGAACACTTGTCCAACTATCTCATCCTTCTCCCTGTGCCCTCCATCTTTCCCAACATCAGGGTCTTTTCCAGGGAGTCTTCTCTTCTCATGAGGTGGCCAAAGTCTTGGAGCCTCAGCTTCAGGATCTGTCCTTCCAGTGAGCACTCAGGGCTGATTTCCTTCAGAATAGAGAGGTTGGATCTTCTTGCAGTCCACATTCTAAGCTAGGAATCTGAAATTTGGTTCATGGGCGTCTCTGGTTTTTAGGAACGTCTGAAAACCGAACATTTAAAGTCTCATCCAGGGAGCAGTAGCCCAAACCCATGCATGGACTTGGGGGGGGGGGGGATCAGTCAATATCTCTTTATTGCACAGCGAAAAAATGCCTTGCAAAATGCCCAGTTCTGCAGTGCAGTCACACCAAACATAATAAAACGGTCACTAATAATAATCTCTACAATCTATAATGGGTTGCTGCTTACAATTTTGTGACTGAGAGCAAGAGTGTCTGGATGGTTCCAGATACAGCCATTCTCCACTCAGATTAATAGAGGAACTAGAAAAGAGGCTGTTTGTATATGGCTGCCTCAAAATGGGTATCTGAAGAAGTGTGCATGCGCACGAAAGCTGATACCAATAACAAACTTAGTGGGTCCCTAAGGTGCTACTGGAAGGAATGTTTTTATTTTGTTCCAGAATGGGGACTCCCTGTGCACCTCAAAATGACTGAGGTCCTTCCTCCCCATTCAGCTGGGAGGGACCAGCTATCCCCCTCGTCCTCTGACAGACGTTGCAGGGCCCCCATCGGCCGTGGCTCTTCCGCATTAACTAGCAAGGTGGCATTTGGGATGTGAGGCCCAGGATGCCCAGACCCCCAGGAGACTCTGAAAGGGGAGTTTCCTCAACATTCAAGAGTCAAAGCTGTTTCCCGTATGATGGGAGCCAGCAAGAGAGCAGGCAGGTTCGAGCCTGGGGTGGCAGTGCTTCTTCACTGACTGGCACGAGGTGCAGGATGAGGTTCAAGCTGCAGCCTCAGCCCCTAAGGGGGCAGCAGCAAAGGGGGAAACCCACCCCCAGGGAGAGGGAGATCTCTGCATTCATTAGAGCTCCACCGCGGCGTCAGGGCCAGCTCTCCGGCTGACCTGGGAAGGCAGCGCTGCTCTTTCCCCGCTCCAAGCAGACAGGTAAAGCCTTAATTTCCGCAATTAGCACAGCCGGGCAGGAAGAGGAAATGCAAATGCTGGAGATTGCTTAACGCTCTGGAATCATCCCGTCCCCTGGTCTCTGAAGTTCTGATGCCCTTCCTCTGAGGCATCGTAAGGCCAGACCTGGAGCTGGTGACGTGGGTGGAAGGTGGTTTCATTATTATTATAATTATTATTGGTTTGTTTCTATTTCTGTCAGGAACTGCAAGAATCGTTCTCGCAGGCTCTTCTCTGCCAGGGCTTGGGGGTGGGGGTGCCTGAGGCCCTCCATGTGTTGCTAGAGTGCAGCCCCCCTTAGCCCTAACCATTGGCCATGCTGGCTGCAGGGGGCAGGGGGCAGCTGGAGCCTCACAGCGTCTGGAAAAGGCCACAGGCCCCCCATCTCTGAGCAAGCCCTTGGAGGAGGAAGACGCTTGGTTCTTCTGTCAGAGATGGGGGGCTTGGCTGCTCCACGAGTTGGGTGGCTTTCTTGGCCAGAGCTCCCAATGATTCAGAGAGGGGCTGGTGCTGCCTGGGTGGGGGTGGCAGTCAGGACCCACTTTTGCATGGCAAATGCCTCTGCTGCTTCCCACAAATGCCTGAACTAGGGGGTACCACAGCACCCCCTTCGCTCCTGGGCCAGCCCCACCTCTGAGCCACAGCGGGGAGCAAAATCAGATGCCAGCCAGCTCCCCTTGGGGGCAGAGTGGGTGCCAAACTGGCTGGGACACTGTGTGTGTGTTACGGATCTGAAGCGCTCACTGGGGCAGAGCTGGTCCCCTGCCTCTGCCATGGCCACGGGGGGGGCAAGAGAGCAGGTCCCCTCTCAGCAGCCCCTCTGGTTGCCGGAGAGCCAAGAGGAGCAGCGTGTGGAGGAGGGCTGATTCTGCGCCTGGAGAAGAAGGGGTTACAGGCGGTTGCATGGCTGCCCCGGCCCCCGGGGAGGCTGCCTTGTGTGTCCCTATCGGAGCCCCTGCGCTGTCACTCACTCATCCCGACACCCAGACAAGAGCCCTTTCTGCTGCCTTATCAGCGGATAAGAGCAGGTCAGGGGGCAGGAGGCACTGAGCATGCTCTGCCGCCAGTATTGATCGCGCCGGGCAAGATGCAGATGGATAGAATGGCCAGCAGATAGCAATGGGGTGCCGGCAGCATCGATCGGGGGCCCCTCGGCACCAGCGCCTTTGTGCGGGCGGCAAGACGCCGCTGGCGATAATGCCGCAGCCGCGACTCCGCCGGCGTCTAGCCCGTTCCTCCTGCCCTCCAGCGCGGGGGCTGGCCTTTCCGCTGGGGCTGTGTGATAGAGGGCGATCCCGGGGGGCAGGCTGCCTTTATGGGGGGCGTGCAGGACGGAGACGGCTCTGTGCAGTGCCCCCTTCCCTGGAATCGCAGCATGTGGAGGCGGAGGGGAAGCCAGGGGTCATCTAGTCGAAACACACAGGCGGGAGTTGGGGCTGAAGCGTCCCTGACAGGCGGCCGCCCACTTCTGCTTCTGCAGGGAGGAGAAGGAGCGTTGGATCCGGGCCAAGTACGAGCAGAAGCTCTTCCTGGCGCCTCTGCCCCACTCGGACGTGCCCCTGGGGCAGCAGCTGCTGCGGGCCGTGGTGGAGGACGACCTGCGGGCCGTGGTCACTCTGCTGGCGCACGGCACGAAGGAGGAGGTGAACGAGACCTACGGGGACGGAGACGGCCGGACCGCCCTGCACCTCTCCAGCGCCATGGCCAACGTGGTCTTCACGCAGCTCCTCATCTGGGTAACAGAGGGCCTTCCAAGCGGGTGGGGGGAGCGGAGGAGGCCGGGCAGGGGGCTGGCAGGATAGGACCCCCCAGCTGCCCCCTCCCTGACCGGGCGTCCTTCCCGCTGTTTTTCCTCTGCCCACAGTACGGGGTGGACGTCAAGAGCCGCGACGCCCGAGGCCTCACCCCCATGGCCTACGCCCGCCGGGCCGGCAGCCAAGAATGTGTGGACATCCTTCTCCAGCACGGGTGCCCCAGCGACGCCGCCATGAGCTCCCTCACGCCCAGCCTGCCCCGCAGGAACGTCAACAACAACGCCTCCCCTTCCGGGGCTCTCTCCCCCGAGCCCCCGTCCCCCACGACCCACTGAGCCCCCTGGCAGCGCTGCGGGGGCCGGTCCTGGCGGTAGACGGGCGTGGGGCCCTGGGCACCTGAGGGGCCTCTCCTTGCCATCCTGGTGGCCAGGCATGCTCCGCGTGGGCAACCCTCCTTCCTGCCCCCCAGGAAAAAGGGAACACGGGACCCCAGAGGGCCCAGAGCAAAGGGAACCCCCTTCCCCTCCCCCTGGCTGCACTTGTGGTGTGTCAGTACTATAGAGCCCCCCCCCTTGCCTCCCCGCGTCCACTGCTGCAGCCTTTCTGGGACAGACCTGGGGTGGCCCCCCCACTTTGGATGCTGCTCCCCCTTCTCCAGCCTCCCACCTGTCTCAGCCACTTGTGTATAAAATGTACATTGGAAATATTTATATGACGGTCTGTAAATAAGGTTTCTTTGCCGTTTGTGTGTGTGTGTGTGAGCTAGAGAGCGAGCGAGAGCGAGGAAGACCTGCCGCAGCAACCGAGCAGCTACCCAATAAAAGAACTGCCCCACCGCACCCACCAACGGCCCCACACAGTGTGGCTCTCTCTCCTTCTTCTCCTCCGTGGAGCAGGGCCAGGGCTGCCCCCAGCCCAGGGGAGGCTGGACAGGGGTGGGGGCAGAGAGGCTGGGCTGAATTGGGGGGGAAGCGGCAGGGGAGCCCCCACCTGCCCAGTAAGCCCCTGGCTGGGGTGGGAGCAGCGCCAGCGGCCGGGCAAACTAGCAGGCCGTATGAAACAGAGTTAGGGGTCTTCGTGGAACGAAGCTGAACATGAGTGCACCGTGTGATGCAGCAGTAAAAAAAGCTAATGCTATTCCAGGCTGCATCAACTAGACTTCTGTGTAGACTTCTGGAATACTGTGCCCAGTTCTGGGCGCCTCAATATAAGGAGGATGTTGACAAGCTGGAAGGTGGGCAGGGGAGGGCGACCCAGTTGATCAAGGGTGTGGGGACCCTGGCAGGGGAGGTCAAGGGCAGGGGGCCGGCAGGCACAGTCCATCCGGGGAGGCGGATCAATTGCCTGTGCTCTGCCTGGGACACCAGAGGCATCTGAGGGAGGAGGCAGAAGCTCAGCCACAGCACATCCTGCGCTCTGGGGATCTGGGTGTGTGTGAGGCAGACCTGTTGGGGGGGGTGGATTGGGTCCAGACACAAGCAGGAGCAGGGTAACCCCCACAACTTGCCTCCGACTCTCCTGCCAGAAGAGTTGCGCTCCCTCCTCCTCCAGGGCATTGTGGCTGCCCTGCCTGTGGAGAAAGACCTTGAGTTGGGATTCCTGCATTGCAGGGGGTCAGACTGGATGACCCTTGGGATCCTTTCTAACTACGCAGTTCTGTGACTTATGAAGGGGTGAAGAAGAGCCCCCGTTGCCTGCAAATGGGAGCGACTGCTTGGCTTTGGGATAGTCAGTAGCGCAGTCTGAGCTGCGGGAAGGGGGTCTTGGCGTGGCAACGGGGGGGGGCATTTCAAGGGGGTGGGTGACACTCGCACCCCGCACACAACTCTAGCAGCAGGCACACAACTCTAGCCGGACCATGCATCGTGTGATCCGGTTGCTGCTATTAAAACCATGTTACATGATGTGACGTGTTCTTTGCTTGGTGGGAGCAGCAGGCCAGGCTTGGTCCGGCCGCCCTTTGCAGCTTCTCCAACGTGGCCCGAATGGGCCCAGGTCCGCCAGCCGGGGCTCAGCCACTGTCTGGGCTTGGGAGGGGGGCAAGTGGGGCCTGCCTTGGGGTGCCTTCTCCGTGGACGGCAAGGGCAGCAGCGGGCTTGTCCTCTTTGCGCAGCGAGCAGCGCACGCCGCCTGGCCTTCGTGGGCGCGTCGGGCCTCGTCGGAGGTCCCCGTCCGCACATCTGGCTTGCAAAGCTCTGCTGGGACCGCGCGCGCCCCGCCCCCCAGGAAGCAGGAGGCCCCCTCGGAACTTGCATGCTGCCTAACGAGGCGGGGACGGGGCGCCCCCCTCCCTGCAGGGGGCCAGACACCCCAGGGGGCCGCCTCGTTGGGGCGGGTCAGGAAGTGGGGCGGTACGGCGGGGGCTCTGCGAGAGAAACGACGGCAGGCGCAGCCGGGAAAGGCTCCTGCTTCGCGATGGGGGGCAACCTCCCGCCCCGTCGCCCCAACACTGAGCCGCGGGGCCACGCCAATAGAAAAGTAAGTTTATTGACTTTTTCATCACGACTCTGCACGGAACTGACACATTGACGCGGGCGGGGGGGGGGTTGTGCGGGGCCCCCGACGCCGCCCGCCTTGAGGAAGGAGCGCCCCTCTGTATAGACTTTACACCGAATAAATAAGGGCTATGGTACAAGGGCGCGTGCGGGGGGCAGGGGGAGGGTCGGGGGCCGCCGGGGGCGCCGCCTCCCCGTCCGCGCAGTCCGTCCATGGGGCGGGGGGGGGCTCAGGGGTGCTGTCCCTGCTCCAGCTGCTGGTGCTGGCTGCGCACGGCGAAGCGGTTGACGTGGACGGGGATGGGCACGACGATCTTGGGGTTCCTGACGGGCTCCCCGGAGCGGCCGCTGACGTTGCCGGCCTTGATGCGCTTCCACTTGGCGCGCCGGTTCTGGAACCAGATCTTGACCTGCACCTCGCTGAGCTTGAGCGCGTGCGCGATCTGCGAGCGCTCCGTCAGCGACAGGTACTTCTTGCAGTGAAACTCCTTCTCCAGCTCCAGCAGCTGCTCGCTCGTGAAGGCCGTGCGCCGACGGCGGCTCTTGCCCGGCCCCGACGACGACGAGGGCGCAGAGCCCGAGGACGACGACGCCGGCTCGCCGGGGACCCGCTTGGCCTTGGCCTTAGGCCCGGCGCCCAGAGCGCTTCCGCCGCCGCCGCCCGCCCCGTCCAGGAAGGGCTCCTCTTCGCTCTCGGCCGAGCTCTCCTCCTCTTCGCGCTCGCTGCCGCCCGCCGCCTCGCCGGGCCGCCCGTCCAGCTTCTCCTCGTCGGAACTGTAGGCCTTCACTTCTGCTCAGAGAAAACAGGCAGAGGGGAGACGTGAGGGGGGCGAAGGGGACCCGGCGGGCGCGCCCACCCTGCCCCACCAGCCCACCCGCGCGTGACCGAGTTGCGATCCCTGCATTGCGCGGGCCTGGAACGGATGATCCCCGGATCCCGCCCAACTCTGCAATTCTACAGCTGCAAAACGCAGCAGCCTTACCTAGCCCTGCCCCGGGGCTCCTTCACAGCCACCGCGAGAAGGGACAGGGGGTGGGGGTCGCGGCACGACACACTGCCCGCCCCGGAACGAAACCAGCGGAAGCGGGGCTCGAGCTGGGCGCACCGCACGCCTCGAAAGCGCATTTTTCCTCTGCCACCCCGAAGAATTCTGGGTGCTCTAAACTAGTTCAGGGTTTCTGGAAACTCATTCTGTGCGTGGTAAACTGCAGTGCCCAGAAGTCCTACGTTGCGGGGGGTTGAGCTGGATGACCCTTGGGGTCCCCTCCTATGATTCCAAGTGTGGAACAGGTGGGTATTTTGAATGTGCTTCGATAGGACAGGGCTATGGGAGGCTTCGAGTTCCAGTGGCTGTGGGTTGGAGGCAGCAAAGCTCCCAAATACTAGCTGCTGGGAATCATTCTTGTGTGCGAACCCTGACAGGAGAATCGTAGAGTTGGAAGGGACCCCCAAAGGTCACCCAGTCCAGCCCTCTGCAAGGCAGGAATCTCAGCTCAAGCATCCATGACAGGTGGCCGTTCAGCCTCTGCTTATAAACCTCCAGGGAAGGAAGGCTCAAAAGCACTCTGCAGGTAGGAAGCCAAACCACAAAGTGGGGGCTGGACGAGATGACTCCTGGGACCCCTCCACACACACAAACACAAGCAGGCTGCAAGTCAAATGCTCCACGTCATTAAACTCACCCCACCTTGCCCCAGTCCTGGCCAGCAAAGAATGCAGGGGTTCCCCTCACAGACCCCCACCCAGGCTTGGCCTTGGAAAGGGCTCTAACCCAACTGCAGCAGGAGAAGCCCACCAGTGGGCAAAAGCATTGCCTGCCCAGAATGAAACCTCCTCATTCAGATGCAGTCTACCTCCGACGCCTGCAATCAGGTGACCAACAGCCTGAAGGACGTTTGGGTGAGCCGTTGCTGCCAGCCAGTGTCTGCCGATGGCCTAACTCTGGGCAGAGCACCTTCGTCCACACCAGTGGTGGGCTGAGGAGGGTCCGCAAGGGCTTAGGCGGTGCCAAGAGAGGGAGGAGAATCCTCCAGACTTCCACAAGGCAGAGCCCCCTGCCACCGTCGCCCCTTTGCATGGCACAGAGCTGGGACTGGAAAAGCTGGGCTGTCCCTGGAGGCCCCCTCCTGCCTCTCACCACCACGCAGCCCCCGCCTGGCAAATAGCTGGGCTGTGGGAGACCTCACATCTGAGGCAGCCCCTGCCCGTTGCCTGAGAGCCATTGGCCCACCCTCAGCCTGGAGGAAGTTAGAGGAGCCTTAATCTGCGGAACTCACTACCACAAGATGTATCGGCGGCTTTAAAGGGGGATGAGAAAATACATGGAGGAGGAGCAAGAGTTATTTTTCTCCGGATCTTTGTTCTTTAATCATCTGTGGCTGCTTTCAGTGGGTGGGATGTTTTAATCCTGCTTTTTATATATAAATAAATGCAATTTTCAGCTTGGCCACTCGCTGTTTTACTTTTAGATGGTTTCAGTGTCTGTGGGTCTGTTTGTTTAACATGACTAAACGACTAAACAACAAAAAAATCTCATTGAGTTACTTTTCATTTAAAAAGTGACTAATAAGGTCAAATAAATAATATCCATGGTTCTATAGACCCCCCCGAAAAAAACTTGTTCAGGGGTAGCAGACCCCTGGGTGCCAGTTCTTGGGGAGGGGGCCACAGTGAAGGCAGGCTGCCAGAGGCCCCTGTGGGTGGGGTGGATCCAGCGGGACTCTTTGCCTGAGGGTGATGCCTGTCTGCTCTAGGCAGGATGAGGCCCCATCCCAGGTGGTCACAGCTAAACTTTGCGCTGACTTGCTTTCCTGCATAACACAGGAAAGCAAGTCAGTGAGAGAAGGGCAATCTGCATATGCTCAGAGGCACTCTCATTCTTAAAATCATGTCCCAGGCCCATCACCACCTCCCACAATAAAAAGCAAAGGAGGGGTGTTTCAGTTCAGAAGAGGCAGTATCAGGACTAAATTACTCTTGGTGTCTCTATGGTTCCCTGACTCTGTGACAGGCCAGGGGCAGCAGTTCCTGAGTCAGGTGACAACTGCCCCATTGCTCCCACCACTCCCAGCTGGGGAGGCGACTGGTCTTTGCACTGTAACTCATTGCAACCCTACTTCTGTCTCTTCGCATGAAAGCATCTGAAATGAATAAACTCATGCAGCTGCCACCCAGAGCTGGGCATTGCACAGCAGCCCCCGTTCCATTATAGACCCCCGCATGAGGGCAGCCTCTAGTGGTCACGGGAAATTGGCAAACTGGCTTGGCTGAGCTTGTGGGGCAGTTGGGGCGGGGAGAGAGAGAGAGGAGTAAGAGTGGACATAGGAGCAGAGGAAATTGCCTTTCGCTGAACCAGACCATTGCTCCGTCTAGCTCAATATTGTCTACACTGGCTGGCAGCAACCACCCTCCAGGATTCCTCTCCCAACCCTATTATGGTTATTGTTATTATTCTATTTATTCTATTTCTCCCTGACAAGGCAGTTTACAGATAAAAAGAACAACAGCTAAAACATAGGGGGGAAATAATCATTGGAAAAAAATTAAACACACAGATAGATAGATAGATAGATAGATAGATAGATAGATAGATAGATAGATATAGATAGATAGATAGATAGATAGATAGATCTCAAAAGCAGTCAGCTCCCAAAAGCTTGTTGGAACAAAAAGGTCTTCACCTGCCAGCAGAAGCACAAGGAGGGACCAGTCTGGCTTCCCTAGGCAGGGAGTTCCAGAGTTGCCCCTGAGAAGGCTCCCTCCCACGTCCCCCCATGAGAGTCCCAAGACTGAGAGACGGGCTTCCTCACTCACCTGAGCACCTGGGCAGGTTCCTATGAGGGAATGCCGTCTTTCCGATAGCTTGGGCCTGAGCCATACAGGGCTTTATACAGCCCTCTAGCCACCAGCCTTTCTCAACCTCAGATCCCAAATGATGTTGTTGGACTACAACTCCCGTGATCTCTGCCAGCTAGAGATGATGGGAGTTGTAGTCCAACTCCCCCCCTCTGGGGCATCTGTGGTTCAGGACTCTCCTCCCTTGGAGGTTTCTAAACAGAGATTGAGTGGTAATCTGGGATGGAAGATTCAGCTGAGATTCCTGCATTGCAGGGGGATGGACTGGATGACCCCAGGGGTTCCCTTCCAATTCTACAATACTGTGGCCTAAGACTGAGAAAGGCTGCATGCCAGGCGTTGAGCCTGGGACCCTCCACCAGGTCGTTCTTTGGCCTTTCACAGCCACCTGTTTCAAACGGCCACGACTAGCCACACGCGTGGATTGGGCAAGATGAGGCTCTGAAGGGACCACGGGCGGCTGGCGACGTCTGTGCTGCTTCAGGCGTCCTGCCTGGTCCTGGCTCCGCTTCCAGGGTTTTTGAGAGAAGCCAGGGGACCAGAATGCCTTGCCCAGACCCTGCCCTGCGGCTCCTCTCTTAGAATCATAGAATCATAGAGTTGGAAGAGACCACAAGGGCCATCGAGTCCAACCCCCTGCCAAGCAGGAAACACCATCAGAGCACTCCTGACATATGGTTGTCAAGCCTCTGCTTAAAGACCTCCAAAGAAGGAGACTCCACCACACTCCTTGGCAGCAAATTCCACTGTCGAACAGCTCTTACTGTCAGGAAGTTCTTCCTAATGTTGAGGTGGAATCTTCTTTCTTGTAGTTTGCATCCATTGCTCCGTGTCCGCTTCTCTGGAGCAGCAGAAAACAACCTTTCTCCCTCCTCTATGTGACATCCTTTTATATATTTGAACATGGCTATCATATCACCCCTTAACCTCCTCTTCTCCAGGCTAAACATGCCCAGCTCCCTTAGCCGTTCCTCATAAGGCATCGTTTCCAGGCCTTTGACCATTTTGGTTGCCCTCCTCTGGACACGTTCCAGTTTGTCAGTGTCCTTCTTGAACTGTGGTGCCCAGAACTGGACACAGTACTCCAGGTGAGGTCTGACCAGAGCAGAATACAGTGGCACTATTGACCGTGCGCAAAGCCCAGCACCCCAACGGCCCTGAGAGGAGCCGTCGAGAGGCAGTATGGGGTAGTGGTTAGAGTAGGACAGGGGAAACCAGGGTTCAAAACAACCCTGTCGGCCATGAAGCTCCCTGTGGGGGTGGGGGGGCTGGCAGTCGCTGTCTCTCAGCCTAACCTACCTCACAGGGGTTTTGTGGGAATTAAAAGAGGATTATGCAGGGGAGAACCATGGACCCCGCCCGCCCTTCATACCGCGCGGGGAAAGGCTCGTGTCCGTCGCCCTCGTCGACGGGTGGGGCTTTCCTCTGAGAAAACGCCCCCCCCCCACCTCCCGGATGGCACGTAAGTGGTGGGAGTGGCTAATAAAAAGGTGGGCAAGACCACCCCAGCCCGGAGACAACGCGCCCCTCAATTAGAGGAGGTTAAAATAGGAAAGAGCCCCCCCCCCCCCACTCTACAGTTCGGTTTGGAAAAGCCTTCTCAAGAAGGCACGAGACAAGCAAGCAGTGCTGCGGGCCAGCTTGGGGGGGGGGCAGTGCGGCCAATTTTGGGGATCCAGAAAGGGCAGGGCTGGCCCAAGACACGTTTGCTCCTGAGGCGAACCCCGAAATGACGCCCCAGGGGTGAATAAAGATCAGCCTTGGGATCTGCTGCCCCTGGGAATCCTGCCACGAGGCCGTCCCCTCGCCGCCCCGTAGAATCCTAGAATTTTAGAGACCGAAGGGACCTCCGAGGGTCACGCAGTCCAACCCTCTGAAAAGCAGGACTCGCAGCCACTGGCAGAGGCAAACCGGTTCATATCTTCACACGGGCAGAGAAGTCCAGGTGAGGCCTGGGACCTGCAGGGCCACGGGTCTGATTCAGTCTAGAGCAGCTTCACACGTTCCTATCAAGAAGGCAGGGCTGGAAAAGTTCAGTACAAAAAAAGAACTAAAACGAATAAGTGAGCAGTGGCTCACTTATGAATAAGTTGCAGTATTGGGGGCTTTTCCATTTAGAAAAAGGGGGTGCGCGTTGATACAGGCGTTTAAGGCGGTGCGCAGGGACTGGAAGTTTCCCTCTCGGAGAAACAGCGGAGTCACGTCCAAGGAACGTCGGAAGAGACGCATCCAAGGACTTCTTCACAAAGCAGCGCAGAGGGGAGCTGCGGAACTCCATCCCACAGGAGACAGGGATGGCCACCAACATGGAGACAAATTCATGGAGGAGATGGAGGCTGCTGATGACTCCTAACCGCGAAGGCTCCTTCCGGAGCGCGCTCAGCTTTCCTGCCTGGCGGCTTTCCGGCTCTCCTGGTGCCCTTTCCGCTGCTCCTCCCTTCGGATCCTGTTCTGCTGCAGATGCCACCTCCTCTCAGGGCGCAAGGGCCCCACCTTAGAGAGGCACACCCCCCATACACGCCCTTGCCTCACCGGGGTCCAGCGGAGAGGATCAGCGTTGGCTGTGCGCCCCATAGGAGGGAAAGAGGAGCCCCGCGAGGTGGGCCTGGCGCGCAGAATTAAGAGTCCCCCGCCAGGCCAGGTCGGGGATTCATGAGCTGTGACTGCTGCATTGCGGGGTGGGGTGGGCTAGATGACCGCTGGGGTCCCTTCCAGCTCTATGATTCATTTGAGGTTTTTCAACGGAGGTTGGGGGGCAACCAGTCAGAGATTATTTTGTTGAAAGTCCTGCCTTGCATGGGGTGGACCGGACTGCCGTTGCGGGTACCTTCCAATTCTGCAATTCCATGTCACTATAAAAAGTGGCACCGATGGGTCTGAAGCGCCCAGAAGTGGCCGTTGGCGAAGGAAACGCGCCCTCGGGGACGCAAACGCTCCTCCGGCCACTAGGAGTGAGCAGGGGTCACTGGGTAGGAGGGCGATTTGCGTCTCTCGAGCTCCTTGGGGAAGCCTCCTGTCCCCACGCGATCTCACTGCCCGCCCACCATCTCCGATCCCTGGGGATCCAGCAGGATGCCAAGCCTTGGAGGAAGCCAGGCAGAGTCCTTCCCGTGACTCCCTGGTAAAGCCACCTCGGTCACTCCGTTTTACTCTGGGGAGCGACAGTCCGGCGATTTTGAGGGGAAAGGGAAGCAGGGTGGACGGATGACCCCCCCAGCACAACGAATCCACCCTACGCCCCATGGCTCACCGTCTCCTAGGCCTCGCACTGCTTGATCAGCGCCCCTCTCTAGTTGTGGGGCCTGCGAAACCGCTTTGCGGGAGGAGAACTTTTCGCCTTCAGGAAACTGGCCTTGCCCAAGATGAGCTGCAGCCCCGGAAGAGAGGGCCAGGTGAATATTTTATTGACACGTGTTATTTTATTTAAAAAATAAATAAATGTAAAGACGCACATACATTTATTTGCCGCTGTGGGTTTTTTTTTAAGCGGTATACAAATGAATTTCTGAATAAATATGTTGCCGCTGCCTTTGGACCCCTCCATGCCAAAAGGACGGAGGGAGCCCCCGCCGCTCAGCCACGTCCAGCTGCCTTTCAAGGCCCAGAGAAGCTTCCTTGAGACAAGCAGAAGTTGGAGATCGGTCTGCTTTAGCTGAGATTCCTGCATCGCAGAGGGCTGGACTAGATGGCTTTTGTGGTCACTGCCAACGCTACAATTATAAGCAGGGGAAATGGTACCCGCTGGTGCGCCTGGCACAGAAATGGCATGGGCAGGAGAGCTCTGGGAAGAAGGAAGGAAGGAAGGAAGGAAGGAAGGAAGGAAGGAAGGAAGGAAGGAAGGAAGGAAGGAAGGGAGAGAGGGAGGGAGGGAGGGAGGGGCCCCGGTGTCAACGGAGGGGCGTTCCTCGTTTCTGGGTTTTCGCAATACAGAGGAGGGCTTGACCCAACTAAATATTTTCAGTTGATTAATCGAAAAATATTTTAAAAATCAAATAAATTCACCCAAACCTCGATATGAGCGTCCTTTGGGAAGCTGAGAGAATCCCTGCGCTGGTGGTGAAAGCCCAGCCCACCGGGGCTCCCTCGCTTTCTCCCGCGCAGCGAAGGGGCCAAAACCAAGGAGGCGTTTCTGGGAAGGTAAAATCCTGGACCCTTCAGTTGCGTGGCGTTGGGGAAACCCCAGTCACTAAAAGGGACCCAGCCCTGGATTAATAAACTGCAGGCCCCAGAAGCAATCCTGCACCCGTCGACTCAGAAGCAAGTCCCATTTATTTCCACGAGGGCTTACTTCCAGGTAAAGGCATACCATCAATTCAAAGCACCCTAACAAGAATCCTGGGAACTGTATTTTGTTCAGGGTGCTGGGAATTCTAGCTCTGTGAGAGGCAAACTACAGTTCCAAATATTATTGGGGGCAGAGATGTGCTTGAAATGTATTGATGTTGTGAACCGCCCCGTGATCTTCGGGTGAAAGGCGGTATACAGATAATAAATAAAATAACTATGGCAGAAGCCTGAAGCTTCCTGAAGGCGAAGAATCTCAGCCGGGACTGAGGCCGTCCTGGGTCCTCCTGAGAGGTCTTCAAGCTTCCCTCTGAAAGCTAGGAAGGCAGAAAGCCGGGCCTCCCCGAGAGGAAACCTCTTGCCACGGGGTGCCCAAGTTTGCCGCAATTGGAAGGAGATTGCAGTTCTACAGGCACTTAAGTGGGAGTAAGTCCAATTAAGCGTAATAAGACTGATTTCTGAATAAACGTGTCTAGGACTGAGTTGCGACGCTTCTCTCTTTAAAGTGATTTGATTCACGCTTTTTCTGAAAGCCAGGCTGCCCACTGCCAGGGCCACAGGGATCAGCTGGTCAGCGGGAAAGAATTCGGATTCCGGGGCCCCGAAAAAGCTGGATGGCAAAGGGGTGTCGCTCCGGAGGAAAGATGCCACCGGAGGAACTGAGGGGAGGCTGAGGCGGGCGTGAGTGAGGAAATCTGTGGACGCCCCTTCGAACCGGGAGGCAGAAGCCACGGCTGGACCGGCGCTCCCTGCGCGCTCTGTCCTGTTCTGGGGCGCCAAACTCCCGCGCGGGCGTCGGGGTGCCTTTGCGGAAGAAGCCAGGCAAGGCGCAGGGCGAGGGGACGCCTGCTCCCCGCGGCCGAAGAGGAGGCAGATCCGGGAGTGGACCAGGCGCAGCTTTCTCCCCACAACGCGCACCACCGCCGGCCGCCAAGCGGGGGTTCTCAGTCGCCCGATCCCAGTTCCTGGGTGTCCTTCGAGGCGGCCTTTCTGCTTCTATTCGCGCACCCCTCCCAGGTGCCGCGGGGCACAAGAGGCGCCTCCACGATCACCTGCAGGTGGGTCAGTGCCAGGTCTCCGCCGCCCCCCTGCCAAGCCGGCTCGCAGAAGTCCCAGCACCGAGGACAGTTCTTCGCGGGGGTGTCCAGCGGACCGCGCTCCTTCCCAGGACTCCGCGACCTCGCTGCCCGGGTATACTTCGCAGAAGGGTAGGAGGAGGGGGGCCCCCAAGCCGATGCGTCCACCCCACAGCGTGGAATCCCTTGCCCCCCTGACACACACACACACAGAGGGAGAGGGAGAGAGAGGGAGGGAGGGAGGGTGGGAGCTCCACTCCTGACACAGATGGCCCCTGACTGCACCAGTTTGGCTGGCTTGATTTGTTTGTGTGTGTGTGTGATGGAAAATACTTTCCCTAGCGCGCGCGCCCTTCAATTTCTTCCGTGAGCATGTTTGGCGCCTTTGCTGGACCACAAGTGAAACTCCCACGGGGGGGACGACGACGAAAGGACTCCCCAAGTGAGAGCCTGAATCAAAGTTCCACACCGGAAGTTCAGGTGGGGGGGGTCTCAGCAGGACCACCACATGCCTGGCCTAAAAGTCCCAGAGCCTGAGGGGGTGTTGTTGTGATGTGTTCCTGCGTTTAGGGGGCCAATGGAATTACTACCGGATCGGTTGCGGGGTTCGGGGAAAGGTCCGGCTCTGGCCCGGACGCGGGCGAACTTTTGTTCATCCTTCTTTGCCCCAAACGCTTGGAAGGAAACTTCCCCCTTCCGGAAAAAAGTTATCTCAACTCCCTTCGGCAGCCTCCTCCTCACTTCGCCGCCCTCCCGCCCCACAGGACGTTTCTGCGTCTCGGGCAGCCCCGCTCGGAGGGCGACCGGGGCCCCTTCCCTCCGCCCGCCCGCCCGCCTACCTGCCAGGCCCGGGAAGGGCTCCGGGAAGTGGAGGGGCGGCTCCGGCGGCCCTTTGTCCCGTCCCGGGGGCAGCTCGTCGCTCTCCACGCCGTCAGGCGCGCTCCGTCGGCGGCAGGGCGGCTCTGCGTTGCCTCGTCCGGCGGCCGGCATCTCCTGCGCCGGGTAGAAGCCGTCGGGGGGCTCGCCGAAGCTGGGCAGCGCGGTGGTGAGCGCCACCATGGACGGGACAGCTTGGCCGAGGCTGGCGCAGAAGGAGTTGGTGAGGCGGCCGGCGAAGGAGGCCAGCGGCGCCAGCGGAGGGAGGCCAGCGGCCGTCTGCAGGGGCCCGTGGGGGAGCACCAGCGGCCGGTAGGGCATGAACATGGGGTAGCCGGTGTAGAGCAGCGGGCCGGAGCGCGGCGCGGGCGGCGAGTGCCCGATCAGCGAGTCGATGGAGAAGGCGGCGCCCTGGCCGGTGGGTCTCTGCATGGCCGCGGCCCCCGACAGCTGCTAGCCGGGCTGCCCGGCCTGGGCCCCGCGGGGCGCCAGACTCTGCGCGGGTCGGAGGGGCGCCAGACGCGCCGTCGGTCCAGCCCGGCCACAGGCACTTTGTCCGTCGGAGCGCGCGGCGCAGGTCGTGGCAGGAGACGACGTTGCCCGCCCGCTTTGGCTTCCTGACTGCCTTCGAAGGCGCCTCCTCCGCTGCCGCCCACGAGCCGCGCTGCGCTGCGCTCCCTTCCGCTCCTGGCCCCGCCGCCGCCGCCGCGCTGCCTCTGCTGCCTCTGCCGCGCCTGGCGCTGGGCTGGCGCTTTCTGCCGAGAGAGGGAGAAGGCGGGCGAGAGCGAGGGAGGAGGGGAGGAGATGGCAGGGGAGGGGGAAAGGGGTGTCGCCCTGCCTCGGGGCTCATCCATCTTCCTCAAATTCCGCTTGAGTTCCCCCCAGCGCCGCCCGCCCAACGGCCGGGCCAGGGAGCGCCGGCGGGTTCCCACTGGAGAGGCCGAGGGGGGCCCCTGGGAAGGCGCCGCCCCCTCCCGCCTCATCAGCCATTATGGCTGGTGATTGATGATTGCCAATTACCGGCCGGGCGCACAAGGGCCTTTTGTCGGGTGGGGCGGGACCAGCTGCTCCGCGGGGAGGACGGGGGAGGGGGCGGGGAGCGCAGACCCGGACGGGACCAGGGACGCCCCGTCGCCTCTCGGCCCGCTGAGCCGCCCAGAGCCCGGACAGGAGCCCCGCGGGAGGTCGGTGCGCCGGCCATGGGATGGGACCCCCGCGTCCGTGGGGGCGCCAATGACCCCGGAGGGGCCCGACGGGGCTGCTTCCTACGACAGGACCTCTTGCTCCTCCTCCCTCCGCCGACGCCCACTGCGGGGGGGCCAGAACCCGAGGTCAAAGGCTCCGGTTGGGCCGGGCATCGCCCTCCCTTGCTCAGGAATGTAGAACCCCCAAAAGCTCCGACGGCTCTTTCTTGGGCTGAGACCCTTTCCAACCCGCTATCCACTCAAAACAAAACTCTTCCCGAAGGACGGGGCGGCCTGGGGGAGATGCCGAGGCCTCCCCGGCAGGATGGGGGGGGGTTGGTTGGAGAGGAGCGGGGGCTCCTGCGGGGTCACTTCCCGACCCCCTCCTGGAACCCACCCCCTTTCCCACTGGAACGAACTCCCACCAGAGGTGGTGGAATCTCCTTCCCTGGGGGTCTTAAGCAGAGGTTGGATGGACACCTGTCATGGATGCTTGAGCCGAGATTCCTGCATTGCAGGGGGTTGGACTGGATGACCCTTGGGGTCCCTTCCAACTCTATGATTCTATGACATTTTGTGTGTGTGTCCCCCACCCATCGTTTTGCTCAAGAGAGGGTCGCCCAACGACGGCTTTGCAAAGAGGCACTCTGGACATGGGCTCCGAATTCCGGAGTGGGGCGCACCCAGAGATTCCTGCTCGACCTAGTGGCCACTTCGCTCTCGGCTCCCACAAGATCCCGTTCTCGCCCCCCGGCTGCTTAACACTCGGCAGGGAAAGGTCCTGAGAACCTCTAGCGCCCCTTCGCATCACGCTCAGACGCCGCGCCAGTTCTAAGGCCAACCCTGACCCTTCCTGCCTCATTCAAGGGAGTGAGGGGGCAAGTTTTCTGATGATATTAAATAGCTCAGGTTCACTGAAACAACGGGAGAGCTCCAAAAAGACCTTTTCAAACTGAGTGGGCAATAAAATGGCAGATGCATTTCCACGTATAGAAGCGTAAAGTGATGCATGTTGGTGAAAATATTATTATTATTACACCTACAAGCTCATGAGGTCTGAACTGGGGGTGACGGACCACGAACAAGACTTTGGGGTCCTCGCGGATTACTCTATTAAGATGTGGACCCAGTGTGTGGCGGCAGTGAAAAAGGAAATCATTCCGTGGGATCTAGGGATCATTAGGGAAGGAATGGGAAATGGACGATGTCATAAGGCCCTTGTACCAATTTATGGTGTGACCGTATTTGGAGTCCTGCGCACAGTTCTGGTCACCTCGCCTCAGAAAGGAGACTGTAGAAGAAAGAGGAACTGACAGGATTAAGGGCGCGGGGGGGGGGGCAGCTCCCCTATGAGGTTGCAGCATTCGGGACTTTTTAGTTTAGGGGAAAAGCAAGTGAGAGCAGCGACCTAATGTGATTTTATAAAATTCCGCGTGGCGTGGAGAAAATGCACAGATAAAAGTTGCTCTCCCTCCCTCATAACTTGTGGGCATTCAGTGAAGCTGAATAATGGAAGATTCAGGACAGACAAAAGAAAGGGATTATTCAGGCAGCGCAGAGTTAACCTGCGGAACTCCTTCCCGCAGGAAGCAGTGATGGCTTCAAAAGAGGATGAGAGAGATTCATGGCCACTATTCTACCAGGGACAGTCAAACTTCTGAATAGCAGTTGCTGGAAATCACAGGACGGCTCTTGGGCTCGGATCCTGATTGCGGGTCCACATCCCCACCCCCCGTGGGTGGTTGTCTGCTGGAGGGTACCCTCAGGCTTACTCGGGAGTAAGTTGACTGCTCCTATTGAGATAAGGGCTCGTGGCAGGGGAGGGAGCTGTCGCCATGTTCAGGAAGCTGAACAGGGGTGGGGTGGGGGCTTTATAGAATCCTAGAAATGAAGAGTTGGAAGGGACCCTAAGGCTCATCCAGTCGATCCCCCTGCAAAGCAGGAAACCCCCTGCAAAGCATCCGTGACAGGTGGCCATCCAGCCTCTGCTACATGGAGGGCTTCCCCAAAGCAGCTTGTGCACTTTTAAAAATTGTCGTTTGGAGTTCACGGTCAGGGAGAAGCGAGCGACCATGCAGACTTTTGCCGCCTACAGCCACATTTGCAGATCCACGTCTCCTCAGGTGAGCCTTGGTGAGTTCTGGATCCGCGAGGTGGACGCAGCCACGCCCTGCAGACGAAGGGAGGCCAAGTCGACCGCGGCTGGTTCATCGCCCTCCCCATTGAGTGGTGTTCAAACCAATGTGTGCCTTGGGGGTGTTTGAAGTTGGGGTGTACATACTGCCCCAGCATTATCCCTCCAGGTCCCAGGGGTCTCAGGGGCTGGGAGTCCCTCCGAACAGCCTTAGAATGACGCGCCAACCGCGACCATAACAGGACGGAGGTCGCTTGGCCACCGTCGCTTCATGTTCTGGCAAGGATCCTTCTCCGCCATTTAGATTATTGCAGCACGTTGGAAGCGCCGGGCCTGAAAACTACGCCTGGTGCCCTGGTCCAAAACAGGACCGCGAGGCTGCTACCTGGGACGGCGCCAGTCAGACATCGCTGCGTCACCTGCGCGGCTCCCGGTTCCTTTCGAGGCTCCGTGAAGGGGCTGGTCTGGTCTCCACCTTTAAAGCTCCGAGTGGGCTGGCGGCCTTCTCGCTCCTAGACCTGCCCAAACCTGGGCGGCCCCTTGCTCTGGCCGGGCGATCCTTTGCCCCGAGGGAGGAGGCAAGGGGCGAGAAGTGGGGCAGTGCACGCACGCGCGCCCTAGTTGTGGGTATGGGATGTTCTCTTCACTCGGCGCCCGGAAGACCTTTTTTTTAAAAAAAGAAAGATTCAGGCTTTTCAAATATTCTGTTACCCAATATTTTGTACCACCGTTTGTGTATTTTTAGTTATCCTGTAAAACTGGCTTTATTGCTCTTTTGTGGAATGGTTGCATGCTGCGAATTGTTATTTTATTGCGGCTCTAACTGTACTTTATGCTGTTAGCTGGCCAGAGAAGATCAGCTGGCATAAGAAGCTCCCTCATCCCAGGTCAGACCATTTAGCAACCCGCCTCTTCAGACCACGGGGGTCCCTCTACTCATTTCCCCGAGGCGGGCAGATGCAAACGGAGGAGACCGGCAGGACTCAGGAGTTGAGCGCGGAAGAGGGAATTGCAGCCGGTGTAACTTGCGCGACACCGTCCACCTGGTGATTCAACCTGTGGCGTATCTGGAAAGACTCATAGTCCACAACCCCCAAGCCAGGCCCCCAGTCCAGTCCAAAAATGCATGCTCAGCCACAGATACACTCCCCCCCCATCCGAAGAACAGGATCAATCACTGCTTATATTCAACTTATAAAACACATTGAAGGATTTTCAGTCAGCTGAAATGCAACATTTAACGTTTATTTAGAAATGCAAACAGTGCTCTCATTCCTGACCACCTCCTTCAAAGCGGGGTGTTTTGGGGGGCGCGGGGGGTGTTCCTTCAGTTATTCTTGCCTCCGGTGAATGACGTCATCGCTCCGGCTCCGAGCAGAGTCCTGGAGCTGCGCCCCCTGGCGTCCCCCCTCCCGGGCGCCTCACCTTTCGGGAGGCGGCTCAGAAGCCCCCGTGTGCCCGGTGGCGCTTCTGCCGCGTCAGTGGAGGCAGCCCTGCAACTGGGGGAGAGGAGGGGGCGGCGGGGGAAATAATTATTGCAACCGGAGCAAGCAACGGAGAGACGTGGGAGACAGCATCTCAAAAACGCGAATCTGTGGCTGGTGGGCAAATCAACGTATTACCGGCAGTCTAGGCCAATTTAATACACGCGAGGGGGCCACGCAGCGCTCCTTAGCGAAGCCCCCGCCCGCGGCTCAGGAAGCCTCCCGGTTCCCGAGCCCAAAACGGCGCTGGCAAGTTGCACTTCTGGAAAAGTTTCCCTGCAGTTTAGTTCGGGCATTGCGCTGCCTCCAGCGCCCTCTGCCGGTGGCCTGGAGCAGCTGCACGCGGTTGCCTCGGTCGCCTGGGCGGCCCGCTTCGACGGGACGGACCCGCAAGGAGCCTTTGCACTGGGGGAGCGGACTCCAGCCCCACCCACTGACCCACCCGGAGGCTTCAGCTGCTGCGCACCTCGGACTGCGCCTGCCCCCGCCTCTCACTTCCGGGAGTGAGCCAGACAGCCCCTCTCCCCGCCTAGTACAGGACGTCTTCGAAGCGGAGCAGCACGAAGTCGCGCAACGCAGGCGGCAGGGGCAGCTCCGGCAGGGCGCGGATTAGGCGGTCCTCGAGGTGGTTCCGGATCGCGCAGCGCGCCAAGTGCTGCAGGGCGCGCGGACTCTGGCCCAGGGCGAAGAGCGACTGGAAGAGGCGCGGGTGTTGCTGCCGAGAGAGAAGCGGAGAGGCGGTCAGAAAGGGGGGGGGCGCTGGGCTGATCCGCGCAGGGGAGGGGGGCTCCTTTGCGCACCTGCCACCGTCCAGCAAGGGTTAGGCAAGGCAAGCCTGCACGAGCACCAGGGCCCTTCGTAGGGGGGACAGCAAGAGCGCAGCGGCCTGGCGGAATCTCGCGGTGTTTGAGGTGCACGGGCCCCGTCGAGCCACTCTTGCTGTTGCGCCCCACCATAGGATCCCGCGCACTTACCTGCACCAGCTCGGCGGGCACAGCCTCGGCCCAGTCCTCCGTGACGGGCACGCGCGGGTAACAGTTGATCAGGGCCTCGACAGAGCGCGGGGAGGCGCAGCAGTGGCGCAAGACCTGCGACGGGAGGGACGAGGGGAGGCAGCAGTCAGAGACCCGCGCCAGAGCCTGACAGCGCAAGGAGGCCCCGCCAAGGCGCGAGAGTCAGTCCTCCCTGGCGCTGCGCACTTTTGCTCTTTTAGACTCGGTAACCTAGGAGAGCAGCGGGACCCATCCCATCGAGAGCCCCCTGACTGGGAGCCCCCGCCCCCAGCCGCCCGGTAGCCTTCTGAAGTTAGAAGATGCTCCCGATAGAGTCGCTGCCAGCCAGTGTTGGTGATGCTGTGCCAGATGGAGCAACGACCGGCTTCCTCGATTTCTCCAGCCCCGTCGCTGCCGGGCCCTGCTCTGTCTTCTGGTCGCAGCAGGGCCTCGACGGGAATGGCCCCGTTAGGTGAGCTGAAACCCCGGGCGTAACGACCTTTAGGCGCCCATGTCCATTACTTCAGTAGCAATGCAGGCAACTTGGATTTAACTCTCCCGCCCCCGCCCTGCAAATTATGTTTTCCAAGGGCTTCTGCGTTACTGAAGCGTCAGATAACAGGCAGCTCCTTCTATTTGCTGTCCCGGGACCCCTCTGCTGCTTTCTGAGGGTCCTTTGGGGGGGGGCCTGGGCTAGCGGGCGTTGTGCTTCCGCCCCGAGGTCCACCCCTCGCTGCTGCGCTAGTCCCTCGGCCAAATCCCACGTCGGGGGTCTCATGGCCCGGCACCTCCCTGGGGTTCAGGCGGCTGCGCGGCGCCCCTTAGCCGGGGTTTCCCTCTCTCTGGGACTGGACTGAAGCAGCGCCTGAGCCGGCTGCACGGAGCAGCTCCATCCTCATTATCTGGTGTTAATAGGAGATTAATTAGTGTTAATTGTTGATTTTCCTGCATTTTCCCAAAGGGGAGAGCAATCTGCCAAGCCTGGGAATTAAGACAGATGGTTAACCCGTTGCGCGGGGAGGTGGCCGAGATCAGGTGCAGGGGCTGCCGGAGGCTCTGCCCGGAGAGGGGAGAGGAGAGGCCCGTTCCCTCCCCACAACACCCCTTTCGCCCCCCACCCCAGCAGAGGGCAGTGGGCCTTTCCTGCCCCCTGCAGGGTCCGCTTGCAGCGCCGGCAGAACCACCCCTGCAGCTCACAGGAGAAGGCGGAGGGCGGGGTCCTTCGGGGCTCACAAGCCCAACCCTGGAGGGGGACCCAGTGGCAGGCCGTCCCGCAGGTGCTCTTAGGTGCTCTGGAGCTCCGGCTTCACTCAACTGCTGGTCTCAAAGCGACGGAAGCGCCGTAATTATAACGGCTGGAGGCCTCTGAAAGGTCTTGCAAGGACTGTTTTGCTTGCAACCTGAGACAGCATTCGGCGCTAGTTTTCTGCAAGCGGCCCCGTGGGGCCTTTGCCCGGGCAACGTCGGACTGGCCTGATACAGCAAGCTCTCATGTTCTTAACCCGTTTGCGGGGTTCTGGGGTGCCAACTTGGGGGGGGATGATTGGGCAGGTAAGTCCCGCCCTGCATAATCGATCCTATGAAGCGGTGCACGCACACCATTTGAATGGCAATGCCCACCAACTTGGAGGGGGCATTTATGGGGGGGGGGCTGAAGCTCCCTCGGCCCCTAGGAGTTGGTTCCTATGGCGGGACTCCAGCAAGACTTCAGCCCTTTCCGAGGAGGCCACGGCGCAGGTGCCAAACCAGGCAGGTGAGGCGCATGCAGTGCCCTGGACAGTCCCGGCGCCTTCCTCGCCTCTGCCGCCCCCATAGCAGACAGAGGAGCCGTGGACTTGTGGGGCTGACAGCCAGCCAGCCAGCCTTTCCCCGCCCCCGGGCCCCCGGGACTTGAGGCGCCCCTGACCCTTCTCGCCCCGCGCGCACCTTGAGGAGGGCTCCGGGCCAGACGCGGACGGCGCCGTGGTTGAGCAGGTCTCGCACCACCAGCTCGGGCCGATGCTGCAGCTTGTAGGCGGCCACCTGGAGGATGTTGTGCAGCGCCGTGTTGCCGCTGTAGCTCATGATGTTGACGCTGGCGCCGCGGGCGAGGAGCAGCGCCACCACGCGGGGGTTGGCGGCCTTGCAGGCCTGGTGCAGCGGCCGCTGCCGGTCCGCGTCGGGGGCGTCCACGCTCGCGCCCGCCTCCACCAGCTGCCGGCACACCTCGTAGCAGTCGCCCAGCGCCTCCGGAGGGTGCGCCTGGGCGCAGGCGGCGTTCAGCGGGGTCTGCCCCTCGGCGTTGCGCGCCTCCAGGCTGGCGCCGTAGCTCAGGAAGAGGCGCACGTGGCCCGCCAGGCCCAGCCGCGCCGCCAGGTGCAGCGGCGTGTCCTCCTCCTCCTCCGAGGCGCAGTTCACCCGCGCGCCGTGGCACAGCAGCAGCCGAGCGCACCTGCGCGGGGAGAAGCAGAGCGGTCGCCCGGCGCCTTCCTGGGTCCCCCCCCCCCGCCGTCCCCAGGCCTGTGTCCGGGCTCTGCTCCCCCAGGGTCTACTCGGGCAGCCTCTGAGTTCTCCCGGCCGCGGCCAAGCCTGGCTCTTGTGTGCCCCAGAGGGGTTGTGGATTTTCAAACTTGCCCTAGACTAGGGGCTTGTTTTGCTCTTAGGAAAGTTCAGGGCGGCTCACATGAAGGAAGAGGCCTAAAAGTTTGCGTGCTGCTTAGCTTGGCCTGAAGGCGTGAGAAAGAGGAGCTGCCAAAAGGCCCTTCTTCGCGTTTCCTTCCTGGCCTGACTTGAGCTGGTCTCTCTTGGCCAGAATGGCTCCCCTCTGCTTCCAGCATTCTGAATGCAAGTTGCTGGAAGGAAACAACCCGGCGGGATGGAGAGCTGCTCGCCTGTTCGGATCCTGCTCGGGTGCTTCCCAACAGAGGCATCTGCTTGGGCACAGCTAGATGGGCCACTGGCCTGATCCAGAACCGGGCGGTTCTCGCGTTATTGCGTGGGACCTTCTTTCCAGCTAGGGCTGATACTTTCTGCTGGGAGGAGACCTCTCAATTCGGATGTCTCTCCACCGCAGAGACAAGCCCCGCTCTGAATCCTCTTTAGTCCTAGTATCAAGTGTGTATTTCCTGCAATAAATGGAGTTTTCTCCGCCTCCCCATTAGTATGTTTGATTTTATCCTGGGTAAAGTGTGCGCCTCCAACAGGTAATCTGTGGTCTCTCTCTCTCTCTCTCTCTCTCTCTCTCTCTCTCCCTCTCCCCCTCTCCTAGCTTCCAGCTTCTCCTCCAAGAATTTGTCTACTCTTTTTTTGAAGCCATCCAAGTTGGTGGCCATCCCTGCCTCCTGGGGGAGGGAGTTCCGTAGGTTAACTACGCGCTGCCGCCGGACGAATGCCTTTCTTTAGGCTCTCCTGAACCGTCCAGCATTTGGCTTCGCTGGATGCCCCTGAGTTCCAGTGTTATGAGACAGGGACAAGAACTTTACGCACTTCCCCCATGCTATGAGTAATTTTATGATCCGCTATCTTGTCGCCTCTTACTTGCACTTTCTCTAAAGTAAAACGCCCCAAATGCGGCCACTTTCCCCCAGAGGGGAGTCGCTCCTTCCCTCCATCATTCTGGTCGCCCGTTTTCTTGAAAGGGCAGCGAATTGTTAATTAATCATTATTACTGTGGCCTTTTTTTTCAGCCAGGGAGAGGCGCTTGTGGGATTCTCCTGTTTCAATATAACTTGGTCGTCTCGAGCGCTCCGCAGCTCAGGGAGAAAAACTGGGGTTGGGCGGCGGCTACGGGCATTTCCCCGTTTGGGTCCAAGGGGCGCCCTCTGCCGATTGTTTTGCTTCCAGGACCCCAGGACTGACCTTCCTCTGGGAAGCCAGGAGAGGACGGCTGGGTTCCCCACCCCCGAATGGAGGATGAGCGGCCCTTCTCCCCTGCCCCGCGCCCCAGGAGACGCCCCGTCGGGGCTGTGCACCACTCACTCGAGGGAGGCGGGGCTCCGGCACAGGTGAAGCGGCTGGAGCCCTCCTTCCGAGACGGCCAGGGGGTCAGCGCCGAAGGAGAGCAGGAGCCGCACGCAGTCCGTCGTGGCCGCCGCGCACGCCTCGTGCAGCGCAGTCCGGCCGCCCGGCGCCAGGTCCACGTCCGCCCCGCGAAGCAGCAAGTGGCGCAGGCACTCCAGGTAGCCGCGGCTGGCCGTGATGTGCAGCGGGGTGGTCAGCTCCTGCTCGTAGGTCAGCGACCAGAGCCCTGTGGAAGGGAGGAGAGACGCGGGGTCAGGAAGGGCCACAAGGGCGCTCTGCACGTGCTCAGGGGCACGGTGGCGCGCGGAAAGCAGGCTCCAGTGGAAGCCTGCAAGCGCGAGAAGGGCGCGGGAGCGATCCCCAAGCTCCGCGGCAGGTTTTCCTGGGGGGCTTTTCCTACCCCCGCCTCTCCCCCACCCCCGTTGATCTCTGGGCGCACTCAACCAGCGGGAGTTGAATCGGTAGTTCTTCCACTCGTCCTGGTCGCTGGTGTCGAAGACGGAGTTGGGGCCCACTCCGCTCTCGGGGTCGCCCAGGAGGCAGAGGATGGCGCACCCATCGCCCGTCAAGAGCGCCTGCCAGAAGGCCTGCGCCGGGCCCTCGGCCTTGCGCGTGGAGATGGGCTCCATGGCCCCGCCGGACGCGACCCTCGGGGCTTCTCCGGCGGGACAGAGGCTGCGGCTGGGCTGCCCGGGACGGAGGGCTGCGTGCCCGGGTGTCAAGTCGCAGCCCGAGCTATTCTGGGGCTCCCTTGTGACTCGGCAGCAGCAGCGCCGGTGCAAAGGGGAAGCGCCGCGCCAGAAACTGGGAGCGGGGCGAGGGGAGAAGGCAGGTGACCTCCACGTGCTTAGCCAGACGCGCTGCGCAACGCTGGGCCCTGGCACGATCAACCTGGGCCGGTGGTGGTGGCCTACCTGGCAGGGTTGTTTTGACAAGGAAGGCACGAGAAACCCGTCTGCAAAGGAGCAGATGGCCAGCCCCAGCTGGCGGGGAGGGTCAGCAGCATGTGAGGCGCGCGAGCCCGGCCGCGGGAGGAAAAGGCCGGAGGTGGGAGCGCTCTCCGCGCGTTAACCTGGAAGCAAACCTTCCGCCCTTCTGCCAGGCAGCAGCTCCCCACGACTGAGGCCATAAGCGGGACACGCCCTGGGGGGGGGGGGCAGCAACTGCTCTCCTTCAGAGGCCTCCTGCCTCCGGTCCTGGAGCGCCGAAAGGATGATTCGCCTCTGCCAACTTGTCTAATCCCCTTTTAAAGAATGCTTTAGTTGAGATTCCTGCATTGCAGGGGGTCGGACTAGATGACCCTCAGGGTCCCTTCCAACTCTGCACCTCTAGGATCTATAAAGTCGCCTAAAATGAGGGATCACCACAATCTGTAGCTGCAAAGCTGTAGCTTGAAGGCCCTTTTGCTCCCAGGCTCCCTCCCACCCACCCATTCTGCCCCTTCCCCCTTCTACCTTTAACCTTTTTGCAAGCATAACTTTCATAATCCCTGTTTGGTTTTGCCAATTTGAAAGTGGGAAGGGAGAGACAAGGGTTGTGTTTTTTTTGGCTTGTTTGTTTTTAAAGTGACAGTATAAAAGAGACTTAGCAGCTCTTGTTATGCTTCCAAAATAAAGGTTTGTTTGTGAAGAATCATTTTTAACTGGCAAACAACATATTTTAAAGGAAAAAAACCTATTCGCTACATTGCATCATCATACTGAATAAACTGACAGATGGCTGGGGTATAAATAATAAATTATTATTAATAATAATATAATAATATATAAACTCTCTGTGTGTGGGAGTTTCCAAAGTGTCAAGGATAAACAAAGTATTTTATAAAGGGTCTCATTACCTTCCTCTCCTGGGGGGGGGGGGCAGGAGGCTGCAGTGCTCACCCCTCCCTTTGCCCCTGGATTGCAAACCAGCCATCTATCATGTTTCCTGGGCCACTTCCTCCGGGGGACTTGCCCCTTCTCCCTACAGCCCCATCACTCTTGCTCTTGGGGTGTCTCAGGCTGGAGAACACAAGACTCTTAACCTTGGTCCTGGGTTCGAGTCCCCTGTTGGGCAAAAGATGGCGTTGGACTAAATGAGCCCTGTGGTCTCTTTCCAACTCTACAAGGATCATTAGCTCCTTCGGCCTACACTTCTCACTTGAGCGGCCTAATAGAATCATGGAAAAGGGACCCCCCGGGCACATGGACCTCCATGCTCCAAGCCACCTTGCTCCCCGCCTTCCACAGCTTCCCTTACCCCATTTCTGGCTGGTCCAGCGCAGATCTTGGCTCTTGGCGTGGATGACCAAGTTGACCTCGGCGCGCTCTGAGAAGTGCCTCTGCACCCCGTCCAGGTCTCCCGTGTAGAGGGCGTTCTGGACCACCATGTCCCGGCACTCTGAGGGCAGCTCTTTGTAGGTCCTCCTGCCCCAAGAAGCCACCGGGCCTTGGCAGGAGACCTGGCTCTTGGCACCCTCCCACCTCCATCTCAGCTCCGCATCCAGCCCCAAGGAACGCCACCTGGAGGCCCTGGAGGAGGAAGACGAGGAGGGGAGGGACCTGGACATGAGCTTCCTCTGAGAGAGACGGCTCTCCTTCAGCGCCTGCGACTGCTGGCAGCGGCGGCAGCGGCTGGGGGGCTTCTGCCCTTGAAGAGCTGTGTGCTTGCAGGACCCAGGCCTGACTCAGGGCGTATAAATAGTTCTCTTGGCAGCCACCGCCTGCCTGCCTGCCTGCCTGCTGCTGGCTTCTTTTATCATCAGCTCCCAAAATACATTGCAGCATTTGAGACAAGGGAGGTGTTTTGTGGCAGACCTGGGGAGATTCCGAATGTTTGCAAGCATGTGCAGAGTGTCTTCCCAAAAGTTCCCCGCACATGAGGAAACGTTTTTCTTCAGCTCACAAAAAGCAGACCCAATTCTGGAAAATAAGGCCCCTTTCCAAAGTGAGGAAAATGCTCATCCTGGAGACAGACAGTGAGGGAATGGTCATCCTCTGAGATTTCCACCCAAAGTGCCCTTTGGGGAGCTGAAAATCACCTTCCATGCACAACTTATTTTAGGATAATCTTTGAGAACAATTATGACCTCCAAGGATGCTTAGGCAGACTTGAATGACCTCCTCCCTTTTTATGTTTCCTTCTTAACCAAGAAATCGCTCTCATTCAATTTAAGTAAACAATAAAAATATAAGGTTTACTTGCCTCAAAAGTCTTGCCAGGATTCAACAAATACAGGGATGAAATCAGGCAGCCAATGCACCTGCAATGCGCTCTATGTGGGGCTCCCTTTGAAGGTGACCCAGAAACTACAACTAATCCAGAATGCGGCAGCTAGACTGGGGACTGGGAGCGGCTGCTGAGACCACATAACACTGGTCTCGAAAGGCCTACGTTGGCTCCCAGTACATTTCCAAGCACAATTCAAAGTGGTGTTGGTTCTGAGCTTTAAAGCTCTAAATGGCCTCAGCCCAGTATACCTGAAGGAGTGTCTCCGTCCCCATCGTTCTGCCCAGACACTGAGGTCCAGCGCTGAGGGCCTTCTGGTGGTTCCCTCTCTGCAAGAAGTGAGGTTACAGGGAACCAGGCAGAGGGCCTTCTCGGTAGTGGCACCCGCCCTGTGGAATGCCCTCCCATCAGTTGTCAAGGAAACAACTATCCAACTTTTAGAAGACATCTGAAGGCAGCCCTATTTAGGGAAGTTTTTAATGTTTGATGTTTTGTTATGCTTTTAATTTTCTGTTGGGAGCCGCCCAGAGTGGCAGGGGCAACCCAATCAGATGGGCAGGGTATAAATATATTATTATTATTATTATTATTATTATTATTATTATTATTATTATTACCACCACCACCCACTTAGGGACCTGCCATCTCCTTCTGCCAAGGGTGGGGGTCTCAGATACAAAAGGAAACCACTGAGTCTATGTTCTATTTAAGGACATCCATGTCTTTTATTTCCAACCAAGCACACAATAGATTGAAGCAAGAGGACACCGAGAGCTCCAGGCAGGACAATTCTGCAAAGTTCTTTGGCAGGAGCTTCGGCTGGTGCCCTTTAACACCCCCCAATCCCCCCCCCCTCATTCCACTAGCCCTGCTGCACTTTCCTCAAAAGCTCCCCCAACATTTCAGGCTCCCTTTTTGAAAAGTGACACAACTGCTTCTCCAGCCTGGGGGGGGAGAGGTTGGCAGTTTGGGTGCGACTCAATTTGCAGAAGAGGCGTGTTGAGAGAGAGTGAGTTAGGGGCCTCCAGACAATCCCTGTATCTTCTACCTTGTAGGCTGACCCTCTTTCTCTCTCTCTCTATTTCTTAGGGCCACCAGACCCACTGGTTAGGCTAGTCCCAGAAACTTCCCTCTCCGCAGTGGCTTATTACATTTCTATCCCACCTTTCCCTCCAGGGACCTGAAAGTGGCACTCAGGGCTCTCCCCCTCCTCATTGAATCCCCACAACAACCCTGTGAGGTAGGTTAGGCTGAGTGGCTTGCCCAGGGTCAGCCAGTGAGCTTCATGTCTGAGTGGGGGATTTGATCCCTGCGCTCTCCTATGTCCTAGTCCAATGCTCTAACCACTACACCACACTGCAACAAGCAACTTGGTTGTTTTCTCACTCTGTAATTATAGCTTCTCTCTGCATGCGGCTGCAACAAGTAAAGAGCCGCTTGCCTTCTGGCTTGCTCCAAGTAGGGCACGAGACTCTGAATCTCAGGGTTGTGGGTTCAAGCCCCACTGGGCAAGAGAGTCCTGCATTGCAGGGGGCTGGCCTAGTTGACCCTCAAGGGCCCTTCCAGCTCTACCGTTCTGAGATTCTATGTTCTACTTGAGGAGGAGGACCTGCTCTCTGTAGGCAGCCCCCTTCCACTGCTTAAGAGCCCTGCTTGACCCCAAACGGCATCACAATACACAGTACGTCAACCCCCAGACAGTTTTGCCACTTCCCCCCTGCAGAGCCAATTTCTCAGAGAACAAGACTGGTGCCTCCCCAAACCCCCAGGAGGTGGCTAAATGCTTAGGCTGTGCACTGGATCCAGCCAGATTCCAGAGCACAAACTGAGTGGGGCAGATGCAGGCTGATTTGCCCTGTGCCTGACTCCCCATTTAATTGATGGAATGGGAAGGTCCCCAAACTAGGTCGGGGGCTGGATGTGGCTCAAGGGTCACCCCAGATCACTCTCCTGGGGGGCAGGGGCTGCCCAGCGCTATTTCACGTAGCTTCCAAATCAGTCTGGCCTGAGCAAGGATGCAGACAAGCTCCAGGTCCTTTAGGCCTGACTCTGGAGAGGCCCAAGGCCAGGGAGATGCATCAGACCTGACCTCCCGGTGTAGGGCAGCCCCTGTCCCTCAAGCTCCCTGAACTGACACCCCCTGGCCTCCGGGACTCCTTGTGGTCAGCAGGCCCAGGTCACCACTTTGGACCATAAAGCCCACCTGCCCAGAAGCAAGCCAGGCCTCCTGTGGGCTGAGTTCCCTACCAATGATAGGTTGTCCAGGCCTCATCCTGCACCCATACGTGTCTCCCATGACCCCTGCACACACTGTCCTGCCTTGGGAGGCTTTTAAGCAGAGGCTGGATGGCCACCTGTCAGGGATGCTTCAGCTGAGATTCCTGCATGACAGGGGTTGGACTAGATGTGCTTTGGGGGACCCTTCCAATGCCATGATTCCCGGGAGCACACTTAGGGGTCGCAGACACCCGCTTCCCCACACACGTGCGCCATGCCAGCCTTTGCACGTAACTCATTTATGCTGCAGCTGCAAAGCGTCTGCTTCCCCCTCCCCTCCCCTCTCTCCTATTTCTTCTTCTTCTTCTTTTTGTCTTTCGCATCGGCTGCCCTGAGCTTCTCCTGTTCGGCCAGCATCTTCTTCTTGCCCAGGGGGGTCTTGCTGTACCAATCCTGCAGGAGGAGGCCCAGAAGGCGGGAGACTTTCAGGAAAGGGACCTTGCCCAAGGGGGTGGAGGAAGGCGGGGCTCAGAGAAAGAGCAGGTGGAACAAGAGCTCCGTGGGTTAGAGGCTGGTGCTGCTAAGGCCAAGGCTGCAGGTTCGATCCCAGCTGCCTATTCCTCCCTTGCAGGGGACTGGGCCCAACTCTGCACACTATTTGTTATGATGCTCTTTATATACATCCCCTAGACCAGGCATGTCCAATCCGGCCTGCTGGTCAATTTAATCCCGCCACTGTGGCAGTTTATTTCCTGGGGTAAAATCCTAAAAAAACCGTTTGGACACCACTGCGCCTAGACAAAAATTACTTGATTACATCCTTTGCTCTCTCTCCAACCAACCTCCCCTTGAGCAAATTATTGCTGGCTGGCAATAATGTATTTCTTACTGCACAGGTTCTAAAATTTGCCCCGGCTGCAAGTAAGTTGAGCGCTAGGCACCAAGGCAAGTATCATAAGGGCAAGTGTGAGACGTGGGGAGCTTAACTTATGCAGGTGTGATTTTCGCATTTCTCTGTGTTTGCTTTGCTGCTGTTGCTGTTCCGTTTTAAATTAATTATTTGTATTTTAGGCCCTGCGACCAATTGTGACAGCTTATAGCTTTTAGCAATAAATGTTTCATTCAATTTCATGTTTCTGTGTTTCAGGCCCAATGCTTGTGGGATATTTAAAATCAGGGGTGCCAACTTGAATAAAATATTGCAGGGGGGGGGGAGATAAGCACTGCCCTACATAATCAATCACATGACATGGTGCATGCACACCATTTGAATGGCAATGCCCATCAACATTGGGGGGTCCCGGCCCCCTCAAATATTTCATTGGGGTGTGTGAAGACCCCTCAGCCCCTAGGAGTTTGCTCCTGTGCTTAAAATGCAGTCACAGCAACAAGTCTTGTTTTGCTAGATAGGAGCTGAAGCTCATAGTTTCCCTGTAAACTTGCTAGAGAGAGCTCTGTGAGAGACACCCCCCCCCCCCACTTTGCCCTGACAGGGGGAGCACAGAGCTATATATTCTCCTACCTGCCTGGGCTCCCTCTCTTTCTAGTCCTCCCTTCTCTTTTCCCGCTCTGCCAGTGAGAACATCTGCATGTCTGAGCTCCGAGCTCAGACCCCATTCCACTGGGGGACGGGGCTCGTCTGGCCACCCCCAGCCCAAAGGGTGGCCACAGCACAAGGGGAGGGGACGAGGCTGGTGGGTTTCTCTCCCGGAGCCTCGGGGCAAGGCCAGCCACCCAGCAGGGGGCGCCAGAGGCCACCTAGGGACAGGGCAGGCTACGCACCCTGAGCATGGCCTCTTCCGCCGGGTAGATGGGGTCTGCCCTGGCCAGCATCTGCAGGAGCTCCCCGGCGCTCAGCGGCCTTTTGGGGAGCTGCAGGAGGCGCCTCTCGCTCAGCACGGACTTCACTGCCTCGGCCATGCTGCCCTGGCTGTAGCCGTCCGACACCTTCGCCAGCGCACTGAGGTCCAGGGTGCTGGTGACGACCCCGCCGTGCTTCTCGACCAGCCGCTTCCACGTCACTGGGGAAAGGGGGGAAGGGGCTCTGTCAGGCCCCCTTCTGTCTCGCGGCCTCAGCCCCCCGGGGCCTGGACTGATGCAGCAAGTGGAACTCCTTGATAGTTTCCTGCAATGTTTTCTAGTATCCTATCTACCGCATTGATGCTTCTTTAAACAAGCAAGCGGTGTATATATTTTACGAAATGTATAAACCGAAAACGGCTATGGGTGGCTTGGCTGAACTGTTCTGGAAGCTCTGACCAGAAGGATGCTGGAATCAGCAAGGGTGACCCACATAATAATAATAATAATAATAATAATAATAATAATAATAATAACAATAATAATAACAATAATAATTTATTATTTGTACCCCACCCATCTGGCTGGGCCTCCCCAGCCACTCTAGGCGGCTCCCAACAAAGATAAAAAATACATTAAAAAGTCACACATTGAAAACTTCCCTGAACTTCCCTGACCTGAAGGGGCTGCTGTGCAATGACAGGTCCATGATTCACAAGACCACGGCCACCCATGACTTGCATCCTCTACCCTCTGTCCTCCTTAGTGGGGTTCTTAAGCCCCATGAAAGATCCTGCTTGGGGGTCATTTTCCACCCCAAAGGTCAGTCAAGGCAGGAAGAAACAACATCCCAGCAGTTCAGGATTTGTTCCTGGAATTTAACACAGCTACTGCCTCCCGGAGACTGGCTGAGTGTTTGGATCCTTCCCAAAACACCCCCTGTGCCCCCACACCAGCCCCAGCCCCTCTCCTCACCGTAGCGTGAGGCATAGTCTGGCCGGTGGATGAGGAGGATCCTCTCATAGGTCTTGCAGAGGCCCTTGATGTCTGCCAGGTAGGGCTGGTTGGACGTTCCCATCAGGAGGACGCGGTCCTCAGCCTTCAGCAGGTTCAACGCCTTGGGCAGGTCCTTCTTCAGCCGCTTGGGGTCGTGCTGTGGGGCAGCAGCCACCCCATCAGCCCCAGGCCAGGGATAAAGATGGCAGTGAGCCTCTCCACCAGGGAAGCAGATTGGGGTGCCCCCAGCCAGCTTCAACCTGCTTTTTTCCAGGTTATGGGACATCAAGGCTATTATTGTCCAGGCTGTTCTCCTCCCACCTCACTCACCTCCTTCTCCTCTTTGGGGACCTTCTTGTAAAAGGTCTTCTCTGTGTCCCCCACCCAGATGACGGATGGCTGCAGCAGACGGGCCACCTGCAGAACATAGGGCACAAAAAAGAGCTGTGGGCAGCTGCTGGAAAGTGACCCCACCTTTCGGACCAGAAGGTCTGCAAGGTGAGGCTGGGGGGGTGAGGTGGGGTTGGTGCAGCTGCTCCCAAACTACTGCTGCATGGCTCCATCTCCAGAGAGGAAGGCCACGGCAGAGCCCTGGGGCACCACCAAGGCTCCGTTTAGAAGTTGACCAGATGGAGGAGGGTTGTGTGGGTCTTTGCTGCAGCCAAAAGCAACCATTTGTGTTTTGCTAGAGGGGCACATGAAGGGGCTGAGGCTCATCTTTTTGCAAACCCCTTTGAGGTGTGGGATGTATCATTCACTGAAGCAGTCAAACACATCATTTCCTGTTTCCTAGAGTGTAAAAGGTAAAGGGACCCCTGACCATTAGGTCCAGTCGTGGCCGACTCTGGGGTTGCGGCGCTCATCTTGCTTTACTGGCCGATGGAGCTGGCGTGCAGCTTCTAGGTCATGTGGCCAGCATGACTAAGCCACTTCTGGCGAACCAGAGCGGCGCATGGAAAAGCCCTTTACCTTCCCGCCGGAGCGGTACCTATTTATCTACTTGCACTTTGACATGCTTTGGAACTGCTGGGTTGGCAGGAGCAGGGACTGAGCAACGGGAGCTCACCCAGTCGTAGGGATTCAAACCGCCGACCTCTGATCAGCAAGCCCTAGGCTCTGTGGTTTAACCCACAGTACCACCCATGTCTTCCTAGAGTGTACACACAGGGAAATGTTGCTCCAGCCAGGAGGACTTCCTGTCACACCTGCTCTGGAGTATCCTCCCCGTGTGACCAGGTAGGTGGGCTTGACCCTGGGAGACCCTACAAGAGGGCCAGTCACACAGCCATCTTCCTCTTTTGCTCTTTGCCTCTTTTGCTGTTCTTTTTCCATCTTCTGCTGGCTCTTAGCCACCAGCACATGGCTCATCCTTACAGAGGATGGAAGCCACAAGGCTTAATTAATTCTCAGGCCCACCTCAGACTTCTTTTCTCTACACGTGTACCTGTAACCACAAGCTAAAGCCTGCCTTCAGGACAATACTGTGACCTGAATGCAAGTAAACTTTACGGTTACTTTTAAAAGAAGACTGTTGTGTCACTACAGTGGTACCTCTGGTTACAAACTTAATTCATTCCGGAGGTCCCTTCTTAACCTGCAACTGTTCTTAACCTTGTGGGATGTGAAACACAAGAGCAGTCAAGTGCAACATTCCTAGAGTGAACATGTTTACACATGGGGAGGAATGTTTGTCCAGCCAGCAGGTCAACTTCCTGTTTCCTTCTGGGCTGGGACAGACTTCCTCTGCATGTGACTAGAGGTGGGCGTGGCCTCACCTGTGCAGGTAACGACAAAAGCACAGGGCAGGGCAGGCATCTCTCTCTCACACTCACTACATGCATCGAAGAAGCAACATTTGCTTAGCCAAAGATGCTGTCTTGTCCTCCAGCCGAGAGGGGACAAAGGGACTGTCTCCTTATGAGATAGTTTCCAGGTGTATGTTACTTTTCCAAGCTAAGTCTGCCTTCTGGGATCCTATTGTGAACAGAATGATGTGTGAGTAAATATTTTATACTTTTATAGAAGACTGTCGTGTCTTATCTTTTATAAGGGAATAGGGGAGAAATACCAGAACAGTTATTATAAAGGCTTTAGCGAGCCTGAGCAAACACATTCGCTGTGAGTTTAAAAAGGGGGGTGTTACTCTGCTAAATTGTGAACTTGTTTACACAAGCTGGAAAGGCTATAATCAAACAATATATCCTCTCCTGCATCCCTGAACATTCCCCACAAACCTGAGGTACCACTTTAGCTAATGGGGCCTCCCGCTGCCACTGTGCTGCCGCCGCTCAATTTCTGTTCTCATCCTGAGGTAAACTTCTTAACCCAAGGTACTACTTCCGGGTTAGCGGAGTCTGTAACCCGAAGTGTTTGTAACCCGAGGTACCACTGTATTGTTTTTAAGAGGGAGCTAAAGGGGAAATTTACCAGGAACAATCCAATCTGGACAAGCCAGACTGGATTGCTCAACTTAAATGATTATATCCTCTCCTAATATCCACAGCATTTCCACATGAGGTGTGTTTTTTGAAGAAACAAACACCTATCAAGCAGTGTATAGGTTTTATGAGATAAATAAATAAATCTTCCTTGCTCCCCTTCTTCCTTCCAGCCAGCCCTATAGCGACCCTCGCCAGCTACAATGCCAGGACCCAGCAGAGGACTTTGGACCCGTAGATTTCCCCAGCGCCCTGTGCGATCCCATAATTTGATGACCCACCCCGTTCCCCTAGGACTGCCTCTGCTGGAGCTTGCCCCCTCCCTCCCTGCCAGGCCATACCTTGAACACCAGGTGGATCAGCATCTGAAGGCCGGCCTTGCCTGGGTACTTCCCAACCAGGTTCCTTGGGGAGAGGTCAAAAAGGTTGGCGCCTGTCTCTGTGCACACGGCGTGGACCAGCATCTTCTTCCCAGTCCCCCCTGGACCGGCCAGGAGGAGGGACTTCACCAGGGGGGCCATCTCATGCACAGCCTGAGAGCCTGGGGGGGGGGAGGCAACAAAGTGGTTCTCCAGACCCAGAGAAAGAGGGCAAGACCCAGGGCAACCGTCTGGAAGCAACACCCGGGGCACATTATGGGATGGGGGACTGGCTGCTGCCCTACCCAGGCGCAGGACGGCATACAGGGCAATGTTCTGGCGCACGTCCAAAGTGGAGGGGATTGGCTCGATCTCCTGCTGGCGGAGGTAGGTGCCCAGGTAGCAGAAGTCACCTGGTGGGGAAAAGGGGAGGCAAGAGGAACAGGCTCTCAGCAAGTAACAACAACAACAACAACAATATATGTTGTGTACCCCACACATCAGACTGGGTTGTCCCAGCCACTCTGGGTGGCTTACAGCATATATAAAAGAATAGTAAAACATCAAACATTAAAAACTTCCCTAAACAGGGCTGCCTTCAGATGTCTTCTAAAAGTCAGACAGTTGCTTATTTCCTTGACATCTGAAAGGAGGGCGTTCCACAGAGTGGGTGCCACCACTGAGAAGGCCCTCTGTCTGGTTCCCTGTAACCTCACTTCTCACAGGGAGGGAACTGCCAGAAGGCCCTCGGAGCTGGACCTCAGTGTCTAGGCTGAACGATGGGGGTGGAGATACTCCTTCAGGTCTACTGGGCTGAGGGCTTTCAAGGTCAACACCAACCCTTTGAATTGTGCCTGGAAATGTCCTGGGAGCCAATGTAGGTCTTTCAGGACCAGTGTTATATGGTCTCAGCTCCCAGTCCCCAGTCCAGCTGCCGCATTCTGGATTAATTGTCCGTCCCCTCCCTTCTCTTGCAGGTTGGTTTGGTGGGACATTCATGGTCAGGCAAATTCACGTTGGTGCTGATTGGACCCAGCAGCCAGGAGGTTCCTTCCAGCCCTACCACTCTATGGCAGATTGTGAGCAACGGTTCTCTGTACATGCCCAGTGGCCCACATTCCATGGCTGAGGTGGAGTAAAGGGGATTTTGCTCATATCCCCCCAGAGGGAGTCCAATCGAAGAAATGGCAGCAGAGGAAAGGAGAGGAGGAGGAGGAGGAGCTGCTCTGTTGTATCTTATGTCCAAGAGATGGTGTAGTGGTTAGAGCAGGCATAGGCCACCTTGGCCCTCCAGATGTTTTGAGACTACAATTCTCATCATCCCTGACCACTGGTCCTGTTAGCTAGGGATGATGGGAGTTGTAGTCCCAAAACATCTCGAGGGCCGAGTTTGCCTATGCCTGGGTTAGAGTGTGGGACTAGGACCTGGGAGAGACCAGGGTTCAATCCCCCTCGGCCATGAAGCTCCCTGGGAGACCTTGGGCGGCTTGCTGCCTCTCGAACTAACCTACCTCGCAGGGTTGTTGTTCTGGGAATGTCCAGGGATGCAGGAGAGGATATATTTTTTTGATTATAGCCTTTCCAACTTGTGTTAACAAGTTTCACAATTTAGCAGAGTAACATTCCCCCTTTTAAACTATCAGCAGATGCATTTGCTCAGGCTCGCTAAAGCCTCTAAAATAACTGTTCTGGAATTTTCCCATTATTCCCTCATAAAAGATAAGACACAACATAGTCTTCTATAAAAGTATTAAAAAGGTTTACTCACATATCATTCTGTTCACAATAGGATCCCAGAAGGCAGACTTAGCTTAGAAAAGTAACATATACAGTGGTACCTCAGGTTAAGATACCTTGGCTGGAGGCTAAGAGAGCATCTTTGGCTAAGCAGATGTTGCTTCTTTGATGCATGTAGTGATAAAGAGGGAGAGATGGCTGCCCTGCCCTGTGCTTTTGTCGTTACCTGCACAGGTGAGGCCACACCCACCTCTAGTCACATGCAGAGGAAGTCTGTCTCTACCAAGAAGGAAACAGGAAGTTTACCTGCTGGCTGGACAAAACATTCTTCCCCATGTGTTCACTCTAGGAATGTTGTATTTGACTGCTCTTGTGTTTCACACCCCACAGTTGTGAGGATTAAAGGTGGAGAAGGAGGACCATGGATGCCACCTTGAGTTTCGTGGAGAAATAAAGACAGGGTGGAAGGCCAGATGACTCACCTGTGTAATCGGCCAGATGCACCTTCTGTGGCTTCTTAATGATGCCCTCGCGCACAAGCTCCTCATAGAGGGAGTCAAGGGTCCTGGGGGACAGAGGGGAGGGAGGCAAGGCTCAGCCGGGGGGGGGGGCTGGGTCCCCCAGCAACATTTCATGTTTCGCCAGACAGGCACACGAAGGGGCAGCGACTCACAGAGCTTTCCTGTAAATTGCTAGAGAAGAGAACTCTGAGAGATCGCTTCCATTGTGTGCCTGGGCAAACTAATTTTGTTAAAAGCAATTAATTTGAAAGCAACACACAGTTAAACCTACAGAGTTCACTCCTGCAGGAGGCAACCTGGGAGGCTTAAAGAGATCATTAGAGAAATTCCTGGAGCAGAGGATGGCCGTCACCTCCATTGCTCAGCCCAAACACTGAGGTCCTCCTCTGAGGGTCTTCTGGTGGTTCCCTCACTGCGAGAAGCGAGGTTACAGGGAACTTCGTGGCTAGTAGCTATTATTATTATTATTATTATTATTATTATTATTATTATTATTATTATTAGTTTTATTATTTATACACTTCCCATCTGGCTGGGTTTCCCCAACCACTCTGGACGGCTTCCAGCACATATAAAAACGTAATAAAATGTCAACCATTAAAAACTTCCTGATACAGGGCTGCCTTCAGATGTCTTCTAAAGGTGTACTCATCTCCTAGACATCTGCTGGGAGGGCGTTCCCCAGAGCAGGCGCAGGCGCCACCACCGAGAAGGCCCTCTGCCTGGTGTGGGAATGTTCAGGGATGCAGGAGAGGATATATTGTCTGGTTATAGGCTTTCCAACTTGTGTAAACAAATTCACAATTTAGCAGAGTAACATTCCCCTTTTTAAACTTGCAGCGGATGCATTTGCTCAGGTTCACTAAAGTTTCTATAATAACTGTTCTGGAATTTTCCCTTTATTCCCTCATAAAAGATAAGACACGACACAGTCTTCTATAGAAGTATAAAAAAGTTTACTCACATATCATTCTGTTCACAATAGGATCCCAGAAGGCAGACTTAGCTTAGAAAAGTAACACACACCTGAAAACTATCTCATAAGAAGACAGTCCCTTTGTCCTCTCTGGGCTGGAGGCCAAGAGAGCATCTTTGGCTAAGCAGATGTTGCTTCTTCGATGCATGTAGTGAGTGAGAGAGAGAGAGATGGCTGCCCTACCCTATGCTTTTGTCGTTACCTGCACAGGTGAGGCCACGCCCACCTCTAGTCACATGCAGAGGAAGTCTGTCCCAGCCCAGGAGGAAACAGGAAGTTGACCTTCTGGCTGGACAAACATTCCTCCCCATGTGTAAGCATGTTCACTCTAGGAATGTTGTACTTGACTGCTCTTGTGTTTCACATCCCACAGGCACACCCTGTGCCCCCAGCACCACCGCCTCCCCACTCAGGAGCCACAGCTGCTTTTCTTCAGCATGGCCATGAGGAATGGGGTGGGGGGAGGAAGAGAGGGGGACCTACCTGTCTGGTGTCAGGTCCTTCTCCTTCTTCCCTTTCTTCCCCTTTTTCTGCTCCAAAAAAAAGTCAGAGAAGGTTGCTCTGCAGCTCTGGGCAGGTGAATGGGGGGCAGGAAGGACAAGCTCCTCCTTCATTGCCCCCCCCCCCCGGGATGCTCCTTGGATAAAAGGCTTCCCCGTCCCATCCCCCCATGCACTGACCTTGGCACTCTTCTTGGCCTTGGCCTTGACTGGCCTTGCGACTTCCTGGTCAATGGCCAGCTTGAGCTGCTGAAGCTCCTCTCGCATCAGCTCATCCACCTGAGCAGGGGAAGGGAGAGGAGGGGAGGGGCCTCAGAAAAGGGCTGCAGGGGCCCAGCTGTGGCCCCTGGAATTTTTGAGGACAAGGGCCTGCCCCTCCACCTATGGACACCAGAGGGCCTTCTCCATAGTGGCCCCCACACTCCACCCACCTGCAGCCGTATCTCCTCCTCCACCTCCTTCCGCTTGTCCACCTTGATCAGGTCCTCCTGGTAGCGCTGCTCAAAGTTGATGGCCTCGTCCTGGTCACTCCAGCAGCCTGGGGAGGGGGCAGGCAGTGCTGATGTTCCTGTGCTGCCCACCCCCAGCCCTTGCCATGATGGCTGCGGTCAGTGCCCACTGGGCCAGAAGGCACCGTGGAGGGACGTCTGGGGCTCAGTGATGGAACTGCAGATTTGGAAGGGGCCCCTAAGGGTCATCTAGTACAACCCCCAACAATGCAGGGATCTTGTGTTTGGTCCAACACCTAGCCATGTCTGGAGTGGGGTGCTCTGCCACCCTGGGCTGGGTGTGGAGCTGCTGGAGTGCCCACAATGCCCGCTTGTCCCCGCGGGATGGGCTCAGAGCCAGATTACAAATAGGCAGAGTAGGCACCAGCCTGTGCCCCCCCCCCCTTTAGGGGCCCCGAGACAAAGGATCAAAACAGATACTGTTTGTTTTGTGTAATCCAATTGTTGGTTGGTAAAATCAAGTGCGTATTTGGAGATAATTTGCCCTGAGATTTTGACTGCCTAGGGGCACTGAGTGGGCTCCTTCTGCCCCCCCCCCATGCAAGGGACCCTACACTGACCCACTGCTGGCAGCTCTACCTGTTGAAGTGGCCCAAGAGCCCCCTGCTTGCGACCCCTTCCCTCCCACACTGGGCTCCCCCCTGCCCTGCCTCACCTGTGTAGCGCAGGTAGCCCTGGTTGATGGTTGGCAGGAACTTGGAGGGGTGGAGAAGCAGGCCTTCATCTTCCTCCTGAGGAGAACCTCAAACCCAGCACATCAGCAGACCCCTAAGGTGTCCCCACCCCCAGCTCCCACCCCCATCCCTGCACAGGTGGGCTGGGGACTCTCCCCTGTGGCCTCCCAGGGAGCAGATGGAGTTCAGCCAGGGCAGGGAACCCCCCTCCCCAGTCCTCACCGCTTTCTTTTTCTCCTTCCCTTTCTCCTTCTCCTTCCCTTTCTCCTTCTCCCCTTTGTCTTTCTCCTCCTTCTTCTTCTCCTTCTTCTTGCTTTCTGCCTTCAGTTCGGCCAGCTCCAGCTCATTCTGCACCTGCGGGGAGAATCTGTGTGACTCCAAGAGGAATGGACTTGTGGGGGGGGGAGTGAGGGTATCTTGGGGGGGGTGGCAGCCTCCAGGAGGCTCCTCCTTAAGGCAGAGGGGTACTGCAAGCCCCCTCCCCTCTTCAGCCCTTCCATCCAATACCTCTTCAGGGGTCTTCTGAGCAAAGAGGACAGTGCAGCCCCCCATCTGCTCATCAGGGTAGTCGGGGAAGGAGCCAACCAGGTCGCTGTGGGAGGCAGAATGGGGGGGGGGTGAGCATCAATGGTCCGCTGAGAAGAGCCGGCCAGCTTGTCCCTTGAGGGAGGGGGGCTAACACTAGGGAAATTTAGGACAGGTAAAAGATAGCCCTTATGGAACTCCCAGCACCTATGGACACCAGAGGGCCTTCTCCATAGTGGCCCCCACACGGTGGAACACCCTCCCATCCACTGGCAAGGAGGTGACTTTTAGAAGACATCTGAAGGCAGCCCTGCACAGGGAAGCTTTACAAGGTTTATGGTTTTATTGTTTTTATGTATGTTCTGTTGCAGGAATTTATGTACAGGTTGGGGGGGTTGCCCCTCCAGCTGATATCCTGCACATGAAGCCCACTACCAAAATCAGCACAATCACTTTTGTGACTTTTGTGATTTGTCCCCACAAAACACTTCATCACAGTTTCTTCCTATCTATTCAAAGGGCCTCTGCTGCAGGATACCAAATGTAAGAATTCACTGATCAATGTATCTCTGTACTGGCTCACTGGGAAAACTTCAGAAATGCATATAGACATGTGAGCTCAGCTCCTCAGCAGCCCCTCTGCCTGAGTGATTATTCCTGGCATCCTGATACCTGAGTGCCAGACAGGTAGCCCTTCCAGAAATAACAAACCCAGATGAAGACAAAAGGGTGTGATGAACTTGGCTGGGAAACAGGGAAATGTAAAGATTGTTACACTTGATGGGTGTTTGGTGGAGGGCAAGGGGAACCATGGGGCAGGGTCCAGGATGCCCAGATTCCTGCCACCAGACCTCCCCTTTCATGATGTATTAGTGATGTAGTCTTAGGGGTGTAACATGGGGCTTAGCAGCTAATAAAAGTTTGGGTTCTCTTTTGTTTGGGGCTTCCATCTTGTTCCACCTGGTGGCAGGTGGGAGTCCTGTCGACAGTCTTCAATAAAGACCAAGCCAACTGGCAACTGTTTTGCTCTGGTCTTCCTGGCTGGTGTCCTTGTTTTTTGTCCAAGGGAGCCCTCAAATTTCTCCCTTAACAGTTGGAAGCTGCCCAGAGTGGCTGGAACAATCCAGTCAGAAGGGATTATTATTATTGTTGTTGTTATTATTATCTTGGATGGCTTTAAAAGAGGATTAGATGAATTCATGGTGGAGAGAGCTAGAAATGGCTAGAGGCAGCCTCTCCTGCTCATGTTTGGCTTGCAGGTTTCCACTGTTCATACTGGCCCTAACAGGCTCATTGCAGCCTCGGACCGAGGAGCCTCCCGCTGTTTCCCGGGGCCCCTCGAGGCTCTCCTGGGCTGCCCTGCCCTCTCTCCGCTGCTCACCGGCACTCGATGAACCACTGGCGCAGCTGGTCCTTGAGCGCCTCGCACATGCTGGGCCCCTCCACTTCGTAGATGGTGTCGCGGATGTTGTCGAGCGCCACTTGGTACTCGGCCTCGTAGTCCGCCTGGCGCATGCGGCGCAGCTCCTCGCCCAGCTGCGCCCGGATCATGGCCGGCGTGGGGCCCGCCAGCTCCGGCTCCAGCTCCTGTGCGGGGAGGGCAGTGAGAAGCTGGGGGGGGCGACCTTCCCTCTCCCTCCCCAGCCCCACGCCGAGCCGGAGGGAGGGAGAGATACAACGGCACAGGCGAGGCCATTAGGCGAGATGGGAGGCGGGCGCCGAGCGCGGCCGTGTAAATTACCCCGTAATGAGTTTGTAATATGCGCGCGCGGCGCCTCCTTGCCCGGCAGCGGCCGCGGCGCCCAGGCACTTTCCCGCCTCATTGCCCCCCAAATGGATTTTAAATATCATTCCGAGGACACAATTATTTAAAACGCTGAACTAAACACTCGCTAATGGGGGGGAGGAGGCGGGAAGAGCCCCGGCGGAAACGGGACGGGGGGGCACGGATAGACCCCGCTTGGCGCAGGAGACGGACGCGCCTTGGGCTGCCCGGGCAGCGCCGGGGCGAGAAGCGCGGGGCTAGCAAGGCCGCGATCCCTCCCCTCCTGCGCCAGCCCCGAGCCCAGCGCCCGTCGAAACCCTCCTGCGGTGCTTCGGCTAAGCCGCTCCTGGCGCAGGAGCCGAGCTGGCCCCGGCGGGAAGGGAAGGCGGTTCCAGTGGCGACCCCTCGTCCCGCCCCGTCGGGGCCGCGCCCTCCAAGCCAGCCGGACAGCGGTGCTTGGAAAAAGGGGGCGGGAGGGCCGTAGCGCCAAGGGCAAGAGTCCGGCACAGGGGCCGGGCGCGCGCTCACCATGCCAAGGAAAACCATCTCCATCTGCCGGGATAGTTTAATGAGTCGTCGCTGCACGCACCCTTTCCAGATCTGGAGGAAGAGGAAGAGGGGACGTGAATCGGGACCCCCCGGGACTGCGCTCAGCACTGACCAAGGAGCTCACCCGCCCAGGCTCGTGGGGCGTGAGGTGGGGCGGGGGCAACCACGAGTCTATGAAAGCCCACTTCGAAGAACATCTCAGTTCAATGAGGCGCCCCACAGTTTAACACTAGACTCCCCCACGAGGACACCCGCCTCGCCATAGTTCAGCGCAGCATCGAGCCCAAAAAAAGGCCCGCAAGGCGCCTTTCTACAACATGTTGGTGGGCGGAAAGCGGGCGGCAAAGCTTTGGGACGAGGTGGGTTTGGGGGATCAACGCGCGTCCCTCGGCTACATTCATGACTTCGGCCTTCTGATTAAGCTGGTGTCAACATAACCACCACACCCCCGACGGCGCCGGCGCCTTGAGTCGCAGCTGGAGAGCGAAGAGGGAAGTCTGCGCCCCCTCGCCTCGAAAGACCACCCCGCCTCTCTCCAGGATCCGTCCTAGCCTCCAACCAGAACGGGCGTTCCTCGCCTTGTGGTCCTAGGGGACCAGTCCTTGGGGAACAGCGCCCCCCCCCCGCTCCTCCCTGGAGGCAATGCCCCCCCTCACCTTCTGGATGGTGATGGCGGCCACGTCTCGGTTGGGCTCATAGAAGCCGCTCTCGCGCACCTTCCTCTCGCGCTCCTCGTCCCTCCGGATCTCCCACATGAAGCGCGCGCGCAGGCGGCCTTGGCGCATCCGCTCGGCCATCTGGATCAGCCGCACCGCCTCCTCCCGCGGCATGCTGGGCCGCGGAGGCTGGGGGAAGGGGGCAGCCCTTTTCAGACGGGGCGCCAGCGCCCGCCACGGGAAGCCCCAGCGCAGGGCGCCGTCGGACGCCGCTGGCCGCCACGCCGGGCTCCTCCAGGAACCGGAGGGCAAGGATCCCGGCCGGGCAGGGCGTGAGCGAGTGCCGAAAGCTCCCGCGGTCTGGGCCCTGCGCCAGGCGCCCCCCAGGAAAAACCCTCAGACCCGCCCTCCCCTCCTCCTCGGGTCCAAGCCCAGCCTGGCACCGGCAGCGCCAGGAGGAGCCCTTCGCCCGATCAGAGGCCCGTTCCCAGGGAGGGGGCACTCACGGCGGACCCCAGTTGACTCTTGGTGGGCCCCATTTGACTCATGAGCCCGGTCAACAGGTCCTGGCGGTCCTGGAGGATCTTGGCGCGCTCGTGGAGAAAGTACTTGGGAATGGGGACCTCCATGTCCGCCTGCAAAGAGGGGGGAGATGGGGGCGGGGGGGGGTTGGTGGCGCCCCTCTTCCGCGGAGTCCCAGGCTGGCTGGACCCTGGAGGTGGCTCGTCCAAACGCGCCCCACGTTGTGCAAACGCGGCCTGCGGTTTCGGTTACTTGATTTCTACCCTGCTTTTCGGCCGCTGACAAAGGGTTAAAATGGCAACAGAGCCCCGAAAGAAGGCCACGAAACGCCGGGATGCATATAAATGAGCAGCGTAAAAGCCGAATTAAAGCCAGCTTTAATCACTTTAAAAGCAGCTTACGGAAGATTTAAACGGCCTCGAGAAACAAGGCTTTTCCTGGCACAGAAATGGCATCAAGGTCAGCGTCACGCAGAGGGAGCGTCCCGCCGTCGGGGGTGGGCTGCACGGAGCGGTCCCTTCCCCCTGTTGCAACCGGTGGCACCGCGGACGGCAGGAAGGGTCCCGAGAGGAGGCGACCAGCTCCGCTTAGCGTAGCCTGCGCAAACCGTCTCCCCGGATGCCACTGCGCTCGAGGCACCCCTTTCTCCCGCCACCCCTTCTTGAGAACCCCCCTCCTTTGGCCGGTAGCCCCTCCCAGACCACCTTCTCCCGCTCTTCCAGCCCTTCCCGGCCTAAACCACGAGGACCAGAACCTCGCCTATTTGTCGCGAAAGGCAGGCTGAGATTCGCCCAGCCCTCGGGAGAGGGGCTCCTTCGAGGCTCTTCCCTTCAGGCCTCGTCTAGGAGAGCAGAGCAGGGGTCTTTCTTATGGGGCCCCTGGAAGGAGGGCAAGGACGAACCCCACAGGATCTCTCCCCGCCGCACTCCGCCCGCCCCCCGCTGCCAGCCCGGGACTGACCGGCGTCAGCTTGAGCTCCTCCAGCACTTGGTCCATGTAGTGGTACTCGGACAGGTCCAGCTCCACCAGCTCCTGCTTGAGCTCCAGGATGCGGCCCAGGACGCCCTCGAGCAGAGGCCGCAGCACCAGGCGCTTCTGCGGCTGCACCATCTGGTCGTAGCAAACCTCGAGGCGCCGCGCCGTCTGAATGTAGCGCAGGTAGAGAGTGGCCACCGTGTGGAAGAAGACCGCCCGGTTCCGTTCCGGCTTCGTCGGCTGCGCCGGCAGCTCCTGCGCCAGAAGCTCCTTCAGGGCCACCCGGGACTCCTGCCACAGTTTCCCGAACGTGCTGCGGGAGGGAGGGAGGGAGGAAGAGCCGCGTCCCCAGTCCGCGCCGCGGCCCACGCCGCCCCTCGGGGCTCCGACGGCTCTAGGAAGGCCAGGAACGCGCAGCAAGGAGGTTGCCTTCCTTTGCTGAGGAGCCAGGGCCGGATTTACGTTTAAGCTAAACAAGCCATAGTTTAGGGCCCCACTCTCTTGGGGGCCCCACAAAAAATTAGAGGGGGGGGGAACTGGATGTGCATTTCCAAAATATAAGATAAAAAACAAATAAAATAAAACCTACATACAGCAACAGTGTTTTGTGTTGTGTTGTGTTGGCTCCCCAAGTGTTGTAATGGCCCCCGCCTGCTCCCTCAAATATCACTGGTTGCTCATTTCAATATATAGGGTGCCCCCATTCTGCATGGACAGGTTGCATGGCATATATTCAACACAAAAAACAGCGACAATTCGTTGTTGATAAAGGACAGTTGTATATATAAAGGGCCTCATTATCTTCAGGAGCTGAGGGCCCGTCAAACATAAATCCGGCCCTGTGAGGGGCAAATTGGCCATGGAAGGGGCGGCCGCCGTCGAGAAAGGCCTCGGACTGGCCGGGGCCAACGGAACTGGAACCACCCAGCCCCGGCGCCCCTGGGCCAATGCAAACGGCAGGAGAGAAAGCCGTTCATGGCGAGATCAGATGCTCATGGAATCACAGAAGGGTGGAACTGGAAGGGACCCCAAGGGCCATGTAGTCTAACCCCCCCCCCATTGATGCAGGAGTGATGGAGGGCCCCTCGCGAACAGGCCAAACCTGGAAATCAGATCTGACCAGGCAGAACTGTACTGCGCGCGGGGCGGGTGGGTGTTCGGGCTCCTGAACACCAGACCCCCCCCCTTTCCACGCGCACCTGGCGCCCCCTCCCTCCTCCAGCCACCCCAGTCTCTGCTCCGTAGCCGGCCTCGGTGCTCCCGACCCCCTTTGCAGATTTGCCAGCGCCGCTCAAGCCAGCTCTGGGCGCGCCCCGGGAGCGGCTCCGAATCCCCGCCTGCCCAGAGGGGCTTCCTCGGGCCAGCCCGGAGACGGCCGAGCGGAGGGCTCAGCGAGCGCGGCTCTTGCAAGTTGCCCCAAGAAGCCCGCACCTGCTCGCCATGCTGCCTCCCGGGCGCCGAGTTCCTCGCAGGTGAAAGGCGGGGAGGCCCCACCCCCGATTGTCCCGGCCAGTTCCCATAGAAACGAGGGAACAGGGAAGGGGCCGGCTGCCCACCTGCAGAAGAGCGCAGGGCCCACCTGGAAGGCGGGTGACTCCCGGGACCAAAGGAGTCTCCAAGCAGCAGTGCTCCGCTTGGTAACTGCTTCTCCCAGGTCCTTGGCACGTCCAAGGAGCTGTTTGCTGCCCAGGGCCGCCGCATCCCTTACTGGGGAGCCTGAGAGCCAGCCCCTCCCTTTGCCGCTGACGAAGGAGCCCCCGATGCTCCTGACCTCGGAGGAGATGCAGGGCGGAATTAATACTTTTGGAGTCCCTAAAAAGATTTTGGTGCCTCCATAAGTATCTAGTTCAAAATATAAACAATAATCTGTACAATTTTACTTTTCGAAATAAAACCTACAGTAAGATGGGAAATAATGTTTTAATCTGGTAAACTTTCACTTCATTTGATAAATGTCCTCTAATTGCAAAATATTTGAGCAGATCCTCAAGAACCTACTCACCTGACACAAAACTGCACAAAAGACTGTTCATGTAGGCTACTGCTGCTGCAAGGATGCTTGCCCAGACTTGGAAGGATGGTACCTATAAAAGCGGCCTGGCAGATGAAACTATGCAGAGATGGCAAGACTGACCGGGAAAATCAGAAAGATCAAAACTTCAGTAGAGAATGGGGCAAATACAGACTGTATCTAAAAGAACTCTGTAAACACTTGAACTCTTTGGCAGGCTTTAAATAACTATTGCAGTGTCACAAAGACTTTGGATATAATGGAGGACTAATTTGGATGAATTTATAATATGCAGTTTACAAAGGTATTTAAAGAACTCGTGAAGGGGAGGAGGGAAGTCCTAAGATTTGGAAGAATTTTGTTATAATTTTAATATTTGCAAGAATTTTTGTGTGTGTGTGAATAAATTTGTAAAACCAAATAAAACTTTATTGAAAAAAACCACACAACTGCACATACACTATGCAAAAGAATGAAATATCATTATCCCCCTTCTTTCTACACTCAGCCTTGCAATGCCTGTGGCAGCAGCCGCACTCCAAATGTAACTGACCTGTAAAAAGGGCTCTATAATTTGAAAACGTTATATGTACCTTTGTTATCCATGAAAATCTTTCAATAAAAAACGAACTGAAGACCAAAGTGAACCTTGCATCACACGTTTCTATACTTGGTAATGATAAGGCACCTGCCTTGTTCTGTAGGGATTTTTAGACGACTTCAACTGAGACTATCAATGCTCAGCTGAGGAATTGGTGACAATGTTAAAAATCAGGAAATGGAAAATTTATGTGCTGCCCCCTTGATACCCTAAGCGGGTGCTTATTTTGCTTAATGGTTAATCCAGCCTGATAAGATCCAGGGTCTGAGGGCAGCTGAGGAAAGCAGATCAGCCGTCTGCTCCCCAGCCAGGTGGGAGAGTGCAAGGGGCTTGCCTTCATTCACAAAGCCCTGAGCAACTTAGTGCCACGGTGCCTCAGGGACCACCCAGACCCTTATAATATCTGCGAGATCACCTGCAGGAGCGTCGTTGGCAAGACCCGCTTGGTAACAATGAGAAACCAAGCCTTCAGTGACACGGCCCAGTCCTATGGAACTCTCTGCCACTGGAAATTCTGGGCCAAGTATTAAACGGCTGATGAAAACCTTTTCTATTCCCCCGGCTAAGAATACAACCAGAATGGTTAGCTGGTGTATGTATTTGACGTTTTAAATGTCTTTTATTGTAGAGTTTTATTGCTGCAAACCACTACTTTCGATACTTTTTTTAAACGACAAAGCAGTATATATTTTTAATAAATAGAGTGAGTGAGGGTGGGCAACTGTGCCTTGGGCTGCAGGGGGTGGACAGACTTTTGCCTTGCCCAGTCAGGACCTCCCAAGACGGGAAGAGCTTGCCGGCATCCCCAGAAGGGGAGACCCTCTGGAAACAGGCCTTCACTGCCCACTTTGCTCCAGGCACCTATGGGCCAACCAGGGAGAGATCTCGGTAAGGTGGGGGGGACCTGAGGGCTGTGGGGCAACCCAGCTGTGAGTCTGCCTGGGGGTCAGAGCCAAACCCAAGATGGGATTGTGCCCCTTTCGGCTTTCCGCTTCAGGGAACATGTGACACAGCCCTTCCAGAAAAGGAAGTATAAAATGCTTGTTGGGTGGGAGAGCTTCTGGCAGTGGCTTTGATATTTGGGGAGGGATTCCCCCCCCCAAAAAAAAGTGGCACGACATACTTCTCAGTAGCCTTGGTGGGTCAAGCATCCATTGTGTGTGTCTCATCACCTGAAGAAGCCAGGGAGGGGAGACAGGCTAGTAGGGCAGTGTGGGAGAGTGGGTACAGCTCCACATGAGCTGAGGCAGGCAAGGGATGCTCAGAGCCACAAAGAAGAGCATTTCAGGATCACCTGGCCTCCCTCTTAGTCACTTTTGAGAAGGCGCTCGCCACTCCCCGCAGACCCAAACATGAATGAGGATGGCACGGCCACGGTCAAGCCAACCCAACAGCCAGCCGAGACGTCAACTCTTGCTTTTACCTTATTTTCCAGATGAGCCGAGGCACACAGAGCTTTCCTGCCCCCGCCCCCCGCCCCTATCGCCTCCACGAGAAGAAAGCAGAACTATTGAAACACTTTTTCCTCTTTATTACTGGCTGATAAGTTCTCCAACAGGTCTGGTAATTACATCGATAAATAATAATCGCTAAAAACAAACGGAGGCCCAAGGAGTGAAGTCTGGAAATGAAAGCAGAGAGTCAGCCCTGCGGTGTCAGCCCGGACCCCCACCTCCCGCTTGGTGCAGAGGGCTGGAGAAATTCCCTCTGCAGGCAGGAGGAGGAGGAGGAGGAGGAGGAAGAAGAAGAGGAGGAGAAGAAGGGGTTGTCCAGCTGGGGGGAGCAGAGGGAAGGAGAGTGCAGAGGTGGTGGTTGTGCAAGAGGAAGAAGCAGCAGCAGCAGCGGCAGGAGCTCAGGAACTGAAGAGAAGATCTGTTGCTGCCTGTTCCTTCCCCCTGGCAAGGCGGAGGGGCAGCAGGTGGGCTTGCGGCTGGCACCAGTCTCTGGGGGGAAGCGGCTCAGCTGACCCACCGGGCCGGCAGAGGGCCCTCAGGCGCTGTGAGTCTTCTTTGCCATCTGCGGAGGCGGCTCCTCGCCCACCAGCTTGGACTTGAGGTGCTCCTTGTAGGAGAGGATGTCGCCCGGCCACTTGGCGATCGTCCGCTTCTCGCAGACCCAGATCTCTTGGGCCACCTGGAAGGAAGAGCAGGCGGCCTCTTGCGTCAGGGAAAGTGCGGGACCTCATCCAAGTCCAAAGCAACAATGTGTGTTTTGCCAGAGGGGCACGTGGGGGGGCTGAGGGTCACAGAGCTTTCCTGAAAAATTCACTAGAGTGCACTCTGCGAGGTCACTTCCTTTGCCTGCCTTGGCAGGAAGCGGTAACACTCCATCCTGCCTGGGCCTCCAAGCACACACTCAGACACCATTTGGAACTTGCTTTTTGTACTTTTATAGCTTAGATAGCAGTTATAAAACTGCCTTCATTTTGCTACTGTAATTGCTACTTCAAGACCTAAGTTATGTAAGTAAATACTCCTTTTACTTCTTCACCAAATGATGGGCGTGTGGTTGTTATTTGGGGAATAGTAATAATAGTTGTTATTGTTGTTGTTGTTGTTAACAACAACAACAACAACAATAATAGTACTGCACCCATCTGGCTGGGTTGCCTCAGCAACTCTGGGCGGCTCCCAACAGGATATTAAAAACACAATAAAACATCAGACATTAAAAACTTCACTAAACCGGGCTGCCTTCAGATGTCTTCTAAAAGTCAGATACAGTGGTACCCGGGATGCAAATGGGATCTGTTCCAGAGCCCTGTTCGCATCCTGAAGCGAACACAACCCGCGTCTTAACATGCGCGGGTTACGTTTCGCCGCTTCCGCACATGACATCATTTTGACCGTCTGCGCATGCATGCACGGCAAAACCGAGAAGTAATGCGCTCCGTTACTTCCGGTTTGCCAAAAATACTTAACTTGAAGCACATTTATCCCCAGGTATGACTGTAGTTGTTTATTTCCTTGACATCTGATGGGAGGGCATTCCACAGGGCGGGCGCCGCTACTGAGAAGGCCCTCTGGCACAACTCCAGATGTTGCTGAACTTCCTGCCCCCATCAGTCAGATTGATGGGAGAGTCCAGTAACATCTGGAGGGGGTAACGGACCCCATAAACTCCTTCACTATGGAACCTTCCCCACCCAGCACCTGCTTCATCCTCCTTGCAGGAAGGGGAGGGCTCTTCCCACCCCCCAGCGTGGCAAGAGGCAGCCTCTGGCGCAGGTGAAGCAGAGGTCCCCAGTGCTGGGTCTGGGGCAGCCCCCTCCACTGACCTGCTGGATGAGCCGGAAGTCGTGGCTGACCAGCATCATGCCTCCCTCGAAGTCGTTGATGGCGTCTGCCAGAGCGTCGATGGTCTCGATGTCCAGGTGGTTGGTGGGCTCATCCAGGAACAGCATGTGGGGGTTCTGCCAGGCCAGCCAAGCAAAGCAGACGCGGCACTTCTGCCCATCCGACAGGTTCCGGATGGGGCTCACCTGCCGGGCACGACCGTGTCAGAAGAGAAAGAGCCAAAGGGGCCCGTCCAGCCCAGGAGCCTGTTCTCATAGGGGCCACTCAGGGGCTCGAAGGGGAAACCCTCAAGCGAGGCCTGAGCTCAAGAGCAACGCTCCCCCTTCCTGCGCTGGTCTAAGCAGAAGGAGGGTCTCCAGCTCATGGGGGGGGGGGGGGAGACCCACTTTGCACACAGAAACCCCCTAAAGGCACCTTCGCTTGAAAGGTTCAGAACTGGACCCAGGACTCAGGCGCAGTTTCAGGTTCTCAACATTAGGAAGAACATCTTGACAGTAATAGCTGTTTCCTAGGAGGCTTTTAAGCAGAGGTTGGGTGGCCATTTACCTAAGATTCCTGTGTTTGGACCTTGCTGTTCTATGATCTCCCCCTGCCTGCCTCGGATTCCCCAGGGCTGCCCCCTGGTCTTCTGTGTCCTGCCAGGGGCTGCCCCTCAGACTCTGCTCCCCGCCCCCCAGCAGCCACCACAGGCCTGGGGCTCCTTCCTTCTCCCCCCAGGCCAGACCCACCTGCTGCTTCCCCGTCAGGCCATAGCGCCCGATGATCTTCCTCATCTCCTCCTTCTCCTTGATCTCTGGGTAGCACTTCATCATGTACTCCAGCGGGGAGAGGTCCAGGTCTAGCTGCTCTTGCAAGTGCTGAGGAGGCCGGGGGGGAAGAGGGAGGATGTGAGGGGAGGGGGCCACATTGCCGCTCCCCATTTTGCCCCCCACAACATCCCTCTGAGATAGGCTAGGCCGAGAGGCAGGGACTGGCCCCCAAAGTCACACCCAGCAAGCGCCTTCACGCCAGGTGGAGATTCGAACTCAGGCCCTAGGGCAACGCTGTAGCCACTAGGCCTCACTGGCTCTCTGCACCCACAGGGAACTAGCAGGGCCCCCCACCCTTCCAGGTCCCCTTAGCAATGCCCTGGGAAACCCCCCAAATAAACAGCACCTGGTGGTATCTGCCGATCTTGACGTGAGAGTGTTTGCGGATCATGCCGTCGCTGGGCAGCAGCTGGAGGGAAAGGGCAAGCCGGTCAGAGACTCCAGCAGAGGGGAAAAGGCCATTTCTATACCCCGACCCCCCCCCCAAAAGCAAGCCATGGGCGCCAGGTCCTCACCTCCCCTGTGAGGAGCTTGAGCAGCGTGCTTTTCCCAGCCCCGTTGGGCCCCACGAGGGCCACGCGAGTGTCCAGGTCGATGCCAAACTCCAGATTGTTGTAGATCCAGGGCTGAAGGGGACAGACAGAGAGGGAGGCAGGTAAGTAAGTTTCCTAACTTTATTTCTAACGTTTTAAGTTATATGACTTGTCTGCTCAGTTCAATCATCTTGCATGATATTTTAAATATACTGCGGCTTGCTGTTATTAATTTTTTTCTGAACAGTTATAGCGTAGTAATGATTCATTGAGTGGGGATTTCAGTTTAATTATTGTTTACTGATATTCTGAGAGTTAATCTTATTGTGCGCTATTATATTGTAATGTATTACTGAATAATACTTGGTATCAGCTGCTTACTTCAAAGTCAGATTTTTGTGTGTGTTTTTTTGCCCTGGATTGGACTGTTAGAAGATACTTGATAACATAAGTGTTACGATATTCCGTTCCACCTTAACAGACGTGTGGAATTGCTGTGTGTCACATGTCTGTTTACACTCCAGCACAGCTTGCTGGGAACTTCCGTCTGTGTGTATAGCTTTTGCTTATGCTGCTTGCTTGGACACGGAAGGGAGAAGACATGTTTTTCCTTTTGTCCTGATGTATGCTGATTACGTGGGACGCGGGTGGCGCTGTGGGTAAAACCTCAGCGCCTAGGACTTGCCAATCGTCAGGTCGGCGGTTCAAATCCCCGCGGCGGGGTGCACTCCCGTTGCTCGGTCCCAGCGCCTGCCAACCTAGCAGTTCAAAAGCACCCCCAGGTGCAAGTAGATAGATAGGGACCGCTTACTAGAAGGAAGGTAAACGGCGTTTCCGTGTGCTGCGCTGGCTCGCCAGATGTAGCTTGTCACGCTGGCCACGTGACCCGGAAGTGTCTTCGGACAGCGCTGGCCCCTGGCCTCTTAAGCGAGATGGGCGCACAACCCTAGAGTCTGTCAAGACTGGCCCATACAGGCAGGGGTACCTTTACCTTTACCTTACGCTGATTACACTGACGCTCTTTCCAGCCGTCTCCTGCCACTTCTGTGGCGTAGTGTTTACTTTGGCTGATTAGAGCGTGCTCCAGCTTCTGAAGGTGTGGGTCACTGTTTCATGCTGCACCAAGGACTGGAGTTCGACCGGCACGTCGGCCGCTGAGCTGGAGCCAGCTGGGGGCTTGCCAACTGCCCCCGATTCCTTAGCAGCATCACAAGAGCCTGGTGGACCAGGCCTATGCCGCGTCTAGTCCTCTTCCCACAGTGGCCAACCAGACAACTCTTTGGGAAACCCAGGAGGAGGATCCGAGTGCAAGAGCGGCTCTCCTGTCCTCTGGTTTCCAGCAACTGGGATTCAGAAGCACTCACTGCCTCCGACTGCAGAGGCCAAGCAGAGCCATCCTGGCTAGGAGCCACCAATGCTTCTACATGACTTTGCCTAATCCCCTTTTGAAGCCATCTAGTTTGGCTCCTGCGGGAAGGAGTTCCACAGTTTAACCCTCTGTCGCAGGAAAGACTTCCTTACATTTCCCTTCCATCTTCCCACGTTCAGCTTCATTGGACGTCTCCATGTTAGGAGAGGGAGGAAAGCTTTCTCCTCTCCCCTTTCCTCCACGCCAGGAATAATTTTATAAGCCTCGATCCTGCGGCCTCTTCCTGGCCTTTTCTCTCATTCGTACATTTTGCTGCTTCCTCAGCTTGTGAGCCGCCTTGTGTGTCACAGTACAGATAGGCGGCATACAAATGAAGAGTGGAATGAAATTCCGATATTGACGACCCCCCCCCCAGACCCTCCACTCACCCCATCCTGGCTGTATCTGAAGCTGACGTTCTGCACCATGATGACAGGAGGCGGGATCTTCCCGCACGAGGGGAAGTAGAAGGAGAGTGTCTGGGGAAGAAGAGGGAAACAAGGGGGGGGGGGGTCCAGGTCAGCAACCCTTGGTTTCTCCTCCCTGCAGCACCCCAGGCCAGGAGCCGCTGCCACCTTCTCCCCTCCAATGCCAGCTAGCACCGGGGAAGGAAACAGACCCGCCCAGGGGGGTCCTGGGTGGCTGGTCAGAGAACCACAGAAGTGGAGAGTTCATCCAGACCAACCCGCTGCATTGATTACAGGAACTGAAGTCCTGGTCTTCTAGCCGCCGCCCCCATCCCTGCACAAGAGCCCCAGGAAAGCCTGCTGAGTTGCCCCCCGGCTCAGCCCCCACTTGTGGGGGCACAGGCTGACCATCTCCCCACCTCACCTTGTCGTTGATCACCCGTTCGGTCAGCCCTGAGGCCATCATCTTCTGGAGAGTCTTCTCTTTGCTCTGCGCCTGGCGGGCCAGCTTGGCGCTGCCGTGACCAAAGCGGGCGATGTAGTTCTGCAACGATTCAGAGGTCAGCGGTGGGCACAGAGGCGAGGGCACAGGGAGCAGGGAAAGGAGGGGAATAAATTTGGACAGAAGACTCAGACGAGGTCTCCTTTGAAGCCGGGCCACCAAGAATTCCAGAGTCAGAGGGACCCACCTGCCAAAATGCCCATCATGGTGGGGCTGGCCAGATCCTGTCCCCCACCCCTGGCCAACAACACCCCTGGCTCCATATAGCTCAGCACCAACCAGCAACAGCACCCCAGATTTTTTTTTGGGGGGGAAGGGGAGCACAAGAGCAATTAACATTCTATGGCTTTTAAAATATGCTTGTTTCATACTGTATATTATACTCTCATTTTCTATTTTTCTGTTGTGAATCGCCCTTTGGGATGGCTACCTTCATGTGCGCAATCTGATCCTGCTCCCAGTGGAAGCGCTTCATTTGGTTCTCCTCCAGCTCCAGGCGGGTCTTCACATACTGGTCGTAGTTACCCTGGAGGAGGAGAGAGGGACATCCCCGTTGGCCTGGGCCTCATCCTGCAGCCCTCCAGGCCCAGCCGCCACAGCCAGGTGGCAGGCACCCAAAAGAGGACCCACCACCCTTGATTTTGGAAGCAGGGCCAGTCTCTTTCAGGAGGCAGCAGCAACCCTCACCGCCCAGCGCCTGGCCCCGATTCCTGCTCACCGTGTAATACTTGAGCTTGCGGTTGTGCATGTGGATGATGTTGGTGCAGACGCCGTTCAGGAAGTCCTGAGAATGGGAGATGAGCACCAGGATGCGCTTGAACCTGCAGAAGCAGAGCCAGAAGTGTGAGAAAAGATGTGCGCAGCCTGGGAGTCATTTTGGATTCGCAGCTGTCCATGGAGGTGCAGGTCCATTCTGTGTCCAGGGCAGCTGTTTATAAGCTCCATCTGGTACGCAGGATGAGACCCTATCTGCCTGCAGACTGTCTGGCCAGAGTGGTGCATGCTCTGGTTATCTCCCACTTAGACTACTGCAATGGGCTCTACGTGGGGCTACCTTTGAAGGTGACCTGGAAACTACAACTAATCCAGAATGCGGCAGCTAGACTGGTGACTGGAGTAGCCACCGAGACAACCTAACACTGGTCCTGAAAATACACTTCCAAGCACAATTCAAAGTTTTGGTGCTGACCTTGAAAGCCACAAGCGGCCATGGCCCAGTAGACCTGAAGGAGCGTCTCCGTCCCCATCGTTCAGCACAGACACTGAGGTCCAGCTCCGAGGGCCTTCTGGTGGTTCACTCACTGCGAGAAGCGAAGTTACAGGGAACCAGGCAGAGGGCCTTCTCGGTGGTGGCACCCGCCCTGTGGAACACCCTCCCACCAGATGTCAAGGAAATAAACAACTGACTTTTAGAAGACATCTGAAGGTAGCCCTCCTGTATCAGGAGGCTTTTAATGCTTGTTGTTTTTAGATATGCCATAAGCTGCCCAGAGTAGCTGGGGAAACCCAGTCAGATGGGTGGGGTACAGATAATAAAAATATTATTAGCAGTAGTAGTAGTAGTATTACTATGAGTATTAATATTCCCTCTCTCCTAACTCTTCAACCAACGGACATTCCCTGGAGCTGAACCTTGGAATATCCAGGACAGATAAAACCAACTGGGCTTTGTTAAACTGTGGAACTCCCTCCTGCAGGCGGCCACCAACCTGGATGGCTTTAAAAGAAGATTAGACAAATTCATGGAGCAGGAGAAGGCTATGGAAGTCTGCTAGCCAGGATTGCTCTGCTCTGCCTGCACACCTGGAAGCAGCGATGCTTCTAATAGCAGGAGGAGAGAGTTGCTCTGGGGCTCAAGTCCTACGTGGGGGCTTCTGGTGGGTCACTGGCCTAATCCAGCAGCCAGGCTCTTTATGGAACCTCCAGGTCCAGAGGCAGTCTATCTCGATCCCTCATTTCCTACAAGCATTTGGAACAGGATGGTGGAGTAGGTGGGCCCCTGAGTTGGAAGGGAAGGCCGAGCTCCATGGGGCAGGGGGTGAGGGGCCTCCCTGCGCACACTCACGTCTTCAGCTCCTCCTCCAGCCACACGCAGGCGTCCAGGTCCAGGTGGTTGGTGGGCTCGTCCAGCAGCAGCATGAAGGGCCGGATGAAGAGCGCCCTGCGAGGGGGGGGGGGAGAGAAGGGGAGGCTGGTGTGAGGGAGCCTGCCCAGCCGCAGAGGAGCCCATCCCGTCCGCCCAGCACCCACCTGGCGAGGGCCACCCGCATCCGCCAGCCGCCGCTGAAGTCCTTCAGCTTCTTCCTCTGCATGAGGGGGGTGAAGCCCAGGCCGTGCAGGATCCGCGACGCCCGCATCTCCGCCTTGTCCGCGTCCAGCTCCTCCAGGCGCTCATACAGCTCCATCAGTTTCTCACACTCAGCTGGGGGGGTGGAGAGAGAAAGCAGGTGAGCCCCCCTGGCTCTGGGCCCCTGCGCTGCTGCTGCAGCGGGAGATGTGTGCCCCCCCCGATTTGCTCCACTGGGAGGCCTGCGGTCTTAGGGCGCTGGACCAATCTAAGAGCCGTTACCGTCCTCGTGCGCCAGCCGCTCTGCTTCCCGCTCCAGCATGGCTCTTTCCGTGTCCACCTCCATCACGCACTGCAGGGGCGTCTTCTCGCTGGGGGGCATCTCGCGGGTCAAGTGGTAGATGTCGATGTGCTCGGGGATGGGCACCTCCCGCTTCCCGATGGCCGACAGCAGCATGGACTTCCCTGGGCAAGGGAAACAGAGGGCCCCAGTGAACCCCAGGGGGACACCTCCAAGGGTGAGAGCCACTCATGGTGGGAGGGACAGACTCCCTCAGAAGTGGAAGGGGGGGGGACCTGTTTCCCTGGAGTTTTTCAATCAGGACTCGGAGTGTCAGGGGTGAACATGAAATTTATTACGGTCAGAGACCAGCTTGAGAAACGCAAATGGACCTACAATCCCAATTGCAAAACAAACATTTAAAACAATATACAACAATGGATTTTAAGTTTAAAAGTGCAATAGGCCTATAAACACATAAAAACTTTAAAATAGACTACCTTAGAGAAATGACCCAGAAGTGCTTTTGCTGCGATACCTGCCTTATAGGGGGTTGGGCGACCCTCGGGGTCCCTTCCAGGATTCCAAGACCCCTCTGGTCACTTCCAGCAATAAGGGAGCCACAAGGAAGGTCACTCCTAGATGCCTGGTGAACTGGCCCTCCGGCCCCCGAGATTCCCGTAAAACCTGCTTCTGTGGTCCTGCAGTCTTCAGAACTGGAAGGTCTCCTTCAGGTTCCCCTCTATACCTGGGGTTCGTGGCCCCCGCAGAAGAGGGCCCTGATGGGGAAAGGGCTGCCACATAGTGCCACCCCCAGCCGGGGAACCCCCAACAAGAAAGGCAGGCCCAGGACACATGACGCCACGGCATGAATACTCAGGAAGGAAGCTTCCCAAGTTTATTTAAACGCCATGCGGACGGCTATCTACAAGACTCAACACCTATATGTATAATCGTCTTGGAACACAACAATGCAGGTATAGTATTTTTTTTAAGTAACTTTTTAAAAGTTGTGGGAAGGAAGTTTTTGGTATTGGCCCACATAAATGCCTGACTGACCTCACATATGAAAACTATCACACGCAAAAGAAGTACCAAAGAACCACAGAACTGTAGAGTTGGAAAGGAACCCCAAGGCTCATCTAGATCGACCCCCCCCTCCCCACAACACAGGAATCAGATGAGAAACAGAAATAGAAATGGTTGAGTGGGTGATCAGGGCTGATGTTGTCTCTCTGGCCCTGATGGCCAACTGTGCTCCTTGGAAAGCAAAAAAAAAACGGTGGTGGGAGGGAGGGGGCCCTGGGCAGCAAGACCCCCAAACGACTGAGTCAACGAAACCCAGGATTTTCTGACAGGAAAGATAGGGCACCTACCAGCAAAAACACAGAACTTCTACGTGGGCACCAAACTTCCATCTTTGCAAACTGCCTGACCAGATCAGTCTGAGGTGGCACCCAAGAGAGACGACAGTATCCGGCAGAAATACTCTCGCCTGGTTGGACATGGGGCTGACGGGAGCTGCTGCCCAACAGACCTCACACCGCAGGCGATGGAAATAGTCCCCAGGAGACGGATCCAGGGCCATTGAGCTGCTCCTCGGACGCTGGCCAAGGAGGCTGATCTTCTGCCAAGAAGAGGCCAGGCAGTGCCCAACAACTGAGCTCCCACCGCACCCCAACAGCCTCTGAGGGAGAGGTGCCAGTTTCCCCTTTGGCAGGCTGTCACCGCCTTGGTTTTTCCCTCCTTGGCAGAAGGGCAAATGGACCAGTGGGGGCCCCAAAAACCTCCCAGAGCTCCACTGGCATCGGTGCCACCTTGGCAAGGGCTGGAAGGCTGAGTCTGGCCCCTGCAAAGCCAGGCTTCACAGTAAGCTCCACCGTCTCCCACCCCTCCATCCCGGCACCCATCCACCTGGGCCTCAGGACCTGGGGGGATTTGTGCTGGAAGGGACCCCCAAGGGCCATCTAGTCCAACCCCCAGTGCTGAAGCGATCACAACTGACCCTCTTGCCTACCCTACCCTCATGTTAGCCATGCCCCTTCCTGCCCCTTCCGCCCCGCCCTTGGCCTCACCGGTGCCATTCAGGCCAATGAGGCCGTAGCGCCGCCCCGAGTTGAGCTCCAGCTTGGTGTCGCTCAGCAGCTCCTGTCCGTGGAAGGTGAGGGAGAGGTTGATGATGTGGACGTCGGTGCTGTTGGGGTGCGAGGCAAGGACCCCCGTCACGGCGCGGGCGGCCGCCTTCTTCAGCTCAAACTCCTCAATGGCCTTGGAGATGGTGTCCACATCTGGAGGGGGAACCACAGCTCCCATGAGAACCAAGGGATCCTCTCAGGGGGGTGGTGTTGGCTTGGGGGAGGGGAGGGAAGAGAGAACTGGGTGCCCCCCCCGCCAAGCCCCTTCCTTTCACAAGGAGAGAGATAAGGAAAGCTGCCTTCTGGAAAGACATGAGGTGGTTCTCCACCTGTGGGTCCCCAGATTTTGTTGGACTACAACTCCCACCATCCCGGAGCTCTGGCCTTGCTAGCTAGGGGTGATGGGAGTTGTAGTCCAACAACATCTGGGGACCCACAGGTGGAGAAAGGCTGGCTTATGGGGGGGGTGACTTCTCCACAAAGGGGGGTCACCCCAGCCAGTAAAAGGACTGGGAAAGGTACAAGCCCAAAGAGGGCAGCAACCCCCGTGGCTCCTGACTGAGAAGGCGATGACTCATCCCGGTGGGGGACCCCCCCCTTACGGGCAGCCTCGTGCCCCATAGGCCGGCCCACGTGCCAGAGAAGGGGGGAGAGGGAGGAGCGGCCCTTCCGGGACCCTCACCCGGCTCGGCCCGGCGAAAGGCGGGAGAGGGCGGCTCCTCACTGAGGACTGGAGCCTTGCTTGAGAGGAGGCGCTGAATCACCCCGATGTTCCCCGTCTTGGGAGGCCCTGCCCCACATGCGAGAGAAGGGGGGGAGCCGGCGAGAGGAAGGAGCGGCTCTTCTGGGCAGAGAAAGGACTGGGGAGGGGGGAAAGGCGGAAGAGGGCGGTAGCCCCCGTGGCTCCTCACTGAGGACTGGAGCCTTGCTTGAGAGGAGGAGCTGAATCACCCCGATGGGGGGGGGGCCCTGCCCCACATGCGAGAGGAAGGAGCGGCTCTTCCGGGTAGCCTCCCCGGCTCGGCCCAGGAAAGGGACTGGCGAGGGGGGAAAGGCGGAAGAGGGCAGCAACCTCCGCGGCTCCTCACTGAGGACTGGCGCCTTGCCGGAGAGGCGCCGCTGACCCCCCTCCCCCCCCCGGCCGGCCCACGTGGCGGAGTCGCGGCGGCTCACCTGGCTCGGCGTCGGCCCCGTTGGCCTGGCGGCCCCCCCGGGCGGCCTCGGGCTCCCCGCCGGCTTCCTCGCCGTTCTCCTCGGGGCCTCTGCGGGGCCTCTGGCGGGCCTTGGCCGCCTCCTTCTTCTTGGCCGCCTTCTTCTTGGCCAGGTCCGACGGCATCGCGGCAGGAGACCCGGCCTCGCTGCTGCTGCTCCTTCCTGGGGCTCCGCCGGCCTCGCTCTCCGCCGCGCTTTCCCTCCTGTCGCAACAGAGCAGCTGCCGCCGCCGCCGCCGCGTGCACCCAGGCCCCGCCCCGCGACGCCGCGCCCGCTCCGCCAATGGCCGCCCGAGACGTCAGCGCCCGCCGGGCCCCGGGGCAGGCCGGGAAGGCGAGTCCGGGCGGACTGCGGCGCCCGGCATGCCCCGCGCGGGAAGGGGCACCTTGGGAAATGGAGTCCGCCCTCTTCCCCGGAGGGAGGCGCTGCTGGGGCGGAAGAAGAGCAGCGGGAGGAAGCGCGGGAGGCCGCCTGGCGGGGACGGGGGAAGCGTGTGAACGCCAGACACGTGTCGGGGCCGAGCTGCGGAAGGGCGCGAGGAGGACGGGGGCGGAAGGTGAGCCCCGGGAGCCGGGCAGGAGCCAGGGGGAAGCCGCCTCCATCCGAGGGGAAGGGGCAGCCCGCCCCGTCGGGGCAGCCGCGGAGAGCAGCCGGCCAGCCCCGCTCCGGCCTCTGCCCCACCGGGCGCACGCGGCCGGCTCCTTGGCGCCTGCCCCTCCTGCTAAGGGACCCCCGATGGCCCCTTCGTGCCCCCCCCAGAGGGCGCGTCCTGGCGGGGGTGATGCTGCCCCGGCGCCCATCCGTCCCGTTCTCTTTCCTCCCTCCCAGTTCTGCGCTTAGCCCCGGCCTTAGACTGCGCGGCCGGGGTGGCCCCCTTGCCCTCCTCCTGGGGGCTCTTCGTGGGGGCGGGTGCTGCTGTCTTCCTTGCTGTCCAGGCGCCCATCCTCCCTGACCTCCCTCCCAGCTCTGCCCGAAGCCCTTGCTTCAGACGGCGCGGGCGGGCGCACCGTCTCCTCGCCCCCTTTCGGGGGGCGCCTTGTGGGGTGGGTGCCGCTGTCTTCCGTGCTGCCCAGGCGCGCCATGGTGACCTCCTTCCTCCCTCCCTCCCCGCTCCCAGGTTTGCGCTTAGCCCCCCGGCCTTAGACGGCGCGGTCGGGGTGGTCCCCTTGCCCTCCTCCTGGGGGCACTTCGTGGGGGCGGGTGACCCCTTTCCTTCCGTGGTGACCCCTTTCCTTCCTTCCTTCCTCTCCGCTCCCAGGTCTGCGCTTGGCCCCGGCCCTGGACGGCGCGTCCGGCAAGGCGCCCCGCTGCCCCTCGGCTCGCCGCTCCATGGTCGCGGAGCCCCGGCTGCCCCGTCCGGGCGCCCGCCGCCGGCCATGCGCGTGGCCACGGTGCTGGCGGTGCTGCGCCCGGCGCTGCCGCTGCTGCTGGGTCTGTCGCTGGGCTGCAGCCTGAGCCTGCTGCGCGTCTCGTGGATCCAGGGCGACGCCGGAGACTCTTGCGCCGGCGCCGCCGGCGGAGCCGCGCTGGGCCATGGGCGCCAGCCCGACGGAGAGGGGCTGCCGGGGGCCGGAGGAGGAGCAGGGCCGGGCAGGAAGGAGGGCGAGGAGTCGCAGGAGGAGTTCAAGCCGCGCATCGTGCCTTACTACAGGGACCCCAGCAAGCCCTACAAGAAGGTGCTCAGGTAAGGCGGTTATGCTGGAGGGGGCCAGCCTTCTCCCCCTCCCCAGAGCTGGGTTCCAGGGGCTTTGGGGAGGAGGAGCACTGTCGTGGCAGAGGTTAGCAAGGCTTTTGCCAACAGTCCCTAATAATAATAATATTATAACAATAATTTATTATTTATACCCCGCTCATCTGGCTGGGTTTCCCCAGCCACTCTGGGCGGCTTCCAACAAAACGCTAAAATACAATAACCTAGTAAACATTCAAAGCTTCCCTAAACAGGGCTGCCTGTTTAATAATAATCAAATTTTATTTATGTCCCACCCTCCCCAGCCGAAGCCGGGCTCAGAGTGGCTAACAACAATAAAAGTAACACAGCATTCTAAAATCAATTCATTTTCAAAATCAAATTAATGGCAACCATTGGGGTAGAGTTCTGTGAGGATTACCGAAGGAGGGGTCAGGCTGTGCCTTGGCCAAAGGCCTGGTGGAACAGCTCTGTCTGGCAGGCCCTGCGGAAAGATATCAAGTCCCTCAGGGCCCTGGTCTCTTGGGACAGAGCGTTCCACCAGATGGGGCCACGGCCGAAAAAGCCCTGGCTCTGGTTGAGGCCAACCTCCAAGATGTTTTTATTTGCAGACCGTAGGTTTCTCTGTGGGGCATACCAGGAGAGGCTGTCCCGTAGGTACGAGGGTCCTAGGCCGTGAAGGGCTTTAAAGGTTAAAACCAGCACCTTAAACCTGAACCTGTACTCCACCGGGAGCCAGTGCAGCTGGTATAGTACCAGGTGAATGTGATCTTGCAGTAAAAGCCCCGTAAGGAGCCTCACTTCGGCATTCTGCACCCGCTGGAGTTTCTGGGTCAGTCTCAAGGGCAGCCCCACGTAGAGCGAGTTATAATAATCCAGTCTGGAGGTGACTGTCGCGTGGATCACAGGGGCGAGGTCAAAGCCCTCTGGCTTTGGGGGAAGCAAAGACTCTCAGAAGAGAACTAGGAATCTAGATAGACTGCCTCTGTACCTGGAGGTTCCAGAAGAAGAGGCTTCCTGCCTGGTCCCTTTAGTCCAGCATCCACAGGGTTCAGTCAGATGCCCATTATGGGAAGCCTGCAAGCAGGATTTGAACACAAGACCACCTGCTCCCTCCCACGGGAGGCGCAGCATAATCATCCTGGCTAAGAGCCCTTCATGGCCCTCTCCTCCTCTTCCATGAATTCCTCCTTTTAAAGCCACCCAGACTGGTGGCCAGCCCTGCCTCCTGTGGCTGGGAGTTCCGCAGTTTAACTCTGTGCTGTGTGAATAAATACTTCTTTTTCTCTGCCCTGAGTCTGACCAACATTCTGCTTCATGGGATTCCCATGAGTTCTAGCGTCATGAGACTAAGGAGGGAAACTTTTCCTTTTCTACTTTCTCCACGCCATGCATGATTTCAAAACCTTCGGTCAGGGCTTTCCTTTGGTGTGCTTCCTGTGCGCTGGGGAGAACCCCGCTTGGCTGCTGCTGCTGGAGGCAGGGAGAGCATGGCTCAGCTGCAGTAATAATAATAATAATAATTCATTATTTATACCCTGCCCATCTGGTTGGGCTTCCCCAGCCACTCTGGGTGGCTTCCAACAAAATATTAAAACACCGTAATACATCAAACATCAAAAGCTTCCCTAAACAGTGAGCTGGTGGTGCCCTTCCCCCGGGAGAACGGCCCGAGTGCCCCATGCACCCTGATCCAGGGGCGGCTGCTGCTGTGGTGCAGGTCTGTGGGGAGGGAGGAGCGTTCAAGCTCACAAGGAGTTTTCCCTCTTTTTGTCTGTACCCCAATGAACCTGTGATGTGCAAGTGCCCAGGAGCAGCGTTGTAAGTCTTCCCCCGAGTTGCAGTAGCTCAGGCTCCCAGCTGCACCCAGAGAGGTCTCTGGCCCCATTGGTGGCCAGCGGGGAAGGAGCAGTGCCTCAGCCAGAGGCCCATTCAGCGCTCTCCAGGCCCATATCGATGGGGCTTTCCTTCTTTAAGTTCTCAAAGCTCCTAACCGAGCTCAGGGTGGTCCTCTGAACTAGCCAGATGTTTAACTGAGACGCAGTCAGTCCGTCCTTTGAAAAAGAAGGCTTTAGAGTCTCCTTGCCCAAAAATGGCAACTAGGCATTCTGTTTGGGCGACTGGAACCCTGGTTTAAGTGCCTAGCTTATATATCTTGAGTTTCCAGCACTGAAAGGAGTCTCCCCGTCCCGCAATGACAAGCTCTGCTCCTCCCTGGTGTCCAAGAACGCGCAGGATACTGAGGAGAGCCAGACAGAGGTTAGAGGTACCCAGGCACAGCTGGAGGCTGCTTGGGAAACATCCAGGAGGGGAGCAGCCATGGTGGGGGGAGGGAACAGGGCCCCTAAGTCCTGGCAACTGCTCCATCGGGGCAACACCTAACGGGGAGGGTTGCTGAGACCACTAGGCTGAGTCTACGGTGGTACCTTGGTTCTCAAATGTAATCAGAATAGCCGACAGCTGCATCAGACGTTCAGCTTCCAAAAAATGTTCGAAAACTAGAAGACTGACTTCTAGGTTTGCAGAATTCGTGAGCCAATTTGTTCGTCAGCTGTTTGAGAACCAAGGTACCACTGCATTTTGTTTCCTTGAATAAAGAGTTAACTCTTTACAGGGAAGTTTTTAATGTGTGATGCTTTTATAATTTTCTGGAAGCTGCCCCGTCAGATGGGCAGTGAGTAAATGATTTGTTGTTGTTATTGTTGTTGTTGTTGTTACTACCTTCCCTGGCACTGGAGATTTGCCTCCTTTCTTGCTGACCTGCCCCTGACTCCAGCCCTCACCATATCTGTATGTTGCATTGCATCGTATCACAGTTTCAAGCGCCTTTTTATTCCTGTCGCTTTCCCCTTGAGACAAAAAGCTCTCCTCCTCCTTTCACAGGACGCGCTACATCCAGACGGAGCTGGGCTTCCGCGAGCGGCTCTTTGTGGCCGTGCTGACCTCCAAGGCCACCCTGGGCACCCTGGCCGTGGCCGTCAACAAGACAGCCGCCCACCACTTCCCCCACCTCCTCTACTTCACGGGGCTGCGGGGGGCCAAGGTGCCCCACGGCCTGGCGCTGGTGTCGCACGGGGACGAGCGGCCCGTGTGGCTCATGTACGAGACGGTGCGCTACGTCCACCAGCACTTTGGGGGCGACTTCGACTGGTTCTTCGTCATGCAGGATGACACCTACGTCCAGCCGGAGCGGCTCAAGGCGCTGGTGGCCCACCTGAGCATCCACCAGGACGTCTACCTGGGCCGGGCGGAGGAGTTCATTGGCGGGGACGAGCAGGCGCGCTATTGCCACGGCGGCTTCGGCTACCTGCTCTCCCGCAGCCTCCTCCTCAAGCTGCACCCCCACCTGGACAGCTGCCGCAACGAGATCCTCAGCCTGCGGCCCGACGAGTGGCTGGGCCGCTGCCTCGCAGACTTCCTGGGCACCAGCTGCACCTCCCAGCACCAGGTGGGCAGGCGGGAGTTCCACGGGGCTAGAGACAAGAGTCCCACAGGGCCAAGGGGCTGGGAGATGGAGGGAGGGAGGCAGGCAGGAATCCCACAGGGCCAAGGGGCTGGGAGATGGAGCAAGGCAGGCAGGCAGGCAGGAGTGCCACAGGGCCAAGGGGCTGGGAGATGGAGGGAGGGAGGCAGGCAGGAGTCCCACAGGGCCAAGGGGCTGGGAGATGGAGGGAGGGAGGCAGGCAGGCAGGAGTCCCACAAGGCCAAAGGGCTGGGAGATGGGGGCATGGAGGGAGGCAGGCAGTCGGGAGTCCCACAGGGCCAAGAGGCTAGGAGAAGAGGCCAGGCAGGCAGGAGTCCTACAGGTCCAGAGGCAAGAGTCCCATGGGGCCAAGAGGCTAGGAGATGGAGCAAGGCAGGCAGGCAGGCAGGCAGGCAGGCAGGCAGGCAGGAGTCCCACAGGTCCAGAGGCAAGAGTCCCATGGGGCCAAGAGGCTAGGAGTTGAGGCTAGGCAGGCAGGACTCCCACAGGGCCGAGGCTGGGAGATGAAGCCAGGCATGAGTCCCACAGGGTGAAGAGGCTAGGAGATGAGGCCAGGCAGGCAGGAGTCCCACAGAGCCAGAGCTGCTCCAGGGAAGCCAGTGCCCTCTTTACGCTTTGGAGTCCCTCCCAGTGGGTCACCTGAGCGAATGCTGTGGGGCTCGCTCAGCCTCTGACTTGCTACTTCTGTCTCTCTGGATTTTTTCGATATCTGGGGAGGCGTTTGGGGGTCTTGGGAGACAGGGGTTGGTTAAGGCCGGCCTTGCCTGCTTCCTGGTCTGCTTCAAAGAGGCCTGCACTTGCCATACAGCCCATCGTAGTGGCTTGCTTGGGCTTAGGGGACAACACCAGTCCCAAGGCAACCCTCCACATTCTGAGACGTTGAAGTCGGGGAGAGAGAAAAGCAGGGAAGGATTTGTGCGGAAGAGCGAAGGGAGCCGGCTGGTCATTGCCTTCGTCCGGCTCTGCCTGCCCTGTGGCTGCAGGGAGCATGTCGGGAGATTGGGGCCAGGAGGCGAGTTCGAATTCCCATTCAGTGAGAGCACAGGCTAGTAGACTGTGGGTCACGTGTTCTCAGCTTAACCCGCTTCGCAGGGTGGTTGTGATGAGGATTAAACATCTGTGGCACATCTGCTTTTGGGGTGGAAAAAGAGGCAGCTGATAGTAAGTCTTTGGTGCAAATACTTCTGCAGAGAAGGACCAGGAGACCCTCATTTCCTCCCTCCCTCTCTTAGGGTCAGAATTACCTGTCCTATGAACTGGCCAAGAATGCGGACCCAGAGAAGGAGGAGGGAGAAGACTTTTGGGGGGCGATTGCCGTGCACCCCGTCACGGAGCCCACCCTCATGTACCGCCTGCATAAGAGGTTCAGCCGGATCAAGCTGGAGCAGACCTACCAAGAGATAGAGGAGCTGCAGGTAAAGAGGGGAGAGACCCCCCAACACCCCCCACAGTCTCTCTCATTGCTGGGGGTGGAGAGGATGGAGGCCGCTGGGAGCTGGTCTCAGGCAGGGAGGGTGGGGAACAGCTGTGGGTCACCTTCCGGCAAGGCAGGGAGGAGACCCCGGCATCCTGGGATTTCTAAGGCAGGGTCACTTCCAAAGAAGCAAACAGGGTGACACCCGGGGCTCCAAGCCTCCCTGATTCTCAGGGTGTCCCTGGAGGGGGACGCAAAGTCACCCTTTTGCACACTGTTCTCTCTACACAGCATCTGGTGTAGCGGAAAGTCTGTTGTTGTTGTTTTTGTTTGGTTCAGACTACAAAGCTGCCTGGCAGGATCAGACCCATCAAGCTCCACCTTCTTCAGCTGAGGATCTCCCAGTATGGGCAGCTGGAGGCTTCCGGGGGCTGACAGTTGGGGGTGGGGTGCATGAAGGTGATTTGGGGTGCCTGCAGCAGCTGCTGGGCCCAGGCTGGGAGTGTGGGATTGGCGGATGAGAGCCTGGAGTTCCTGCAACTTGGCTTCTTTCTTAGACTGCCTGCAGACAAGGCTTTGCTGGCTAGTTTGGGCCAGTTCCCTGCTACCCCTTCTGCAAAAGGGCTCAGGGGAGAGGAACTGTCTGGCCTGGCCTGCTGCCGCCCAGGAAAGACCTGCTGGCTCTTCTCTCTCATCCAGCGCACTTGCAGGGAGAGGCATTAGTTGCCCTCCTGACTGAGGAGAGCCTTGCGGGGGTTTCTGGGCTTTGCAATCCAGCCCAGGTGCCTCAGACGCACCCCCTGGGAGCAGAACATGAACTGGCTGAGACCATTTGGCAACTTCCCTCCCCCACCCCCCACCCTGAAATGTATTGCGGTAATAGAATCACAGTACTTGGACTCCTGCCATGCGCTCTATATGGGGCTACGTTTGAAGGTAACCTGGAAACAACAACTAATCCAGAATGTGGCAGCCAGACTGGTGACTGGGAGCGGCCGCCGAGACCACATTACATTTGTCCTGAAAGACCTACATTGGCTCCCAGTACGTTTCCGAGCACAATTCAAAGTGTTGGTGTTGACCTTTAAGGCCCTAAACGGCCTCAAAGGCCCAGTAGACCTGAAGAAGCATCTCTACCCCCATCGTTCTGCCCGGACACTGAGGTCCAGTGCAGAGGGCCTTCTGCCGGTTCCCTCATTGCGAGAAGCTAAGCTACAGGGAACCAGGCAGAGGGCCTTCTTGGTGGTGGCACCCACCCTGTGGAACGCCTTCCCATTAGATGTCAAGGAGATAAACAACTATCTGACTTTTAGAAGACATCTTAAGGCAGCCCTCTTCAGGGAAGTTTTTAATGTGTGACATTTTAATGTATTTTTAATTCTTTGTTGGAAGCCACCCAGAGTGGCTGGGGAAACCTGGCCAGATAGGCGGGGTACAAATAATAAATTACTATTACTACTATTACAGAACTGCAGCGTTGGACAGGACCACAAGGTCATCCAGTCCAACCCCCTGCAGGGCCAGGAGCCACAGCTCCAAAACCCCTGGCAGGTGGCCCCCCAACCTCTGCATGGGAATCTCCAGTGAAGGAGAGTCATCCCATGTTGGGCCTGGTGGGCTGGAGACCACCGGGTGGGTCTAGCTGCAAAGAGCCAGCCAGCAGTAGTGGCAATACTCAGAGAAGGAGTTAACGCTTTCTTAGCAAGAACACCATGAGCTTCAGGCCTCATGAGCCCAGCGGTTCATCCCCCGTAGGTCCTGCCCCCATGAATTTCATTTCAATTCACTTTTAATTTGTATGCTGCCTTTGGATATTACTATGCACAAGGCAGTTTACAAGCTGAAGAAACAGCAAAGATCATACACGTAATAATCTGATCCAAAGCATAGAAGTCACAATAATTTATATCAGTTACCAAGACTGAAGTCCCTGCCTTCCCACAGCCATCTATAACTCTCCTTCTCTCCAGGGCTTTATCCAAGCAACTAGAGACTGTGCCTGTGTTCAGCCTACTGCTGCTCTGCCCTTTTCAGCCCTCTTCTGGTTCTGGGAGACAAGGTGGGAAGGGAGTGTGTTGCAGCAGGAGGACGAGGAGACACCCTGTGCTGCTTCCCCAGCCAGACTCCTCTCTGCCTCTTGGCCTCCCTCCTCTCCCACCTCAGCTTCTGCCTCTGATTCTGTACTGCCCTCTGCCACAGACTCCCCCTGCTCACTAAGCCCTGTCCCCTCTTCAGCTTCCCACACCTTCTTCTCCCTCTGACCCCAACTGGTTCAGTCCATGACACACCAGGCCTTGTAGATTCCTTCAGCATCCTTTGTTTTGGGCTGAGCTATACTTTTTGGAAACCCCCTTTTCCAGCCCCTGCCACGGGGTGGTCCAGCTGTGCTGTAGCCTTATTGGAGTTCACCGATTGGGTCTGCGTTGCTCCCGGACAGGAGCAAGGAAGTCAAATGACACCGAGGGTTGGTTCAGAGAAAGAGTTTTTTATTTCTGCTCTCCGGAACAGCAGAAAGGCACTTGCGAGGTCAGTCCACAGCAAGTCCAAAGAAATGAGAGATTTCATGCAGTATATATCTCCTCCAGGCACCCTCTCCCCCCCTTCCCCAGGAATCCAACCACATCAGCCTATACATGCAGGTTGACATCACAGATGTTCCTGCTCCGGTATTCTTAACCATAAAAGGATATTCCTTACTGTACTTCTGACCATAAAAGGGTATTCCTGTTCCTACTCTTATCTTGGAGCAAGAGGTCACCAACTCCAAGAACACACTCTGGCGCTGTTCCTGGACTAGGTCTGTGCGTCAGGACATAAGATAAGACCTAGACATGTCATCCCTACTCCACTGGAACAGCCAAGGTCATCCTTGCCATCACAAACTGATAAAGGAGAGGGCTCTGAGCACTTGTTTATGCAGCCCGGTTTTTGTATATACATTGACTCAGAGCTCAAATTAATGGATTTTAGCTAAGGAAAAATAGGGATTTTGGTGCCCATTTCAAACTGCCTGCACAGTCAGTTTTGGGTTTGGGAAACCCATTCCTTCAGTGCGGCAAGGGAGAAGGTCGGGGGACGTCTTAACGGGGGTTCTCCTCCTCTCTCCCCGGCAGGCTCAGATCCGCAACCTGACAGCGCTGATGCCGTCGGGGGAGGCCGAGCTGTCGTGGCCCGTGGGGGTCAGCGCCCCCTTTTCCCCCAAGTCCCGCTTTGAGGTGATTGGCTGGGACTACTTCACGGAGCAGCACCTCTTCTCCTGCCCCGACGGGGCCCCCAAGTGCGAGCTGCAGGGGGCCAGCAAGGCGGACGTGGGCGACATCCTGCAGGCGGCGCTGGAGCAGCTGAACCGGCGCTACCAGCCGCAGCTGCGCTTCCGCAAGCGCCGGCTGCTCAACGGCTACCGCCGCTTTGACCCCACGCGGGGGATGGAGTACCAGCTGGAGCTGCTGCTGGAAGCCGTGACGCAGAAGGGCCACAGCCACCTCCTCTCCAAGCGCGTCCAGCTCCTGCGCCCGCTCAGCCAGGTGGAGATCATCCCCATGCCCTACGTCACGGAGGCCACCCGCCTGCAGCTGGTGCTGCCCCTCACCGTGCCGGAGCTGGACTTCCTGGGGGGCTTCCTGGACGCCTTTGCCACCAACGCCCTGGACGCCAGGGACAACTCCCGCCTGACCCTGCTCTTCGTCTACGACCCCTACGACGCCCAGCGCGTGGGGCAGGTGGACGTCTTTGCCGGGGCCAAGGCCATGGTGGCCGAGCTGGAGAGGCGCTACTCGGACGTCAAGATTCCCTGGATCAGCGTCAAGACAGAGGTCCCCTCCCAGGTCAAGCTGATGGACATCGTCTCCAAGAAGCACCCCGTGGACACCCTCTTCTTCCTGGCCAGCGTCTGGACGGAGGTCACGGCCGAGGTCCTCAACCGCTGCCGCATGAACGCCATCAGCAGCTGGCAGGTCTTCTTCCCCGTCCACTTCCAGGAGTTCAACCCGGCGCTGGCCTTCCGTGGGGGCGAGCAGGCGGCCGGCGGGGGCGCTTCGGCCGCCTCCGACTTCCCTCGCGATGGGCGCTTTGACCGGCAGGCCTTCTCAGAGGCCTGCTTCTACAACGCGGACTACATGGCGGCCCGCGCAAGGCTGGCGTCCGACGTGCTGGACCGCGAGGAGGCTCTGGAGGGCCTGGAGGCCTTTGACGTCTTCCTGCGCTACTCGGAGCTGCACGTCTTCCGGGCGGCGGAGCCGGGGCTGGCGCAGAAGTATGTCTTGCGGGGCTGCAACCCCCGGCTGAGCGAGGAGCTCTACCACCGCTGCGTCCTCAGCAACCTGCAAGGACTCGGCTCCCGGTCCCACCTGGCCATGGCGCTCTTTGAGCAGGAGCAGGCCAACAGCACCTGACCGGGGGGGGGCACAAGGAGGGAGGCTGCTGTGCTTGCTGGCTGGTGGGGGGACGGAAAAGAAGACCCACTGACCCAATTTTTACAAAAAACGAGAAAACCAATTAAATGTTTCCTTGCTGCTGCAATTGCCCTGCCTGTGTCACCTGGGTCTCTCCTCCTGGTTGGGGGTTGGGGGGGGGGGGAGAGGGACGGAGCAACAGCAACAGCTCAGTCCTTCATGGGGGGGGACTTAGAGTAATGATTGGCATTGCGCGTGGGGGACGGGTGAAGTCAAACGGCTGAGTTATCAGCACTGAAGTGGGCTCCCCATGGGGTGCAAGCCTGGGCTGTGCGCATGGGGGGGGGGGTTGCCCAGACTACAAGACCCGCCTCTTGGCCTGGCTGATGGGTCAAAAGGAAAGCAGAGAGACGTTTGGCACCAGCTGGGCTGCAGGAGTTGCTGGAAGGAGGCGGGCAAGACACTATCCAACCACCTTAAGGACTCCACCCTGGATTTGTTAGCCTTCGGATTTGTTAGCCGTCTCTTCCCCTGAAGATATCCCGCAAGGCAGCAGAGGTTTAAGATCAGAGTTTTCCTTTTCCTAGATGGGCTGCTACCTTAAAATCAGGTTCAGAATTGTAGAGTTGGAAGGGACTATGAGGGATCGGGTCCCACCCCTGGTAATGCAGGTCTCTCTTTGCCCCATGTGAACCTATGCTCTGGAGCAGGGATAGGCAACCTACGGCCCGGGGCCGGATGCGGCCCAATCGCCTTCTCAATCCGGCCCACAGACGGTCCGGGAATCAGCGTGTTTTTCCATGAGTAGAATGTGTCCTTTTATTTAAATTGCATCTCTGGGTGATTTGTGGGGCAAAGGAATTCGTTCATTTCCCCCCTTCAAAATATAGTCCGGCCCCCCACAAGGTCTGAGGGAGGTGGACCGCACCAGCTGAAAAAGGTTGCTGGCCCCTGATCTGGAGGGTGTTGATCTCTCCCGACTGCGCTGCCCCAGCACTTGGCAGCCATTATTCCGAAAGAAGATCTGCCCCCACGCTGCCCGCGGTTTCTCTGCTCCCTAGTTGGCTACTCCCAGCGTTGGTGGCCATGCGCCATCCTCCATCGCCCCTTCTCCCGCTGTTCTCCTCGCGAGCAAAAGCTCCCCAAGGACTGTTGAGCGCATGGCCCGCAGGTCTAAGCTGCCTCGGGTGGGGTGCAAACCCGCTCTCCTCAGCAACTGAGCGGGGAATGTCTCTGGCTATTTTTTTTTTTTTTTTTAGGAGGGGGCGTCCCATCTCCGCGGGGCGCCTCGGGTTCGCAGTCTGACGCTGCCTCCATCCCCACGTGCCACAGAAGCGCCCCACTTCCGAGCGGTGGGGCTGCCCTGCCGTGAGAGCGGCGCATATAAGGGCTGGGGGGGGGGCGCCTCTCCCCCTCTCTCCGCAGCACCGCGCAGGCGCCTGGCGAAAGAGCAACGCGTGTGCCCGAGCCGGCGCCGGCCGCGCCGGAGACCCCGCCAGGTACGCGGGTCCGGCGAGGTGGGAGAGGGGCGCAGCGCTGGCGGCGGCCCTTCGCGCTTAGTTTTCCCGGGGGGCTGTTTGGGAGGAGGGCAGCCTTCCTCTCCGCGCGGGCCAGTCGTCTGTCTCTCCCCCTGCGCGCCCCTTGCCCAGGAGGGGCCGCGACCTGCGCCCGAGACAAAGCCCCCCACTCCCATTCCCGAGGCGGAGAAGGGCTGTGCTGGGGCCGACGGAGTCCCGGGACCCTTCTGGGGCGCAGCCTTCCCGCCGAAATCCCCGCGCTCCTGCGCGCATCTTGCGCGCCTCCGCCAAGCTGGGCTCCCCTTTCGAGGCGGCGGCGGGCATCGGCCTCTCCCTGCCCGGGCAGATCAGGGGGCGCCTGGCCGAAGAGAGGCTGCTCCACTGCCCCTCCGCCCTGTTTACTTTTTCCCTTCCAGAAATGGATCCCGCGGCTCCGCTGCGCGCCGGCCCAGCGCGGCCCCACCGCCGCGGCGTCAGAAAATGGGGGCGCCGGGCGGCTCAAGTCTAAGCGACCCCGCCGCCGGACCTTTGAGATCTACCTGACCCGGAGCAGGTAGGCTCGGCGGCTTGCAGGGCCAAGGGACCCCGGGGGCGCCCGCGGGCCGGGGGGGGGGGTGGTCTGTGGTTCGAAAGCGCAGCGAGCTTTCCAGAGGGGAGGTCGGAGGGGTCTCTTCCTGCTCCCTGGCTGCGCGTGTTTTCTTGCTTGCGCGACTTGCCGGCTTCGGCAGGTCCGGAGAGCGCAGCGGGGGAAAGAGCAGCTGCTTGGGATGCAGAATGTCAGTTCCCGCCTGAAACCCAGAGGAGGCGATGCTGAGCTGGACCGAGGGGGTCTGACTCTGTATCTGGCAATTTCCTACGTTCTGATGTGGGGGGGGGAGCACAAAATGCCAGCGGCTGAGCCGTCCCCTCCTCCTCCGCGCTTGGGGAGGCCCTGGAATGACTCCACTACCAACCCACACAAAGTCTCAAATATCCTGGGACCTGTATGAAGCATAAAGTTGGAAGGCACCCCAAAGGTCATCCAGTCCAACCCCCTACAATGCAGGAATTGCAAGCATTAACTAGGGACTGGGAGCGGCCTCCGAGACCATATCACCGGTCCTGAAAGACCTACATTGGCTCCCAGGACGTTTCTGGGCACAATTCAAAGTGTTGGTGCTGAACTTTAAAGCCCTAAACGGCCTCAAATGCCCAGTATACCTGAAGGAGCGTCTCCACCCCCATCATTCAGCCCGGACACTGAGGTCCAGCTCTGAAGGCCTCCTGGCAGTTCCCTCACTGCGAGAAGCCAAGTTACAGGGAACCAGGCAGAGGGCCTTCTCAGTAGTGGCACCCTCCCTGTGGAATGCCCTCCCATCAGATGTCAAGGAAATAAACAACTATCCGACTTTTAGAAGACATCTGAAGGCAGCCCTGTTTAGGGAAGTTTTTAATGCTTGATCTTTTTTTCTGTTTTTAATATTCTGTTGGGAGTTGCCCAGAGTGGCTGGGGAAACCCAGCCAGATGGGTGGGGTGTAAATAAATTACTGCTGCTACTACTACTGCTATTAACACCTAGCCAATCCGTCCCTCCTGTGCTGGCAAACTCCCCTTTCCCCCAGGAGGGTTCAGTTGGAAACCCCTATGACTTGCCCCCCACAATGCCCTCCGGTGGGTGCCTCCTTCCTGCAGGTGGGTGCTGATTCTGCCTGGGGGGTGCTGGGCAACTCCCTCGGCCTCGCAGTCAGCCAAGCAGTTGGATGACGACTCCTGCATTGCAGGGGGTTGGACTTGATGACCCTTGGGTGCCCCCAACTCTACCATTGTAGACTCCCTTTCCCCAGGGATCTGTGACCCACCACCGCCACTGTGTCCCTGGGTGTGGGAATGATTTGGCCTTTGCCTCCAGCAGCTCCTCCTCCTCCTCCTTGGGGCTTTTCTTCTCTGCTGCGTTGCCATCACAGCTGCATGAAGTTTCCAAAGGAGGCAGCTCATCTCTTGGAAGCCTCTGCCTGATGGTGAGTCGTCCCGTCCCGTCCCCCCCCCCCCCCGCTCCTGGGAAATCACAGCAGACTGGTCCAGGTGGCAATGATGGGGCTGCCCCCCCCCACCCCCCAAGTCTGGATCTGACCCCTGGAGTCAGCTGGGTGCCTAGTTGCCTTGGGTGAAACCAGGGGCTTTTCTGAATGCCGATGCCCTGCTCTCCTCCTGGGTTGGTGGAAGCAGAATGGGGACGAGTCTGTGTCTGGCAAATCTGCAGCGAACCTCTCTGGCCTGGTTGCAGGCAGGATCCTGACCACCTCTGCTTTGGGCTCCTAGCTCCAGTTGAAACCCCCGGCCACTGAGCAGAAAGAAAAATAAATCCACTTGTAGGAGCTGGCTGGTTCTTTGTGCAGGGGAGGGGCACGGAAGAGAGGCTTCCCTGCTCTGTGTGGCCCCTTCCCTTGCCTGAAATGGGGGGGGGGATGAAGGCAGGGAGGGGTGATGCAGAAGGGAAGATGCAGTCCAGCCTTCTTAAGCCACTTAACTCCTTTCTGGCAGCAGTGTTTGGGTCCTTTTGTCCCTGGACCTGGTCTGTCTTTCTTTTCCTGCTACTCCAGGGAAAAGTCCTCAGCGGTCTGACCTCTATGTGTGTTTGTAGGGGCGTGGGGGGGGGGTCCTGCCTGGCTTGACTAAGCTTCAGCTACTGAAGTGGGGAGGGGGAAGAGACCACAGAGCAGGCCTATCCTAGGTGCCGATTCCCTGGGTGGCCAAGCGGTTCCCTCCCTGCGAGAAGCCAAGTTACAGGGAACCAGGCAGAGGGCCTTCTCGGTGGTGGCACCCGCCCTGTGGAACGCCCTCCCATCAGATGTCAAGGAAATAAAGAACTACCTGACATTCAGAAGACATCTGAAGGCAGCCCTGTTTAGGGAAGCTTTTAATGTCTAATAGGTTATTGTATTTTAATATTCCATTGGAAGCAGCCCAGAGTGCCTGGAGAAACCCAGCCAGATGGGCGGGGTATAAATAAGTTATTATTATTATTAATTATTATTATTATTATTAAATTCCCTGTGAAGGGGCCAGACACCCACAAATTTTGGTGCCAGGGCCATGCATGCTGCATGGCACCCACATCCCCGGGCACCCATAGTCGCGGGGCCCAGTTGGCACTGCCGGGACCGATCCTGCATCTCTGCCATAGCAGAAGTTGTGTGTGTGTGTCACGACTTTGCAAGTCCAGTCGGGAGTGAGGAGAGGCAGCCTTCCTGCCCAGTCCCCTGCTGGCTGCAGAGTCGGTGAGTGTTCTCTCCTGGGTCCTCCTTGCTGCTGCATTTTTAAAGGCTGTGAGCAAGCAGCTCAGACTCTGACTCAGCAGGGATAGCCTTGGATTGGGCTTGACGGAGGAGAGCTGATAAGGTGGGAGGCTGGCAAAGCTCTCTCTGATTGGCCGGAAGGAGCTAGGTGGGTGGGTGGCAGGAGGCAGGGCTGGCCCCCAACCTGGACGATAAATTCATGGAGGGGGGGAGGAGCCAGGATGGGTGTGCTCTGTACTGGGCACAGGGGTAACCCGTGAAACGTGGTCCAGGGCCGGTCCAGAATCCGAAGGTTCTGCAAGGTGTCAGTCCAACAGGGCCAAGGCAGGACACGAGGCAGGAAACCAGGCAAGGACAGGTACAGGATCTCAGGCAGGATCTAGCACACAGCAATGTTGCTCCCACAACCTGGGGCAGGGTCCAGCAGCCTTTTATCTCTGTTGGAGTAATGGCCGGGCCTGATCCCCCGGCGACTCACCTCCCTGTCTCGCCCGAAGGCGAGCACTCCTCCTGCAAGTTCTCAGGTCTCCTTCTCTCAGACCTCAGTCTCTGCAGCTCGGGAGACATTGGTGGGTTACTAGACCCAGAGGCCGCCTCAGCCTCCCCTGACCCAACCAGTAGTGGAGCAGCTGTAAGTGATGGCCCAGCTGGAGGCAACGAGGTCATCCCCGCATCTGGAGCCAGGGCAGGCTCAGGCCCCTGACTCCGCCCAGCTGGTGCTTGTTGCAGGGGAACCTGTGCAGACTGGGACTCTTCTGGATCAGGCCTTGGTTCAGATGATGCCTGAGGCAAAGGATCGGGTGCAGACTGAAACTCCTCTGGTTCCGAGTCCCAGGCCATCACATGCTCTGCCCTCCACAGCTGGAGGCAGGAAATGCTTCCGAATCCCACTTGCAAGAAACATCAGGAGGGGAGAGTCGCTCTTGCACTCATGTTCCCCTCCCTGGTTTCCCACAGACATCTGGTTAGCCACTGTGAGAACAGGACCGAGGCGTTCCCAAAGTAAAGGAAGGATTGAACTCTGATTAATAAGAATACACACAGAGGCTTGAACCAGCAAGACTCTGGAAAGGGTGCGTATAATAATCTCTCTCCCTCTAGCCCCTGGCCCAGGTCGTTTTATTCACAAAAGAGCTTTTTACAGAGTGTTCCTAAGAACCAATCAGATTTCCTCTGAGCATTTAAAAAAAAAACCATGTGGGAACAAAGTTAAACTACCAAAACTAATTAAGCTCACATATTTCTGGGGTAAACAAAACAGAACTACAAAGGAGTGCATTTGGCAACCCCTGAGGTTATAAACAAACAAAATATATGAAAAGAGGGATGGCCAGGAAGACAGCGATCATTATCACCTTCAGGAGAGATCTGTTTCCTGGCCCTAAGATTAACATATCAGAAAAACTGCATCAAAGAAACTTGCCCACTATCTTTAATGATCCAGGACGCCTGTCTGTCTTAAGTGTGTACGTGACTTGTGAAGAAAGAGAAATGGAACAGGGATGCAGAGGTGTGGATTGATCAAGAATCATATCAAAATAGTTTAAACCCAGTGAATGCAATGCTTTCATTGCTGACACAGATGGATTACTCTATATTTGTTATAATTCCTCATAGCAATCCCACCTGATCACTACACAGGACTCTGGACTGGATGGGCCATTGGCCTGATCCAGCTGGGCTCTTGGGTTCTGCCGTGCTCAGTGGAGGAGGCAGGTGTGTTGCAGAGGGGGGTCTGCTTCCTCCAGGCTTCCCCCCTGATGCTGAGGAGCAGCAACTTCTCTCACGAACCTGCTGTGAGCAAACCCATGTCTCGCTGCCTCCTGTAGAGCTGGGTGGGATTTTGGGATACACCGCACATCCTTCCCAATCCTAGACTGGCTTCCCAACTTCAGCAGCATTCTTATTTATTAAATTTGTATAACACCCTTCATACAAATATCACAGGACAGTTTGAAACATAAAAATTAAAAAAATGGGCGCATAAAATGCTTAACGAAGAAATCCCCAAACCTCTCTCCCGTGATCTCATGAGGAGAAGGAGCTGCCATCCAGCCCCAAAGGCCTGGCCTGGGCACAGCTGGGCTTGCCTCCCTGTGGCTTCCCCTTCCACGAGGGAGCCTGTCGTGGGGTCACCTGGTTGCACCCCCTCAGAAGTGTGTGCCCAGGGCCAAGGTGCCCCTGCCCCCCCCCATGCTACGCTTCTGCCATGGAGGGGCTGCTTCTTCGTAGCCCCTTTTCTCCTTGCCCTCTCCCTTGCCCCACACACCTTCCTGGGCATCTAGGTCTGTTGGCACTGGCTGGCCCCCTCGCTGGCTGCAGGTGGGGAGCCCAGAAGGAGAAGCCCCCTCTCCAGATTCACGTACTGTGAAGGAGCCCTCCATCAAGAGGCGGGTGGAGGGGAGCACGACCGGGTGCTGAGCTCAGAGAGCACCGCAGGGGACGCTGCAACAATGATGAACAACAGAATGCAAGAGGTGAGGGGGGGGGTGTGCCAAATTCTGGTGTCGCACAGAGTGTCGCAGAAATTTTAAAGCCCAGCGTCCGCCACTGCCTCCGTCCCAGGAGTTCTTCTTTGCTGTGTCTCCCAGTCTGCAGGGGAAAAGGATCGGGGCCCAAAGACCCAGGGGAAGTATGAGTGAGTGCAGATACTGGATGCTCATTTGTCATGGATACTTTAGTTGTTATTCCTGCCTTGCAGGGGGTTGGACTAGATGATTCTCAGGAGTCCCTTCCAACTCTACCATCTCTGCAGGGAAGCGGAACGTTCAGCAAGCCCAGCAAAAAAATATTGTCGGTTGCCTTTATCGCTTCTGAGGTGCCGACGTTAAGGCAGGAGCCGCAACTGAGCATTTATTTGCTTTTGGGACACCAGGCTATGTTGCTTCAGGGTGGAGAGCATCTCACTATCTTGTGCATTTTTGCACGTGTGTGTGTGTGTGTGTGTGTGTGTGTGTGTGTGTTCCAGCTTCCTCAGTGCACTCCTAACGACCTGGCTTGGCTGACAGACAAAGTGGCAGACCCTTTGGTGGCTGTGAAGTCCTGGAAATCCAGGACCAATCTGGTCAGGTCCTTGACAAAACATGTCAAGCCAGGTGTGCAAGGAAATGTAGCTGTGTCTTCCCACCCTTAGGACAGGTGGGGAACCTCCTAGCCATGACAACAGGTGTGGGGCAGCTAAGGGCAGGGCTTCAAAGGAACAACCAGGGGCTTAGACTGGGCTCCCAGTAGTTCCGCTGCTGGAGCAAGGTCTGCTCTCTCTTATTTATTTCATAAAACCCACACACTGTTCAATGGTCAAAACCGCCCCTCAAAGCAGTTCGAAAAAAGATAAGAAAACCAAGGGGAAATGCATTAGTTTAAAACGGACGAAATGCTTAAATCCACATAAACTTTCAAAGCATCTAGGCAGGCTTGTTGAAACAAGCGTATTTATAGCAGGTGCTGGAAAGAGTACGGGGAAGGTACCTGCTTGATGTCAAGAGGCATGGAGTTCCAAAGGGCAGGCGCTGCCACAATGAATGATGTTCTGACAAATGCGGAAAATGGGCATTATGTGGCACCTGGAGCCGTGCCTGTTCTGTCAATCAAAGCAGTTGAGTGGGTGCATGGGGGGGGGGGGGTAAGGCAACGTCTTAGGTAAGGTGGTCCCAAGTTATGAAGGGCTTTCTATACTAATAGGAATACCTTGATCTCAGCCTGGTAGTTGATGCAGATCTTTGAGCCCAGGGCTCTGTCCTGTCCACACCAACTGCAGCTCCAGACTGTGCCACTCAAATTGCAGTGTGGACTAAAGTTGCCTAATCCTCCAGGATTAGGGGCCTTGATAGTTAAGCATCGTTAGTTTCATTCTAGCAGCACCAGAACTGAGCGCATGAGAAGTATACGACAAAGTCCTGCTCTGTCTTGGTGAGACTGCAGGCTTGTCTTTCTATTCTACCACTGCTGAACCCCCCCCCTCAGCCCCCATGGGGCTCTTTGGGAGAAAGGGATTGGGTGAGGTGATTCCCACACAGCCTCCCTGTTTTTTGCACTCTCGGGTTTTCTCTAGCTCCCCCCCCCCCCTAAAATTTTATTTTATTTTTTCAAGTTTATTTTATATTTATTTTTTCAAGTTTTATTTTTAAATTTTGGAAAAAAAAATTAAAAAGAATAATATCGAATATCTTTTTTATCAAAGATATCAAAGATAAGAAAAACTAAATAAAAACGCAAACCCAAAAGGGGGTGGGAGAAAGAAAGTAAAGGGGGAAAGAGAAAAAAAGGAGAAGAAACAGAAGTTTTCTCTTTTGAGAGGACTCCTCCCTCTGCAAACTTCAGGCCTCCCCAAGGGCGTCGACAGCTCCCCAATGTTTCTTCCTCGTCCTCTCTTGTGACTACAACCCGAGCCTTAGGAACCGGGTTAATTATTCGAAGGGAGCGATAAGGGCGTATGTTTTGAGCGACTGAAAGGCGTCTTGCAAAAGGGTCCTGGAAGCGAAATAGGCGAATGATCGGCGCTCAGCAGCGCCCCGTCATGTGCCAAAGGCAGGCAGGCAGGCAGGCAGGCGGTGCAAGCGTCGCGGGTTCGCCGGGGAGGATGGACGAAGCGGCTGCCCGAGTCTCTCCCCGAGGCTGGGCCCTCACGCGCTTCCTTCAGGCGCACAGCAAGCGCCACGTGGAAACACGCCAGGACCTGGCTGTACTTTTCCATTCCTTTTCTCCTGAAGCCAGCGAGATCCGTTTGCTCTCCCTCCCTCTCCAGAACAAGGCGCCCTTCCTTTGCTCAAGCGCCCCCACCCACCCCAGCCGCAAGCAGGCCTCCCGCGGTGACAGGTGAGGCTGGAAGATTCAGGGCGGGTGAAAGACCCTCCTCCTCTGTGCAAACTGCGGAACTCTCTCCCACAGGAGGCAATGATGGTCACCAACCTGCGGGGCTTGAAAAGAGGGTCGGGCGAATTCATGAAGCAGGAGAGGGCTGTCCCTAGGAAGGCTGTGGACGCCCCTTCACTGGAGGTTTTCCAGCAGAGGTGGGACGGCCATCTGTCGGCGTTGCTTTAGCTGAGATCCCTGCATTGCAGGGGGTTGGGCTAGATGACCCTCGGGTCCCTTCCAGCTCTACGATTCTATGATTCTATCCAGCAGTGTTTCTGAAGACCATTTGCTCTGGCGCGGGAATCCTGCTTGCTGGTTTCCCATAATGGGCAACTGGTTGGCCACTGGGAGAACAGGAAGCTGGGCAACAGGAACCCTTGGGCAAGATCCAGCAAACTCTTTATTATATCGTGGAGGAGGGGGCTAGAGATACCCCAAAGGTCATCCATCCCAACCCGCTGCAATGCAGGGATCTCAGCTCGAGCATCCCTGACAGGTGGTCACTCCAGTCCACCGCGTCCCGGGGAGACCTTTCCCTTCTCGCTCTGTCCAGCTCCCACAGTCAGAGGCACCTGCGTTTCTGAATGCCGCTTGCTGGAAACCGCCGGAGCGGAGAGTTTCCCTTGGGCCGGATCCTGCTTGCTGGTTCGCCCCCCTCCGAGGCCCCTGGGTGGCCCTTGTGGGTGCTGGACCAGAGGGGGCCCCTTGGCCTGATCCGGCAACCAGGCTCCCGGGACATTCTGCTGCGGATGGAGATGGCCTCGGCCGCCCCGTCCGGTGCCAAATCCTCCGCCGGCTTTCGCACCAGCCCCCCGAAGCCGGCGAGGTTCTTGGCAGGCCTGGCGAGGTTGCTGAGCCTCTGCATCTCCCCAGCAACGCGAAAGGCATTATACTGTTCCCATGGAAACTCGGGCAGAAGCATTTGGGAAGGAAGAGGGGAAGGAAGGAAGCTGCCGAGTGGGTCTTGGCAGCCCCGTCGCGGCGGCGGCGGCGGAGCTTCTTTGTCTCCGCCTGGCCCGCACGGACGGCAGGGCAGAGGAGCAGCAGCCCCGGCTCCTGGGGAGGCGCCCCTCGGCGCGCCCGGCCGGCAACTCCCGCCGCCTCTCCGCAGCCCCCCGGTCCCGGGCGCCGCTGGCTGCAGGCGGCGGAGCGCCCGAGCATTACCGCGCCTGGCCTGCGAGGCAGGGAGGCACCCACGAGCCCCAGAGCGGACCGGACGAGGACCGGGGCAGCCGGGTAAGTGCCAGTGTGTGTGGACTGGGGGGGGGCGGCCCCGCCGTGGGGACCACCTTCTCCGCAGACTCTCCGCGCCCACGTGCACAAGGCGGCCGGGGGCGCGGCCGCAGAAAGGGCCGGCCGAAGCCCGGGGAGGGGCTGCCTCGGGGGAGGGGGAATGGGTCAGCCATGCGGGGAGTGGGGGGGGGGGGCACGGAAGGGCAGCCATTTGCTGGCCCAAAGCGGGGCTTCCGCGGCTGGGCTGCTACTAAGATGTTGCCGCTTCTCTCTCGGAGGAGGAGGCGGCGTCTTGGACTCCCCCGCGGCTCATTTGCTTGTGCCCAAGGTAAACTTGCCTGGAGTGAGTGACCCCCCCCCCACAGTGCCTTCACCTGCTGCCTCCCCCCCCCCCCCCGACACCTCCATCTGCTCGGACGCTGGTGTGTGAGGCTGGCAATCAGGAGGAGGGGGCGGGTATTATGGATGCCGGAGCTCTTGGCGTCCGGACGGGGCGAGGTTGGCGCTGCCCCCCCCCCCAGCACATTCATAGAGCCTCCTGGGCAGGCTGAGCATCCCCGCCCTCAGCTTGGAGAAGACCTGCCTGCTGCAATGGTCAGCCCCACGCAGGACCCCTGCCTGCTCCAACTTATGGGGGGGGCAATCTCGTTGCGACAGCGGGGGTGGGGGAAAGGGGCGCCCCTCTCTCCTCCCCATGCACCGTGGTTCCAATCCTGGTCCGCTAATGGCTGTTAAAGAAACACAATCCCACTGAGCACATCCGTGCCTCCAACGAGTCGTCCACATTGTCTCCAAGCCCCGGGCAGTTTAATGGGAGACCTACCTGTTGAAACCAGAGGTGGGCAGGAGCAGCTCAGTTCCCCTTCCCCGTTGTTCCGTGGGCTTTGGAAGTCCACCGGGGATGGGCAAAGGCAGGGAAATGAAGCTCTCTAGCAGTTACTTCCGTGGCCAGAATCTTTTGGATCAGCCAGCGCAGTCTCCAAGCAATATCTACTTCAGAGTCCAGAACCTCACCTGGCACCACCTGGCACCTGGTGTTTCCTTGCCAGTGGCATCCTTCTCCCATGCTGGCAGCCTGCCATCTGATGCCACCAGAGCTAGTGGAGATGGTCACTGCCCCCTTGGGGGGCAGGGGCAGGAAAGGGGGCTGGGGGAGGGACTTCGGTGGCAGTGGCAAGGACAGAGAGGTCTGCTCCAGGCCCTCTGGTAGATGACAGTAAGTTCTCCCAGCAGCCCCTTCAGCGCCTCCTGTGTGGGGCCCCGGACCCCCTGCTGGCTGAGGCTGCCCTTTCAGATGCATCTGGGAGTGAGGGGCTGCTTTGCTCCCCTGGGGCTCCTCCTCCCCCAACTCTGATTTACTGTGTGTGCATCTCACAACAATATCTGAGCTTGGAGAAGAGCGTGGCTCCGATATGTGCCAAAATGTTGTGCTCCTGAGAGCCACTCGCTGGGGCTTCTCTGCAGCTTATGAGGTTCCTGCCTTTGGAGACGGACCAGAGTCTGACCCTGGAGGTCAGGCAGAGGGACAGTGAGGCCTTTCCGGCTGTCGCCTTTGTTTGGGTCAAGCTGCTGCTGTTCCCCCGCCCCACCCTGGGGAGACTGGATGTTGAACTCACATTAAACCCTTTCCCCCTCCTTGAGAGGTGAGCTCTTGTCTCGGGGCTGCCAGGCAACCCAAGGTGATGCACCTGTGCCTGGCCTCTTAGGAATTCAGTAGGACATTTCTTCAGTGCAGAATGAGTCCTTCGCAGGAGGCCCAGGGCACAGCCAGGCACCTGAAGCTCTGATCCAGAGAACACATACAGGTCCATGCTTGGCTGGGGGGGGGGGGCTCCTCATCCTGTGTTCCCCCACCCCACCCTGCACCTCCCGGTGGCCAGAGGCATTAATTATGCTGCCTGTTTTATTTATTGGTTTTATAAAACTGTTTTTATGCCGCCTTTCTCTCCAGAGAGCACTAAGAATATTTGTAACCAGTAAAATAACCAGTACATAATAATTAAAACAAACCACACCAGTAAAATATTTATATTATTACAGTGGCTAGGATGCTGAAAACTAGCATCATTGGCCTGGGAATGCCTAAGCAAATGTGTTTTTAATGCATGCTGGAAGCAGCTAACAGTTAAAAAGGTAAAGGGACCCCTGACCATTAGGTCCAGTCGTGGCCGACTACGGGGTTGTGGCACTCATCTCGCTTTACTGGCCGAGGGAGCTGGCGTACTCCGGGTCATGTGGCCAGCATGACTAAGCTGCTTCTGGTGAACCAGAGCAGCGCATGGAAACGCCGTTTACCTTCCTGCCGGAGCGGTACCTATTTATCTACTTGCCCTTTGACATGCTTTCGAACTGCTAGGTGGGCAGGAGCAGGGACTGAGCAACGGGAGCTCACCCCGTTGCGGGGATTCGAACCGCCTTCTGATCGGCAAGTCCTAGGCTCTGTGGTTTAACCCACAGCGCCACCCGCGTCCTTAACAGTTAACATCTAACCGTTGGTGCCTGCCTATTCTCCGGGGGGGGGGGGGCTCCTTCCCACAGCATCCTAAGGTGGCACAGTTAACAGGGCCGCTACTGAAGGTCTCGGCTGGCCACTCCCAATGGCTCCATACAGATGTTGAACTGCACTGAAATTATGAAAGTATGTCTTTCATCTGCTCAGGCCCCATCCCTGGGTTTGTGCCCATGAGCCATGTTGGGCAAACGGGCAAGAGAGCATCTGGTCAGTCAGACCACAGCATGGGGCTTGGCCACACCCTTGGCATGGAACTGAAATTGACCCCATGGAAACCAGACAAGACAGGGGCAACGGACCCCTCACTGGGGCTTGGATTAACAATAGTGCTCAGGCAGCAGCTGCTGCAGAGGCCTGGCCTTCAGAATGCCTTGCCAAATGGTCACAACCGACTTGTGGTTTCTCATTCCCTTGACCCATGGAGGCCCCCTGTTGTGTCCCTGGCGCTCTCTTCTATATAGATTCAAAATACTCCAGAAATGCTGAAGACTGGTAAACAGTAGCTATCTAAGCCCCTTAACCCTGAGAGTAAACCTCAGGAGCATTGCTTCAGTTCTGGAATAGCTCGGTTGGTAGAGCATGAGACTCTTAACCTCAAAGTTGTGGGTTCGAGTCCTGTGTTGGGCAAAAGATTCCTGCATTGCAGGGGGTTGGACTAGATGAGTCTTGTGGCCCCTTTCAACTCTACAGTTCTTTGATTATATTATTAGGGAATCGGAAGGAAGCCCAGCCCAGAAGGAAGCGGGGGGTGGGGGGCTGTGGCTTGACCTTCTGATCGTTGCCTATTGGAGCGATAAGCTTCATAGAATAATAGAATTGCAGAGTTGGAAGGGTCCCAACAACCAACTAGAACAACCTCCCGCAATGCAGACGTCCGATTCCTAATCAATGCTTGATGACAGTAATGGAGGGCTTAGAAGAGTGAGGGGTCCCTAGAAGGCACCATTGGAGCAGACTGTCCATTTCACTAAAAAAAGGGGGAGGGGGGAGAGGAGACCACAGATGCATAAATGATGGAGTTTAGCCCAGGAAGGATGAGAAATAAATACAGGAAAACTGGTGGATTTGTCTCTTGGCATCTCTCCAAGGCTGGACAAATGGATGTTTCCCAAGAGAGGCAGTTGCCTTCTGAAGTCAGTTTCCACCATGAGTGGCCAGGGCCCCCTCCCCCTCATCCTTCAGCCATCTCCACTCAAAAGGAGGGTGGGGGCCAGGCAGGAAACAAAAAGAAAAGTTGGCCCCTCTCTTCTTTATCATGATGGCATCTTTCCTCAAGAAGGCCAGAGACTCTCTGGATGTGAGATCCCAGAATTGTAGGGTTGGAAGAGACCCCAAGTCATTAATCCAACCCCATGCAATGCAGAATTTGCAACTAAAGCATCCATGACAGATGGCTATTTAACCTGTTTAAAAAACTCCAGTGAAGAGAGTCCACAACCTCCCGAGTCTGTTCTACTGTCGAACGGCTCTTACCACCAGAAAGTTCTTCCTGATGTTGAGTTGGAAACTCCTCCCTTGTTGTCTGAATCCATTGGTTCAGGTCCTGCTCTCTAGAGCTGAGAAGACAAGCTAGCTCCGTCTTCCATGGGGCAGCCCTTAAGATACTTGAAGATGGCTATCATAGCTACAATCAATCTCCTCTAATCCAGGCTAGACATCCCCAGTTCCCTCAACCGTTCCTCATAAGGCTTGGTTTCTAGACCCTTGATCTCTTCTGCATGTGTTCCAACTTCTCAATAGTCTTCTTAAATTGTGGCACCCAGAGCTTTACACAGTATTTCAGGTGTGGTTCAAGGCAGAATAGAACAGTAATATGACTTTCCTTGATCTGGATACTCTATTTCTGTTGGTGTAGTCTAGAATAGCATTACCTTTCTCTCTCTCTCTCTCTCTCTCTCTCTCTCTCTCTCTCTCTCTCTCTCTCTTTCTTGGCTGCTGCTCCATCACTCTGTTGACTGACATTAAGCTTCTGGTCCACTAAGACCCCTAGTTCCTTTTCACATGTACTTTTGCCAAGGCAGGTGTTCCCCATCTTTTATTTGTGCAGCTGGTTTTTTCTGCCCAAGTGTCTTTTAACTTAGAACCTTGCATTTGTCCCTAGTGAAATTCATTTTGTTAGTTCTCCAGTCTGCTAAAATCTTGTTGGACCCTGATTCTGTGTTCTGTGGCATTAGCTACCCCTCCCAGCTTGATATCATCTGCAGATTGGAAGGGCACCCCCCTCAATTCATTTGTAAAGGCGCTGAACATCAACGGGCCCAGGACAGAACCTGTGGCACCCCACTTGTCATTTTTCCCCAGGTTGATGAGGAACCATTAATGTGTACTCTTCAGGTTCAGTCAGCCAACCAGCTACAAATCCACCTAACAGTTACCTCGTTCAACCCACATTTTACCAGCTCCTCCACAAGAATATCACGGGGGACTTTGTCAAAAGCCTTACTGAAATCAAGATACACTATGTCCACAGCATTCCCCTGATCCACCAATCCTGTGTGCATGTCTGACTACACTCAGCTTCCTCTTGCTGGTTTTATCATGAAACCCAGGAAAGCATGATCACTTCCTCCCAAGTTTCCCAGTATGTCCACTTTGCTGATCAGTTCCTCCCTGTTGATGAGAACCAGGTCCAAGATTTGAACCTTACATTCTTGGCAGAGTTTGTGTCCCAACAGGAGTTGAAGTCTCCCATGACTACTATATCTCTCCTTTTGAAACGTTTGGTAATCTGCTCCAGGAAGGCATCATCCAAGTCTGGCTTGGTGGTCTATAGCAGACACCCACAGTAAATTCATGGTTGTTTCTCTCTCCGACAATTTCCCCTCCTTCCTTCCTGCTTGGTCTATTCCTTTTGAATAGGTTATACCCCTCAATCATAGTTGCTGGCTCCCTGGGGCTCTGGGTACCCAAGCACCCACAAAACTCTCCATGAAGGAGCCGGGCACCCACAAATTTTGGCACCAGGTCCATGCACGCTGCATGGCACTGATGGCCCCGGGCACCCATGGCCGTGGGGCCAAGCTGGCACTCCTGCCCTCAATTCTTGCATTCTTCTCATGAGTCTCATCCCACCATGTTTCAGTAATGCCTATTAGGTCATATTTGCCATCCTGTATTAAGAGCTCCAGTTCCTCTTGCTTGTTCCCATACTGTGTGCATTACTATAGAGTCAACTGAAACCGCGAGTCATTCCCTCCAGCTGCTTCTTTCTTGTAGTTTCCTGCCCTTTAAGCAGGTTTCTGGAGCACCACTTCAGTTTCCTGTGCATTATCCCCAGTGCCAGGTGTTCTTCTGTCATCTGTAATGCCGTCTCCCTGCCTCTCAAGTTCTAGTTGAAACCTCTCCTGAACAGCTTTGCGAGGCTCTTAGCAAACACATTCTTGCCAACCGCTGTGAGGTGCAGCCCATCTCTTGCCAGAAGGCCTTCCTTGTGGAAACGGAGACCATGGTCCAAGAAGCCAAACTCTTCCTGATGACACCATCTGGGGATCCACCATGAATTGCAAGGGGTGGGAAGAAGAGAGGCCAGCAGGAGCCCTTTCTTTTCCCCAAAACAAATTAATCAAGCTTCTTCTAAGGCTGGTCCTCCTGGGGGATGAGGAGAACATCAAAAGAACCTGGCTCTAGCTAGATCTAGAGTGGCTGGGGAAACCCAGCATGATGGGCGGGGTATAATAAATCATCATCATCATCAGGCCAGCTTCTTGTTCTCATCGTGGCCAACCAGATGCCCCAAAGGGAAGAAGCCCTCAAAGAGAACCAGAGTAGAACAGCCCATTCTCCCCAAGGCAAGGCATGGGGGGTGGAGTAGGGAATCTGGGGTTTGCAGCCTATAATTAACAAGCAGGCTAAATGAACGAGAAGGGGATTTCCCTGCCCCTGTGCTGTGGGTTGTTGGATCAGGCCAGAGGCTGCAGGGAGAGGTGGGCTAGAAAACGAGGGCATGTTATTTAGTCTATTCTTTTTCGCAATCACATATTTATTATGTCTACCAACAGCTTTGACAAAACAGCACGTGGAATACTTGCAGCCCCAGTCACAGAAGGCTCTTGCAAGAAAACATTTAGGTTCATGCAGACCTGCATGGCTATTTCCTAGCTCTGTGTGTGCACTTAGGAGAAGCCATGGGGGCTCTTCCTTCCCCCCCTCCCTCTCTTCCCCAGGGCCATGTCTGTCTCCCCAGTTGCAAAGAGTGCAGTGCTTCCTCCTTCTGAAGGAGCATCCAGGAGGGAGAGAGTTCAAGGTGGGCTGCTCATCGTCCAGCCTTGTCCCCCTCAGTGGCCTCAGAAATGCGCTGGGAGCAGCTGGGCTTCTGCAAGCCTTGCAAGGGGTTTGTGCGAACACACCCATTCCCAAGCGGCCTTTGGGATCCATTGGGAATGTGGGCTGGGATCCATCAGAATCGGACCCCAGAGGTCTTAAAATCAAGCTATTCAAAAGCCATATCACTCTGAAGAGCCAGATAAATGCCACCCAGCAGCATCCCATTGAGCTGGATGGAAGCTCTGAGGTCTCCTGGCTCAGCCCCTTCCTGCTGAGCAGGGTCCTGGCTGCCAGAGCCGCTGCTTCAAAGCCTCCAGGTGCCCTTTCTCCAGGAAGCCCTTTCCGGTGAAGGCCACAGGGCTCTCCAGTTCTTTGGGACCCTGAGCACAGCTGGAACTTCAAGAGCGTGTCATAAATAGCGCCCCCCTCGGGTTGCTCCCGGCCCATTTGGGAGGAAGCAGCCTTTGGAAGTTCCATGGGGCACGTTGGTTGGCGGGTGCAGCTTCCCCCCTCGGTGGGCTCCAAACTGGCCGCAGTGCACCCCTGTCCCCCCAAAGGGGAGGCACAAAGGTGGCCCCCCAGCAGAAAGAGACCCCATTTGTGGCTCTGGTGGACCTTGCCTTGCTGGGGGTCAGTCGCATGTGCGCATGTGAGAGGGAGAGACCCTCGCCTCTGCAGGTCAGGGAAGGGGGTTCAAGTGCCAGGCTGCCTTTGCAGAGACTTGCCCACCCAGCCAGGCCCCGACAGGACTCCCCAGGCACAGCACCCGGGGGCCTCTCTCGGACCCCCTCCTGATGCAAACCCACCGAGCTGGGGGTTCAGGGGCGCAGGAGAATTTGCCTCAGGCTGGCGGACTCGGCTCTGCTCCAGGGCCCCCGCCCCGCGAAAAAGACAAACAGGATCAGTAGCCCACATAGACGAAGCAGCAGAGCGAGAGTCGCCTGGCCTCTTGGGGGCGAGGCCGCTTTTGGGGTCGCCGCAGGGATCCTGGACCCACTAGGAGACCCCTTGGGTAGAGGCGACCGTCGACTCTCTAGGGAAAGGGGGTCCACCGCCTGTCCACCGCCTCCGGAGTCTCAGCGAGCTCCGTCGCATGGGACGTCCGCGCCGGCCCAGGCGGCGGCGGCGGCGGCTGTTCTTCTGAAATTCCCGGCGATGAGGGGGCGAGCGAGGCGGGTACCAGGGGCGCCTGGGCCGAGCTGAGGGGCCCTTCAGGCCCGCATCCCGGGGGCAGCCGCTTCAGACATCGCCAGGCTCAAGCGGGCGCCCGCAGCAGCAACTCCCGCCGTCGGGGGTCACGTCCGGCAAGGGCGCTCGCTCGCTGGCTCCTGCCCCGGGGGGCCCGTTCCGCGCCCGGAAAGCTGGAGAGCCCCCCGACTGGGGCTCGGGCACCCGCGGCGGGAGAAGGCTCGGCAAGCGTGTGCGGACGGCGCGGGGCTCTTCGCGTTCCTTCCTGGGGCGGCCCCGGCCGGCCAGACGGGAGCCCCGCGCGCCTTCGGCTCCCTCCGTCGGGCAAGTCCCGCTGAGTCCGGAGCCGGTGGCAACGACAGCCGCTCCCTCCCTCCCTCCTCCGCCGACCGCTCTCCGAAGGGGCGGGGAAGCGGCGCGACGTCGGCGGCGCGTCTGCTGCGCGGCGGAGGCGGCTGTCGGAGAGGCGGGGAGGGAGAGCTGCGCTCGGCGGCGCGGCTCCACTGAAGCGGCGCGGAAGGAGTTAACACCCGCCCCTTTTCCCTCAGTCCGCTCGGCTGACCTTCACGGCGAGAGGGGAAAAAGGCAGCGCTGCGCATGCGCCCCACGCGCCCCCTCCCCGCCGGGAGGAGCCCGGTAACTGGGGGGGGGGGGAGAAGGGGGGTCGGTCAGTGTGAAGCCCCGGGATTCTGGGGGGGAGGGAGGGGCCACGGTCCTTTCCTCTCGGCCTTCCTCCCCCCTCTCCGTCCATAGGGGGCAGGACCAGGAGGGCGGCGGAGATCCCCCGGGGGGTTCCCCACCACCGCAGCCCGTTGGGCAGGGGGATCCAGCGGTCGCGCCCCCGGTGGGGTACTGGAGAGCCTGCGGGGGAGGGGCTCCCTCGCCTCCCCGCCGCCTCTCCTGGTCCTGGCCGGGAGTGGGGAGACCCGGGGGCAACCGGGCGCCCTCGTCTGCACGTGTGAACACGCCGCTCCGCCATCACGCATTGGGAGGAAGCCTCCCCCCGCTGGTCCTCCCTCCCTCCCTCTTCACGACTCCGCATCGGGCTGCGCCGGGTGCAGAAGGAGCCTCTCCTGGGTACCACGCCCTGCCCGTTACCTGGCAACACTGGCTCTGTTGCCAGGGAGACGCGCACCGGGAGATGCCGGCGGCTCTTCATTCCCTGCCAGCGCCACGCAGGGCAGGACGGGAGAGTGACCGACAGGCGGGGGGGGGGGGAGGAAGACGAGGCGACGGTGACGCCTCCGCCGGACGTCTCTGCGAGGAGGGAGCCTAGACCGGCCTCGCAGGGGCCGCTCGACGTGGAGCGGGTGGGGGGCGGCGGGGAAGGACCCGCGACATCCCGCGTGGGGGCCCCGCCGTCTCCCCGGTGTCATGGTTTGCGGGCACTCGGGGAAGAGGGTCTCCCGCGCCGCCCGGCCTTCCCCGCGCCCCTCCTCGCTTCCTCCGCCCCCGTCCAGCCTCCGACGGGTGGGGGGAGGCGGGCTCCTTCCCTCCGCTTCCCTCGGTAGCCGGGCCGCCTGGAGGGTCCCGGGGGATGCGGCCTGGAAGCGGCGCGAGGAGGGGCGCGGCGGCGAGGCGTTGCGCGGCCGCCGGGGACGGGCAGGCGGAGCGCCGGGCGAGGCTGCGCGGGGACGCGGCAAGGAGCGGCGGCGGCGGGCGGCGCTGGGGCTCAGCCGGCCTCGGCCGCGGCGCTTCGGCGGAGGAATCCGGCCGTGGGCCGTCGCGGGAGCCCTGCCGGGCCCCCTCCCCCGTCGGCCGGCGGAGCTATTAGAAGTGTGAGCGGAGCGCGCAGCGGGGCTCCGAGGGAAGAAAGACGGAGCGCGCGGGCAGAGTTGCAGGAGGAGGAGGAGGAGGAGAAAGGGAGGACGGAGGCAGCAGGGAAGGCGGCGAGCCCAGCAAGGCAGGAAGGCAGGCAGACAGACGGACCGACGGAGGAGGAGGAGGAGAAGGGGAGGCGGAGCAGTGCAGACCCGACCCCGATGGCCGCGGAGGAAGTCACGGGCGGAGCGCGAAAGGCGACGAAAAGCAAACTTTTTGAGTTTCTGGTCCATGGGGTGGTGAGTGGGGAAAGTTTGCGGGCTGCCCGGCAAGGAGCGGGAAAGCCGGCCTGGGAGGGGGGGGGAGGAGGGGGCAGCTCTCGCCCGGGCCCGCGCGTGGGGGGGGGTGTAGGGGGGTACACGCCCCCTCCCCCCCAGCACGTGCGCAGGTTCCGGGCCTGGCTCGGAAACAGGTGCGCCCAGCGGACCCCGAGGGAGCGGCGAGGGGCCACTTGGGCAAGGCGCGCGGGGGGGGGGGAGGGGCCGGGCTCCGGAGGTATCCCAGGCCCTCGCCTCCAGGCGGGCTTTGCTGGACCCCCGTGGGTGGCACGACCCCCGTGCCAGCCCCGGGCACTCTTCTCTCACGTCGCTACGCGCGAGGAATCCCTCCTGGCGCGAGGGCTCTTCGGCACCATTGTCTGAAGGCGCTCCTTTTTCGGGAAAGAGGCCGGCGGAGCGGGACGCCTCGGAGGGGCTTGGGGAGCCCTCCAGGGCGCGGGAGGGGGAGGGGGAGTGTGGCGAACGCCCCACTGGCCCCCTGTCCATCAAGGGCGCCATGTGGGTGGCAGGGGGTTGGTGATGCCCCCTCCAAGTGTTCTGGACCTTCAGAGTTTCTGGCCTGTAGGTTGGCATCCCAAGCGTGCCTCACCCCCCCCCATGGGCTCCTGCTGCCACTCTCGGCTCCCTCTCCCAAAGGGCCCCAGGCAGGATGTGGCCCCCAGCATTGGCTGCCGGCTGGGAGGGTCCCTGAGCAAAGCCTTGGCTGCTCTGGCTACCAGGCCACCATCCCCAGAGAGTTTCCTTGCCCCGTGGCTCCCTTTCACAGACAGGCAGGGGGACCACCTCCAAGAGTCTTCTTTGGAGATCAGCCCAAAGGACCACCCAGCTCAACATCCTCTTCTCTCAGTGGGCAAGCAGGGGCCCCAGAGGGAAGCCCCCCCCCCAGGTGCGCAGGACCTGAGTGCAAGAGCTGCCACCTCCCTCCTTGTGTTCCCCAGCAACTCGCATTCAGAGCCTTGCTCTCCCTCTGATATTTGCTTCACACCCCCCCCCCTTTTAAATCTGCCCAGGTTAGTGGTCTCCACTGCCTCCTGCAGCAGTGAATTCCAGAGTTCAGGGGTGGGCAGGTGGTACATTGAAGCCTCCTTGCAGAATTATGGGTGAGTTATAGCCGATTGGCCTGCGTTTCTGACTCCCAGTAGCAGCAGTTGGGTGTCAAGGGCCGTAGCTCACTGTGATAGCTCAGTCAGTAGAACATGAGACTCTTAATCTCAGGGCTGTGGGTTCAAGTCCCAGGTTGGACAAAAGATTCCTGCATTGCAGGGGGTTGAACTAGATGACCCCTGGGCTCCCTTCCAACATGAGGGCCTGGGATACTTCTGTGATTCTAAGAGCACTTGCTTTGTCTGCAGAATATTTCAGGTTCAACCCTAGCAACAGCTCTAGGTAGGGTTGGGGGAGACCCACTTGCCTGAAATCCTGTCAGTGTTGACACTGCTGAGCAATAGATGGACCAGTGTTCTGACTCTGTGTAAGCCAACATCCTGTATTTCAAACAACAAAATCCCCCCTCCCTTTTATGTTGCTGAAGAAAGCCAGGCAGAAGTGGGCTTTTGTGTGGAAGGACTGTGAACTCTGTTCAGTTCTGGCACTGGAAACAAATTCCTAGAACATGCTCAGAGGCACCCTGTCCTTTAATTCTGTCTTTGGTGCCTAGCTTTGGAGTTCTAGCAAAACAAACAAACTAGAAACCCCAAGTGGGTCTGTCAAGCCTGAAATCTCCCTGCCCCGAACACTTGTGCCTCACTTGAACCCAGCACTGCTGAGTGTGAAGACACCCTTCCTTCTGTCTGTCCTGAGTCTCCCAGCGTTCGGCTTCATTGGGTGACGCTGCTGGGTTCGAGTGTTGAGGGTGAGAGAGGGCGGCAAGAGTTGCTGTCTCCATCCCAGCCATCTCCCCATGTCCCCTCAGGGAGCCTCTCTGTAGCCTTTCCCCTGCTGTGGGTTCAGGGGGGCTGCACTCCTGTCCTGAGGTCTCGTCCGCAGGTTCCCTGGAGCATCAGGGAGGTGGGTCAGTGTTGGTCTCACGAGGCCTGGTGCTTCTAGGGGATTCCTGGTGGGGAAGACGACACCCCCTCTGAAGGTGGTGGGCTTTCCTTCTTTGGAGGTTTCTAAGCTGAGGGTCTCTAAGGGACGCGGGTGGCGCTGTGGGTTAAACCACAGAGCCTAGGACTTGCCGATCAGAAGGTTGGCGGTTTGAATCCCCGCAATGACGGGGTGAGCTCCCGTTGCTCGGTCCCTGCTCCTGCCAACCCAGCAGTTCCAAAGCACGTCAAAGTTCAAGTAGATAAATAGGTACCACTCCGGCGGGAAGGTAAACGGCATTTCCGTGTGCTACTCTGGTTCGCCAGGAGCAGCTTAGTCATGCTGGCCACATGACCCAGAAGCTGTACGCCGGCTCCCTCGGCCTGTAAAGCGAGATGAGCGCCGCAACTCCAGAGTCATCCACGACTGGACCTAATGGTCAGGGGTCCCTTTACCTTTACCTTTAAGCTGAGGCCAGATGTCCCTCTGACCTGGATGCCTTAGTTGTGATTCCTGCATTTTAGGGGGTTGAACTAGATGACCTTGGGGGGCCCCGCCCAACTCTACAGTTCTATGATTCTATGAGGAGGTGGTGTGGAGAGTCCTGCCCAACTGGCACAACACGGTGCCAAGTTTTTGATAGTACTTGGCAAGAGATCCCCCCCTCCTGCCTGACTGAGGCGTCTCAGCCTCCCTTGTGGGCAGCTGCAGACGACAACAAAAAGTGCCCAGGCACCCAGCTGCTTCCTGAGGTTCTTCATAAAAATGAGCACCAAGATGGAAATGACACGTGCTGGTACTGCGACAAGTTATCTCTCTTCCCTGGGGCAAAGGTAAAAGTGGCTGCCCGCCCCCTCCCCAGTCCTTCATTCCCTCCTCTCGGCCCCTTGGCTGAATTTCTTAGATTAGGGCATCTGGCTCACTTGGAATACCTGAAAGGCAGGTGGGGTTTCTGGTTCCCCCAACTCCAAAAGGGTTGGAGAGGACAGGGAATGGGGAAGAAAGAGGGGTGACTGCAATATTTGTGTGTGCGGAAGGGCAGGCGAAAGAGGCGAGGGCTCTTCCTCCTGGCAAAATGGGGCAGGGAGAGGATTATTTGTGGTGGAGAAGGGAATCATAGAATCATAGAGTTGGAAGAGACCACAAGGGTCATCGAGTCCAACCCCCTGCCAAATAGGAAACACCATCAGAGCACTCCTGACATATGGTTGTCAAGCCTCTGCTTAAAGACCTCCAAAGAAGGAGACTCCACCACACTCCTTGGCAGCAAATTCCACTGTCGAACAGCTCTTACTGTCAGGAAGTTCTTCCTAATGTTTAGGTGGAATCTTCTTTCTTGTAGTTTGTATCCATTGCTCCGTGTCCGCTTCTCCTGCCCTGATTGTGGTTGTATCTTCCTGGTCCTGGCTGGGAATCTCATGCGAGACTCAGTGGACCCAAGCCTGGCTCAGCAAGGCAGCCTTTCAGCCTTACTGCTCCTGACCCTGGAGCTCAGCGGGTGTTTCAGAAGCACAACAGACAGAAACTGTCCGAGGAAGTCAAAAGGGTGGTGCTCAGAATTCATCGCTAATGAGCTGGGTTCAAAACAGATCATGAAGGAGTGTGTGTGCACACACACGCACGCACACAACGCAAGACACAAGTGAGGGCAACTGACGGGAGCTCAGGGCTCTGTCCTGGCTGAGTCACTTCTGGAGGGCTGTGTCCAGTTCTGAGGAAGAAATTGATCAGTTAGTGTGTGTCAAGGAGAGCAACTGGAATGGTGGAAGCTCTGCAGACCAAGTCCTGTGATGGATGGTAGAAGGAGCTGCAGCAGCAGTTCAGGTCTTGCTTGTGGACTTCCATGGAGATGTCCCTGGAAACCCAGCTCCTGCCTGTACCAGAGAAGGAAGTTCTCCTCTGTCCTGGAGAGGGACTCAGGCAGACACTGTTCCAAGCCCACCGGGGTCCCACCTGGTCTAGCCCCTCATGGCTGCCTCTTGGCCCTTATGGACAGATTTAAAGAAAGAACTTTGCCCTCTTCCCAGGAAGGGGAGGCTCAGCGCATGGCCACCCTTTCCTCTCCCCCTCCCCACAATTGCTGTAGTTTCAGGGGGCTGGGTTAGATGGGCCTGATCCAGCCGCAGGGCTCTCCTCCTGTTCAGGGTGGTGATCAGAAGCTTAAAGGGAGAGACAGAGGTGCATTTCCAATACCGGAAGGGCTGGCAGCCACACAGAAGATGGCGCAGGGATGCTGCCTCTTGCTCCTGAGGGCAGGGCCAGCTGCAAAAGGCAGGGCAGTCGGGTGTTTTGGATTTTCCAACTTTCAAATTCCAAAACTGAGGGATGCTAAAAAGTCGTGACATGATTTGGGAAATCAAAATATAGTGTGATTAAATTAATCCAATTTCGTTTTGCCTGGTAAGTGAAATGTGTGTAACATTGCGTAGAAATCATAAAAATGGTTGCCAAGTACTTGCAGTTACAGAATATATTAATATTTAGCATTACTTGACATTTTCAGAAGGTAAAATTAAAATTCTTGGGCTTTCTGAAAGCAGTTTGATGTGCTTCTTCATCAAACATAGACTACCAAACTAAACACCGTATTTTTCGCTCTATAAGACGCACCAGACTACTAGACGCACCTAGTTTTCGGAGGAGGAAAACAAGGAAAAAAATATTCTGAATCTCAGAAGCCAGAACAGCAAGAGGGATCGCTGCGCAGTGAAAGCAGCAATCCCTCTTGCTGTTCTGGCTTCTGGGATAGCTGCGCAGCCTGCATTCGCTCCATAAGACGCACACACGTTTCCCCTTACTTTTTAGGAGGGAAAAAGTGAGTCTTATAGAGCAAAAAATACGGTAATGTTAAAACATAAATATGCCGTAATAGCAGATTTTAGTTCCTCACACCCAGAAACATATTTTAAAGTCCCCTCATGGAAGATTTTTTTTTTTTAAGTGTCACTCCCAAAATGACAGGCCGTAGCAGGACAAGGCAGGCATCTGCTAGGTCTGTTTGGGGCTGGAGATATTTAAGCAGAGGCTCAAGGGCGGGTCAGGTGTCAGGGATGGGGCAGCTGCCTCCTGCATTGCAGCCTCTTCTGTGGGGCAGGGATTAGATGATCTCCACAACCTCTTCCGGCTTTGTGATTTCACGAGTATCTGATCCACCTCTTGTGCAGGTTTTTTTTGGGGAGGGGGGCAGCTCCATTCAGCACACGCTGGCCTTTAGACCTGGCCTCCCCCTCCTCACAGAAATCCCTTCTGCTTCCTCTGTCTTTTTTTTTTTTTTTTTGCAGCAAAACCGGCTCAAAACAATTCATTCCCTTGCAGTCAGGGGAGCCCCTGCGCGTCTGCTCCCATCATCTTTGTGCAGAGGTTCCGGGGCCAAATAGAGAAAACCTTAAACAAACTGAAAGGGTTCTCCCCCCCCCCCCCAAGGGATGCAGGAAGGTCTTCCTTAAAGGCAAGGAGCTGGGGGGGGGGATGTGCCATGATTTGATTTCCATACTTCACTGGCCGGCCGGCCTCTTGGTCTGACTGACGGGCAGCAGCTGAGTCTCCGGGGGAGGCGGGGGCCAGAGAGACAGCAGCAGGTGGCCCTGAATGTGAGGCATGCTTGCAGGATCAGTTGCTGCCGGGGGTGGAGATGTTTGGCTGGCTGGGAGGGGCCTCATCTCTCTCCCCCCCCCCGTGGTGTTGGGCTTGTGGCCGCAACAGGTGCCCTCAGATGAAAGGACCCCCTGTCTGCCTCACAGCAGCTCCCCCCCATGGCTCTCTCCGTACGTTGGAGGGGGGCGAGGATGAGGTTTACATCCTTATGGTGCCGCCAATGAACACGGTGCCTGACGCAGCAACTAAGGAGAAGGGACAGGTCCCTGCCCCGAGGGGCTTGCAGTTTTGAAGGCTGCCAGGGCAGGGAGGTGAAGGCCAGGGCGGTCAAGCCACGGAGGCCGGTTGTGGTGGGCAAGTGGCTCTGTGTGGCCAGGAGGGGTCATGCTTCTCTTTAGTCTCCTTTGCAGTTTGGGAAGTGGTGGCATTGGGGTGGGGGAAGGTGGCTTTGGAGAAATTGGGTGCAAAAGGCTTCAGGGGCCTCTAGGTGGAAAGGGGAAAGGAGGCCAGCATTAAAGATTATTGATACAGTTAAGAGCAGGTATTAAAAGTGTTCAAAGGATGATTGAAATCAACAGTAATTTAAAAGAAAGAAAGCACATGTAATTTCTCCATGTCTGCATAGGGGTGCCTAAACAGAAAAGTTTTAAACAGGTGCCAAGAAGAGTGCAGTGAAGGTGCACCTGCCTGATGTCAAGTGGCAGGGAGTTCTGTAGTGCAAGTGTGGCCACACTAAAAGATTGGAATGAGCATTATGTGGCACCAGCTGCAGCATCAGTTCCACAGACCAAAGCAGTTCATTAGGCATATAAAGGCAAGGCAGTCACAGAAGTAAACTGGTCCTAAGCTCTTTATGGCTTCGATTATTTTTAGTCTTTATTTGTTACCTGCCTTTCACCTTGAGGTCCCAGGGTGGGTTACAAACAGTGCTATTTGTCTATAAAAAAAGAGGTGCCAGAACTCACCAAGAACGCCTCCCCCATTCTCTTATCATGGCAATGGCGCCCACCTGAGAGATGCTGGATCTGAGTTCCGGCAGGTTCTGGCTGGAAAATATCCCTGGTTACAATATCCTAAGAGCAGCACCCTCAACTTGGCCTGGAAGCAAATGGGTGACCTGTGCAGGTCTCTGAGCAGAGGAGTTATGCGCTGGGAGGGTCTTGCTTCTGTGAAGACTTCCTTGGTCTGAATCAGCTGGGGAAGCTCTTACAACTGCAGGCTGACCCACACTCTGTGGGTCAGCCATGGGGCCACCGACCTCTTCAACGGTCAGAACAACAAGGGTTGCTACTACATCCCCATGTCCTAAATTTTATTATTAAATTTTATTATTTATACCCCACCCTTCTTGCTGGGCTTCCCCAGCCACTCTGGGCGACTCACAGCATATATCAGAACATACTAAAACATCAAACATTAATAACTTCCCTGAACAGGGCTGCCTTCAGATGTCTTCTAAAAGTCAGATAGTTGTTTATTCCTTGCCATCTGATGGGAGGGCGTTCAACAGGGCAGGTGCCACCACCAAGAAGGCCCTCTGCCTGGTTCCCTGTCACCTCACTTCTCTCAAGGAGGGAACCGCCAGAAGGCCCTCGGAGCTGGACCTCAGTGTCCGGGCAGAACGATGGGGGTGGAGACACTCCTTCAGGTCTACTGGGCTGAGGTTGTTTAGGGCTTCCAAGGTCAGCACCAACACTTTGAATTGTGCTTGGAAACGTACTGGGAGCCAATGTTGGTCTTTCAGGAGCAGAGTTATATGGTCTCAGCAGCCACTCAGTTACCAGTCTAGCTGCCGCATTCTGGATTAGTTGCAGTTTCCGGGTCACCTTCAAAGGAAGCCCCACGTAGAGCGCATTGCAGTAGTCCAAGTGGGAGACAACCAGAGCATGCACCACTCTGGCAAGACAGTCTGTGGACAGGGAGGGTCACATCCTGCGTACCAGATGGAGTTGGGAGACAGCCGCCCTGGACACTGTGAATGACCAGGAATGGGGCCTTGAGGTCATTGAAGAGAGCTTGCATGTGGCAGCTGCGGGAAAATTCCATGCTAGGGATCGGTAGGAAAGGAATTGAAAATAAAATGCCAATACCATGAGGTCATTATAGGAATCTATGGCGAAGCCACATTTGGAATAATGTGAATAGTTCTGGTTGCCTCACCTTAAAATGGATATTGTGGGGCTTGCTTTTCTTTTCTTTTTAGTGTAGGGAAAAGGCAAACAAGAAATGACATGATAGAAGTTTATAAAACTGTGCCTGGCGTGGAGACAGTGGAGAGAGGGAGGTTCCCTCTCATAACACTCAAACTTGTGAAGCTGAATGTTGGAAGATTCAGGATGGGTAAAAGAAAGTCCTTTGCACAGCTCAGGGTGAAACTGTGGAACTCACTGCCTCAGGAGCCAGCCATTGCTTTAAAAGAGGATTAAATTCATGGAGGAGCAGAGGGCTGTCGTTGGCTAAGCCAAGGCTTATCCCCAGGATCAGAGACAAGGATTCTCCTGGGTACCAGCTGATGGGAAGGGCAAGGAGGGAAGAGGCTGTGGGGCTCAGGGCCTGCTTTGGGGCACCTAGATAAGGACACAGGAAGAGCCAGGGACCAGGCAGGGGCCCATGTAGTCCAGCATCCTGTTCTCTCAGGGCCCAACTGGGTAGGCTTTAGGGACCCCAGCACAACCTCTCACGCCTCCTGCAACCGGCTTGCAGACGCATCCTGCCTCCAGCTGTGGCAGGAGGTGACCTCATGTCCTTTTGACCCAGGAAAGTTGGGCCTCCTTGCTGCCCTGAGCCTGGATACCTGTCCCCCCGCCCCCGCCAGGGGAGAGGACCTGCGCGGGCTCCGATCTGCGTGCTGCCACCTCCTGGAGCAAGCCTTCACCTGTTGCCTTTCCCTTCTTTCCTCTTTCCCTCCCTCCAGCGTCCTGGGATGCCATCAGGCGCTCGCATGCCCCACCAGGGGGCTCCAATGGGTCCCCCAGGCCCCCCCTACGTCGGGAGCCCTTCCGTGCGCCCCGGGATGCCCCAGGCCGTGATGGAGCCCACGCGCAAGCGGGCAGCGCCCCAGCAGGCGCAGCAGCAGCAGGCGGCGCAGCAACAAGCGCAGCAGCAGCAGCAGGCGGGCGCCGCCACGCAGAACCGGCCCAGGAGGTGAGTGGAGCCCCTTTCTCCTTCCCTGCGGTGCAGGATCCGGCAGCCCTCCGCCCCAGGCGCGCGTGTCTAGACCTGGAACCCGCAGGCTTCCGCTCAGCTCCCTGGAGGACGCAGCCTCCCTCTCCCTGGCAGCGCCTCTCTCCCTCCCGGCGCCCCTTCAGGATCCGACTCGCGTTGCGCAGCTGTCCTCTCGCAGCTCCGCGCAGGGGAGGAGGCCCCCTGGTGGTTGGTGGGGGGGGATATGTCCGGCCGATTCTCGCCTCCGCAGAGCCCTTGCCGCTCAGAGAAGCTGGCGGAGCATCGTCGCCCCCACTGTGGTTTGATCTGTATGCCGCCTTTCCAGAGCTAAAACTACGCTCAAGGCGACTCACAACATGGAAGGGTTTGCCTGATTGCTAAAGTAGGCATAAACAATAAAGTACACAACCAAACTGAACTGTTTCCGACATAAAGCACAATAAGATTTAAATTAAGATACAAATATTAATATTGATTTACCTGTCAGGATAGGGGTCAGGGGTCTGAGGGGCCACCTGCAACATATCCTTCCGTCTCTTGGGGGCCACTTGGCCAGCCTTGGGCTACGGAAGGGGGTCTCCTCCTCTTGGCCTCTGTGCCTGTGAAGCTGCAGACAGCCTGCGGCTGAGCAGCCCTGCCCTGAAGGCAGAAGGCCCCTCCCTGAGCAAAGGCCTGGCCACTTGCTTGGCCTCCTCCCTGGCAATGGGGGGGGGGAGTGAGTGAACTGGACCCCACTTGGGTGAGGAGTTGGCCTGAGGGGAAGAGAGATGGTGAGGCAGCCGGCAGCCCAACACTGGAACACTCTCCAAGGGTCTCCAAACTTCTTGCAAACTGCCAGGTGTTAAGCAAACACATCTGTATTTATGGAGGGATGGAGTGAGTTTACTTACCTGCCCCTTTCCACAGGGAGCTGTGCCCAAAGTGGCTCACAGCATGCATCCAGAACCTCTGAAGGCAGAGTGTTGGAAATACAAATACGCAAAATGCAGAGCATGGTGGTGAATTCAAAAAATGGCAAAAAGCAGCAATTTGGCAAGCACGCAATAAAGTCAATATTACAAAAAACAAAACCCCAACAAGCTAAGTGCATAAACACAAAGGAAAACAAGTGTTAAGCCATTTCTGGTGACACCCTTGTGCGAAATATACAAATATATACAGTTGTGGCAGAGCATTCCTGAGGCTGCCTCTTGACCTCCACGATGCCTCACATTAAAGCCCGGGTTCAAGTCTCAGTGCTCAGTGCTCCAAAGCGCTCCAGTCAGGGCAACCTGGGGTGGGAAAAGGCCCTGGCTTCCGCCACAAGGACCCTCGTGGCCGAGGGGGTGGGCAGGTACCTCCTGGGAAGCAGAGCCAGCCTCCTGAGACTCAGGGTGGGTGGGGAGCCGAGACCCTCCAGTAGAGGATAATTTAGCAGGTAACCTGGGCTAGTTGCCTTGGTAACGTGTGTCTTCCTTCCCCTTCAACAAACCTGCAGCGCCAAGAGGAGGAAGATGGCTGACAAGATTCTCCCACAGAGGGTGAGTTTCTTTCTTTTCCATTTTGCTTCCTCATCGGACCCTGACGGGCTCTCCTCCCCATCTGAAGGAAGGTCTCCTGGCTCCTTGTTGTGGGTGACATGGAGCCAGCACAGCAAGAACTCCTCCCTTGCGGGGGGTCAGGATGGATGACCCCTGGGGTCCCTTCCAATTGAATGATGCTAGGAGCCCACTGGTTAGGCAGGCCTTTGGCTTCTCCAGTGTGAGCAGGTGGGTGTCTGTCTACCCGCCTGTCTCCCAGGTGGGAGGCCTTTCGCTCACCTGAGCACTGCCCTCCCCGTGTTCTGCGTGTGTCAAGTTAAAGGGAAGCACAAGCAAGTCCTTCTTCTCTGGCTTCACCCCCCCCCCCCCGCGAGGATTCATGCACGTTAAGGGGTGAAAGTGCTTCCTTTCCCCCCTTTGGAAAATATTTATATTTAAGTCAAAGTATTCCAGTGAGTTAAAATAAATAAGAAAAGGGAAAAAGAAAAAGGTTACATTAAAAAAAAAAGTAAAGGCAGAGGAAAACAACAACAACAAAACAATCAAGGTTACAGAACTCTATAGTATTTATGTAAATGGATAATCTTATTGTTTCCCTCCAATATTTGTTGCTGTGGTTTCAGTATACACGTTCCAAATATCATTAATTTTGTCCATGCTTCCTCCAGAATCCCTTGACAAAGCCTTGCGGTGTTAATATTTTGCAGGTCACTTAGAGGCTTTTTTTCTTTTGTATTAAGCAACCAAGAAAGCAAATAAACCTATGCATAAATGCCCCCCTCTGCATTGGGGGGGGGGCATCTTCCACCTCCTTGCTTCTGGCTCTGCTTCGCCCTCTGGAAGGGAAACTTCCTCTGCACGAAGGAAGCTGCTTCCTCCTGAGCCTGGCCAGGGCTCCACCTAGCCCAGCTCTGACTTGCAGCAGCCCTCCAGGGTCCTTGCCCAGGCCTGTTCCCTGACATTCCCCCTGAGAGGAGAGGGGTTGAGCCAGAGACCTCCTGCAAGCCAAGGGGGTCCCTCTGCGACGCTCTGCTCTCTTCCCAGATCCGGGAGCTGGTGCCAGAGTCTCAGGCCTACATGGACCTGCTGGCGTTCGAGCGGAAGCTGGACCAGACCATTATGCGGAAGCGAGTGGACATCCAGGAGGCCCTGAAGAGGCCCATGAAGGTAGGAGCAGATGGGCCTCCCTGATGCTGGGGAAGAGCCCAGCGCAGTCCCCTCTGAGGTCGTGGACTGGCTGGACCCAGAGGAATGAGTGGTGGGGGTGGGAACCAGCTGGGGGAACCCCCCAGGGAAGAAGGCTCAGAGCCCAGGGAGTGGTGGTGGGGCGACAATGAATGGTCAGATGGAGAAGATTGGGAAGAGGAGGAGGCGGAAGCTGAAGAGGCAACAGGGTTTAGTGAGGAGGGAGAGTCTGTAGCAGAGAGAAGTTCAGACTCAGAGGCAGAAGCTGAGGCAGGAGAGGAGGCAGAGAGGAGTCTGGCTAGTGAAGAGTGTGAGAACGCTGCAAATAGTAGGAGAGGATATATGGATTAAATATTATCCTTCCTCACTCACAGTAGTGAGATAGTAGCAGAGCACATTCCCTTGTTGCTGGTTGATGGATTCATTAGAATCGTTTGAGTTAAGCAATCCAGTCAGGCTTGTCCAGATTGGATTGTTCCTGGTAAATCCCCTTTAGTTCCCTCTTAAAAACAAAAATGACACAACAGTCTTCTTTTGAAAGTAATGATAAGGTTTACTTACATTCAGTTCACAGTACGGTCCTGAAGGCAGGCTTTGGCTCGCAGTTACAGTTACAGAGGAAAGTGTGGCTTCATCCTCTGTGAGGGATGAGCCCATGTGCTGCTGGCTGAGAGCCAGAAGACAGCCAAAGGCAAAATGGAGAGAAGGGATCAAGAGAGAGAGATGGCTGCATGACTAACCCTCTTGTAGTGTCTGCCAGGGTCACATCCATCTACCTGGTCACATGCAGGGGGAGGATGCTCCAGACCAGGTGTGACAGGAAGTCCTCCTGGCTGGAGCAACATTCTCCTGTGTGTCTGACTGCTTCAGTGACGTTACATCCCACAAAGAGGCATGAGTGTCTCCCCCTCCTGCTACGACAAACTCTCCTTCCAGTCTGTCTCCTAGAACCAGGAGAGGAGTGAAGAGGGCGAAGGAGAGGTTGGCTTCATGCAACAGTCTCCAGTTGCTTGGAGAAACCCCCAGAGAAGAGGGGTCTTAGACGGCTGTGGGGAGCTGGGGACTTGGCAGCTGCTTCATGGGAGGAAGACTTGCCAGAGCTGAGCTGCTGTGCTCCTGAGGCCTGGCGCTCCTGTGCAGATCCTGGTATTGCTAATAAAGAGTTAACTCCAACTTGCTCAGTGTGATTTACTGCTGGCTCGCTCCCGTCATCCGAGCAGGCAGGAAGGGGCGGGGAGGAGGCGCCTGGCCCCACTCCTCCTGAGGTGCCCCATTGAGCAGGAGCCTCCCTCCTTCCTTGCCTCCCCCCAGCTCAGACTCTCCTCCCTCCAACAGCAAAAGCGGAAGCTGCGCCTTTACATCTCCAACACCTTCAACCCGGCCAAGTCGGACGCAGACGACTCCGACGGCAGCATCGCCTCCTGGGAGCTGCGGGTGGAAGGCAAACTGCTGGACGATGTAAGCTCTGGCCAGGTGGACTTACCTGCTTTCACGTCTCTCTGTGGGGCTGGGGGAGAAGTCGGGCGAGCCACCTGGCCAGGTGGGGCAGCTTTTGGGGAAAGCAGCTGAGGGGCAGAGGATGAGGGAAACCTGCAAGAGGCACCTGCTGTGGGCCTCAGTTCCCCTTGGAGAGCCAAGGCAGTTGGCACAGAGGCCTCCTGGTTCACTCCTGGAGTGAAAAAACCCCAATGTGGGGGGGGGGAGAAGGAGAGGGGCCAGGGTCCTGGGCCAAGCAAGGCCACGATCCCTTGCAGCAGTGCATGTGTGGAGCTTGCTTGAAGGATGAGGGAGGCAGGGCCAGAAGAAGGGGGAAGGGGGGTCCGAGAAAAGGAAAATATCTGGGGAAATGTCCCATGCCAAAGGGGGCAGACATGATATGGGGGAGAAGGAGTCCCCCAGTAGCATCTGGTGCTGGCCTCAGAGCTCAGTGGGGCCTGGATGTTGTTCCCAACCCTCTCTGTGGGACTGGGAGCCACCTCTTTCCTCTCCGGGGCCTCATCCCTTGCTCTTGCAGGGGGTGGACTGGATGACCCTCAGGGACCCTCCCAACTCTGCAGTTGTGTGATTCTTGTTGGCCTAGAGATGAGACCCTTTCGGCTCCTCGTTCCTCGTGCTCTGACATCTCTCCCTCCCGATTCCACAGCTCAGCAAGCAGAAAAGGAAGTTTTCCTCTTTCTTCAAGAGTTTGGTCATCGAACTGGACAAGGACCTGTATGGACCAGACAATCACCTGGTGGAGGTGAGTGGTGCCCTCGGTCCCAAGTAGGAAGCAGGCCCTGCCTGGGCAAGGCAGAGGGAGTTCCTCCCCATCCCTGCATCCCATTGCTGCATCCCATCTCCCAGGTGGTCCCTCCAATCCCACCAGTGATGCTGCCTGTGGCCATTCAGACAGGGATGGTACCTTCTCAAGCCCTCTTAGTATGCACAGAAGAGCCAGCTGGACCAGGCCAAAGGATCCCACCAAGTCCAGTGTCCTGGCCTCCCAACCAGACGCCCCAAGGGGAAGCTCAGGATTCCCAGCCACTGCGGTTCAGAGTCATGTTTGCCTCTGACTCTGGAGGCATCTCTCATAACTAGGAGCCCTTGGCAGCCTCCTCCTTAATGCCCTCCAAGTTGGTGGCTGCCATTGTCGCCATCTCTTGTGGGAGTGAGTTCCACAGTTTAACTCTTCGCCGCTTGAAGAAGCCCTTTCCTGAATCTCCCATCTTGGTCGTCCAACACCCACAAGTTCCAGTCTCGTGGAAGAGGGAGAAAACCTTTCCTCTCTCCTCCGTTTCTCCAGGCTGTGCAAAATTCCAGACATCTCTTCCATTCCACTGCTACCTTCCATCTCCTCTAAGCTAGGAAGCCCCAAATGTTGCAACTCTTCCTCCTGGGAGGGTTGCCCCCATCCCCTCGCGCATCTCGGTCGCCCTTTTCCAAATCTCTTCCGGCTGTAGGACACCCTTTTTGAGGCCAGGGGACCAGCACTGCATGTGGCCCCACCAGAGATTTGCTTAATGGCGTTATGATATTGGCGGTTTATTTCCATCCCTTTCTTAATGACGCCCAGCATGGGATTCACCTTTTTCCACAGCTGCTGCACACTGGGTCGAAATCTCCGTCAAGCTATCCACTAAGAACCAAGGTCTGTTTCCTGGTCAGTCCCTGCCAGTTCAGACCCCAGGACCGTATATGCGTGAAATTGAGATTTTTGTTTTTTGCCCAGACACAGGTCACTTTGCCCTTGTTGGCATTGAATTGCATTTGCCCCTTTTCTGCCCATTTGCCCAGTTTAGACACATTGTAAGAACGTCGTGCCCTAAAAAGGCTTGCAGAATCAGGCCAATGGGGACCTGTCCAGCCTTGCATTCTGTCCTCATAGCAGCCAACCAGATGCCCATTACCCGAGCACAAGAGCAGCCCTCTCCCCTCCAGGGATTCCCAGCAGCTGGGATTCTTGTGGCAGGGAGTTCCACAGTTTGTTTGTTTTGGTTTTTTTGCTTGCTTTTATTCAGCATGGTCAAACTGACAGAATCCTCGTGCAGAGATACTTTAACTGGCAAGTCACAGCACTATCTTACAGGTGTTCTGGATGACTTTGCAAACAAGTGATGAACTCTTTGATAGACTTCCCTACATAGCAGATCAGGTAGACGTTCACAAATGATGGAAACCTGGGAGAAATGCAATTGCTAAAGTAAATTTTCATGCAAAATACAACCAATTTAAATTTTTACCAGGGAGTTCCACAGTTTAACTCTGTGCCTCATGAATAAGTCCTTCCTTTGAGCTGTCCTGAATGGTCCAACCTTCACCTTCACTGGACGACCACGAGTTCCAGTTACGAGGGAGGGAGGAGAACTTCTCTCTCTGTCCACTTTTCCTCGTGCCATGCACACTTTTCTAAACGTCTACCATGTTGCATCCGTCTGGAGGTGTCCACAGTGTCTTTTTGCATGGGTGAGCCTTGCTGAGAGCCCCGTCCTTGGCCCTGACCTGCCCTTTGCTTCTCCTTCTCAGTGGCACAGGACCCCCACCACCCAGGAGACGGACGGCTTCCAGGTGAAGAGGCCGGGGGACGTCAGCGTGCGCTGCACCCTCCTGCTCATGCTGGACTACCAGGTCAGTGGCAATGGAAGGGGGGGCGTTTCTGGGCACATGAGACCAGAGACCAGCACCCCAGGGTCGGCGGTGGGCTTGAGGGAGCAGACCCGGCCGGCTTCAATGCAAAACCCAAGCCAGTCTCTCATCCGCCGGTGCTTCCTGGCCCCTCTTTCTCCTGCAGCCCCCCCAGTTCAAGCTGGACCCCCGCCTCGCCCGCCTCTTGGGGATCCACACGCAGACGCGCTCGGCCATCATCCAAGCCCTCTGGCAGTACATCAAGACCAACAAGCTGCAGGACTCCCACGACAAGGAGTACATCAACTGTGACAAGTATTTCCAGCAGGTGAGTCCGCTCTCCTCACCTCGCCCCCTCCAGGAGGGGCTGGCAGGGCGGAAGCTGTGAGCCACCCAGCAGCTGCCCTAGAGGGCCTGGGGGGCTCTGGGCGCTGGAAGGAGGGACCTAGACTGAGAAGGAATGAATGGGGGACAGGGTGGGGAAAGAGGTCTCTGCCAACATTCCTGCATCTCCTGTCCTTCTGGGGTTCAAGGGAGAGTGGGGAGGCCCTTCTAGAGCATCTTGGGTTATCCCCAGGGGCCACGAATGGGGCTGGGCAATGTCTGGTTTCCAACTTCATGATATATCACCAGATATCACCAGCTAAACACTGCAGTATGTGGAACGCGGGTGGCGCTGTGGTCTAAACCACAGAGCCTAGGACTTGCCGATCAGAAGGTCGGCGGTTTGAATCCCTGTGACGGGGTGAGCTCCCGTTGCTCGGTCCCTGCTCCTGCCAACCTAGCAGTTCGAAAGCACGTCAAAGTTCAAGTAGAGAAATAGGTACCACTCCGGCGGGAAGGTAAACGGCGTTTCCGTGCGCTGCTCTGGTTTGCCAGAAGCGGCTTAGTCATGCTGGCCACATGACCCGGACATCAGCTCCCTCAGCCGATAAAGCGAGATGAGCGCCACAACCCCAGAGTCGGCCATGACTGGACCTAATGGTCAGGGGTCCCTTTACCTTTACCTAAACACTGCAGTATACATTTTTTCAACTGTCTATTTGCCATACACAAATAAAGCTGTATTCGATGGACGAAAGGATATATGATTTTTGACATGACTGAGAATCGTAGAGCCAGGGATGGATAACTTTAAAGCGTTAAGATTGGGATGTGGAAAATATGAAAACCATGAGCGGAGGCAGAACTGAAGATTTGGAGATATGCTTCAGAGGTCCAGACTATGGGGAGCCTAGAAAAATTAACAATTAAAATTTGGATTACAATTTGCTCTTTCTTTTTTATTTTAGTTTTTTGTTTTTAATTAGATTATGATGTGGACATGTCGATTGGCTGTCTTTATTGGAAAATTTAAAAAATGATTAAAAAACAACACTGCAGTATACAGTGGTACCTTGGTTCCCCAACGGCTTAGCTGATGAACAAATTGGCTCCTGAAAGCTGCAAACCCAGAAGTGTGTGTTCCGGTTTGCAAACATTTTTCGGAAGCCGAATGTCCGTTTCGGCTGTCGACATTGTTTCCGGGGCCAGTCAGCTAATCAGAAGCCGCGCCTTGGTTTGCAAACGTTTTGGAAGTCAAATGGACTTCCAGAACAGATTGAGTTCGAGAACCAAGGTGCCACTGTAGTGATATATCACGATGTCTGAAATAAGGATGGCGCTATGGCTTCACGGTTCTTCCCACATTGTGCTTTGTGCATAACGCATCGTGATTTGCAATATAAAGCCAGTTGAAAACTGTGGAACCGATGTCACAATATGGACTTCAAGCTGCTTTGGGACGCTATCTCACCCGGCCCCAGCCAGGGAGTGCCAGGCCCTTCCTTGGAGCACGTGAATTGTAGAATGGTAGATTTGGCAGGGACCCCCAAGGGTCCTCTAGCCCACCCCCTGCAGTGCAGGAATCTCAGCTGAAGCACCCATGACAGAGGGCCAGCCAACCTCTGCTTAAAAGCTTCCAAGGAAGGAGAACCCACCTCCTTCCGAGGGTGTCTGCCCCATGGTCAAACAGCTCTTGTGGGGGGGTGAGAGGGGGGCATTGGACATGAATTGAAGCCCCTTCCCAGGCCTCCAACCTTGGCTGGGCTGCATGGGGCCACCATCTCCCATTGCCAGAAGCAGGCCTTCCGACTAGGGTGGCCCCTGTTCTGTTCTCTGCTCCTTTCTCTTCTGAGCCAATAATAATAATAATAATAATAATAATAATTTATTATTTATACCCTGCCCATCTGGCTGGGCTTTCCAGTAATGCATCAAACATTAAAAGCTTCCCTAAACAGGGCTGCCTTCAGATGTCTTCTAAAAGTCTGGTAGTTGTTCTTCTCTTTGACATCTGGTGGGAGGGCATTCCACAGGGCAGGCGCCACCACCGAGAAGGCCCTCTGCCTGGTTCCCTGTAACTTGCCTTCTCGCAGTGAGGGGACCGCCAGAAGGCCCTTGGAGCTGGACCTCCGTGTCCGGGCAGAACGATGGGGGTGGAGACGCTCCTTCAGGTATACTGGGCCGAGGCCGTTTAGGGCTTTAAAGGTCAGCACCAACACTTTGAATTGTGCTCGGAAACGTACTGGGAGCCAATGAAGGGCTCCCTTGCAGGAGAAGCTTCTTGGATTGGGGGTGGGTGGGGGGCACTGCAGCATCTGGGGGGGGGGGACAACTGAGGTTTGCTTTGTGGGCCACCCAACTCCTGACACCCAGCTGCTCCCTTTATGGTTTCAGATCTTTGACTGCCCGCGGCTAAAGTTTTCCGAAATCCCGCAGAGGCTGACGAACTTGTTGCTGCCGCCGGATCCTATTGTCATCAACCACATCATCAGGTCAGGCGGCCCCACCTTGTCCTCCAGCGGGAGAAGCGTAAACTTGGAAGGGGTCCCAAGGGTCATTTAGTCCAACCCCCTGCAATCCTGGTGGGACGGCAGTTGGTGACTTGTGGCCTGGACTTCTGGGATGCTTGGGTGGGGTGGGGGTGAAGCCCTGCCTCCCCTCCTCCTGGGGTGCAGTAACTCCTTCAGGGGCCGTGGGCAGGACTCAGATTCCATGGTGCCCCTTGTGGGCCTTCTCAGCCAGCACAACGTGGAGGAAGGGTCCCGACTCTGCAAGGAGGAGATGTGAGGCTCATGGATTGCTTACCCCTCAAGAGGTCTATATCAATTCAGCAGGCAGGGGGATGAGTGTGTGGGGTCCAGGGAGAGGACGCCGAGGGCCAGATGAAGGCCCTGTGACCATCCTGGCTGGAGGCTGTTTTTGTGCTCACTGAGAAGTTGCGGCAGTGCTGTGACCCCAAAGCCACAAGGAGCTGCATGCAGAAGGCCTCTGGGGCTGGGAGGGGCCCCAAACCTCTGCCAGTGAAGGTAGACCATTCTGCACCAGTCAGAAAAGTAGGTTGTGGTAATAATAATAATAATAATAATAATAATAATAATAATAATAATAATAATAATAATTTATTACTTATACCCCACCCATCTGGCCAGGCCTCCCCAGTCACTCTGGGCAGCTCCCAACAGAATATTAAAAACACAATAAAGCATCAATCATTAAAAACCTCCCTAAACAGGGCTGCCTTCAGATGTCAGAGAACTGTTTATTTCCTTGACATCTGGTGGGAGGGCGTTTTGCAGGGCGGGTGCCACCACCGAGAAGGCCCCCCACCTGGTTTCCTGTGATTTTGCTTCTTGCATTGAGGGAACTGCCAGAAGGCCCTCAGAGCTGGACCTCAGTGTCTGGGTAGAACGATGGGGGTGGAGACGCTCCTTTAGATATTTTGGGACAAGGCCGTTTAGGGCTTTAAAGGTCAGCACCAACACTTTGAATTGTGCATGGAAAGGTATTGGGAGCCAATGTAGGTCTTTCAAGACCGGTGTTATGTGGTCTTGGTGGCTGCTCCCAGTCATCAGTCTAGCTGCCGCATTCTGGATTAGTTGTAGTTTCTGGGTCACCTCCAAAGGTAGCCCCACGTAGAGTGCATTGCAGTAGTCCAAGCGGGAGATAACCAGAGCATGCACCACTCTGGTGAGACAGTCCGCGGGCAGGGAGGGTCTCATCCTGCGTACCAGGCTACAAGGTGCCTCCTTCTGGGAGCATTGCCTCACCTTGTCCAGAGGGCTGACCCCCCTTGGCTCCCCTCCTAGTGTGGACCCCAATGACCAGAAGAAGACCGCCTGCTACGACATCGATGTGGAAGTGGAGGACCCCTTGAAGGGGCAGATGAGCAGCTTCCTCCTCTCGACAGCAAACCAGCAGGAGATCACAGCCCTGGACAACAAGGTGCTTAGGGGTCGGGGCGGGGGTGTGTGTGTGGGGAGAAGAGGCAGACTGGGGGCCTGGGGTGCTGGGGCAAGTGGTAGGGGAACTTAAGTTTAGAGGCTCAGGGGCTTTCCGTTTGGAGGAACCATGGCCAGCTACAGCTGAGGGGATCAGTACCACTGGGGGCATTGTAGAACTGTAGGTGTGGAAGGGACCCAAGGGTCATCTAGTCTGACCCCCTTCCATCGCAGATAAATCACAGGATGGCTTTACAGGCGTGTGTCTGCAGTCTGGTGTGAAGACTGAAGGGCTCCCTTTGGGGACCGGGTGCAAATCCCACGAGGAGAAACGAGCCTCTTATTTTCCTCCCCTGCTCAGATTCACGAGACAATCGAGTCCATCAACCAGCTGAAGATACAGAGGGATTTTATGCTCAGCTTCTCCAAAGACCCCAAAGGGTACATCCAAGATCTCCTCCGATCCCAGAGCAGGGATCTCAAGGTGGGTCTATTGGGGGGGGGGTCCTAATGCACAAAGGGGCAGGTGGGGCTCCTGCAATGGGGTCTTATTGGGAGGGTGAGAAGACAGTGGCTGTTTTTACATGTTAAAATACCTCGAAGTCACTGCAAAAGGATCCCACGGGGGCCTTGCTCCCAGTGGCTGTTCAGATTGGAACCTATGGCTCACTAGCCAGCGAAATGGCAGCATCGTGCGGAGTCTAAAAGGTTTGGCAGCAGAGTGTAGCCATGGTGGCCAGGAGCCATCAATAGCTGCCTCCTCCTCCAGCCCTCTTTAAAAGCCATCCAAATTTGTGGACACCACTGCATCCAGTGGGAGGGAGTTCCACAGTCTGCACTGCATGAAGAAGTACTTCTTTTCCCCTGCCCTGAACCTCCCAACAATCGGCTTTGTTGGATGTCCGCAGGTTCCAGCATTAGGAGAGAGGGAGGAAAACTCAAGCATCGCCCTTGAGCCAGTGCCACCAACTGGACTCACACACCCTCAGGCCCGACTGGGCCGGGCGAGCTGGGTAGCACTTCCAGAGACCACCTTCTGCACAGGAACAGGTTAAAGTGCTGTGGACTCACAGCTTAGAGTTGTGAGCACCGGATTCACTTCCACAAGAAGACAGTCGTCGCACAGCAGAGTACAGCAGAGTATAAACCACTCGGAGAGCAGCTCTGTAGAATATCTTCTTTATTCTGTCTACAACTATAATACACAACTATATGCAGAGCTAAATGAGGTCTAAACAAAAATGCTGAACTGCACTGAGTGTCTGCAGCTGCTCTTAGCAGCAACCTTATCTAAACACACGATCTCTCTCTAACACTCAGTCTCTCTCTCTCTCTTTGATGTGAGGCTGGAGCGGAATAAGTAGAGAGCAGAAACCGCCCCCTCCTCTCTGGAGAATCAGCAGAGAACACCAGCAGATTCTTGGATATGGGAGGGGTGAAATCTCCTCAGTTTTCTCCATGCCACGCACAATCTCATCCGCGCCTATCATGTTGGTCCTAGTCAGGCAATGGCAATGCCAACCCAAATGCCCCGTGATGGACTTCTCCAACTCACTCTGTGAGGGGCTTCCAGTACATGCTGTCTGCAAACTGCCCTTGGTGCAGAACGCGGCAGAATACCTAGAACTGATGAGGCTACTCTGATGCCACATTGTACCCTCTGCATGGTAGGTGATGACCGACGTGGTGGGGAATCCCGAGGAGGAGCGGAGGGCAGAGTTTTACCACGAGCCGTGGTCCCAGGAGGCTGTGAGCAGGTACTTCTACTGCAAGGTAAGAGAATAGAATAGAATTTATTATTTATACCCCGCCCATCTGGTGGGGTTTCCCCAGCCACTCTGGGCGGCTTCCAACAGAGTATTAAAATACAATGGTCTGTTAAACATGAAAAGCTTCCCTAAAGAGGGCTCCCTTCAGATGTCTTCTAAAAGTCTAGTACTTGTTCTTCTCTTTGACTTCTGGTGGGAGGGCTTTCCACAGGGCGGGTGCCACTACCAAGAAGGCCCTCTGCCTGGGTCCCTGTAACTTGGCTTCTCACAGTGAGGGAACCACCAGAAGGCTCTCGGAGCTGGACCTCAGTCTCCGGGCAGAACGGTGGCGGTGGAGACGCTCCTTCAGGTATCCTGGGCCAAGGCCATTTAGGGCTTTAAAGGTCAGCACCAACACTTTGAATTGTGTTCGGAAATGTACTGGGAGCCAGTGTAAGTCTTTCAAGACCGGTGTTATGTGGTCTCGGCTGCCACTTCCAGTCACCAGTCTAGCTGCCACATTCTGGATTAGTTGTAGTTTCCAGGTCACCTTCAAAAGTAGCCCCACTTTGCAGTAGTCCAAGCGGGAGATAACCAGAGCATGTACCACTCTAGCGAGACAGTCCATGGCCAAGGAGGGTCTCATCCTGCATACCAGGTGGAGCTGATAAACAGCCGCCCTGGACACAGAATCGACCTGCACCTCCATGGACAGCTGTAATTAATTGATTTTTATAATGAAATGTTTTTAGAATGTTGGATTATTTGATTGTTTGATTATTTGATTGTTGTTAGCCTCCCTGAGCCCGGCTTCGGCTGGGGAGGGCGGGATATAAATAAAATTTATTATTATTATTATTATCATTATTATTATTATTATTAAGTCCAGAATGACTCCCAGGCTGCGCAGCTGGTCCTTCAGGGGCAGTGTTACCCCATTCAGGGCCAGGGAGTCCTCCACACCCACCCGCCTCCTGTCCCCCCAAAACAGTACAAAAACAGGGGACAAAGGTGGAGGCAGGCTGAGCTGGGCTGGGAGGGCGAAGCCCCTTCCATCGCCCCCCAACTCTCTCCTTTTGCCCTTTCAGATCCAGCAGCGTCGTCAGGAGTTGGAGCAGTCTCTGGGGGTGCGTAATACCTAAGTGGGGGTTTCCGGCCTGGCTGGCCAGCCCCTGAGCCAGCGGACTGACCTGTGTCCCCCCATCGCCCCCCATCCCACAGAGGGTGGGCTTTCTTCACGACTGGCCAAGGGGGCAGGTCTGACTCGCACCACCACCAGCGCCACCAGTCTCTGGCCACCTTTTGAGTGTGTTTTGCCCCACCGACCTCCTCCTCTTCCTCCTCATGCGGCTGCTGAGAGCCTCCCAGGCCGGAAGGTGGCGAGGTCTCCCCTCACGTCGCTCACGCCGATCATCGGATGCTGGAGAATGAAGGACACCCGCCCCCCAAGCACACAGGGCCCCTCCTGGACTAAGACTTGGAAGGGGAGGAGGAGCCCGGTGGATTGGTCAGATGCTCCTAAATCTCTCTCTGTGTGTCTCCCCCTCCCTCCCTCCCTCCCTCCCTCCCTCCCTCCAGGGGTGCCAACTTGAACAAAATATTGGGGGACCCAACTAAGCCCCACCTCACATAATTGATCACAAGTCATGGCACATGCACACTATTTGAAGAGCAATGCCCATTAACCTTGTGGGGCCGTGGCCTCTTCAAATTTTTTATTGGGGCCCCAAAGGGACCTTGGCCCCTAGGAGTCGGCTCCAATCCCTGCCTGCCTCCTTCCTTCCTTCCTTCCTTCCTTCCTTCCTTCCTTCCTTCCTTCCTCCCTCCCTCCCTCCCTTCCTTCCTTCCTTCCTTCCTTCCTTCCTTCCTTCCTTCTTTCCTCCTTCCTCCCTTCCTTCCTCCCTCCCTTCCTTCCTTCCTTCCTTCCGTTCTTTCTCTCTCTCTCATGGTGCCCTTCAGGCGTTCTGCCTTCATGCCCCTTTGCAAGGCCATTTATGGCCTCATGAGCAGCAAATCCCCCCCCCCTTCACTGGACAGGTGGAGGCTGCAGAGAGACCTGGGTCTGGGGGCTGCGGTGCTCACCTGGTTTGCTATGGAGTGGAGCTCCTTGCAAATCTACCTGTCTCGCCCGTGTTCCCTGCCTGCCCTCTTCCTCTGCCAAGGCCAAAGAGGCCACAGACCCCCCTCTGTCGACAAGCCCTGTCCCACCGCCCTGACTTTCCTATCTATCTCTGGAGGAGTGTGGGTTGTGGCGGGCACTGCCAGTTCCCAACAGAGCCCCCCCCCCCCGTTGAGATGGAGATGGAGACCTGCCCCCTGGCCAGCCCCACAGGCTGTCTGCGTTCCTGTCTGCCCTCTGGCAGGCTGAGACACAAGGCGGCCGCTGAAGAGGGTCTTGCTCTCTGCCTCTTCCTGCTGTCTGTGGGACCCCCTTAGAGGGTGTGAGGAGGAGCCCTGCGGTGGCAAAAGGCTCCCCTTCTCATGAGAACAGGATGCTGGGCTGTAGCCCAATGGCCTGATCCTGCAGCTCTCCTTATGTTCTCATGCTCCTCGCTAGCCAGGCCTCTGGTGGATTTAAGCAAAGCCAAAAGGGACACACACAGAGAGAGAGACTTAGCCAAAGGTGGTGGACTCTCCTCCCTCAGAGGTCGGACGGCCATCTGTCAGGAATCCATTAGCTCCGATTCCTGCCGTGCGGGGGTTGGTCTAGATGCCTGCTTGGGGTCCCTTCCCACCCTGTGATTCAGTGATAAAGAGGCCAGCTGCCAAATCCCGGGTTCCGCTTTGCTCTGCCCCTCTGCACTGCACTTGCAAACTTCTGGTGCCAAACTTCTGGTGGACTTTGGCAGGGGGCTGCCAAGGCCACCCCCCCCCCCCCCGGACCATGCAAGGATTATTCTCCTGCCAGCACAACAGCAGTGGCAGCCCTGCTCCCCTGGGTAAGGTCTCACCACTGGGTGGCAATGCCACTTTCAGACGGAAACCACGCCTGGCTCTTGTCTGCAGCAGCTGCCCCTCTGTATTGGCGCCCCCCAAATGCAACGACTCAGCCTGTAGATTTCCTTGCTCTGTGGGCTTCTCGAGTTTCCAGTCTGTCTAGGCTGGGGCATTTTATTTTGGGCTTGAGCCCCTGCCCAGCCGCTCCTGGGGGTCTGCCAAGGTCGGCGTGTTATGGCTGGCGAGGGGCCCTGGGAGTCCCAGCTGGTGCCAGTCCTGGCTTGGTTCTGATCCTGCCCTTTCGCCAGGATGTGCCTGCTCCAAGCAAACCTGCCGGGACCGACCCTCACCCACCCTGTGCTGAGCCCAGCGTCCAAATGCCCCCGACCCCTCCCGTCTGGCCACCATGGGCTCTCCTTCCTTGGGGGTCTTTAAACAGACGTTGGGCGGCAGTCTGTCGAAGATGCTTTGGTTGTGGTGCCTGCATCGCGTGGGGATGAGCTAGATGACCTTTGGGGTCCCTACGAGGAGCACGCAGGGATTCCCAGGCTGAGGGGGGAGCAGGGGCTCATTCTCTGCAGAAGAGACAAAAGGGGTGCTGTCCTGTGGAGTGGGGGGCGCAAAGGCAGAGGTGCCTGAGTGCTGCATGCCTGCCCCCCCCCTGCTTTTTCGTGCCAGCCCCACTTCAGAGGGGGCAGCCAGATGACAAGGCAGCTGCTGTTTCTGGGGTGCAGGTTTGTGTTTTTTCCTATTTTCACCACGGCTCTGTTGTTCTCCCCTCCCAGCGTCTTGTTTTCACACGTCCTCCTTTGGGGCACCCACAAACCCTCCCTTGCACCCAGGTCCACCTGGTCACCCATCTTTGTGGGTGGGGGGGTGGAGAGTGCGACCCAAACTCCCCCCTCCCTCCTCTCCCCTCCTCCTCCTCCTCCTCTTCCTCCATGGCTGCCGTGTCTTTGTCGTTCGGTGCTGAGTGACTCGTAGAGAAGCTTTTAAATAATAAAGATTTTGTTCCTTTGTATCCCCTGCGCATGATTTGTGGGTTTGAGCGCCGGCATCTCAGAGAGAGAACTGCAGCCTTTGCGGGAACCGTTTTGGTTCATCAAGTCGGATGGAAATGGAATGGAGGCAAGTGCAAAATTCTCTGCTTAGGCGACAAGAGGGAACAAAACGGGCAGAGGTATCCTGCATTTCAGGGGGTTGGACTGGATGACCTTTGGGGCCCCTTGGGGTGCTAGGATTCTGTGAGGTACGATGGAGTGATGCCAGTGCTTTATTTATCTTTTAAGACGCTTTCCCTTCTGCCAAGACTGCTAGGCGTCTATCCCCCTCCCACCCCACCTCTGTGCCATGATCTATTGTGGGCCCTCAACTGACCCTCCATGCTCAGCCATGCGTCACGCTCAGTCCTGTGGCTCAATAATGCTTCTGTCACATGAGGCATGGCCAGTGTCCTCTGCGGTGCTTCTGGCTGAATCACCTTCCCGGGTCTGAGGCCAGAGGATATTAAAAACCCCACTCTGTTTTCTAGCCATGCAGCCTGACCCTCCTCAAATGCTGAGAGCTGCTCAGGCCTTTAGGACAGCAAATGGCTTTGCACTGAGGGTGGGGAAGAAGAACCCCCCTTCAGAGCAAAGACCTGTCAGGCTGTGAGACCAATGCTGCCCACAAGAATTGGTCTGAGTCCAAAAGAGGGAGCGTCCCCCCCCCAATGTCCCCTGGCCTCAAGGGTGGGGTGCCTGGGGTTCAGAGGGCTCACCTGCCCGGCTTGCCATGTAAGCCATTAATCACCTTTGGCTTCTCTCACCTGTCAGGTGGTTTTAGGAGTGGCTCCCTTGAAATTACTTCAAGGTAGAAAGAAAACATTACATGCCACAGTTTAAAGAATTGCTGTTTTCGCAAAGCAGTTTTTTAAAAAAGACGTTTTGGTTGTGAAGGATCTGAACCCAGTGTGTTGTTTGGATCTTAGCTGGGATTCCTGCATTGCAGGGGGCTGGACTAGATGACCCCTGGGGGATCCCTTCCAGCCCTCCAATTCTGTGTTTTTGAAGAGGATCTGGACTTCCCTCTCTGCCTGGGCACTGCTTGTCTTTTGGGCCACTTTGGTGGCTACTCATTTCCTTGCAAGACAGGCCAGGGCTCCACTATGATCCCTGAAGTCTGTTGCTACATTATAGGACGATTATTTCAGCCTTGAGCAAGAGTACCTCCTTTTTCACTCTGAACTCCTATGGCAAGATCCAGGTGAGGCTGTCTTGGCTGCCAAAAGCAAGTACAGCCAAACCTGGGTTGTCAAACGTAATCCGTTTTGCAAGCCTGTTCGGCTTCCGAAATGTTCGACAACTGAATCGCGGATTCTGATTGGTTGCAGGAGCTTCCTGCACTAAGTGGAAGCCATGTCAGACATTCGGCTTCCGAAAAACGTTCGAAAACTGGAGCATTTACTTCTGGGTTTTTTAGCGTTCACAAGCCAAAATGTTCCAAAACTGAGGTGTTCGGGATCCGAGGTTTGACTGTCAATGCAAAAGCTGTTGCTTTCTCTCTTGTAATGTTCCTGCCCAGAGAGTGAATCCCACTGTGTCCCTTTCCAGCAGGTCTTTGGTCTGCAAACACAGAACCTCTAAAACCCCAGCAGAGAGCCTGCTGGTATAACAGAACCACCTAAAGCCCCGGAGGCAAACAGCATTTATTGTCTGGCATGAGCATCCCTGGGCAAGAGTCCGGTCACCAGGTAGAGGGCCTGGAGACCCCGAGAGGCAGGGCAGGGAGAGGGAAGAGCAGACCAGGACATCGCCCAGGAACCAGGTGCCTGAAGAAAATCCAGCCAGAACTTGATCTCTGAAAATGCACAGAGGACCAGAAGCCCCAGCACCCTCTCTCCTTCCTCGCTGGGTCCCCATTTCCACAAAACCACCACTGGGTGATGGTTCAAGCCTGGAAGGGCACCCTGTCCACCACGGAACCCCGGTGCCGCCCTCCCCCTTGGGCTCTTGCCCACCCATTTTGCTCCCTTGGTGTAGAAGTGGCCATGAGGTCAGAGAGGAAGTGTCCTGGGAGACAGAGGTGGCCACCCATCGGCCCCTCCGTGATGTTCCCTGGATCCCTGGAGTCCAATTGCACACGGATATATTTTTTGACAAACAACAGCAAAAATCTGCAGGTTTATTCCATTGCAAGCCAAAGGCCAGAAACGCAGCTTTGTGGCTGCCTCTGCGGGTCTTCTATGCTCCAAGGAGGCTAGATGGTCCAGCGGGTGGCTGTCAAGCTCAGGAAGCCCAGGATGCCAATCGTGGACCCCCAGGGAAGTGTCCTGCTCCCTGCAGAAGTGGGGGGAGACAAAGCCAGGCTCAGCCCAGGGGTGCAATGTCGGGTGAGATTGCCCTCCCTGCAGGTCTACGTGAGGCAACCAAGCCCAAGCGGCAGCCTTGCTGTGGTTGCTTATTGCATTTGGGAGCTGGGGGTGGCAGGGGGCCTGAAGAGCTCTGCAGGGGAGACTCCCTGCGTCCTTGCCACCTTTTAAACCACAGTCCCCCCCCTTTTGTATTAGTGGAGCAGGGGGTCAAAGGGAGAGGCAGGGGCTGCCCTTGAAGAGAGCACAGGGGCCAGTGGGTGCTGAGTGTGAAATAAACACCATGCTCTTCTTTACAAGCAGAAGTTACCCAGGAAGGAGGTCTCCACCCAGTAAACCCCGTTTGTAGGGTCCCTGCTCAAGCTAATGGACTGACACAAGCAAGCATTGGGGGGTGGGGGGCTCTCTCAGGCACTAGCTTAGAAAATGGCACTTGGCCACACTACCCAAAATGCACTGGGGTTGTCCTCATGAGAGACATGCCCGGTGCATGGACGCTTCTGCCCAGGCCAAACACATTGGGAGTGTATGTGGCCAGCTGCCCTGGCCTCTGACCATTGGACAGGCTGGCTGGGTCTGGTGGGGGTTCTAGGCCAACAACAACAACAACACACACACACACACACACACACAGTCGAGTTTCGCTGCATCTCAAATCAGGGGTAGCATTTAACTGGAAAGAGCCATTGACACAACCTTAGGCTTCCTTTTCTTCGGAAATTATAGCATCTGCACAATTCTGCAGGGGGGGGGGTGTTGGAAACAGGGAGGAAGCCCTGAGCCTCCTCTGGTTGGGGAGGGAGGCAGGGAGGTCCACAAAGCCGCAAAGAGGCTTCTGCAGGGAGCTATTCGTCCCCATGGCCTCCAGAGGGCAGCCGCCACCTCCCTGCGTGAGCCTTTGAGGCACTTTTGAGCTAAGGAGGAGGCAACTTGGCAAGCAGAGCAAAGACGCTGCCCTTGGCTTCCTCCGAGAGCCGTTTGACAGTGGGACAGACTCCCTCGGAAAGCGGCAGGCTCTCATTCACTGGAGGTTTTGAAGCAGAGGTTGGGTGGCCCCCGCCAGGGATTCTTCAGCTGCAATTCCTGCATTGCATGGAGCTGGATTGGATGGCCTTTGGGAGGGCCCCTTCCAGCTCTGAAGTCCTACAATTTAGTTCTGTAGGCCTGGTTGGAGGGTTGTCAGGTCCCAGCAAGCACCACAGCTACCGGCCGTTCTCCCTTCCCAAGCCAGGACAGGGTGCCCAAACTTTGTTCAAAGAAGGCCAGATTTGATGAACTGAATATGCGTTGTTGACCTTTTTTAAGAATTGAAGTTGAGCTTTTTTGTAGGATTTTACCCAGGAGATAAACTGCCACAGGGGCCGGATTAAACCGACCGGAGGGCCGGATTAGGCCCCTGAAACGGACTTTGGACATGCCTGCATTAGAAGAAAACCGCCCTGCTATATTTTTCATGGGTTTCCAAAGCACTTGTAGCAAGCAGACTTCCTTCCCGCCCCAAATGCAAAGTAAAAGTGTCTCTTTGGTTGGGGGCGGGGAGAGATTTAGACTTCTGCTGGTTCAGGGCCACAGCGTGTGGATGCAAAGCACCCCATAGGAATGGGGCTGAAGGGATCGCCTACCTGCATTCAGCTGGCACTTGGTGGTGCCGCCTGACCAGAGCCCGTCCTCCTGGCACGTCCTGGCTGCTGATCCCTCAAGGTTGAACCCAGGACTGCAGTCGAAGCGGACGGTGGATCCTGCTAAGTAACTGGTTCCATTCTTTGTGCCGTTGGAGGGGGGAGCCAGCCAGCCACAAGAAACCACTGGGGGAGACAAAAGCGGCGTCTTTAGGGCCATGCAAGGGTGCATCTTCATGGCATGGGAAACCACGCTGGGAGGAGAATGGCCGGGGGGCGGGGGCAGAGACCAGGGCCTCTTCCGATGCCTCTGCCGCTGCTCAACTTCACAGGCTCCCCAGGAAGAGTGGCTGCCTGCCAGGGTGGGCTTGGCAGAGCATCCTCCTGCCTGGGGGGTCTCTCCCTCCAGGCTCCCTGCCTGATCTGCTTCTCCACAGTGGAATGGGGGGAGGAGGGGATGCGTGAACCCTGCTAGCCCCCTCCCCAAAGAGACTGTCCGTTTGCATTTCTTATCATTTCTGATGTGTAGAGATCTTTCCTATTCTAATTAGTTCAAGGGGGCATGGGAAGTTTCTCTGTGTGAAAGAAACAAGCAGAAGGTTCCTGATGTTTGGGTTATTCCTTCAGAGAAACTGAGTACAGCTGGATTAAACTGGTCCTGTTATCTCTTTCAGTCAAGGTCATGCTGACTATAAAAGTAAGACTAGAAGGAGCCTGGGTTTCACTCTTTTCTATCTCTGAATATGAAATTCAGTTGGCTCTGGTCTATTTTTTGGGAATCCTGCAACATGTTTAAGTTTTTGCTCTGCTAACTGTACAATGGAGCTCTGCTATGGATCAATATTGAATAGGATTTCAATTTCCTCTCTGCCTGTGAACTTGCTTGCTCCCAGCCATTCAAAGCCCCCTTCTCAAGCTCTCCCCAAGGAAGCAGCTGGATTTGCAAGATCTGAGGAATGGGGCATGAAAAGAGGGGTGGGTGGTGGCCAAAGGGGGTGGTGAGGTGAAATAGGCCCCCTGGGGAGTCAGGGGTAGCAGAAAGAGAGAGGAATAAGAGGGGGGAAAGTGGTCTCCCTTCCCCCGTCCCGTTCAGGCACCTGGCAATTCCTTTCCCTGTGACCCTCCATCGGATCCCCCCTTCCCCGGCTGAGCTTGCCCTTGACTCACCCGGCTGCAGGCTCTCCTCTAGGTGCTTGTAGATCCGGTGGGACCACCTGGTGCTGTTCCCCACCGCAAGGTCTCTTGTCGTCAGAGCGTCAAACCTGCAGAAAGGGTCCGACTGGCAGAGTTGGGCCGCTTCCTGAGTGAGGGGATCGGTGGGATCTTCGGGGGCCCGGAAGACGGGCAGGAAAGAGGGGTCATGCTTTGGCCCGTAGAAGAAGGTCTGCAGCAGGAACTGGCTGTCGTAGGTGAAGAGGGAGGTTTCGTTCTTGACGGCCCCTGAAAAGACAATTGGGGAGCGCTGTCATTCCCTTGAACCAGACCAACCTCTTGTAGCATCTAACCAGCATGTTTAAGTCTAATTAGTGCATGAAGGGGTTAATGCCATAGAGTAAGCTGTCCTTCTAGGTTTTGCCCATGTCACTTCCCCTTACCTTAGGAGGAAATAGGTAACCAAGCCTTTGTTCCATCTGTCTACTTCAGTGAATTTCAGTGTGTGAGGAGGTGTGAGTTGCTCCAGCTCAGCTGCATGGCTTTAACCAGCCTATTTTGTTCCAGACAAGAATGGAGTCTGAAACTAACGTTTTCCAATACCTGTAATTTAGGAACTTTTGCCTCTTTGTAACTAAACTACATTTCACTGCCTGCAAGTCTTTTTTTCTGACTGCTATATGGAAAAGCACATTTTATTTTATATTTTTAATTAAATTTCCATACCACACTTCATCTGAAGAGATTGTGAAACTGACCTTTGGAAAATTTGTAAGTAAACTATTTTTAACTTACCAGATATGTTGTCTTTTCCTATGCTAGGGGAAGAGGGAAACTTTGGAGATAAACTTTCTAAGGGGACATTTTGAAACTCACCAAAAAGGGCACATTTTAAGTCCCTCCATCGTACCAGCCAGGTGAGGGGGTGGGAGACCTGTCCATTCACCTGGAGGCCACTGTCAGAGGTCCTACACTCTGGAGCAGGAGAAAACAAGCTTGCGCCATCCTCCATGAGACAATCCTCAAGATATTTGAAGATGACTATCGCATCACCTCTGGGTCTCCTCTTTTCCAGGCTAAACATACCCAGCCCCTTCAACCACTTCTCATAAGACTTGGCTTCAGGACCCTTGATCATCCTAGTTGCCCTCCTCTGCACACCTTCCAGCTTGTCAACATCCTTCTTAAATTGCAGTGCCCAGAATTGGACACAGTATTACGGGTGAGGTCTGACCAAGGCAGAAGAGAGTGGGACTATTACTTCCCTTGATCTGGACAATAGGCTTCTGTGGAGGTAGCCCAGAATAGCATCAGCTTTTGACTCATGTGAAGCTTGTGGTCTACTAAGATCTTTTCCTAGCCAAGGGCCAGACCGGCTCCTCTCTCTCTGCTCCTTTCTTTGGGAGAAGCTGAGCGCTCACTTACAGTCTGCGCCAAATGCAAATAGCTCTTCTGGGGTGCATCTGTTGGCATCTAGGATGGTCCCATTGCGGAGGGTCAAGTCGTCCCGGGGGTTGCCATTCATGACCCCAAAGAGCCCCTGTGTGTGGTTCAGGAACTTTGCGGGCAGCAAAACAGTCAGGCTCAGCATCCTCCCCGCCCTCCTCACTTCGACCCCGACTCCCGAGGAGAACATGGCAGTGACATTCAGCCCAGGTGCAGTGGAGAGAAAAAGACCTGCCAGGGAAAGAGGGAAACCAGGTAAGTGTAAGTATTAATATTATGGGGCATCTGCACAGCACAGCAGGGGCTGCAAACAAATCCAGCGGGAATGTTTGAAAATGTTTGCATTCATGACTCCATATTCCATGCAGCACCACGTACTGGTTTGTGTGGGAATGTTCAGGGATTCAGGAGAGGATATATGGTTTGATTATAACCTTTCCAACTTGTGTTAACAAGTTCACAATTTTAGCAGAGTAACATTCACCTTTTAAAACTTCGTTTGCTCAGGCTCGCTAACTGTTATGGTATTTCCCCCTTATTCCCTCATAAAAGATAAGACACGACTATACTATACTATAAAAGTATAAAAAGAGTTTACTCACATTCTGTTCACAGTTGGATCCCAGAAGGCAGACTTAGCTTTGAAAAGTAACATACACCTGGAAACTATCTCATAATGAGGCAGTCCCTTTGTCCTCTCTTGGCTGGAAGCATCTTTGGCTAAGCAGATGTTGCTTCTTTGATGCATGTAGTCAAAATAGAGAGATGGCTGCCCTGCCCTGTGCTTTTGTCGTTACCTGCACAGGTGAGGCCACGCCCACCTGGGGTCACATGCAGAGGAAGTCTGTCCCAGCCCAGAGGGAAACAGGAAGTTTACCTGCTGGCTGGACAAACATTCCTCCCCATGTGCAAACATGTTCACTCTAGGAATGTTGTACTTGACTGCTCTTCTGTTTCACATCCCACAGTTTGTTGAGAGGCAGTTGGGAAGAAGATTTGGTTTTCTCCTCCATGACTCAGTTCTGCTCTTCAGGATTCACAGAATCCAAGAGGGACACCGGTCATAAGAACCTAAGAACAGCCTCCTGGATCAGCCCAGTCCAGCATGCTGTTCTCACAAGGGCCAACCAGGGGCCCATTATGGGAGCAAGCAGGATTCGAGCACAAGAGTGGTTTGCAGCAGTTGGGATTCAGAAGCATCGCTGCCTCTGACTGTGGGGGGCAGAGAAGAGCTCCATAGTTCTCTCCACCTCCATGAATTGGTCTATCCTGCAGTTTGCTTGTTTTGGAGCAAACTTGGCTTTACATAATATTGACAGGCTTATTTGGTTGCATTACCAAGGTGTCCGCAAATGTGACATGAAGGCTGGAACCATCAACTCTTGCAGACGCCCCCAGTGCCTGGAGACAGACAACAAGGTCATGTATCCACAGCAGTGGCCAGAGGAGGGATGACCGAGAGAAGAAGCACCATGGTCCATCTGCAGCAGCACAACCAGGCACCTCCCTCTGCCCCAGCTGCAACAACACCTGTCTCTCCCATATCAGCCTCCACAACCACAACAGGAGCTGTAACCTTCCAACGGTTTCACTCCACCCCCAAAGGCTCACTCCTCCATTGTCTCCCAAGACAGATGCCAACCACCTATTGGGTTGCAAGGCTTCTTGGCCTTAGATTTAAATTCTGCAGAAGTTTAAGTTGTACGAAACTAGGAGGAACCAAGAAGGGGGCAGTGAACTTCTCCTGGAGGCATCTGGGTGGGCTTTGTGGGAAAGAAGATGCTGGACCAGCTCATCGGCTTTCCTTGGTTCTTTGGTTTTTGTGACTGATACAGAATTTTAGAACTGGAAGGATCCCAAGGGTCATCTAGTCCAACCTCCTGAAATGCAGGAATCTCAGCTAAAGAACCCCTGACAATTGGCCATACAACCTCTGCCTAAAACCCTCCCATGAAGGAGACTCCACAACCTCCTGAAGGAGAGGTTCTGCTATCGAACAGCTCTTACTGTCAGAAAATGCTTCCTGATGTTTGGTCAGAATCCCATTTCTGGTCATTTGAAGCCATGAGTTCAAGTCCTGCCCTCCAGAGCAGGAGAAACCAAGCTTGTTCCCTCTTCCATGTGACAGCCCTTGAGATGTTTGATGATGGCCATCATATCTTCTCTCAGTCTCCTCTTTCCCAGGCTCAACATACCCAGCTCCTTCAACCGTTCCTCATAAGGCTTCGTTTCCATTCTTTCCTCCTTGGTTTCTTATCTTAACTCATTAGTATTATCATGAAGGCCACCAGAGCTGGGCTCCAGCTGACATCCGTGGGCTAACCTGAGGCCCTCCAGACTTTGATGGACTCCAGCTCCCACCTACAGCCCTGGTGAGCAGTCAGAGGCGACATGTCTTGCCCCCGTGCTTAAGCAGAAAGGAATCACTTGCAGGGCTTCTGAAATCCTCCCTGGCCAGCCCCGCTCTCCATGTCTCACCATTCAGGTCCATCCAGGTTTGTTCAGAGAAGTTGAGTGCCTTCTGGTTGAGCAGGACCTCCAGCCCGTCCGAGCGCTCCGGGATACGTATCTCAACCACATCTGAGCGATTCTCCTGCATGGCAACGGCAGAGAAGCCCGTCACCTTGGCCTCAGTTCCTGCCAGGCAATTGCAATCATCAGTGTGGTGCACCAAGTCTCAAGAGACAGAAAGTGACTTGTTTATTTCATTTTTAAATCTTATGCTCTACAATTCTGACCAAAAGGCCCCCAAATCATCTTCTATCCAAGTTAGGAAACAGGAAAAGCCAAACAGCATTAGAAACAACAGTGGAATTTAAACATCAATGGGCTTTGGAACCACAGAAGGTTTGGGAGAAAATAGCAGCTTTAACCAAATAGGCAAGGCAGGAGGGTCAAACCTGCACACACACACACACACACACCCCCCGATGTTGCTGGGCTCCAGCTCCAAACAGCCCCAGCTGGCATGGCCAATGGTGAGAGATGACGGAAGATGGGAGTTCAGCAACATCTGTAACCCCCTTGCCAAATGTAAAATGCCCAACAGAGTGGCTATATCCCACTTGAGAAGGGGCGTCATAATACTGGTGCCACCACTAAAAAGGCATCCTTCTTAGAGCTCCTCACAGAACCAGCAAAGGGGACCTCGAGCAACACATACCCCAATTTATCTGAATTTACAATGTGGGACCTATAGATGATGCTTCTTAGCATGTCCCCAGGTCATTTAGGGCTTTAGAAACCCCAAAATCAAGCCTTGAATTGAACGTAGAGTTTCAAAAATCTGGCATTTGGAATCACAATATTGCAGAGTTGGAACAGACTCAAAGGGTCTTCTATTCCAACCCCCTGAAACGCAGGAAAGGAGACAGAGGACCTCACCATTTGACAACTTGGCACGGTGGGTTCTCCCTTGGATGCTCAGGGATGTGAGGCCGGATTCCAGCACAGTATATTCTCCAAGGCCTTTGAAGGTGAAGTTAGTCCCGTCAAAAGTGACAAAGTGAGGATCTCCAAAAGCTGAGGCTGTTCAGCAAATGCAAAGACAAAGAACACGCATTAAGAGCACCGTAACGGAGACTGACCAATGTAGCATGTTGAGTGTCAGGGCTGGCATGGGGTTCTCTGGGCATCTGTACCCAAATGGGCCACCTACCCCCTTTTCTAAGTGGCTGAAGTAGTGGGGGGAAGAAATGAGCTGCCATTGGTTGGCCTCGGCTCCAACCCAGAACCAAACTGCACTGGTGAAGGAGGGCCCAGACTTGCCCTGAGGAAAGTCCTCCGCCAGGGAACCATCTCTGGCCAAGCCTAGTCCTCTCCTAAGCCTTGCCCTACACAGTGGCATAGCAGGGGTTGCAAATGCCCGGGGCTGTGCAGAAGCAGGTGGGTGGATGGGAGGGAAATGAATGGAGATCGTGGGCGCATTCAACTGCATAATGGCATCTGCATCACCCAGGAGCCAGCCCATTTCACTGTCCAGTTCCCTCGCAAAAATATACAGCTCCATCTAATTAATTGGGTGCCCCCAGCTTGGCATTGATTTGCCTCCCCCCCTCTCTCTCTCCTTGTGCTATGGACATGAAGAAGGGCTGAGTGAGGTCAGGAGAACATACCAACTCTGGGGGGACGGTACTTCCTGCAGCCACTGGAGGGACGGCGGTTGAGGTAAGTGGGGCAGTTATTGGACCACAAGCAGCAGTAGTAGAAGCTGATGACATCATAAATCCAGTGGGAAAAGCCAGGGACCCTGGGGGGCTTTTCGTAAGGGGGAGCCCCCCAGTCGTGGCCTCGGTCCGGTGTGCTTCCTCCGACGGAGTCTCCGGTGAGGACCTGGGTCCCTGCAGCATTGTAGCAGCACTGCTGCCCTGAGGAGTATCGTGGGCTGGAAGAGAAGGCGAAGGGACTCAGAGCCCTTTCCACAGAAGGTGACCGGTCTTGGCCACTGTGAGTCCGGCCTGCAGTGCACCTGGAGAGACTTACCTGGCCTGAACCCCCCGGACACAGTGCACTGCCCCCTGGTGGTAGGTGCAGATGCTGCCCTTCTCGATGTCACACCCGTAGTCAGTCTGGAAGGGAGAGAGCAGAAAGAGGCTGGTCAACTCACGGGTGCCCCCTCCCCCGCTCTTAAGCCCCACCTGCAGATTATTGTAGCACCTTTTAGCAAAAGGGCCTCAAGGTGACTTAAAACCAAGTCATGAAAGCCGTAAAAGAAGTCATGAGTTATCTGCCAGAATGGTCATCTTCAGAGGTGGTTCTCAAAGCAGACCTTGGTCAGACCACACCTGGAATACTGTGTCCAGTTCTGGGCGCCACAATTTAAGAAGGATGTGGGCAAGCTGGAACATGTGCAGAGGAGGGTGACCGAGAGGATCAAGGGTCTGGAAACTGAGCCTTATGAGGAATGGTTGAAGGAGCTTATAAAATGAGACGGGAGAGATAGGATAGCCATCTTCAAATGCCTGCAGGGCTGCCATATGGAGGATGGAACAAGACTGTTTTCGCCTGTTCTGGAGGATACGACTCAAACTAATGGATTCAAATTACAAGAAAGGTGATTCTGACTATCAGGAAGAACTTTCAGAAAGTAGGAGCCTCAGAAAGTTGTGGACTTTCCTTCCTTGGAGATATTTAAGTAGAGGTTAGATGGACATCTGTCATGGATGCTTTAGTTGACATTTCTGCATTGCAGGGGGTTGGACTAGATGACCCTCAGGGTCCCTTCCAGCTCTATGAAATCCTGAGATGCCTGTGCAGGAAGCAGCCTTGTGTGGTGCTCAATGGATGCTGTGTATCCCACAGGTGCCCTGGTGAGGACTGGGGGTGGCTGTGGGAGGAGGCAACCCCTGACCTGGTTCCAGAGCTTGCCTTGTGCCTGAAAATGATTAAGCAGCTGGCAAAAAGTTCTGGCAGGACACATCTGTGCCTTGTGGCTGAAGTTTCTGAGCAGTCTGCAAAGGCAGTCCCATTCAAGTGGGTAGCTCTGGGTGTCCCCAGAGGGCAAGTGAGGACGTCCAAATCCTGACTGCAGCAGCTGGGTGCTGGGGGCCACGAGACGTCCAGGTTTTCTTGGCACCTTTCCGGGAGGGTGTTCGCCCATATCTGGTTCCTGGAAGGAAGGAAGAAGTCTGCGGCAGCTCCCTAGCTGGGGATGAGCCCAAAGCTCCAGGGAGGCAGGGAACCAGCTGAGCCTGTTCTCTGAAGGGCAGGCAGAGCAGCTGAGCTTTCACAACATGGGCTGGTGCCAGTTTCACAGCTGGCTGGAAATCATAAGGTTTGGGCATCACAGAGACCCACTCTCAGGGCAGGGATCGCAACTCACAGGCTGGAGGAAGAGGAGGGGGTGTTGAGGCAGAGGCTGCCCAAGGAAGGACCTCTAAGCAGGGAGGGGAGTGAGTCCTCTCTTGCACAAATGTCCTCTTGCATCATGTGTGGAGAGAGAGCAGACGAACCTGCGGTTGGGTGCGGCCAAGAAGGTTCTTTACTCTTTTGCTGGGAAATTCCTTGACAGTTCAGGAAGCTGCCTGTCAAGGCACAGATCACCAGCCCACCTGAGCCTCACTCCCAGAGCACCCAGTCCCTCTGCACAAAGGTTGGGGTGTGTGGGTGTGTTTGTGGGTGTGAGTCTTTATGGCCTGTTCTGGAATCCCCTGGCCCAGATCTGTGGTCACTTTTTTTGCTGTCTGGATTAACCACAACAAGTGGGGCAGTCATAAGAACCTCAGAAGAACATCTGCTGGATGAGGCCGGTGGCCCATCTGGTCCGGCATCCTGTCCTCACAGCGTCCACCCAGACGCCCATTATGGGAAACCCACAAGCAGGATGCAAGCACAAGAGCAGCTCTCCCCACACCTGTCTGTGGGTTTCCAGCCACTGGGATTCAGAAGCATCGCTGCCTCCAGCCCTTGAGGCAGGACACATCCAACCTCTGCGTTAAAACTTCCAGGGAAGGAGAGTCCAGCACCAGGGCTGACCTTGGGGTCTGCCATGGACAATCTGGATAGAGGGGAGTTTGGGAGGCGCCAGCTGGGGAGCCCCCAGGGGAAGAAAGCTCAGAGCCAGGGGACTGGGATGGTCAGTGGGAGAAGACTGGGAAGAGGAGTGTCAGAAGCTGAAGAGGCAACAGGTTTTACTGAGCAGGGAGAGGCTGTGGCAGAGAGCGGGGGGGGGGGTCAAGAGGCAGACTCCAGAACATGGGTAGGCAAACTAAGGCCTGGGGGCCGGATCCAGCCCAATCGCTTTCTCTATCTGGCCCACGGATGGTCCGGGAACCAGCGTGGTTTTACAGGAGTAGAATGTGTGCTTTTATTTAAAATGCATCTCTGGGTTATTTGTGGGGCATTGGAATTCGTTCATTTTTTTTTTCCTTTCCAAAATACAGTGGTACCTCTGGTTACATGCGCTTCAGGTTACAGACTCCGCTAACCCAGAAATAGTGCTTCAGGTTAAGAACTTTGCTTCAGGATTAGAACAGAAATCATGCTTCGGCAGCGCGGCAGCAGCAGGAGGCCCTACTAGCTAAAGTGGTGCTTCAGGTTAAGAACAGATTCAGGTTAAGTTCGGACCTCTGGAACGAATTAAGTACTTAACCCGAGGTAGTCTGGCCCCCCACATGGTCTGAGGGACGGTGGACCGGCCCCCTGCTGAAAAAGTTTGCTGACCCCTGCTCTATTGGGTGGAATCCAGGATCACGGAACTAAGGCAGGCATAGGCAAACTCAGCCCACCAGATATTTTGAGACTACAATTCCCATCCTCCCTGACCACTGGTCCTGTTAGCTAGGGATGGTGGGAGTTGTAGTCCCAAAACATCTGGAGGGCCGAGTTTGCCTATGCCTGGACAAGAGGAAGGAGTCTTAGGTTGCTGGGGAAGGAACCAGGGAGGAGTCTTAGAGAGCAGCGGGAAGGCGGGGACCTTCAGTCCTTGCAACTGCTTCATTGGGGCAAGACCTACTGGGAAGGGTTGCTGTGACCACTAGGCCTGCGCTGTTTTCTTTGCCCCACCCTGCCACCCCAGCACCGCAGGCAAGACACAAAGGACCTACGTGGAATCGCCCCACGTCCGCCCGGGCCTGTGCCAAAGTGCAGGGGCAGTCTGGGATCTCGTCTAGGAAATTGGGCAGGCCTGTCTCCAGGGCGTCCCACTGGCGGCACTTGGCTGTGGCCCAGGCGGCCGGGTCCTTGCGGAAGTCGTCTCCCAGGTGCCAGGCCAAGGCGTGCTCCGTGCTCCAGATGGCTGCCACGTTGCTGGAGGAGGGGAGCAGAAGAGAAAGAGTGTGGGGTGTCATCTGCTGGAGCAGTCAAGTACAACATTACCTGTTTGCCTAGAGTGGACATGCAGGGGAATGTAGGTCCAGCCAGTTTCAACTCCCTGTTACACCTGGCTGGGGCATCCTTCCTTTGCATGTGACCAGGAGGAGGGGGTGACCTTTCCAGACCTGGTAAAAGGCCAAGTCACACAGCCACCTTCCTCTCTTCAATCTTCTTTTTTGTCCTGCCAACTTCCTGATTCACCTGGACTCGACTGCTGGCTGCCAGTCAGCAGTCTCCCAGGTTATAATAATATTATTATTATAATAATAATTTATTATTTATACCCTGCCCATCTAGCTTGGTTTCACCAGCCACTCTGCGCGGCTTCCAACAGGATATTAAAAACACAGTAAAAGATCAGGCAGGAAAAACTTCCCCAAACAGTGCTGCCCATGTGGGGTAAACTTGTTTGCACATGTTTTCAACTTTAAGCCTTGAGCCTGCCTTCATGGATCACACTGTGCTCGGCCTGATCATGAGTAACTACTTTTTGTTACTTATGAATAAGACTGTGGTGTCTTTATTCTTTTAAGAGGGCTCAACCAGGATCTTACCAGGAGTAATAGATCTTAAGAGATTCTAAGGAGTCTGCAGCCAGCTTCCTGCTGTGTGATAGGAGAATGCACTCTGCTATATGAAGAAACTTGCTAGCGCGAGTTAGGAAGGATAATATTAATCAATATATCCTCTCCTTTTACCCACAACATTCCAGGTTCAGTCTTGGCCGACTCTGGGGTTGCAGCGCTCATCTCACTCTACTGGCCAAGGGAGCCGGCATTTGTCTGCAGACAGTTTTTCTGGGTCATGTGGCCAGCATGACTAAGCTGCTTCTGGCGAACCAGAGCAGCGCACGGAAACACCGTTTACCTTCCTTACCTATTTATCTACTTGCATTTTGGCGTGCTTTTGAACTGCTAGGTTGGCAGGAGCAGGAGCAGGAGCAGGGACCGAGCAACGGGACCTCACCCCGTTGCGGGGATTTGAACCACGAACCTTCTGATCAGCAAGTCCTAGGCTCTGTGGTTTAACCCACAGTGCCACCCGCGTCCCTCAGGGAAGTTACCTAGCTTTAAAAATCATATAAAATCAACTCCTTTGCCAGTTTCCTTCATTCCACCCGCCAATTTGCTTCATTGGCCAAGGACTTGGAAACCACTTGGTCCCCGCCATAATCCCTCAAGCGGGAGGTCACGTACTCACAGGAAGGGACTCATAGGTGTCAATCGCTGGGCAAAGGCACTCCTCCGGACTTGCCCAGGTGACCAAAGTTCTAATGTCCTCTTGTAGTAGGTGCTTAGAATGTTTTCCCCAATACATAACCTGTATCCGCCTGTTGCCCCAACACATTCCTCCTATGTTCATCATGTATAACCTTCCCCTTTTCTGATGTAGCAATGATGTAGTGATGATGCTGTACGAACTGTATTCTGGGATATGGTGGGAAAGTTTTAAAAGTCCTTATCACCCCATCCTCGGGGTTCAAAATTCATCTTTGAACCTGTTGCGCAATAAACTTTGGTCTGCCGCTATTTGCTCCAGCTGGCGGCTGGCCTCCTTCCTTTATTCCGCAGGGACCAGCTGGGGGACTGAGCAGCCTCACACCGAGATTTTTCCGTAACACCACGAAACCACATGCCGCAAAAGCACAGTTGCTTCCTAGCCCAACCCGAGGCATGTGCTGGCAGCCCCCCTGAGCTCTCTCGCAACTCAGAGACTGGGGTGCCTAGGAAAACAAGACCCTCCCCATCATGTGAGCCCCAGGAGATTGCTGTCTGGCTGGCGGGAGGACACAGGCCCCCTCCCAAGGGTCAGTGACTCACCTCTGACCATCGGAAGAAGCAGCGGAGGAGATCCTCAGAGCCCCCACTTCCCAGGCAGAGTACTGAGCCGAGGGGGCTGGCAGGAAGGTAAAGGCTCCCGTGTTGGTCAGGTTTCTCTTCAGGGTGTAAAGGTATTTCCACTCCGCCACCCAGGAGCTGGAATAAGGCTCACCTGGCCGGGGGAGGGAGGAAGAGTTGACATTAGGATGAGCTTTCTGAAGGTAAGAGCTGCTCACCTGCAGGCCGGACTCCCTCAGAAGGCGGTGGGCTCTCCTTCCTTAGAATCATAGGGTTGGAAGGACCGAAGGGTCATCTAGTCCAACCCCCTGCAATGCCGGAGTCTCAACTCAAGCATCCATGACAAATGGCCTTGGAGGTTTGTAGACAGAGGTTGGCTAGCCACCCGTCATAGTTGCAGTTCCTGCATTTCAAGGGGTTAGACTAGATGGCCCTTGGAGTCCCTTCCAACGCTATGATTCTCGGATTCAATTCTTCTTATTATTATTTATTCATTTTATATACCACCCTTTATTGAAATATCCCACGGTGGTGTGCAATGTTAAGAACATATTTTACGGAGCATGATAATAAAAGCATAATAATAGACAGCATACTAATAAAATAATAACAGTCCCCTCCACCCCCACACATTTAAGAGGCTATAGATGATTTAATGTCTGAAGGCATAATAATAATAATAATAATAATAATAATAATAATAATAATAATAATAATTTTTATTTATACCCCGCCCTCCCCAGCCAGAGCCGGGCTCAGGGCGGCTAACACCAGTAAAATTACAGTAAAATCATAATGGGGGGGACCCATTTAAAATACAGGTTAAAATGCAATTTAAAATGCAGCCTCATTTTAAAAGTGGCCCATAGATCAAAACCGTAAGGGGAGGGAAGACATAAGGGCCAGACTTAGTCCAAACCAAAGGCCAGGCGGAACAGCTCTGTCTTGCAGGCCCTGCGGGTTCCACCAAGTCAGGGCCAGTACTGAAAAGGCCCTGGCCCTAGTCGAGACCAATCTAACCACCTTGCAACCTGGAACCTCCAAAATGTTGTCATTTGTGGGCCTTAAGGTCCTCCGCGGGGCAGACCAGGAGAGGAGGTCCCGTAGGTAGGTGGGTGCTAGGCATCATGAGTAAAGTCCTAGGCATGAGTAAAGAGGAATGTTTTTGCCTGGCTCCTCAAGACATGTCATGATGGCACCAGGCGAGCCTCTCTGGGAGATCATTCCACAGTCAGGGAGCCACCACAGAGAAGGTCTGTTCTTGTGTTGCCATCCTCTGGACCTCTCAGGGAGGGAGGACATAGAGAAGGGTCTCCGGTGTCAAGCGCAGGGTCTAGGTTGCTTCATATGGGCAGATGCAGTCCTTAAGGTATTGAGGTCCTGAGCCGTGTATGACATCCCACCATGCGCCACTGAAGGTTTTACTGATATTATCATTATGCTATGTTAAACATTGTCTTGTCAGTTCTGAATGAATGAATGAAATCAGCCCCATCTTCCCCCTATTATTTCAGATGAGACAAAGGACCAGCTTCGCCTGCTCCCAGCACTTCTCAAAAACAGCTGCCCCACAGAAGCCCAGAAGCTGAAAATACAGCCGTCTCCTGCAAGAAAGATGCCCCACAAATGAGCCTGGACAATGTTTTATTCCAAAAAGGGTCAGTTTTTTATGGATCCAGATGCTTCATTCTGCACAAGCTTAATATCTGCAATTCCCCACTCATCACAAGACCCGCGTGGACACAGGGAGAGCCTTACCTGTTTCGTTATAGCCCCAGACTTCGACATTGACGTGGCTGGCTTGAAGCGTCCGATGGTTCCAGGTGACCGTCAGGTTCCCCCCGGTGCCAGGTGTGCCATAGTACTGCCACTTGGTTTCATTCACCAGCGTGCTTTTTTCCGAAGGAGACACTTTGCCGTGATGAACTGCATGACGGAGCAAAAAGTGGCAATGGTGAGTCACTTGTTTTGCACAGCCCTTGAGCAAGGGAGCTTTTGTTTCTTACTGGCTGAATGATGCTGATGTTGTGGGGTGTCAGTTGGGATGATGCCCTGAGTCCTTCCCCATTCTTGGGGTCCTGCACCCAGCGATGGTTAGAAAAAGAGGGTTCTAAACCAGTCAGACTAGGTTCTCTGCAAGACAAGGGCCTTTGCAGGCCATGGAAGTGTCCTTCTCAGCATCCCAGAAGAATGAGTCAGGTTGCAGGAGCTACAACTAAGGGATGGGTCTTCTGGGCTAAAGGGTGGGCCTTGTGAGGAAGGCCCTGATCTGCCCACCGTTCCTCCAGGCCAGTGTGCCAGTGGACGAAACAGTGGATGTATGATTTTTGTGGTTCATGCTGTGGCCACAGACATGTGATCTGATGGTGAATTTGGGGTGACCCAATGCAAAAATCCTGAGGATCTATGTGGACCTGTGCTTTGTAACCACGTTTTTGCGCCATTGTGGCCCCATGAAACAGTGGGTGGGTGGTTTATTTGGTACCAGCTGTAGCCATGGACATGCTATGTGATCTGATGGTGAATTTGGGTGACCCAGTGCAAAAATCCTGAGGATCCATGGGCTTTTACCTCCCCCCTCCCAGACAGCCTCCTTTATCTCTAGCGTCCCTTATCTCTCTCCCAATCCCACCAATCAGCTGCTTCCTTTCAACACTCCCTTCCCTCTTGTTTGCCTTAGTGTCTTTTCCTCAGCTGGAGCAGTTTTTTGCTCCACCTTTTCTTCTAATTTCTCTCCTTATTGCTTTAGTCTTCCTGTTTCCTGGGTCCAAAGCTGGAAAAGCACGGTCTGTTGATGCTGCGAGATGCTTCATCTGATGCTCAGCTTGTATATGTATGTGTAAATAAATAATATATCCTAAGGACACCACAATCTCTACCGAACCTCTTTCCAAGGAAACCAAACTCTCAGTAAAGCTCAGAATGCTAGGAATGTCTTAACACTCAAACACAGCGGTGGCCGGTAACACTATTTATGGCATGCAAAGAAGCATCCCTGAAATTCTTCGTTAAGAGCAGGCCATGAAAGCAAAGAGGGACATAGCAAGCCCCAGACCTCCTCAGGCAGCCAAGTCCCTCCCAGAGCTGCGTATGACTTATTCTAAACAGCAGCTCTGCGAGGCAGGAAGCAGCAGAGGCAGCAAGGCCCAACATTATCGTCACCACCCACATTACATCGTGACACAGTTTCAGCCACAGCAGAATCCCTTCCCAAGTGCTGGAAATGAGGGCAGTTGCTTTGGGAACACCCAGCCCTCTCCCTCCAGGAAACAGGCAAAGGCAAGCAGAGGACAAGGTACGTGGAGACAGAGCTCTGTGGAGATCAAGGAACCTGCAAACTGGAAAACAGGTCACCTGACACCCAGGTTGCCATCCAGGGAAATGTCCGTCCGCCATCGCTGGAAATCTCCAGCTTCAGGATCCCGATCTGGTAGAGCAAGGGGGAGATGCAGTGGACTCGGCCATCTCCAGCCACGTAGCCACGGGTCTGGACTGACCCTGCAAACCTGTCAAAGAGAAACCACAGGGTGACCCAAAGGAGGAAGGGGGAAAGTCGGCTTGGAGGCCCTGGGTTCAAATCCCACCACCTCAGCCGCTTAATTCCTTGGTGGCCCTGCAGGCCAGGTGGACGGTCAGTGGGCCACTCTCCCAGCTCTCCCTCCGCCGTTTCCTTCCGGCATTTCAAAGCATGATTGGCTCCTGCCAAGGCCAGCTGGAAGGAATTGTTTTATAAAAGCAAAAGGGATTAAGACGGCAAGCAACTGGAGATGTTCACGGTGCAGTATGACCCTAACAGGCAAGAACAACAATCGGCACTTGGTGAGATTCACCAAAGACTGATTGAAAGCTGACATTCAGTGCTGAGGTGTCAGGTTACAGCTGCAGTCTGGCAGTCCTTGGTTTCCAGAAGAGATGGCTAGTAGGAAAGACTCTTTGGGGGAAGAGATCCCAGTGGAGGAGGAGGAGGAGCAGCTGCCTCTTTAGGACAGACAGATGACCTCAGGTGTCCCCAGCTGCATTGAAGGAAGTAGTTACAAGACCTTTCCTAAAAGAAACCCCTGCCCTTGAACCTAAGGGAGTGCAATGGCTGTTGACTGGAGGAAGGGGTTTGTGTGGAGAGTTACTAGACCACTTCAGGGTCTCCTGAATGAGACTCATTATCAAGATCCATTTCAACCTGATTCGGGATCTAGTTTTAACCCTGGTTGTTCCATCTCTATCTGAAGGAGCGATTCCAGAAGTCAGTTGGTGCTGGGGAATTCACTGGTTGACCCCACCACCATTTATACTCTGGAGTTCTGCAGGGTCTCATCCTGTTTCCCATACAGGAGCCATAAATTTGTCCCTGTTGCCATTCATGTTGTTAGCTTTGGCCCAGTTCTCCAATCTGTCAAGCGTGGGAGGATCTGCAGCCAGATCACAAATGCATGAGTCAGAAACGTATCTTTTAAACTTGGGGCAGGAGAAGGAACAATAGAAAGCAGACTTTTCTTTTTATCTCTTGTCCAGAGAGTGCACTGCATTTTGAACCAGACTATGGACTTTTGTAAATTTTGAGGATTCTTGTCTGCCTAATTTTCATCACTGTATCTGCTGAATCCTGCCAAGTCTTCTGATGTGAGGAAACTTTTATATTTTTCTTGTTTACTTAAACAGCCTGAGAGCGATTTCTTTGTTAAGAGGGAAATGCAAAAGGGGGGAAATAAATCGAGCTCTGCCCAAGCACCCTTGGATATCATAATTATGCCACATTGTGCAACATTGTCTCTAGAAGCTGCACACAGATGGCAAATTAACTCTGCTGAAATAGGTATTTGCATTCTTACACAAGTCAGAAGAGGAAGAATAATAAATAAAATGTCCTCTCCTACTCATCTAAACCCATTCAACATTATTGTTGTATTGAATTCTGGTTCTGTCTTCTGCAGCATTAGCTGCCCCTCCCAGTCTGGTGTCATCTGCAGATTGGATGAGCATCTCCCCAGTTCCTTCATCCCAGTCATTTATAAAGATGAAGAACAGGCCTAGGACAGAAACCTGCAGCACCCCACTTTTTCCCAGGGTGACGAGGAACCATTAATGAGTGCTCTCTGGGTTTGGTCAGTCAACCAGATACAGATCCACCTAAGTGTTACCTTGTTCAGCCCACATTGTATTATCTGCAGGAATATCCTGGGGGACTTTGTCAAAAGCCTCACTGCAATCAGAACAAAGAGTCTGTTGTTTCAGGTAGGGGGAAATGAAAGATGCTCCAGCGATGGGACCTGGGATCTCCCAGCCCTGGGAAGATATTTGGGCCCTGCCCTGTTTCAAACAGGAGCACACACAGATCTCCATGGCAACACTGGCGATGTGCACTCTTCCCTCCCTCTTATTGGTTTTCATCATGAGTTCCCCTTTCTCACTGCTGCAAACCTGTGAGGAGCAGGTCTGCCTGGAAAGCAGAATCCCTGGCTGTGAGCACCTGAACATTTGCTCTTCATCCAACGTGCTCCCATTGCTGTTTTTTGGAACCAGGTACACACGGGATCAGCCGCAACCCACCTCTGTCCTGTAGTTCAAGCATAGGCAAACTTGGCCCTCCAGATGTTTTGGGACTACAGTTCCCATCGTACCTGACCACTGGTCCTGTTAGCTAGGGATGATGGGAGTTGTAGTCCCAAAACATCTGAAGGGCCAAGTTTGCCTATGCCTGAGTAGTTTCTTGAGAAATACTGCTCTGTACTTAACTTCGTAGTTAAGCTGAAGTGCAGGACAGGCCCACCCATGAGGCAAGGTGGGGCAGTTGCCTCAGGGAGCAGATCTGGGTTTGGGGAGCTGGTCACCTCCTCCGTGCCCCTCTGCCATGCCTCCCACCCCACACGGCCTGCTCCTTTCCGGCCTCCTTTTCCTCCAGGCAGTGGGGTGTGTGAGAGAGTGTGGCAATGTGGGTTTTTTTTGTCTTTTTGCTGAGGTGTGTACACTTGTGGCAGCCCCTTCACATGGGCACGTGATGGCTTCGCAAATAAGAATTTTGGGGAAGGGGGATTGCAGAGCTAGGGAAACCCAACAGCTCATGCAAATCCAGAAAAGACCCTCCCCCAACAGCATATGACCCGAAATGCAGTGGGGGGGGGACCCACTAATGTGTGCATTAATGCACACATGCATCCCAGGCCAAGAACAAGCCCAAGTGCCTGTGCCATGAGCTACCAATCCTTCTGGAAATCCCAGCTCACCTGCAAATAACGGTGGAAGAGCCGCTGAAGGTCACGTTGAGGAGGGTAAAGTCTTTCCCCCCAAGGAGGGTTCCTGAGTAGGGAGAGGCGCTCAGGCAGAATTCCCAGTAGTCGGGGCAGCAGATCCCCAGGGACTCACAGGTTGCGTGGCAGGAGCAGCTGCTTCGAGGGGTCCCACAGTGACCAGAGCAGGAGTCTTGGGCTACTGGTTGGGAAACCGGGAGGAAGTTGAGTAAGGTCTCCGCAAGGGTTGCCTCCTTTGTGCACCAGAGCAAAGGGATTTCCCGGGGGGGTGGGGGGGTGGGGAAGCTGTCCTCCTTCCTCCAGCTCTCACTCGGAGACCTGTGTTTCTTTCAATGGGTGGTCAGCTGAATGCTCTGAACTAGGGCTGGCCAGTGTATCAATATATCATCCAGAACCGGTTTGAAGTCCATATTGTGATATTGGTTTTTGACCTGGGAATATATCAGGAATCATGATGTGTGTGAGAGTGTTTGTGTCCTATGCAAAAAAAATCACAGTGTGGGGAAAACTGTGAAGCCAGCCAATGACTCTGCATAGCTCCACCCTTATTTCAGACATTGTGATATATCAATATATTGCAAGGCTTAGCTGGTGATCTATTGTGATGTTGAAAACCAGATATCGCCCAGCCCTACTTTGGAGGAGGGACTGTTTCCTCTTGGCCTGGGAGAAGCTGGGGTGTGGGGGGTGTGAGGGGTGTTTGCTTGGCTTCCTTCTCCCAGCCTGAAAATCTCCCGGAGAAACCACTCGTGGCCTTTGCTCTTCCAGGACACCTGTGCTCTCTGAGCACCTGCTACCTTTCGACTGAGGTTAGGCAGCAGCCGCCTTCCGCCTTTCTTGAACACGCACACATGCGCCAGGCCCCTGAGCTGTGGACGGAGTTGTGCAATGCACGTTGTCCCGCCTGCAAGCCAAGGCTGGGCTGATGAGGGCAAAGTCCCCCCCCCCCCCCGCTTGGTGAGGGATCCAAAGATTACATGCAAACCTTTGGTCTCTTTTCCAAGCCATTTGCATGGGACGTTCTCCTGGATCCCCCTTTTGGGCCTTGTTCCACTGCTCTCAGAGAATAATACAGCTGTAGAGTCCGAAGGGACCCAAAGTGTCATCTAGTCCAAACCCCAGGAATGCAGGAAGGAATCACAGCTGGTGTGAGTTTGGGGGGTGCCCCTATCATGACTCCTCTCACAAATGGCTTCTCCTCCCCCCCCCCCCCCGCTGTCTCAACAAGCACACCATTTAGGCTCATTCAACCAGCATGGGTCCAGGTTGTGCTTCCCTTTTGCCACTGGGAACATGTTTCTGACCGGAGACAGTTTCAACCCTTTCCTCCCTGCCAGAGACGCAGGTGGCACTGTGGGTTAAACCACAGAGCCTAGGACTTGCCGATCAGAAGGTTGGCGTTTTGAATCCCCACGACGGGGTGAGCTCCCGTTACTGGGTCCCTGCTCCTGCCAACCTAGCAGTCTGAAAGCATGCCAGTGCAAGTAGATAAATAGGTACCGCTCCAGCGGGAAGGTAAACGGCGTTTCTGTGCGCTGCTCTGGTTCGCCAGAAGCGGCTTAGTCCTGCTGGCCACATGACCCAGAAGCTGTAGGCCGGCTCCCTTGGCCAGTAAAGTGAGATGAGCGCCACAACCCCAGAGTTGGTCACAACTGGACCTAATGGTCAGGGGTCCCTTTACCTTTACATCTGCCAGAGCTGGGGTCCTTTGCATGGCTGGCCACTTACTGGCTGCTTCAGCCTCCCACCCTGCCCTCTGCGGCAGCACCTTCCTCCCAGGACTGCCTCTTGCTTTTGCAACACATTTCCCCACCACGACCACCCGAGTCCACGGGAACCCCACCCCCCTCCCCAGGCTGCTGCTGCTGCTACCCAACCGCCTCTCTGAATCTGGCCGTGCCAACGCTCCTTGGCTGCCACCCTCCCTCTCTGGTTGCCCGGGGGTGGCCCTGAGCTGATGGCGAGGAGCCCAAGAGCCCCATTCCATCCCTGCTCTGGATTAGTCCCAGGAACAGAGGAAAACAGAAGGAAGCCGAAAGGGAAGAGCGAGAACAAGCTCGACTCCTCTGCCCGTGGTTTGGATGTCAGTAGCATCAGGATACGGCTGCGCGCTCAGTCCGCCCACCCAGCCTGCAGTTTTATAACCCGGTCCACCTGCTGGAACTATCCTGTTTCGGATTAGACGCGAGACGGAGCCGAACTGCCCTTGAACTTACCTGATCCCAGTAAAACAAGGCTGCAGAAGACGACGAGGGAGAAGGAGGCTCTCCTGCAAATCGGAATCATACTTTGCTTGGGGCGTTTTATCTCCCCCTCACGCTGTCCTCCCGGGTGGGGAGGCTCTTTGCAGATCTTTCCCTCGGGAGGGAGAAGAGATCCGAGCAGCTCAAAGTTTCTTGAGGAAATGTTTACAGGAGGGAAGACGCCGCAGCGGGTCACATTCCTTCGCGCTGCCAGGCACGCCTCCCTCTTGCCCAGATGTCAGCAGCAGCAGCAGCAGCAAAAGCAGACCTGCCCGGTGCTGAGGCAATTGCGAAGGAGCATGGCCTGCTCCGCGCTTGCTCCCTTTCCCGCAGGCCGGCCGAGAGGGCTCTCCTACTTTCGCTGCTCTGCCCTGGCATTTTGGAGGCAGGGTGTCCCCGAAAGACAGTGGAGCAGTTTGCTTGGCTTTGTTTCACTTCACTTTAATTATAAATATATCCAAGAAACACAACACACGTGGGAATTCCCGACAGCAAAGTCTCTTGCTCCACACATAAGAAACAGGCGTTGGAAAGGAAACGGGAACGGGGGGAATCAACACACAGAAACCCCAAATGCAGAGCCCTGCTGTGCTGGGAAAAGAGAGCTTTCCTCGTCTCTGACACCCCAGCAGTTTATTTCTAGTGCAAAAGTCCATAAATGTAAATAGGTAGCACCACCAACCTCTCCCCCCCCCCCGCCCCCTCCTCCGCCACTTGTTAAAATCTGGATCTTTTATTCATTGACATGACAGAGGCGGAGGAGGTCCCATCTGTGGCCACGCGCAAGGCGGCTTTTTCTGCGCCAGCACGCCCCCCCCCCCAGGGACCCCCTGGCTGCCCCAAGAGCTCGCTGAGACCCCACTCTCTTTCCTTCCACTCTGCTGACAGCCAGAGGAGACTCTCCTGTTGATTCCGTAGCTTTGTGACTTGAAAAGTGGGGTGCAATTATCTAGGCAAATAGAGACACAACTGCAACATATGCATTGCGGGGGGGGGTTGGACTAGATGACCCTTGATGTCCCCTTCCAATTCTGTGATATGCCTCCCCTTCCTGACCCCATCACTGTTTGAAGATTTATCCTTATTCCGCCCCTATCCCCCAGTTCTATGCTGCAATCATTTCTTCCAACATTCATCCCCAAGATTTTTTATTTTTGTTCACTAAGCCCCTTATACAGATAAGTGGAAGGTTGGCATCTGGCGCGTAGCTGTCAACTTTTCCCTTTTCTTGTGAGGAATCCTATTCGGAATAAGGGAATTTCCCTTCAAAAAAGGGAAACGTTGACAGCTATGATCTGGCGGCTGGCAAGGAATCCACTGCTGTTTGCCTCATTCCACTCCTCTTGGGTTTTCTGTAGCTCTGGCCACCAATCTCTGCTGTAAAAGTGGGTCAGATTCACCCATTAATTGTCATTTCTGACATGACCCTGGCGATGGTTCAGGATGCAGGTTTCTAGGCTTGTAGCCGGCCAGCAGGAGCTCAGGTGGCCGGATGTGGACCAGCGAATGGCAGCTGGATCTTGACAGCCTTGTGATGGGCTCCAAGTTCTGGAGTCCAGGAGGTGGGAAGGCAGCCTGTTCTGGGTGGGGCTGCTCTTCCCTGGAAAGAGCAGGATCATAGCTTGGGGAAAGTCCTGGATCCGCATTTGCCACCAGAGGTCCAAGTGGCTGAGAGCGCTTGTCCCCAGCTCTGGCCCCTTCTGGACAGAGGTAACTTGGTCACGGTCCTCTCTGCCCTGGCCCCTGAGATGTGCATTTTCAGGACCTCTGGCTTGTAATTTCATAGAATCCTAGCACTGTAGAGTCAGAAGGGACCCTGAGGATCATCTAGTCCAACCCTCTGCGGTGCAGGAATAGGCAGCTGTCCCATATGGGATCAAACCTGCAACCTTGGCATTATCAGCACCACACTCTAACCAGCTGTTTTTCATACTGAGTTTTGGATCATTGCAACCTGCACTGGGACCTGCTGGCGAAGAAGGGCAGGTAATGAATTTGATTTTTTAATTATTAACACTACTGCTGCTAATCATAATTTCATCTACTATCTTCATAGTTGCAGACAAAATCTCTTTCCACTGAGCACATTTTAATAACGGTGTATATGTGTTTCTTGCATTTATAGACCAGTTTGTCTCCTCAATCAAAATTGCCCTGTGAGGTAGGCCAGGCTGGAGTTGCTGCATTGGCTGGGGCTGTTAGTGGACCAAATGCCCTCATTGGCCTCTCCCTTGACAGGCCTGATCATCTCCCCTTGACAGCTGAGGTAGCCAACCAGGCCGGAAGGTCCTTGCTTGAAAAACACACAGTTGCTGGACTCACCCAATTCTACTGAACAGGAATATGAAAAGGAAGTGGATTATGGGAAGGGCTTGGTAGGCCAGCTTCAACGTTTCCTTCGTTTGTTGCAGGTATTTTATTTTCGGTAGAAACGGGACTCTGTTTTTGCACCTACACACACACAGCACAAAGGCTTCTGTTTCCAAAAAGGACAGGAGGGGGGCACAGTCTGATCTCTCCACCACTGTTCTCTGTGACATGGAGGGGAAGATAAAGGAAAAGCAGGACATTCCGGGATCAAATTAGAAACTGGAGTGGCTTCTGTAATTCCGGGACTGTCCCTGGAAAACAGGGACACTTGGAGGTTGTGTGCACCAGACGTATTTTGCCCCTGAAGACCAGTTGCTCAGGGTCACCGGTGGGAGTGGGCTGTGGAGCTCAGGTCTCCTTGTGGGCTCTGGCCAGCCACAAGGGAAGCCACACACTAGAGTGGGGGTGGTCTGGCCCAGCAACAGGGTTCTTCCAATGTCCTTAGTGTTGAATTTTAATTCAATATACCGAGAAAAACGCACAGAAAAGCTCAAGATACACGTTGATCTACCCACATGTAGTTGTTATCTCTGAGAAATGTAGAAAAGAACAGGATATATTTATACAAATTCTTCAAACTTACACAACCCTTTAAAAATTAGCTGATGAAGGTGAATGGATTGAAACAGGGCCCTGTCCTTGTTTCTGATCCATAATTGTCTTCTGACTTCTGCTCAGTGATCGAAACTAAGACCTTCACGTCAAACTTGACTATGGACTAACATGAACTTATCTCTACTCATAAACTCTTATCTCTAATTCTGTAACGAATTATAGTGTTATACATATCCTTATGAGTTCGAGTTTGTAATCCTTGTCAGAATACATACTTTTGAATGGATTAGTTTTTGTTACAATTGACTATTGATTTGTGAGTAGGGGCCACTCCCACTACTGAAACTTATATTGGCCTGAGTTCTTGGGGTGCTTTTGGCTGCCTTTCTGTATGTCAGATCAGGGGGGAAACAGAAACCCGGCTGCATTGTTATATCAAGTTGGAAAGAGACCCCACCATGTGTTAAGCAAGAGGCAAAAGGAAGCTCTGCTCCACCCCAGCCCCCAGCGCCCCCCCCCCCCCCGCAGGAGCCCTAGGGAGGGAGCTCCAGGCCTCATCCTCTGATCCCACTCCGGAAGCAGCAGCAGCAGCAGCAGCAAGAGGGTTTCTGGATCTCGGTGGGTCTCTGGAGTTTGGGTCAGATTCTGATATGAAAAGTGCTGTTGAAAAACAACAAGAACCCTTCAGCATTGGTGACCCACGGTCAGAAAAGGACATCAGTGAAGATGGGGAAGATGGGGATTTGCATCAGTGAAGATGCAAACAACAGGAGGTGGAAGCTGAGCTCCAGGCCTCCTTGTGGCTGAGAGAGACTCCAACTAGCTTAGGGAAAAATGTGCTCTCCTGGCTGAGACGCTTGGCAGCACAGCCAGGGCAGGCTGGGTGATGATGGGCTGCGTGAATCTGTCCTGGGGAGAGAAGGATGCCCAGGCTGAACTCAGCAGACTGTGTCCGAGAGCAAAAGCCCAGGGCGTCTCACGAGGCACCCGCTTCATCGCTCTGCATGAGGTGGGCAGGACTGGGGTGGATGGGACAAATGCTGAAGGGCAACCTCAGGCTACTCTCACCTCGATTGGCTTTCTTGGCACCCTCTGCTCTGAGAAAAGTCCCCCCGGAGCTCCTTGTTCCTGAGCCCAACAGCCCAGAGAGGGAAGGAAGGCCACGGCCGGGCAGTTCCCATTACCTGAGGAAGTCAGGCGCTCGAACGATCATGTGCTGGAAGTCTTCCAGGGACAGCTTGCCATCGTTGTCCAAGTCGGCTTCCTCCATCACCTTGTTGCACACCAGGCACACCTCCTCCGGGGTCAGCTCTTTGCGGGTCAGCTTGTTCACCGTCTTCTCCAGGTCGGATTTGCAGATGTAGTCGTCATCGTTGAAATCTGCAGATAGAGGAGTGCTTGGGGACCTCAGGGCAGGAGCAGGGAACAGCTCCACTGCCTCTCAACTTACACATAATCCCCTCAGAAGGTCAGATCCCTGCTTTGGTGGGGAGAGTAGGGCCAGAGCCATGGCAGGGGGAGGCCTGCCTATGAGGGCCTGTGGTGGGGGTGCCAGTGTTGCTTCAAGCCCTCTGGAAATGGGCTTCCTATGCTCAGGTGCACAGGGAAGTCTGCTGCAGTGTTTGTGGAGCCCCACAAAAGGTTGTGGGGCACCACAAACCACTTCCACACATGCACACACAGTGCAGATTCCCACTGCCCACTTGCCAGTAACTTCTTGGGCTTCCTTCAATGCTTTTGATAGATCACGGCAGGCAGAAATCCAGGGGGTGCCATTTCCCCTGTCACTTGATCTCTTTGCCCCTCTGGCCTCTTCTCCTGCCCTGCAGCTACTACACAAAGCCTCTTGTCTTGAAGAGCATTTGGCCAGGGCTGCCCCCAAGAGCCGCCTCTCTTCCTTGCCCATTGCTGGAGTGACTGGCAGCCAGTTGTGTGGCAATGCTCCTCTTCAAAGAGCCCAACTCCCAGGACCCCTCCCCTGAGGCTGCCACTCAACATTTTGGGGGCCTGAAGCTTGAATTGTCATGGGGGGCCCTTTGAAACCAGCAAGGAGGACTGGATAACCACTGTTATTTTATTCAGTGGGGTTGTTCCATGACAGATCACTGACCCTCAAATTTTGGGATTGTTGAAATAAATACAAAAAAAATTTAATTTTAATCAATAGGACTCAAATCAATGCAACTCAAATTGGGTCTAGTTTTAAGCAATGTAGACTGAAGTTGCTTCTGGGATCCTCTGGGATTAGGAGATTAGCATGATTACTTTCCTAGTAGATATTCCCCTGACCTCACCGTAGATTTTGAAGGCGTAATAAGCCTTGAGATCCCGAGGAGCCATTTCACTCATCACCGAGAACATATCCAGGAAGTCATCCAAGGTCATGTTGCCCTCCCCATCCTCGGAGAAGACCTCAGCGATGCGCTGCCGGAAGGGGTTGTCCTGAGGAAGGAGACGGGGTGAGAAGGAAACCAGCCCGGCTTCCGGGCCTCCTCCCCATTTCCCCCGGGGCAGCCTCACTTTGAGGGCAGTGAGACAGCTGGTGCCAGGCAGCTTCTCCCCACAGAGTCTCCCCTGGGAACTGAACCCCAGGGCCCCTGCCCACCTCCCCCTGTACCTTCAGCTCAGGCATGCTGCCAATGAGTTCATAGGGGAGCTTCACGTTGGGCTTCTTCGTGTAATCGAGCGGGACCAGCTGAGGGGCCAGGTCACGGTACCTGTCAAACAACCTGCAAGCAAGGAAAGGAGTCTTTCTCACCTGTGGGATGCAGGACCAGGTCGTGGAGGGAGGATGTGGCTTCTCTCAAGCATGCTGGACTGGCAGGAGTCAATCGTCACTGAGCAACATGCAAGGCGTCATCCAAGATGACTTGCACTGGTCCAAATATCAGGACAGCTCACATCTCTGGCCTTCCCACCAGGCAAGGCAGAAGAAAGGGAGCATTTGGCCAAGCAGCTCTGAAGGGGCCTCCTTTGCTGCTCTGTTATTTACAGTCAAATGCCTGGAGGCAAGGAGAGGTCAGCAAACCCAAGAAGTCTTCTTCTCAGCTGCTGCCTAGAGGGGGTGTCCTTCTCCCACAAAAAATAAAAAAACAGGGAGAGGAAGAACCGATCAAGGCTATGAAAATGTTAGGGGGACTCAGACTGCCGCAGAAGGGAAGTGATGACTCCACACAGGTCTGTGTGCGAGGAAGGAGAAGGGGGCACAGGTGCGTTTGTTTGGGGGTGGTTGTCTCTGTGTTTTGCTGATAATTCTGTACATTCAGGTACTTCTTCCCTGTACCACCCCACCAATTCACAACTGACAATGCTCCTGCAATCCTCGGCTCATTTACTTAGGTCCAGATCCCCAGACGCCATTGGATGCAGTAGGACCTACTTCCAAGTAAGCGTGCATTGGCACAGGAGGCCTAAGTGATTTTGTGCTCAGTCAGTTTTAAAGGGCATTTACCTGTTTGCATTTCCTAAAAGGTTTTGTCTAAATGTGCTTCTTGTGTTTGCTTTTGGTTTGTTGGGTTACTTACTGCTTTGTTGTTCCGACTTTGTTGTTGGTTGCCTCGAAACAGACATTTTTTAAAAAGTCAGGATATAAATCCTAACTAAGCTGGCAGCGTGATCCTTTGCCCCTGCCTGCTCAGAAGCGCAGGCCATTAAACTCAGTGGGATTTCCTCTTGGATTTGCATGCAGAGCACTGCAGCAGAAAGCGCTCACCAGAGGGGAAGTCTAAAAAGTGGGAGGGGGAGGGGGGTCTCCTCCTCCTCTGCCTCCTTTTTGCTTCCTTTGTTTACTCGGCAATGGGCTGTCATCAGAGAAAGTGGCAGAGAACAAAGAGGCAGAAGTTTCAAAAGGGCTCCCTATCAATAATGAATGCCTTATTCATGATACAATTATGGTCTTGGCTTCCATTCCAGACATGAAAACATGCCCATACTTAGGTTTCATCCATGCCCCTTTCACTCAGCCTGTGTCCCTTGCTACATGTCACACAGCAAATGGCAGAGGGGAGGGGGCGCATTTCTCCTGGGCTGGACGCCCCCCCCCTGCCTTGCTCTGAGACCCCTCAGCCTGTGGGCCTTGGGTCTCCCTTCCTGGGCACTTCTTTGTTTATCACTGCATTAGTATATCACCTTTTCTTTTGGGAGCTCAAAGCTGTGCCCATGGCTCTCCTATTCTAGCTTCATTACACCCCTGTGAGGTGGGCTAGATGGACAGGGAGAGAGGGGCTGCTAGCTGGATGTGAACTGGCTTCTCCCAAGGGGCCAAACTCTAACCACTCCACCACATTATCTCTGCAGAGTCTCAGCTGGGGGAGCTCCAGAGGCCACAGGAACCAAATGGTTTGGAGTTTATTTGGAAGTATTTCGAGTGTTTTGTGCTCAGCTCCTTTCCGCTTTCTCATTTGGAAGTCTCAAAGTTCAAAACTGAATAAACTTACTAAGAAGGAAACTATGACTCCCAAGGGAGTTCTAGCACCTTCTTCTGGATTGCCCAATGGCTCAGTTGTGTTGAGCGAGAGTCTTAAAAAGCCACTTGGAACCCCCTGATTTAGGCTTCTCTGCTGCGGGGACCCGAAACTGATCCTGCCACTTCCAGCCCCATTCAGCTCAGCAGAGGGGATTTCCAGAATGCGGAGCTGAAGGGCGAGCGGGGCCAGGCGCATTTCACCGCAAATGGGCACCTGCGAAAGGCAGCTTGGGGAAAGGCGGGGAAAGGCCGCTCTGCTTTAGCTGCCGCCCCCCCCCCCCGCCCGAGCTTTTAACAAAGGATAATTCTGACGCAGGTATTTGGATTCTGTAGCGAAACGCATAATCTCACCTGAGAATTTCTTTCCGTGTGAAGAACGTTGCATCCTGAAACAGAAAAGAAATATGAAATCAGGCACAGTCTGCGAAGTCTGGAGACCCTCGCCCTGGAGTGATTTCTGATCTGCTCGCAAAAATCCTCTCCTACCCCGCCCCCACCCCTGTGCTGCACAGACATTAGCCGTAAAAATAAGCTCTTTGAATCCAGGAAAAGGCAGGTTGTTGGTGCTTTGACTCCATCTCCTGCTGCTGCTTATGGGCTCCTGTACGGACACACTCCTCGCAGGGCAGCGTTCACACATGGCATTCGCACTCGTGTGGCTTGTCTGCATGTTGACTTGAAAAAGCAGCTGCTCCCGCTTCCTGCCCAGCATTAGCAAAGCTCTGGTGAGCGCGCAGGCAGGGAAGCTCCCGCGCTGCGTCCGCAGGTGCTCTTACCTGATAGGCGTCCAGCTGCTCCGGAGTGAAGATGGTCTGCTTGTTACCCATCTCTGAGCCCTGGGCCCCCTCGTCCCATGGCTCCTGCCCCTGAAGCTGCCCTTCGAGAGAGGCGTCTGGCTGGGGAGGTTAGGAAAAGCTCCAGCAATCGGGCTCTCCGGGAGTGGAGGGGATCAGGTATCGCCCGCTTGCTCTCCTCCATGGACCTCCGGATCATAATAGAGGCATTTCATCAAATCTTCAGTCCAGGTGCATGTCCAGCATCACTCACCTGCTGCCTGCGGCGCGCGCCGGCCCCGGAGGGCTCAGGTTACGCCGTGGATGCCAAGGCCCGCTCCCGGCTCGCTCTGTGCGCAAGCGAAGGGGCTGCTGCGCGCGGACGGAGCGGCTTCAGCTCGGCTCCGTGGCGCGGCCTGGCGGTCTCCCTCCTGCTGCCGGGAGGTCTCCCTGCTTCGCCCTCAGCATCTCCCCAAGTGGACTGGAAGAAAAGTGGCTCTGAGCAGCCCTGCCTTGCCCCAACCTCCCAATGAAAATATGTTCGGCCCCAGAGAGAGATATAGGGAGATGGCGGGAGGGACCCCCCCCCTCTCTCTCTCTCACAGACACACACACACACACACACTGCCCACATGGCTGTGCATTTGCAGCCAGCAGCCGCACATCTGGTTCGCCGAAACAGGGAATTCAAAATCTCTGAAAACGTCAACACACTTGTTTATTTATCTATTTATTTGTTTCATTAAAATGTATACACCACTTGACGGTAAAAAAGAAAGAAAGCTCAAAGCGGTTAGAAAAGAATAAAACAAGAAAATTATCAGTAAAGACAGTTCACAACAACTATTTAATGTATTAAAAAAAAAATCAAAATCAGAGATAAACTAAAAGCAGATTAGAACACCCCCCATCAATCTCGATATCTGGCTAGGCTTTTCTAAAGTTGTTGGCAGGAGCTGAAAAGAGCACCACTGCCTGATAGGGAGTTTCAAAATGTAGCTGCCGCCGCACTAAAATATTAATTTGTTACGAATGCAGAAGTATGATGTGGGAGTTGTAGCTGTACAAGTTTTGCAGATTGAAGTGATCAAGTGATCATATATGGGGCTTGGTGATCTCACAGCAAGGTGATTGTGGCCAAAACTTGGGCCTTGACCAGCATTTCTCCCATTGCTGCCACCACTTCTGACTTCTGACTGCTCAGCCTCAGACTGATGCCGGCAACTTATTTAAACAGAGACAGATGAGGGCACATGCAGCAGCACAAGGGCACCTGGCCAGATCACTAGCCAGCATTGTTTGCATTTGGAACTACAATGGTATCTGATCAGCTTCAAGCCTTTGACGTTCTTTCTTGATTAATGAAAATATTCTTGGCAACCCGCAAGCTTAACACGAGTCCACAGCGTGATGCAGCAGCAAAAAAGGCCAATGCTATTCTTGGCTGCATCAACAGAAGTCTTGTGTTTGGATCAAGGGAAGTCATTGTTGTTGTTTAGTCGTTTAGTCGTGTCCGACTCTTTGTGACCCCCTGGACCAGAGCACTCCAGGCACTCCTGTCTTCTACTGCCTCCCGCAGTTTGGTCAAACTCATGCTGGTAGCTTCAAGAACACTGTCCAAGCATCTCGTCCTCTGTCATCCCCTTCTCCTTGTGCCCTCCATCTTTCCCAACATCAGGGTCTTTTCCAGGGAGTCTTCTCTTCTCATGAGGTGGCCAAAGGATTGGAGCCTCAGCTTCAGGATCTGTCCTTCCAGGGAGCACTCAGGGCTGATTTCCTTCAGAATGGATAGGTTTGATCTTCTTGCAGTCCATGGGACTCTCAAGAGTCTCCTCCAGCACCATAATTCAAAAGCATCCATTCTTCGGCGATCAGCCTTCTTTATGGTCCAGCTCTCACTTCCATACATCACTACTGGGAAAACCATAGCTTTTACTATACGGACCTTTGTTGGCAAGGTGATGCCTTTGCTTTTTAAGATGCTGTCTAGGTTTGCCATCGCTTTTCTCCCAAGTCATAGTCCGGCTGTATTCTGCCTTGACAGACCACACCTGGAAAACTGTTCTGGGCACCATAATTTAAGAAGGATGTTGACAAGCTGGAACGTGTGCAGAGGAGGGTGACCAAGATGATCAAGGGTCTGGAAACTACACCTTATGTGGAATGGTTGAGAGAGTGGGGTATAATTTGTCTGGAAAGCGGGGGACTGAGAAGAGAGATGATCGCCATCTTCAAATATCTCTAGGGCTCCCACATGGGAGGCTGAGCAAGCTTTTTTTCTGCTTCTCCAGAGGGCAGGATCCAAGCTGATGGATTCAAACTACAAGAAAGAAGATTCCACTTAAACATTAAGACAGTAAGAGCTGTTTGACAGTGGAATGGTCTCCCTTGGAAGGGGGTGGACTCTCCTTCCTTGGAGGTTTTAAAGCAGTGGTTGGATGGCCATCTAGCAGGGAATTTTTTTAAAATAATCCCTGACTGGTGGCTACCCAGCCTCTGGTGAAATGAGTCCACAGAAGGAGAGTCCACCACCTTCCAAGGGAGCCCCCTATACTGTGAAACAGCCTTTACTGCCACAAAGTTATTTCTGATTCAGGTAGGTAGCCGTGTTGGTCTGACACAGTCAAAAAAAATAATTTAAAAATCGTCCAGTAGTATAAGCTGGGTATAAGCCTTCGTGTGCATGCACACTTCTTCAGATACAACTTCTTCTGTTGTATCTTCTTCTTCTGTTGTAAAAAAAGGGGGGGACACGGGTGGCGCTGTGGGTTAAACCACAGAGCCTAGGATCAGAAGGTCGGCGGTTCGAATCCCCGCAACAGGGTGAACTTCCGTTGCTCTGTCCCTGCTCCTGCCAATCTAGCAGTTCAAAAGCACGTCAAAGTGTAAGTAGATAAATAGGTACCGCTCAGGCGGGAAGGTAAGCGTTTCTGTGCGCTGCTCTGGTTTGGCAGAAGCGGCTTAGTCATGCTGGCCACATGATCTGGAAGCTGTACGCCGGCTCCCTCGGCCAATAAAGCGAGATGAGTGCCACAACCCCAGAGTCGGCCATGACTGGACCTAATGGTCAGGGGTCCCTTTACAATTACCTTTAAGGTGCTACTGGACAGTTTTTTAAGGTTATTCCTGTTTGTTTTAAACCACATTATTGGGAGGTGGGGTAGTGGTGTCAGTCTATATCACAACCGAGTGCCTTCTGATTCCTGGGTCCAGCAAGGGTGAAATTCTAATGGAAGATTCAATTGTTGGAGGAGGCAGGCAAGTTTCCTGCTGAGTTAATGGCCCTAAGTACTGCCATTACTATAACAAAGGACGTTTTTCTGTGTGAGGGGGCAAATGGGTGCCCCCCCCACCTGGCTGGTGGTGAGAAAGACAAAGGCCAGAGCTGTGTGGGTGAGATGGGCTGGGGGCAGGCAGCAACTAGAGACCAGATCCATGCTGAATTCTTGCTAGAATCCAGGATTGTGGCAATGGGAAAAGCAAGACCTTCTGGGGTGCCGTGAGCCCCTCCATCTTAGGCTCAGGCTGTCTCTATATGCAAATAAACCCTATATCCTGAAGACAGAGCCTGCAACCCCAGGAATCTCGCCCTGCTTGGAGACTGGGGGGGGGGGGGGTCAGCAATAGCACAGATGGAAGGGGAGGCTTCTGGGTGACATATTATTATTATTTATTAAATTTCTATACGGTCCTTCACGATTTACAGTATAAAGCCACAAAAAGGCATACCATAAAAACGAACATTCCTTTCCCAGCTGGTTTTGTGGCGCTGCAGCCGGGGGTCCTAAAGAAGGCAAGGGCCCAACAGAGGGTACTTTGGGGGGGGGCAAGGGAGGCCTCTGGAAGGGCTGGTTGGAATGTTGAGGGCGGCCTCTCTTTTGAGCAATCTTCCTATTAGGAAAATGTACATATCTCAACACGTGTTCGTAAGGTTGTAAGAATTTCTCAGAAACTGGGGTTCCACATACATGGCTACCAAGGTGCCAAGGCAATTCCCCCCCCTTTTAAGTAAGTATTACTATTGAAAGTTTATTTTACATAGAATACAATAAAATTCAAACCATAGCAAAGACAATAAAAGTATTATTAGCAGCCAAAGATCACATTTTGACGTTTCAACTTGCGCAACAGCTCCCCCTGCAGGAGCGTCCGCTGGTACTGCAGGCATGCTCCCGTTTTCTTGTAAGCCGCCCGGAGCGTGAGAGAAATGCTCCATCTATGGCGCGCACCTCGGCTTTTGTGAATGAAAAGGTACAATTCATGAATGAAAGCCGGGCCCAGATATTATGCGGAGTGGAAAAGAGGTAGTTCGGCCATGTTTCGGCCCTGGCTGACCTCAGAGACACTTCTCGAGTAGCCAGGAACTCCTGGATGGGCTGCTGATGGGTCACCAATCTGCAAACTGGGTGGGAGAGTATTTGTCATGAATGGGGGAAGGTTGGTGTCCAAGGACTCCGGGGCGAGAGTATTTGCCTCCCGGCTCTCCTCTCGTGGGGAGGGGGCGTGTCTGGCGCGCAGGGGGCGGGGCGTGAGAAGCAAAAGGCGCGTTCATGGTCTCGGCGGGTCCGGAGCTGGATCCTCCTCGGACCGGGTGAGCTGCCTCCCCCGGCTCCCTGGTGCTGCGGGGCAAGCGCCTTGGTGTGGTTCGGAGGAGACTTTCCCCGGGCAGGAGGGAAGGAGTCGGCTGTTTTGGAGCCCTGGCTGTGATGGAGCTGCGAGGTATTCCTTTTCTTTCCCTCCTTTTTCACTTTAACTCACTGTAATATATATGCATAAGGGAAAGAGGTTTTGACTGGTTTTAGGTAGTTTTGCAGGGTGCATCCGTGCACCCCTTTCAAAGTGTTTTGACGAGCGTTTTTTGAGAGAGTTCTGGAGGAGCGAGGCGAGGAGCCTTTTATTGCCTGCTGCCACCTCCCCCGGGAGGCATCGTGGCCCCGCAGGAAGGGAGGGAGGGCAAAGGGGGGGTTACTCGGGGGCAGCCAGCGGGGGGAGAGGGGTGCTTCCGTGGCCAGCAGCACCAGGAGGGCCCAGCGGGGGAACGACGACGGGACCCCCGTGTCTTAGGACGTGGGAAGCGGCAGAAGAAGGGGGAGGGTTCAAGCGGAGCTTTGATGGCCATCTGCGTCGTGTGACCTCGTAGAGATTCCTGCATTGCAAGGGGCTGGACTAGATGACTCTAGGGGTTGTATAGACTTTTGAAATTGCCCACCCTGTAGCCAGAGACCACCCCCAAAACATCATGCATACATCACAGAAAGAGGCAGTCTGCAGCAGAAATCCTCATATGCAATCATAAGGTCACTGATTGCATTGCCTGGACAGCCCAGCCATTCTTTTGAATACTTTAATTCCTGAATCCAGGTTACAGGCTCATCCTATTCATGCACAAATATGCCCTTAAGACGGATAAGCAAAAGACAATGGAGAGTATTTCCCCGTTTTCTTCCTCCTTGCAGGAAAATATATTTATGAATGAGACCTTAGAATTCCTGTAACACTACAATTCTGTTATCAGCTTTCCTGCTTCTTGCAGAGGCTTTCTCCTGCCACCAAACCACTCCTCCAGTCTCTGGCCAAGGGAGGGAGCAGTTCAGAAGGCAGCCAGTCAAGAGCCCTTCCCTGCCGCCCATAAAACCTCTCTAGGTGTGTGCAATATACTGCGGTCCTCCTGGGCTCCTGTGCAGGATTCCTAGAAAGGACAGGAAATAAAGGTGGAGGCGGCAGACCCTCCAGAGCAAAATCCTCTCCCTTGCAAGTCCCTTCCTGCCTCTCTTTTGTGCAAGTGAAACCTCAGTAGTGCCTTCTGGGATTTGGCGAGTCTCCTCTCTTCCCCCTAATAAGGAAAAAATCTGGGGTGAGAGACTACTTAACAGCCCAGCTTGTCAGCTTGTCCCCTGCAGATTCATGCAGTCAGTAAAGGAAGGAAGTTTGAACCAAGTAATTTGGAGCAAAACAGCGGTCAGTAGACCATGATCTTTATTGTTGCGCAACAGGTTCCCACAGGAGCAAGAACCCCAAGCAAGGGGGTGACATTGACTTTTAAAACTTCCCATGATATCCTAGAATACAGTTCGTACAGCAGCATTGATACGTCATCCTTACATCACTGACATGTCACCAAAGGGGAGGAGTACAGAGGGATTGAAAATTAGCGTAGGCCAAATATGTCTAGGCATGTCACTGGGTCCAAAATTAGCATAGGCAGACATCTCCCAACACCTCTTAAGTAGCTATCACCAAAGAACAATAGAACGCTTTACAGATCCTTGTCCTGGGGCAAGTCTGGGGATGAGCTGTTGGGATTCTATGCTCAGCTATCAGCACGCCAATTGCCACCCTTGGGCACTCCCTGGGTGGGGTGTTGGGTATGTGCCCTCACGCTTGAGGGATAATGGCAGGAGAGAAAGGTAAAAGGAATCCTTTCCTCTGAGGGCAAAAATGGCCTTGGAATGGAGGAAATTGGTCCAGGGGTTGATTTTATATGATTTTATATGATCTTCCCTAAGCTGTCAAGTCGAAAGGATACATTCAGGCACAATATTTGTAACATTGTAACAAGTGTAAAGATGTGCCCCCCCCCCGGTTTATTTCCATAGTGCCCCACAGGGGGCCTGGGATAGAATGGGGGTCCCAGAGGTGCAGGGCACATACGAAACTTGGCAGAAGATCAAGGGATTCATTCTGATCTCTTGGAGCATTCCTGAGAGCCTAGATGGATGAGCAAGACGCAGCTGACCCCGAAGCAGAAAGAGGCCATGCCCTACAAATTGGGAACAGTGGGGAATTTTTGGGAAAACTCTATGCAGAGGATCCTGGGTAAGGAGGACACCCTTAGCTCAGATGCACAGATCCAGCAGTTCTGTTAACAGGAAGCCGCCTCACCTTAACTCGCCTTCTGAATGTTGCTTGTGTTATTTATCAGTTGTTGCAGTTTTATTTGTATACTGGTCTTTGAATGGTAAAAGAGGCTTCTAAAACAGTGGCTGGGATTCACGTCACCAGCCTCATCAGTTGCACAATGGCGCTTCCCCCCGCCCCACTCCCATGTGCCCACTGATGTTGGTGGTTCCACCCCAGAAATGGAACACAGGGAGAGGAGAGAGGGGATGCTTTCATCGGGCAATCTGGAATGCCACACATAATGTGGAGTTCCACCACTATAATTAATGCCCATCATTAAAATACACAATTGTTAACGGAAAAATCCGATGGCTCCCTTGGACAAAAACAAAGACACCAACCAGGATAACTTGGAGCAAAACAGCAGCCTGTAGGCTTGGCCTTTATTGAACTGTTGCAGCAGGGTGTTCCCCTCACTCGCAGGAGAGAGGAAAGACACAGAAAAATGGTGTGCAAGACCTTATAAAGACTTTTGAAATTGCCACCTTGTAGATCAAGACCACCCCCAGAAACATCATACATACATCACAGAAGGGGTGTAACCTAAGACCACCCCTCAGATACATCATACCTACATCACAAAAAAGGCGGTCTAAACAGAAATGTTAATGTTTTTTTCCTCCTGTCCTTGTTTATCTCCTGTCTGGCAGGTTACTTGATTGGATTTCCTGGGTAGCCTGGCCAGTCTTTTGTAATGATAAATACTTAGTTCTTGGGCCAGGTCACAGGATCACACCCTATTCAAACACAGACATACCCTTAAGACAGGATTTGTTAAGGAAAAGACAATGGGGAGGCTTTTCCATTTTCCTTTGAACTTGCAGAGGAAACATTTGGTCAGTTTGGGAATCAAAATGGTTCCAGGTCGGTCTTCCTGTGCTGATCTATGTATGTGCTTGGTTGGTGCACTTATGAACATTTAACATATATCTAACCCTCAAAATTCCCATCACACAATAAAATAATTCCATTATAACGTTAAAAGAAGCACCCATAATTAAGATGTGCAGCGAAACAATCCCATGAAAACAATGCAGCAATTAACAGAGCAATATGTAATAAATAAATATTTGTGCTGTCTAAGAGGAAAACTTTTCCCTTTTTCTGTTAGGGTCCAATGTGCTTTGAAGATATAGCTGTTCATTTCACAGATGAGGAGTGGACTCTGCATAAGGAAGTCATGGAGGAGAATAATGGGATCATGGACTCTACCGGTAAGTCTCCCTGTTTGACCATAATATCTGCTTTGAAATTCAATACATATCTACATGTGATGAAGGTCCACTATTTTGATGGGGCTCAATATTGCTGCCTACAACACCTGGAATTCTAACATCACACTGCTCACCTTGAATGGAGGGCTGTTTACTGTTTTGTCTGCAAATATTCTTATTCTTATTTATTCCATGTATACACAGCCCTATATGCGGAAGTCTCAGGGCAGTTCACAAACAAGACCACAACATAAAAACAAACCAAAAACAATAACCCCCCCCCCAAAAAAAACCCCAAAAGAGGCTTATTCTAAAAGGGTGTTGGATGTCAATAAGATCAACCAAAGGTCTGGTTAAAAAGGAACATTTTTGCCTGGTGCCTAAAGGTGTATAATGAAGGCACCAGGTGAACTTACCTGGGGAGAGCATTCCACAAAGAGGGAGCCACTGCAGAGAAGGCCTGTTCTCATGTTGCCACCCTCTGGACCTCTCGAGGAGGAGGCACACAAAGAAGGGCCTCAGAAGATGTTCTCAGTGTCCAGGTAGGTTCATATGGAAACAGGTGGTCCTTGAGGTATTGTGGTCCTGAGCTGTTTAAGGCTTTATAGGTCAAAACTAGCACTTTGAATTGGGCCCAAAAACTAATTGGTAGCCAGTGCAGTCGGACCAGGATTGGTGTAATATGCTCAGACCATCTTGCTCCGCTGAGCAACCTGGCCGCTGAATTCTGCACCAGCTGAAGTTTCTGAACAGTCTTCAGAGGCAGCCCTATGTAGAACGCATTGCAGTGATCTAACCTTGAGGTTACCAGAGCATAGACAACAGTAGTTAGGCTATCCCTGTCCAGATAGGGGCATAGCTGGGCCACCAGCTGAAGATGATGGAAGGCACTCGGGGCCACCGAGGCCACCTGAGCCTCGAACGACAGCAAAGGATCCAGGAGGACCCCCAAGCTATGAGCCTGCTCCTTCAGAGGAAGTGTAACCCCATCAAGAGCAGGTGGCCTTCCAGCCATCTGGTCTAGGGTACCACCCACTACCAGAGCCCCAGTCGTATCTGGCTTGTGCTTACTGGATTGAGCATACTGCTGACAACATGCACCAAACCTCCAGATAACCCCACCCAGCAGTTTAATGTAGATGTTAAACAACATGTGGGATAGGATTGAGCCCTGTGGAACCCCACATTGATGGTTCCATGGGGCTAAAAATCATTCCCCAAGTAACACCCTCTGGGAACAACCATCCATGTAGGACTGGAACCACCTCAAAGTGGTGCCACCCACCCCTAGTTTGGAGAGTCGCTTCAGAAGGATACTATGGTTGATGGTATTGAAAGCCGCTGAGAGGTTGAGAAGACTTAACAGGGATATGTTTCCCTTGTCTCTCTCTTGACAGAGGTCATCGTTCATGGTGACCAAAGCAGTTTCTATGCCAAAACTGGGCCTAAACCCCAACTGAAATGGATCCAGAAAATCAGTTTCTTCCAAAAGCACCTCGATCTGATCTATGACCACTCGCTCTAGAACCTTGTCCAGGAAAGCGAGATTAGCAACTGGCCGTTAGTTAGTTAGGTTTTCTGAATCCAGGGAAGGCTTCTTAAGGAGTGGTTTTACCACTGGCTCCTTCAAACAGGCAGGGACTACCCCCTCTCATAAAGAGGCATTGATAATCTCCCTGGCCTAGCCAGCTGTTGCCTCCCTGCTGGTTTTTATCAGCCAAGATGAGCAAGGGTCTAGAGCCCAATTGGTCACCCTGACGGATCCGAGCACCTTGTCCATACCCTCGAGCCTTAGCAACTGAAACTGAGCCAACACAACAGGCCTAGACTGTGCTCTGGACACCCCTCCAGTTATGCTTTTTTAGGCCTGATCAGGCTGCTCTGAACTGCCCAGGCCTTTTTAAATGTAGGCTTCAAAGTAGGGATGTTGAAGTAGCTTCTGTCAGGTTCTTTGTTATTGGAGATGGAGGGGATGCCATGATTGGGTCAAACAAAATCCATCACACAAAAGAGCTTGGCTTTAAGAATCTCAAGTTCCCATAAGTATGTATGTTAAGGCCAGTTAACAAAGGCAGTGAACCCTGCAAGAAGACATCACATCTAATGCCCCTCAGTTTTTCCTCTATCAAAATCATTCATTAGCATTGTTCAATAACTGAGGGCTCCATTTCTTCCTGGGACTATAATCTGTTACTCCCTTCATTGTAGGTGGTGATGAATTGGACATTAAGAACAAGGGAAACCACGGCAAAGTCCACATAGTGGAGAAACCATATAAGTATTCAGAGTATGGCGAGAACTTCATTCAGAGCTCCCGTTGCAATCAAACAAATTCCATTGGGAAGAAATCCTATCAGTGCTTGGAATGTGGAAAGAGCTTCAGTAAGAAGGGCACACTCATAGTCCATCAAAGAATTCATACAGAGGAGAAACCATATCTTTGCATTGAATGTGGTAAGAGCTTCACCCAAAAGGGAAATTTCACTTGCCATCAAAGAATTCATACAGGGGAGAAACCATATAAATGCTTGGAATGTGGAAAAAGCTTCACCCTAAGTGGAACTCTCACTTCCCATCAAAGAATTCATACAGAGGAGAAACCCTATCAGTGCCTTGAATGTGGTAAGAGCTTCAGTAAGAAGCACACACTTATAGACCATCAAAGAACTCATACAGGGGAGAAACCGTATCAGTGCCTGGAATGTGGAAAGAGGTTCAGTCATAAGTCCAATCTTTCTTCCCATCATAAAATTCATACAGGGGAAAAACCGTATCAGTGCTTGGAATGTGGAAACCGGTTCAGTCAGAGTGCCCATCTCACAACCCATCAAAGAATTCATACAGAGGAGAAACCATATCAGTGCTTGGAATGTGGAAAAAGCTTCCGTAAGAACTGCCATCTCACTGCCCATCAAAGAATTCATATAGGGGAGAAACCATATCAGTGCTTGGAATGTGGAAAAAGTTTCAGTCGCAGCACCAGTCTCACTTCTCATCACAGAATTCATACAGGGGGGAGTGACCATTTAAATGCTTGAAATATGGGAGTTACTTTATGGAAGCACAAAGTTCCATTGAAATGAAAACAGTGGAAAGAGGTTCAGTCACAACACCCATCTCACTTCCGATCAAATAAGCCACAGTGGGGCATAACCATAGAAATGGGTATCTACAAATTTAATTTTAGGAGATTGTGATTTGTCTGCAGGCAAGGATTGCAACAGTGTTTATGTCCTTCAGAAACACAGCAAAGAAGTCAATGTTGTCTCTACAAGCATGGAGTGAAAAAGCCTTGCTGAAATTGAGATACGCTACATCTACAGCATTCCCCTGAACCACCAATGTTGTACCTTTATCATAGTAACCTTTTCCAAATGCTCACTGGCTGACTGTTTATCTGTTCTAGGACCTTTTCCTGGTACCAATGTCAAGCTCACTAGTTTTTCAGTTAATCTAGGTCTTATTTTTCTCCCTTTTTGAAGATGGGAACAACATATTCCCTCCTCCAGTTTGCAGGGACCTCGCCTGTTCTCCAGGAATTCTCAAAGATCATAGACAATGGCTCTGAAATTACATCTGCAAGCTCCTTTAATAACCCTTGGATGCAGCTCATCAGGCCCTGGAGATCTGAATTCATTTAAAGTAGCCTGGTGTTCCCTTACTACCTCTTTTCATATCTTGGGCTTCAGCTCCCTCTTCACATCATTTATTCTGTTACCACCAGGTTGGGCATCACTTTCCTTTTGGGTAAAGACAGAGGCGAAGAAGGTGTTGAGTAGTTCCACCTTTTCTCTGTCACCCAACAGCATTTCTCCATGTTCCCCATGCAGAGGACCTATCACTTGCTTGCTCTTTCTTTTGCTTCAAACATAGCCGAAAAAAATCCTTTTAAAAATTATTTTTAACTTTTCCTGCAAGCCTGAGCTCATTCTGAGCTTTAGCCCCCTGCAACTGTATACTCCTTTGTGATTTTCCCTTTCTTTCCTTTCTTAGAAATGCCCTTCTTGAATCTCAGCTGATCTGTAAGCTCCTTATGCAGCCATCCTGGTATCTTCAGATGCCTCCCACTTTTCTTTCTTATTGGAATTGTCTGCATTTGGGCCTTTACCTTTTAGAAACTCATCCATTTTGGACTCCCTTCTCTTCTGAATATTTCTGACCATTGGATCTCACCCAGTGGCTCCTTAAGCATTATAGGAACCTCCAATTCTTTATTCATTTCTTAACACCTGCATATCAAATTGATAACAAATATTCATGAAAAATAATTGTGGGGTTTTTGTTGTTGTTCTAGTATCTCGGGGGGGGGGGGGGTCCTCAGAAGCTGAAAATGCTGCTGGTCCAAACAATGTTGTTTAACCAATGTTGTAGCTGTAAACATTGCCATTGGGTTACATCTGATTGCTGATTTTTATCTCGTAACACAGTGTTGGTTAAAAATTCATCTTCAGCATCCATCAGTTGATTCAAAGTCAAAATACTTGCTTCCGTCCAATCTTTCCGTATCACCATCTTTCCCCAATTTTTAAAGTTGGATATCCCTATAAAGTCAATATAGCATGGGAAAATTGGCCACATCTTTTTTTTATTAGACATTCCATAACTTTATAACTGACATAATTCTTTCCAAAGTTCTAATGTATTTCGATCCTAATGCTGTCCATCCAACCAAAGGTGCTATGTATGTATATTCCAAAGTTGCCTAAATGGGGAAATTAACACCAGTTGCTGGTGTCCAGTATTTAACGCCTTACATTGTTATAAAACTACCAGGAAAATTAGATGGGGGAAACCCTCTTGTCACTCAAGATTCCCCAGGGAAGGTACCTTGTTGGTCAAGGGAAGAACCAAGGGAATGCAGAGCAAAGACACCAGTAAGCCAGATCCTTATTCAAAGAATACTGTGGCAACAGCAAAGGAAGGAAGGAGAGACCCGCAACAAAAGGGTTTTACATTTTATACCTTTGGATTTGGGTCAGTTCCTGCTGGTGCAAGAATCATTTGTTCTCAGAAACAATGGCGCAGTTTAGTCTGTGTGATTTTCCCAGAAGCTACAAAAAGCCTGGGCTGTTTACATCAGTTGCAAGGACATGTTGAAGAATGTTACCCGGACGTGCACAGCTCCTGGACTGAACTGTGGGAACTGTCTTAGTCTGATCTCTGCCTTCGAACTGTGAAGATGTTAGCAGAGGGTCTGGTAGCCTATGAGACTGCTAAGCAGACCTCTACCAGGACTCCGATAGAAAAAATGATTTGTGTATATCATCTGTAACCATTACGCTTAATGCCAACATTAAAAGACCTATCTCTCCTTTGGATGTTTCCTGAGTTTTATTTTCTTCACTCCATGCTTCACTCTGCTAAATGGGGCCAGGGTCTTTGAAAGCATGCCGGTCCCAAGGAAAAAAGTTTGAATTGCCTAAGAAAACTCCTAACAGGCTGTGGTGGACTGTTGATACCGCAACAGGTTATGGGAGTTTGGATATGGCAAATATCCAACAGTTCCTTGGTCAAGGTGACCTCCCTAAAAAGGCCATGGTTATGTCACCAAGAGGTGGTACAAACAGATAGGGTAATTTACAAGGCACAGCTCAAATCAATACATTCCAGGTGTTAAGAAATTTTCCAGTGTAAAGAAAATACAAGTTGATTACATTCAGAACATCCCTTTTCAAATATTGAGCAAAATTTACTCGCTGATTTCACATTTACAAAGATGCATACAATTATGTTTCATTTTAGAGCTGGAAGGCGGGGGGGGGGGGAATAAATGACATCTGAAGTCTCCAGTCCATTGTAAGAGTTCCTGGGACTATGTGCTAGGAGGAATATTCCACATGTCCTTCATGCCTGTATTGGGAAGTTTTGGTCTTCCCCATGTGAGTAAGTGAGAAACAAACCTTTATTTAACTGTATTTCAGCGAGAGTGTGAGCTTTCCCCCTTTAGAAAGGTTCCTCTAAATAGGTGCCCCCCTGTTTTATGAGGCTCCTTCTAAGTGTTCTGAATGTTCCATTGCGGTTGCTTATCAGACACAAGAGGTGGCAATGTTGAATTTTTAGGAATATTTCTGTTTGACAGCTCAGGAACCAGTTTTCCTTTACTAAAATACTGCATTGGTCAAATGCCTGCTTGGGGAGCTGTGGGTTTGGGTGTGTTTATCTCCACACATCCCTTATGCGGGTGCAATTTTTATAACAACAGTAAGCTCCAGATTCAGAATACTGAATCCGTCCTCATTAATTTGTAGTTGCATTTTCTGTAAATATATTATTGGAATCAAAAACCCCATAGAAAATTTCTAAACAAAGAATTTCTTTTCTGAAAATACTTTATAGATATATGAACTGGAATTCCTCTCAGAATATAAATTAATATGTAATGTTCTTTTTGAGAGCATTCACCTTCCCTCCAGGATGAGGCTTTTAAAATAGATAAATAAATATTTTTTTATTAAGATATTCCCATAATACAGTAAAATTATAACCGCAGAAGATACAAGATTATAACTACAGATGAAAAAAAGAGAAACAGAAAAAAAGAAAGGGATATTAAAGATAAAGAAAGGAAAAAGAGAAAGAATAATACAATGAAAAACAGAAAGAATCATTAGCGAAAGACAGAATTTTTTTTCCCCACCTGCCAGTTACATTAAAAATTATGATTATTTTAAGCATTTGGTCCATAGGAACATCCATCTCTTTCCTTTGTAGTGAAGACCAGAATAAAGAGCACAAAACATGATTACTATGCAGTCCAGTCCAATCTTCTTCATGATCTTCTGGGGAAAATTTCTTAAAGCTCTAGCACTCCCTGCTGTGTCTTCAGTTCTCCAAAGGCGCACAGACCCTGGCTGAGGGTGAAGACTCCTGGAATCCCATGCGTGACTCAGTGGGCGTTGGGGTGGTTGATAACAGTATTAAGAATAAGCAGTCAATACAAAATGCCAATGCAGTAACAAGAAGAGCTTAACACAAGGATGTAGGAAAATCTTATGTCTTCTCACAGGGGCCAACCAGATCCCCTAAAGGGAAGAAGCCAATAATAATAATAATAATAATAATAATAATAATAATAATAATATTTATTATTTATACCCTGCCCATCTGGCTGGGTTTCCTGGGCAAGACAGTTCCATGGGTTAATTCTGTGCTGTGTGAAGGAGGACTTTCCTGGCGTCAGTCAGTGGCAATGATGCTTCTGAATCCCATTTGCTGGAAACCACAGGAGGGAAGGGTGCGCTTGTGTTCTGCTTGCGGGTTTCCCATTCTGGACATCTGGTTGGACACTGCGAGGACATGATGCTGGTCTACATGGGCCACTGGCCTGATCCAGCAGGCTCCCTCTAGGTTCTTATGTTGTGCTCTCATTTCTGGCAAGTCACAGCCAGTTCAGACCCTTGTGAGGAACAGTTGAAGGAGCTGAGGAGGTTTGGCCTGGATAAGAGAAAGCTGGGAGGTGATATGAGACTTACCTTAAAGGGTTGTTGCATGGAAGATGGAGCAAGCTCGCTTTCTGCTTCTCCCGATGGTAGGTCCCCCTGCGCCTCCAGTGAAGAGCATCATGGGACAGTGCTGGGGTAGACCTCTCTTTGCCCAAGACCCTGGAGAGCTGCTTCCTGCCAAAGCAGACTCCATTGGGCTGCATGGACCAGCATTCCGATTCAGTCTTCACTGGCAGTAGGGGGTTAACGGCCAGACAGCTAGCCAGCCTGCCTAGCCTTTTCTCTTCCATTCCTTTCTCAGCCCAAGAGCCACATTCCCTTCTGAGGAACCTTCCAGGGGCCACATGTGAGTGATGGGCAGGACCAGAGATAAAAGTAGGTGGAGCAATGAATGTAAATGTTAGCTTTGCACAGTAGGCAAGGTCTGAAAGAGCCATGATCAGACACCTTTCTTTCTTTCTTCCCTAAAAATTTCATTAGATTTTCATAACTTTTAACGAATTAACTTCAGACTTTAAACTTATTATATAACTTGTATAAAGCGATGGATGTGTGACATAGCTAAAGTGGAAAGTGATAGGGGAAAAGCAATGAGGAGTCACTGGCCCTTGACCTGTCCAGGTGTGGCATTCAGGGGGTGGGACCTCAAGTCAGCAAATAGCGAGCCACATCCGTTGGTAACTCCAGGCCACTGCTGAGACACCTTGTATGTTCGGCTTCCACGGCAGGGTCTCCAGCTGTGGTCTTGACCACTCCGTGGTCCTCCTCCATGTTGCTGATCCCCTTCCTGAGAACTGGGGATCTGGGTGCTAGAGAAGTCCTCCAGCTGGTGCGGTGGTGTTTCCCATGGATAGAATACCCATGTGCCACTCCAAGGCTTTTTATTCTTCCACTCTCACTTCCCTTATTCACCAGTGAGATGCAGCACCAGCAAACAAAAAAGAAAAGAAAATGCTATTCTGGGCTGCATCAACAGAAGTATTGTGTCTGGATAGAAGGAAGTCATGCTCGAATCTAACTTGGTCAGACTCCACCTAGAATTCTATGTCCAATTTTGGGCACCACAAGTTAAGAAGAATATTGACAAGCTGTAGCATAAGCTGAGGAGGGTGACCATGATGATCAAGGCTCAGAAAAACAAAGTCTTATGAGGAATAGCTGGAAAAGAGGAGATTGAGAGAAAGTCTGATAGCTATCTTGAAATATTGAAACGGCTGCCACACTGAAGGTGGGGCAAGCTCATATTCTCCTGCTCTGGAGGGTAGGGCCCTAATCAATGGCTTCAAGTTACAAAAAAATGAGGTTCTGAGTAAACGTCAGGTAGAACCTTCTGAGAGTAGGAGATGTTTGACAGTGGAACCGACTCCTTGGAAGACGGTGGATTCTCCTTCTTTGCAGGTTTTTAAGCGGAGGTTGGATGGCTATCTGTCTTGCATGCTTCAGTTTAAATTACAGCATTGCAGGAGGTTGGAATAGATGGCCCTTGGAGCCCCTTCCAACTATAGAATTCTACGTTTCTATGATTCTATGATTGTCCTGGTATGCATTCTTTGATGTGAAGTGAGATTGACTCGCTGACTGAAGCTCTTCCCACATTGCAAGCAGTGATATGGTTTCTCCCCTGTATGAATTCTTTCATGCGCCATGAGATTGGACCTCTGATTGAAGCTCTTTCCACATTCCAAGCACTGATATGGTTTCTCACCTGTATGAATTCTTTGATGAGCTGTGAGATGGGTGTTCTGACTGAAGTTCTTTCCACATTCCAAGCACTGATAAGGCTTCTCCCCTGTATGAATTCTTTGATGGGACATGAGGTTGGAACTCTGACTGAAGCTCTTTCCACATTCAGTGCACTGATATGGATTCTCAATTGTATGAATTCTTTGATGGGCTGCAAGACTTTCCTTCTGGGTGAAGCTCTTTCTACATTCCAAGCACTTATATGGTTTCTCCCCTGTATGAATTCTTTCATGGGAAGTGAGACTTTCCTTCCAGGTGAAGCTCTTTCCACATTCCATGCACTGATATGGTTTCTCTTCGCTATGAGTTCTTTTATGGGAACTGAGATGGGAGTTCCGACTGAAGGTCTTTCCACATTCCAAGCACTGAAATGGTTTCTCCCCTGTATGAATTCTTTGATGGAAACTGAGATTTAACTTCTGGGTGAAGCTCTTTCCACATTCCAAACACTGAAATGGCTTCTCTCCCGTATGAATTCTTTGATGCACCCTAAGAATGGCACACTGACTAAAGCTCTTCCCACATTCCAGGCAGTGATACGGTTTCTCTCCACTGTGTGTTCTTTGATGGGAAATGAGTTGGGAGTTACGACTGAAGCTCTTTCCACATTCCAAGCACTGATATGGTTTCTCCCCTGTATGAATTCTTTGATGTGAAGTTAGAGTTTCCTTCCAGGTGAAGCTCTTTCCACATTCCATGCATTGATAGGGTTTTTCCCTTGTATGAATTCTTTGATGAGAAGTGAGACTTTCCTTCCAAGCGAAGTTCTTACCACACTCCAAGCACTGATATGGTTTCTCCCCTGTGTGGATTCTTTGATGGGCTGTGAGATTAGCCCTATGACTAAAGCTCTTTTCACATTCCAAGCACTGATAGGATTTCTTTCCAAAGGGATTTCTTTTCGAGGAAATGAAATGGGACCTTTGACTGAAGTTACCTTCACACTCAGAATATTTATTTCCCTTCTCTATTGTGTAGACATTGTCCTGGTCTCCCTCATTATTAATTTCCAATTCATCACGACCTGCAACAAAGAGAGAAACGGATCACAGCCTCAGGGAGAAACGCAGCCCTCGATTATTGAATAATGCTAATTAATGCTTGGGAAGAAGGCAGAACTGAAGGCAATTAAAAGTAAGGTCTTACAACAGGCTTCACTGCTTTTGTTGACAGCCATTAATGAACATATTTACGGGAACCTGAGTGTCAGGAGTGGGGCAGCAATAAATCACACCGAGTAAGTGAAGTTAACTCTTTATGAGAAGAAACAGGCCGCTCAGAAGTGTCAGGCTACACGATCACAGCAACACTTCTCAGTAGGTCTTGCCCCAATGACTCTAAGATTCTATGATTCCAACATCAGTCATCTCTTTGGTCAACCAGAAACCTACAGAAACTGACCTTGCCCCTATAAGTCAGTTATGGGAACTGAAGGTCCCTGCCTTCCCACAACGGACTAAGCTCCCTCTTCTCCTGGATCCTTCCCAAGCGATCTGAGACTCCGCCGGTGGAATTGTCTCTGCTCCTCCCCCTTCATACCTCTTCTGGTTTAGGAAGATGAGGGGGGAGAGGAGCTTGACACAGCAGGAGAGGGAGACACCCTGGCTTCTTCACCAGCATAACTCTCTTCCTCAGCTTCTGCTTCTGGACTTCTCTCTTCCACAGACTCCCCCTGCTGCTTCCTCCCACCATTGCTCTGCATCCAGCCAGTCCATGAGACAGATTTGAAAAGCCTGGCTCTTTTCTAGCCCAATAATGGAGTTTGCACCATATCCAATGTTAGACATCACTTTGGTCAACCAAACACTAACAGAAGCAGAAACAGAAAAACCTGACAGAAGCTACTTCAACTTCCATAAGATATCTGAATCCTGAATTTCTAAAGGACTAGGCAGTTCAGACCAACCAGGTTTAAAAAGGCAAAACTGGAGGATAACTCTATTCACGGTTCACTGTGGGGGCATCGGAATCCCAGATGCTCTTGGTGGTGTTATTGTTTAGCTGCATCAAAACATTGCAGGTTAGTGACACTGAGATACCCATTGAATTTCAAAACAGGTATCATGACCCAACAGGGAGCCTTACCGAGAGAGTCCATAATCCCACAATTCTCCTCCATGACTTCCTTATGCAGAGCTCTCTGGTCAGGATCCAGCAACGCCCACTCCTCGTCTGCAAAATGAACAGCTATATCTTCAAAGCCCACCAGACCCTAAAATAAAAAGGGAAAGGTCCCCTTCTTAGACAACATACAGATTATCTACTACACATTGCTCTGTTGTTTTCTGCCTGTTCATTACTGTTTTGTTTTAATGGAATTGTTTTACTGTACATTTTAATTATGGATGCATATTTCAACTTTTTAACAAAACTGTTTTATTGTGTATTTTAATTACTGGTATTCATATTTGGGGGAATGGGTGGAACTCCAAAAGGTGTTCTTCAGATCATTCTGTCTGCTCAAACATTCCAGTTTCCCTCTTTGCTCTCCCTGTCTACTGTTCTGGAGGGGGAAACCTTCACAATGTCACAGGGAGGGGAAGGAGAAGAAAAAGCCATTTAGTGTAACTGGTGGGGCTGGTGAGCTGAGTCCTGGCCACTGTTATTTTATGATTTGCCAACTGCTTAGAAGCCTATTTTAGCATTAAATGATAAACTTAAAAATGAAACTGAAGCTGCTGATAATTAATACTAGCAACATTCAGGAGGCTAGTTAAGGTGAGGTGGTTGTTCATCATTCTCAGCAAAAAAGCCTCTTGTAATGGCCTTTAGAGCCATGGTTAAAGGCAGTTTTCAAAGAGCCAAGAGCAACAGAAGTCTGGCTGCCTCATCTCACAGCCTCTTTGCCCCACAATCCTTCATTCTCCCTACCTGATCTGGTTCCATGGCTGCTGCATCTCTGCCTTCATGCAAAGATGGATAAGCATCTCTTGCCAGCATCATTCTGTCACCTGTGAGAGACAAAGGTAAGTGGCAGGCCATTTTCACATGCTTCTCTTAGAGGTGAAGCAGTGCATCTCTAACTACAGGTGGGCCTGTAAAAAAGTCTCACCTACTGAGTGCATTTTGACATTTGTATCTTAGCTAGGTAAAAATACATGTCCCCACTTTGGGCTCTTGGCCCCTAGTGTCCTCCCCACAGATTAGTGGCAAAATCTACAGAATGTGTGACCAAATGGGAAAAAAACCCTCCTTCCACCTTACCCAGTGGTCTCTCTTTGGTCTCCAATGGAGTCATCTCTGCCTCAGAGGAATCCAGGCCTGTTTCTGCAAAGATAATCTTTCCCTGAAAGGGCAAAAGGGATTGGAAGCAGAGAAAGGAGAGAAACATTAGAAAAGGACTGGGAGAGGCAAAAGCTTTAGGGGTACCCGATCTCATTCCTTGGAGGCTTTCCAAAAAAGGTTGGGGGATTAAGAGAGAATTTTGGGATACTCTCTCTTATGTTCAGAGCCCCTCTGGAATATCCAGGGGAAAGTCTCTCTCACCTGCTTTCTCTCTGCCTGCTTCCTCTCCTCTGCCTGACTCAGGAGGAAACCTTCGGCCAGGGCCACCGCCTGGGAACTGGTCTCCGCTCCACACTCCCTCACCCAGCTCTCCATCTCTGGCGGAAGGACAGCCAGGAACTGCTCCAAGATCACCAGGTCCAGCATCTCAGCTTTCGTGTGCCTTTCTGGCTTCAGCCACTGATGGTCAAGGTGGTATAATTGGCTGCAAATTTCTCGAGGTCCTTTGGCCTCCTGGAAGCAGAACTGCCTCAACTGCTGGCTCTGCACATCTGAGCGGAGAATGTCCTCCTCACCCAGGATCTTCAGCAGAGAGTTTTCCCAGATTCCACCGCTGCTCCCAGTTTGGATGGCATGGCCTCTTCCTGCTTCAGGGCCAGCTGAGTCTTGCTCATCCATCTGGGCTCTCAGAAAGCTTCCAAGAGGTCAGAAGGAATCCCTTGTTCTTCTGCCCAGTTCCGTCTGTCCTAAATTGAGGCGTTTGCAAATCCTACAAAAGCAAATATTATTCTGTTATGAAACAGATCCACGGTCAAGAGAATAAAAAGGTTTCCTGAGAAATGGTGGGTGAATCTTGCTAGGAACCAGGGCTGGACTGAAACATAGTCCAGACTCTGAACTTTCTTTTTCCAAAACGGAAAAGGAGAAGCCAACATCTAGGCCAGACATCCCCTCCAGATGTTTTGGGACTACAAAACCCATCATCCCTAGCTAGCAGGACCAGTGGTCAGGGATGGTGGGAATTGTAGTGCCAAAACATCTGGAGGGCCGAATTTGCGGGTGTCTGATCTAGGCCTTCTAGAAGGGAAATTACCATGCAAAATTTGCAGGAAACATAGGGAATTTGCAGAGGCGTTTGCAACTTCTACAAAGCAAATACATTGTTTTGTTATGCAATTGATACACAGCCAGGAAAAGAAAAAAGTTCCCAGAATCTTATTAGGAACCAGGGCTGGACTGCAACACAGCCCAGACTCTGAACTTTCTTTTTCAAAAAAGGAAAAGGAGAAGCCAGCATCTAAACCATTTAAAAATGGTTGCAATCTACTATGGAACAGTGGTAATAGTAGTAAAAATACCAACAAATAACAACAACAACAACAACATAAAGCCTCAAGCATGGGCAAAAACCTCATGTTACACACAGACCTTCCAGAAACGGCTGTGTGTGTGTGTGTGTGTGTTTGGAATCTGCAGTTTTGAGCATTTGCCTCAATCTCAGGCGCTGACCTCTAATAATGAACCATATGTTGTAGATATTCCTGTAAACTAATTGTGATATACAAATGACAAGAGAAGACTCGGTCAGTTTATCTGTATCCTTTCTTCTTCCTAGTTTTCTCCTTTTGCTTCAACCCATGAGGTATTTTCCCTCAGAGCCAGGGCAGAGTGTCGGGGGCTGCAGTGCCTCCGAGGCTCCAGCAGAGGGCGGGAGCCTCTCCCTCTCTGATTGGCCGCCAGCCCTTTTGGAGGGAAAACCCAAGAAGCCCTTTCTGAGGGAGAAAGTTGGGCAGGGCCTGATCTGAGAGGGGTATTATTATTATTATTATTATTATTATTATTATTTGGAGAGGCTCTTTTCTGAGGGAGAACTGGCTCTGATCTGAGGAGAATCTCTCTAGCCAGAAGAAGGAGTCGCACAGCTTAGACAGGAAGACGACCCAGTGGAGGGTCTGAGGAGAGTATGGAGGCAGGATTTAATCTGGAGGGCTGAGTCTGAGGAGGCAGGAGAGGGAGAAGCTGTGGGAAGACGGACTAAACCAGGGTCTCCTTCCAGTCAGGAGGGGAGAGATCTCCTAGGAAAAGAAGACCCCCTGTGGTGATGTTAGGAAATGGCCTGTGAGGGACAGTGGAGCCAGAGTGGAGTGTGGGGGTGCAGTGCCCCCGAGGTTCCACCAGAGGGCAGAAGCCACTCTCTGTCTCTCTCTCTGATTGGCTGCCAGCCCTTTTGGAGGGAAAATCCAAGGAGCCTTTTCGGAGGGAAAGAGTTGGACAGAGCCTGATCTGAGAGGGGAGAGGGGGAATTTATTATTATTGTTATTATTATTATTATTTGGAGAGGTTCTGTCTGAGGGAGAACTGGCTCTGATCTGAGAGGGGAGATGGGGATTGGGAGAGGGTTTTCTGAGGTGAAGGAGCCTCGCAGCAGCTTAGATAGGAAGGCGACCCAGTGGAGGGTCTGGGGAGAATATGGAGGCAGGATTTAATCTGGAGGGCTGAGTCTGAGGAGGCAGGAGAGGGAGGAGCTGTGGGAAGACGGACTAAACCAGGGTCTCCTTCCAGTCAGGAGGGCAGAGATCTGCTAGGAAAAGGAGATCCCCAAATGAATAACAAGGGCTGAGGGGATCCCCTGGGTCTGTGGGAAATCCCTCAGGAATGGGATGGCTAAGAGAGAGGCGGACGGGGGGGGGGAATGCCCCTCGCTCAGAAATCAAAGTATTAGGCTGAGAAGGAAGGTCTGTTGTATTAAAAGTATTTAAGTGTAACCCTGGTCATAACTAAGTAAATGAACAGAAACAGAGTTAATTCTTTTACCTCCTGTGTTAGAAACCTGAACATTTAACTGAAGTGCAACAAGAGAGCTTTTAGCAACTGAAGTTTAAGAAAAGCTGTGCATGTACTACAGCGAGATCTTTCTATTTAGTTTAAGTAATAAGCCAACTTTTATTTGAAAGAATGCACGTCCTGACCCCAAATTTGTTTCATGGACCTCTTCCTTTGTAAATAAAACTGTTCTTCTTCGTTCAGCTCTTTCCTAAGACTCTAAATCACTAAGTTTCCCCTCACAAGATCCTCACAAGGTAGCCTGTGGGAAATTGCAGAAATTCGTGTAATTTGCATACCATGAGGTGGGTTTGCTATATTTAATGGGGGGCAGTTAGTGGGGTGAATCCACTCCTTTATTAGTTGATGGTCATTGGTGGGATCCAAGAGCCCAAAGCAGGGTGCATCAATTTTCACATAACTAAAATATGAAATGGCTGCCAATGTCCAAATGCCCTCGGCACGTGAGGCTTTTTCTGTGGCCCATCTCTCGTTCGTCATGCACAGCTCCACCTCTGACTTCTCATTCACCTTTCTCATTCACCTTTCTGTCTCACAGAAGGCGGAGGGATTCTGGCAAGACCGCCTCATCCATCTTTTCTTGGTGGCGGAGGAGAAGTCGCGGCTGTGGAACCAGATGAGGTGGGGAGAAGGAGCATGGGGGTGGGGAGGCCGGGGGGTGTAACGAGGTGGGTCTGCTATATTTAATGGGGAGCAGTTGGCGGGGTGAATCCGCTACACATGGGGGGGGGGGGAGGTAAAGCCTAAACAGGGGTCAACAACCTTTTTCAGCAGGGGGCCGGTCCACCGTCCCTCAGACCTTGTGGGGGGCAGGACTATATTGGGGGGGGGGAATGAACGAATTCCTGTGCCCCACAAATAACCCAGAGATGCATTTTTAATAAAAGGACACATTCTGGATTCACCCCGCCTCCTCCAAGCAGGAAGGGAGCACCCACTCCTGCAGGGAGGCCCGGACCCCTCCCTGGCCCAGCCAGCCCCCCCTCCCTGCTCCTCCTCCAAGAGGGGCTAAGACTGATCCCAGCACTTAGTCCGCATCCTCCAGCCTGACTGACTGAAACTCAACAGGACGAGACTGGGCTCTGGACACCCAGGAGACTCCTCTGCTACTGCGGCAAACTCAAGTCTGGGAGGATGAAAGCCATTGTTTCCCCACAAAGCGGTGAGCAGCCTTTGCTATAATAATAATAATAATAATAATCATCATCATCATCATCATCATCATCATCATCATCATCATCATCATCTATTTGTACCCCGCCTATCTGGCTGGGTTTCCCCAGCCACTCTGGGCGGCTTCCAAAAGAATATTAAAATACTGTGATACATCAAACATTAAAAACTTCCCTAAACTGGGCTGCCTTCAGATGTCTTCTAAAAGTCTGGTAGTTGTTGTTCTCTTTGACATCTGGTGGGAGGGCGTTCCACAGGGAGGGCGCCACTACCGAGAAGGCCCTCTGCCTGGTTCCCTGTAACCTCACTTCTCGCAGTGAGGGAACCGCCAGAAGGCCCTCTGTCCTGGACCTCAGTGTCCGTGTAGAACGATGGGGGTGGAGACGCTCCTTCAGGTATACTGTACAGAGGCCGTTTAGGGCTTTAAAGTTCAGCACCAACACTTTGAATTGTGCTCGGAAACGTAGGTCTTTCAGGACTGGTGTTATGTGGTCTCGGCGGCCGCTCCCAGTCACCAGTCTAGCTGCCGCATTCTGGATTAGTTGTAGTTTCTGGGTCACCTTCAAAGGTAGCCCCACGTAGAGCCCATTGCAGTAGTCCAAGCGGGAGATAACCAGAGCATGCACCACTCTGGCGAGACAGCCCACGGGCAGGTAGGGTCTCATCCTGCGTACCAGATGGAGCTAGTAGACAGCTGCCCTGGACACAGAATTGACCTGCGCCTCCATGGACAGCTGCGAGTCCAAAATGACTCCCAGGCTGGACACCTGGTCCTTCAGGGACACAGTTGCCCCATTCAGGACCAGGGAATCCCCCACATCAGCCCGCCGCCTGTCCCCCCCAAAACAGTACTTCTGTCTTGTCAGGATTCAACCCCAATCTGTTAGCAGCCAGTTTGCTGTAAAGGAAGAACAGGGTTGCAGACCTCTTGCAAAATCACCCGCCCCCTGGCTTTGCAGAGAGCAAGGAGGGGGCGCAGGACCCTCCACTCGCTGATCTTGGGGGGGCATGATCTGAACACGGCCCCCCTGCATCCCCGCCTGCAGCCCTGGGACCCCCTTCTCCCCCAAAGGGAGGAGAGAGAGAGGAGACTCACCCGATTGCAGCAGGAGCCACCCAGGCAGCGAAGCTTGCAAAGGAGACACACAAAACACCCACCGCCCGCCCCCCCCCCTTTGCAGGAAGTGACTTGCGAGAGAGGGAGGGGCCTTTGTTCTGGAAGACCGGTCCCCCCCATTCTGTCCTCTCTGTAGGAATGCGGCTCAGTTCCTTTTAACCCTTGGCGAGCCAAACAACCCAAGCTCACCCCCACCCCCCTCTCTCTGCGTTTTCTTCCTCCCGAGGAGGAGCGCAGGAGGAGCCCCGCGCATTGCTGCCCCCCCCCCAGATGCTGCATTTTGGGGGATCTGAGCTGGTCTCTCCCTTGGCCAGAAAAAGCTGGCAGGGGAAGCCTGCCCCCCCCCCCGTTGGGCTGCATCTCCTTTCATCCCCATCCTTGCCTCCTGATTGGCTGTAGCCAAAACCAGACAAGAAGGAACCAGATCCCACGTGCAGCTGAGCCACGTTCACGGATCGCCCTTCCCCGCAAGGCTGCGGGCCTGGCGAGTTGAAGGATGGGGGGGTTGAAGGGGGGTGGGTGTAGGGGGGTCCCACCCCTTCAAGGCAGCGTGCCTGTCCCACCCCCTTCATTCTTTCCAGTCTTCTGGGGGCCTGATCCTGGCTGCGATGCTTTGGAGGGGGCCTTTGTCAGGTGGGGATGTGCGCGTGAGTCTTGGGGGGGGGGGCTGAGCATAAAGGATGGATGCAAGCGGAGAAGCCTTTTTCTGCTGCCTGACACGCCCCCCCCCTTCCACCGGCTGGGAAGACATCGTGGCCCTTGCCTCTGGATCTGGGAGACTGTAAAGGATGATAGGAGGGGGCAGAGGGGGGAATTTGGCAAAGGAAGCAGAGTAGGGGCTGCAAAAAAGAGGGGAATCTTTTCTGGGAGTGAGCTAGTTTACTGGATAGTTAAAAAGAGAGGGTACTGTACAAAAATGGGGATCTAGGGGGGGGTGCTGTTGGGGCTCCGTGCAGCCTTACAGTTAGGGAGAGCAGATTGGGGAGCTGGGAGGGGAAGCGGAAGTGGCCCGTCCCAGGTGAAGCCCGAGTCTCAGGAGTCTGCACCTCCTTCTTTGAAGCCCAGGAAGACACCTCTGCCACTGTAATCCACTGGTCTACAGATGCCTCAGAGGGTTGAGACCCTGGGGAGATGTCCTGAGGGTCTGAAGTCCCAGGTCCTTGATAGCGGTTCCCAAACATTTTTGGGCCGCAGCCCCCTCCCAACACCCCTAGTCCCTCTTACCACATAAAAGCATTATTCAGAATAGCTGTTGGCCAACCCACTAAGAAAGATAAAAGCACAATAAAATTCTAAACAGCAACGTTTGCACATTTATTCAAAATCCAATTAAATATACAGTGGTACCTCAGGTTAAGTACTTAATTCATTCCGGAGGTCCGTTCTTAACCTGGAGCACCACTTTAGCTAATGGGGCGTCCTGCTGCTTCCGTGCCGCCAGAGCACGATTTCTGTTCTCATCCTGAAGCAAAGTTCTTATCCTGAAACACTATTTCTGGGTTAGCGGAGTCTGTAACCTGAAGCATATGTAACCCAATGTATCACTCTACATAGTTTAATTAATTCATGACAAAACCAATGAACTTGATCAAGTGGTATCAGCTTTTCAAAGTCTGGGAGTTGTGTACACTGCCACCCTTTTGCCTCTTAGTGCCCCCCAGGAACAAAACCCTTCGGGGGGGGTGTTGCTCACTTTGGGGACAACTGTCCTAGAGGAGGCACAGGCTTTAACTGTCGAGGTGGAGTCAAGGGGCGGAGCCTAAGGTTAGCAAATAACGAGCCACATCCATTGGTGATTCCAGGCCACCCCTGAGACAACTTGTATGTTGTTGTTTTTTAAAAGGGGGGGGGGGCTTATATGTATATCCTAACCCATAAATATGATATTATTATCATAATACTAATGTAAACATCTTTAGCCTACTACATTTTGTATTAATTTGTTCCAAATATTGTCATATTTACAAGCAGAGTCTACGTCTGTAAGCAGTCTGTCCATAAATTGCAAGTGCTATCATATTATTAATCCGCTGATTAAAGGAGATCATGTCTTTGTTCTTCCAGTTCATCAATATCAGTCACTTAGCTACCATTTTTGTTCTCCCATTAACTTGCATATAGTAGGCATCTAGTTCAAAAAATATTCTCTGCTGCAAATTTTAGTTTCTTCTGATCGGCCATAATTATACAAACCAGCATTTTCTCCCAAAACCTAGTACTGTAAGTATATAAAAAGGTAAAGGTAAAGGATCCCTGGACAGTTGTCCAGTCAAAGACAACTATGGGGTGTGGCAATCATCTCGCCTCAGGCCGAGGGAGCTGGCTTTTGTCTGCAGTCAGCTTTTCTGGGTCTTGTGGCCAGAATGACTGAACTGCTTCTGGAGCAACGGAACACCATGACGGAAGCCAGAGCACATAGAAACCTTACCACCACAGAGGTACCTCTTTATCTGCTTGCGCTAGTATGCTTTCAAACAGCTAGGTTGGCAGAAGCTGGGACAGAGCAATGGGAGCTCACCGCTGTCAAGTGGATTTGAACCACCAGCCTTCTGAATGGCAAGCCCAAGAGACTATAAACCAATGTATCAGGGAGACATTGTCCTTACCACGTCTCCAGCATAATGCAACCTTAGCAAATCCTTTTTATACAGACCTCTATGTGGAGTCCAATAGATTCTAAAATACGTTCCCACCGTCCAGGTAATATTGACATTTCTCTGACTGAAGCTCCTTCCACATTCAAAGCACTGATGTGGTTTCTCCCTTTAAGAATCATTTGGTGGACTGTGAGGGTGGCACTATGACTGAACCTTTTTCCACATTCAAAGCACTGATACAGTTTCTCCCCTTTATGAATTCTTCGATGGGAAGTGAGACTTTCCTTCTTGGTGAAACTCTTGTCACATTTTGAGAACTGATATGCTATGTCCCATGTGTGAATTCTTTGATGGGAAGTGAGAGTTACTTTATGGGTGAAGCTTTTCCCACATTCTTTTTTAAATCCCTGTATGTATTCTTTGATGCGCCTAAAGAACGGCACTCTGACTGAAGCTTTTTCCACATTCCGAGAACTGGTATCATTTGTCCCCTATGTGAATTCTTTGATGGACTAAGAGCTTGGCGCTATGACTGAACCTTTTTTTACATTCAAAGCACTGATACGGTTTCTCCCCTGTATGAGTTCTTTCATGGGAAGTGAGACTTCCCTTCTGGGTAAAGCTCTTACCACATTCCATGCACGAATAAGGTTTCTCCTTGCTGTGAGTTCTTTTATGGGAACTGAGATGTGAGTTCCGACTGAAGCTCTTTCCACATTCCAAGCACTGAAATGGCTTCTCCCCTGTATGAATTTTTTTATGGGAAGTGAGAGATAATTTAATGGTGAAGCTCCTTCCACATTCCATGCACTGAAATGGCTTCTCTCCTGTATGAACTCTTTGATGGTTCTTAAGGCTAGCACTGTGACTAAAGCTCTTTCCACATTCCAAGCAATGAAATGGCTTCTCACCTGTATGGATTCTTTGATGGGACATGAGACCCGCTCTTTGACTGAATCTCTTCCCACATTCCAAGCACTGAAATGGCTTCTCCCCTGTATGAATTCTGTGATGGAAAGTGAGATTTAATTTCTTGGTGAAGCTCTTCCCACATTCCAAACACTGAAATGGCGTCTCCCCTGTATGAATTATTTGATGCGCTTTAAGGTTGACACTCTGAGTGAAGCTCTTTCCACATTCCAAGCACTTATATGGTTTCTCCTCACTGTGAGTTATTTGATGGGAACTGAGATAAGATTTCCGACTGAAGCTTTTTCCACATTCCAAGCATTGATACGGTTTCTCCCCTTTATGAGTTCTTTGATGAGAAGTGAGAATTTCCTTCTGAGTGAAGCTCTTTCCACATTCCAAGCACTGATATGGTTTCTCCCCTGTATGAGTTCTTTGATGTAAAGTCAGACTAGTCTTCCAACTGAAGCTCCTTCCACATTCCAAGCACTTATACGGTTTTTCCCCTGTATGAATTCTTTGATGGAAAGTCAGATTTTCCTTCCGGGTGAAGCTCTTTCCACATTCCAAACAGTGAAATGCCTTTTCTGCCGTATGAGATGTTTGATGAGATGTGAGATGGACCCTCTGACTGAACCTCTTTCCACATTCCATGCACTGAAATGGTTTCTCTCCTGTATGAATTCTTTGATGGGACCTGAGACCTGTGCTCTGACTGAAGCTCCTTCCACATTCCAAGCACTGATATGGTTTCTCCTGCGTATGAATTCTTAGATGAAGAGTGAGACTATCCTTCCGACTGAAGCTCTTCCCACATTCCAAGCACTGATAGGATTTCTTCCTAAAGATATTTCTTTGGAGGGGAGTGGAATGAGAGCTCTGACTTAAGCTCTCTATACACTCCAAATAGGTATATCGCTTCTCCACTGTGTAGACTTTGTCATGGTCAGCCTTGTTCTTCATTTCCGAAACATCACCATCTGTAACAAAGAGAGAAACAGATCACAGCTTTAGGAAGAAAGGCAGCCCTCAATTATTGAGCAATGCTAATTAATCCTTGGGACAGAGGAAGAACTGAAGGGAATTAAATGTAAGGTCTTACTACAAGCTTCACTGCTTTTGCTGACAGTCATTAATGAACATATTTATGGGAACCTGAGTGTCAGGAGTGGGGCAGCAATAAATCACACGGAGTAAGTGAAGTTAACTCTTTATGGGAAGAAACAGGCCGCTCAGAAGTGTCAGGGTACACGATCACAGCAACACTTCTCAGTAGGTCTTGCCCCAAGGACTCTAAGATTCCAACATCAGTCATCTCTTTGGTGAATCAAAAACTAACAGAAGCTACTTCAACTTCCCAAACGTCTCTAAAGCCTGAATTTCAAAACCTAAGCAGTTCAGACCAGCCAGATCATGATTTTTAAAAGCAAAACTGGAGGAAGAATATTCACAGACAAAACAGTAGCTAACTCTCCAGTCACAGTTCACTGTGAGGCTGTCAGAACCCCAGGTGCTGTGGGTGTTGTTGTTTAGCTCCATTAAAATACTTGAGGTTCATCTCATAGAGATCCACACTGAATTTCAAAAGAGAGATTGTAATCCAAAAGGCAGCCTTACTGAGAGAGTCCATGATCTCATGATTCTCCTCCATGACTTCCTTATGCAGAGCTCTCTGGTCAGGATCCAGCAACGCCCATTCCTCATCTGTGAAATGAACAGCTACATCTTCAAAGTACACCGGACCCTAAAATAAAAAGGGAAAGGTCCTCTTCTTAGACAACATAGAGATTATCTACTAAACATTGCTCTGGTGTTTTCTGCCTGGCTGCCCCATCTCATAGCCTCTTTGCGCGCAATGCTCCTTCTCCCTACCTGATCTGGTTCCAGAGCTGATGTTTCTCCTTTGCCATGCAAAGATGGAAGAAGAGGTCTTGGCAGCATCGTTCTGTCACCTGTGAGAGACAAAGGTACGTGGCAGGCCATTAGCACATGCTTTTCTTCAAGGTGAAGCAGTGCACCTCTAACTACAGATGGGCCTTAGAAAAAGTCTCACCTACTAAGTGCCTTTTAACATTTGTATTTAAAAATACATGTCCCTCATTTGAGATCTGGGACCCAGGTGTCCTCCCTAAAAGATGAAAATAACCCACGACGTATTAGTTTCCAAATCCACAGAATGTGACCAAATGGAGAAAAAAATTCCTTCCTCCTTACCCAGTGGCCTCTCTCTCGTGACCAACGGAGTCCTCTCTGCCTCACAGGAATCCAGGCCCATTTCTGCAAAAATAATCGTTTCCTGAAAGAACAACAGGGATTGAAAACAGAGAATGGAGAGAAAGATAAGAAAAAGAACGGGAGAGGCAAAACCTTTAGGGATATCAGATATCATTCCGTGGAGGCTTTCCAAAAAATATTGGGGGATTAAGAGAGAATTTTGGGATACTCTCCCTCCTGTTAAGTGACCCCTGGGAATATCCAGAGGACAGTCTCTCTCACCTGCTGCTCTGCCTGCTTTCTCTCCTCTGCCTGACTCAGGAGGAATCCTTCGGCCAGGGCCACCGCCTGGGAACTGGTCTCTGCTCCGCATTCCCTCACCCAGCTCTCCATCTCCAGTGGAAGGACAGCCAGGAACTGCTCCAAGATCACCAGGTCCAGCATCTCAGCTTTCGTATGCTTTTCTGGGTTCAGCCACCAACAGGCAATGTGGTGGAGTTGGCTGCAAAGCTCTCGGGGTCCTTTGGCCTCCTGGGAGCTAATTTGCCTTAATTTTTTTCTCTGCATATCTGTGCTGAGGGTGTCCTCCTCACCCAGGATCTTCTGCATGGAGCTTTCCCAGAATCCCCCACTGCTCCCAGTTTTGATGGCATGGCCTCTTCCTGCTTCAGGGCCAGCTGAGTCTTGCTCATCCATCTGGGCTCTCGGGAAGCTTCCAAGAGGTCGGAAGAAATCCCTTGTTCTTCTGCCCAGTTCCGTCTGTCCTAAATTGAGGCGTTTGCAAATCCTACAAAGCAAATATTTTTCTGTTATCAAACAGATACACAATCAAGAGAATAAAAAGGTTTCCTGAGAAATTGTGGGTGAATCTTGCTGGGAACCAGGGCTGGACTGAAACATAGCCCCGACTCTGGACTTTCTTTTTCCAAAACGGAAAAGGAGAAGCCAGCATCTAGGCCAGACATCCCCTCCAGATGTTTTGGGACTACAACACCCATCATCCCTAGCTAGCAGGACCAGTGGTTAGGGATGGTGGGAAGTGTAGTCCCAAAACATCTGGAGGGCCAAATTTGGGGGTGTCTGATCTAGGCCTTCTAGAAGGAACGTACCATGCAAAATGTGAGGAATCAATGGGATTTTCTGTTGAATGAATCTGCCTGGTTGCTCCTGCTTTTCAGTGTTTTCAGTCAAAGAATGAAGTCAGAACTGTGACTGACATGTGAGTCATTTCTACAAGTGTAATTTTGACATTAGGCTATAGCCTCTGGAGCCACAGCTGGCGCAGTTTGATCTCGCCCCCAAAGGCACGCTGTCCCATTGTCTCCTGAGACAAGACGGATACCAACCATCCCTGGGATCCTCAAACGTTGCTCTCTGTCCCATCCCCACTTCAGGACCCATTTCCTTCCTGCTTCTGTCTCATTTCCTAGCACCTGGAATCTGCACAGTTCTCAAGGCAGACTACTGGGGTGGGATCCCTTTTTCTTACCTATCTAGCCACCCCCTGGGGGCCAAAGGAAAGCACTAAAAAGTGAGTCAAGGAGGGCTCACATTCCTACTGGGATTGTAAGGGACCATTTCCAGCTCCGGCTACTTTGCCAGCCACAGTCCCCTTGGGACAGAGATGATGTGGCGAGGGTATTCCATGCTCAGGATGACATGGGGTTATTGCAATGTCCTCTATGTGGAACTGCCCTTGAAGAAAACTGGAGCAAAATGTGGTGGCCAGATTATTGGCTGGGTCCCCTTTCTTTATAAACAGCATTTCTATCCCATATTTTCTCCAAGGAGCTCAAGGTGGCCTCCATGGGTCTACCCTGTCAGGCTTGCTGTCTCTCTCTCTCTCTCTCTCTCTCTCTCTCACACACACACACACACACACACACACACACCATGACACTGGCCATTTACTTCATATTTATTAGTCCATCACAAGCCCCAGTTGGAGCTCAGCAATTTCAGTCCTCGCTGGAGGATGGAGTTGCCCGGACTGGGCCCCTCCTCTTCCTTCCCCAACAAGGAAGCCCCCACCGTTTCTTTCTCTCTTTCCTGGCCAACCTGTGAGTTTGGGGCGATTCCACCCCCCTTACTTCCTCCAAGTCTGAATCACTATCAGAACTGGCAAGTTGCCTTCTGTCCCTCTGGCTCTCTCTTTCGTTTTTTTCTCTGTGTCCAGAGATCAAGGGACTGCTGCTCCCTGCTTCTTCTCCCTCCCCTCTGAATTCCAGGCTTATCTGTTCTCTCTCTGTGCCTGCTTTCATTTCCTGTCAGTGAAGGAAGGGAGCTGACATACACCTGCTCATGGAATCCCTCTCATTACAACCCCTGAGAGCACATTTAATTTCTGTTTTAAAAAGCTGAACTGGCTGCCATTCATTTCCGAGCCCAGTGCAAGGTGCTCATATGAGTGCTTCACTTTGGACCCCAAATATCTGGAGAGGCACCTCCTTTCCTACAGACCCTCCTGAGTGTGACGGTTGGCCAAAAGAACCTCTTGGTAGGCTCTTTTCTGAAAAATAAAAAATTGTATACATATTCAATTACAATGTTTACACATTCCAATCCATATAACCATCCAATAATAATCACTGACTTCCCCTCTTCCATAGTTCTGTTTAAATATCCATTACAACTGCATGTTCTGATTGCTCCTTATATTTTATCCCCCCCCCCTTCACTATACAGTGGTACCTCGGTTTGCGAACTTAATTCGTTCCGGAAGTCCGTTCTTAAACCAAAACCGTTCTTAAAACAAGGTGCGCTTTCTCTAATGAGGCCTCCCACCACCTGTGCCCTTCCACCGTTCAGCTTCCGTTCTTAGACCGAGGTAAAGTTCGCAAACCGGAAAACTACCTCTGGTTTTGCGGAGTTCGTATACCGAATAGTTCGTAAACAAGGCTGTTCTTAAATGGAGGTACCACTGTATCTTCATATATTTTAAACTGCTGAATTTACTTTCACTCTGTTGACATTTTGACCTGTTTGCCGTGATTCCTCAGATATTCTATGCAAAATTCCCACTCTTCTTTAAAAACTCCATCGTCCTGTTCCCTTATTCTATTTGTTAATCTACATATTCCATCAATTTCATCTGCTATTCCTCCTCTGGTTAGTATTGTTCCCTCTTTCTATTTTGGAGCATATGGCATTCTGGCTGCCATACTTACTGTATGTAGAGAAACAGATTCTTTTGATCTGTGGGAACATCTGTTCCTAGTATTCTTAATAAAATGGTTCTGGACTTTTAATAAAGGTCTTTTTAAACATTTATTTCATTTAATTATATATCACCTCCCATAAATCTTTGGCTTATTTACATGTCCACCACATATGATAAAATGTATCTTCCATTTCTCAATGCTTCCAACAGGGACCTGATTCTGATCTATACATTTTTGCTAGATTACTTGGTGCTAGGTACCACCTATATATCATCTTAATAAAGTTCTCTTTTAATGTGTAACAAGCCTTGAATGTTAAGTCCTATTTCCACACACACACACACACCCCACTCAATTCTATGTTATGTCCTACATCTCTTGCCCAGGGTATCATAGCGGATTTAACCGATTCATCCTTTGTTTCCCACTCCAACAATAATTTATACATTCTACAAATTATTATTTTTTCTGTAATATCTCTAAGTTCCCTTTCAAATTGTGAACTTTGGAGTCATGAAACCATATTCCTTATCCACGTTAAAGATTCCGTTTAGTTGATAACAGTGAAAACAGTCTGTCACCGCACAGCTAACATCTTCAGGTTTATTCTTTCTTGCTTTGAAAAGTTCAATAAGTCTCTATATGTTGCCCATGTTCCGTCTTTTCAAGGATATTGCTTCAGCAGGTGAGAGCCAAAGTGGTGCCTTCCTTTCAAGAAGGTTTTTAATGTTTGTCCCCTACAAATTCTTCCAAACTACATGATTCAAATAACTCTTATGTATTTTAGCTTTACCATGCCATAGACAGGCATGCCAAGCATCCTGGTCCTCATCTTGGTAGTTTCAACCCCCTGAGAGATTTGGGTGGGGGTGGCCCAAGAGAGGGCATCCTGGGGGCAGACGCCCCCTTGGGGGATTCCCTCCCTGGAGAGGCACCTCCCCCTCTTTCCCATGGCCTCTGACAAGAAAAACATGTGTTTTCAGGACCCAGGCTATTCCTCTGATTATTATTTCTTTTGACTTTAAAAAATATTTTAAAATGGTTGTAAGCTGCTCTGGGTAACAAATGGAACCGTGGTAACAACAGAAACAATAACAGACAATAATAATAATAATCTGCAGCATCAAGCATGGAAAATAAACAAACAAATAAAACCTCAAATTACACACAGAGCCTCAAAAATAGAGGCAGGCGGAGGGGCAGTTGGATTCTGCATTGAGCATTTGGCTTGATCGGGTTGATTTTAATTGAAGCATAAATCATTATCTTTGCTTGGAAAGCCCCTCTCACGTTCCATCAATGGACCAACACTTTATATTTTTTTCACTGGTAACAAACAAGGAGAAAGGACTGTTTCACCCCACTTAATCTACGCACTTAATCTGCTTCATTGACTATGCAAAGGCCTTTGACTGTGTCGACCACAGCAAACTATGGCAAGTTCTTAAAGAAATGGGAGTGCCTGGGGCCACCAGGTGGCGCGTTGGAAGATGGTCGACAATAACATCTCTCTGACCCATACGAGGTAATTAAGGGGCTGCTATGGGAAGTAGGCAGCCTTCCCGACCCCCTCAAGATAGTGAGGGGGACTGCCTTGCCAGCGGTGTTCACAATGCACCCCCTGATCCGAGAGATGGGGGTGCTGAACACTTGGCACGAGCCCTCGGTGAAGTCAGATCTTCCTGACGCCGATTCCAATTAGCGCGTGCTGGTTGCTTCAGCTCGGAATTTAATTGGAAACATACGATTGGAAAGGAAGCTGAAGCACATACATCAAGTAAAGCTCGACAGATAAGACTGCTGACTAATGGATCTCTGTGCCTGGGAGTGACGGATGGATAAGTAAATCTTCTGATGAATCACCACTAAGAGACTGTATGTTTGGAACGAAGGGGGCGTGGAGGAAAAAACTCTTTTTTTTCCTTTGCACGATGTGATATTAATAACCCTTCACCCCAGAAAGAAATAAGATCGTCGCGTTTTACTAATCATAAGGAGGATTTTAAGAACTGTGTGGGAGGATTACAACAGGAGAGAAGATTGGTGAACGGTGAGAAAGAGGAATTTTTTATGACGCAGTTAAAAAATGGCGTCTCGCCAAGACAGGCTTGCTGGAGAAAGAAGGACAGGGGGAGGAGAATCAGGATCGTTCGAAAGAGAAGGAATGTTGGAATGTAAGTTTGACCTGACAGAGCCCCCTGATCTATTTGATTTATTTGGCTAGCCTGAGAAAAATAAAGGACAGACTGAAGATTAATTTTGTTTAAGGAGCGTTGAACAGAGGCTGTCCCTGAGCGATATTGATACGGAAGGGGGGGGCATGCCTTCCTTCACCCTTCCGCCGGACACCAGAGGGTCCGAGGCGATGACCTCAAGGGCACCCAACCCCACGAGGACCCTTCAGCCCCACACCATTTCACAAGCACCACACTCTACCCCAAGCCCCATAAATAAAGTGCCTTTTTCCTTTCCTACACCGATCCGCTATTACGGGCGAAATAAGCCCGAATTCTTATGCCTTTCCTCGCTCTATCTTTATTATGGGTCGACCGTACGAAGCTGAAATTCCCCATTCCTTTCAATGGCTGCGTTCTACCCAATCAGAACCATGCATTCGTCTTTGCAGAGCTAGCTCAGCGAGCCCCTGCACGCCTCATTTAACCTCTTGACATGCTGCTGACAGCTCCCCGCTGGGAGAACAATGGAACCGAAACTTGTGAACTCATAAAAGTGTCAAATCTTGCTACAATGTATCTATTTTGTTTCCAACTTCAATCACCAATATAGAATGGACTAAAAAAGACTAAAGTCTTCAGAAATTTGTATAAAATCAACCACAACTCCGATTTCCTTGCTTTTGGTGTCAATCAGCTCAGTCTCTTCAGGACTCCATGACACCTCCCCTGCCTCCATAATCCCTCGAGCGAGGTGTCATGTACTCAGGAAGACCCTACTCCGGTCAAATCGCTCTGCCAAGCCTTTCCTCCGAGGAATGCCAGGTGGCAGACTATGCATACATGGACCATTGTCTTCTCACCACCGGTACTCAGGATGTGCTTATCTGCGCATATCTCCAACTCTGCATATTCCCCCCTCCCTCCTCCATATGTTAATTCGGTGTAACCCAACCTCTCCCTAAGGTATTCATGACGTAATCTGTGTAACCCAACCTCTCCCTAAGGTATTCATGATGTAACTATGATGTATTTTGCACTGTACCCTGGGACATGGAGGGAAGTTTTTAAAGTTTATGTCACCCCTTTCTCGCTGTTCAATCTCGCCTTGAACCTGTTGCGCAATAAACTGGGATCTTCTGCAGTTTGCTCCTGTCTCCGGCTGAGCTCATTTTTCCGCCGCAGGGACCCGCGGACTTAGTCCGACGAGCTGGGTGGCAGAGCAACCTCATACCCAGATTTTACCGTAACAGATATGGTCTTCGAAGAGCACAAAACCCACACAGAGACGCCAGTTTTCAACCTACTTGTGAAAATCATCAGAGATCGCAAAGAAAGGAATATATGATAACAACAAGAAGAGAAAGAAAGTAATAAAGGACTATCCGGATCGAACTGGATAGAACTGTCTAATTAAAGCAGTAAAATAAGTAATACCTGGAATTATCCGGAATTTTGGACTCATGCGGAGCTTGATGTATGGGTACCCTCAACAAAATTTAAAATTTGGCTGTATAATTTGGAACTAATGTGATTTGAATAATGTGATGTGATTGGCCTGCTAATAAAAATTAAAAAAAGAAATGGGAGTGCCTGATCACCTCATCTGTCTCCTGAAAATCTCTATATGAGACAAGAAGCTACAATTAGAACTAGATACGGAACAACTGATTGGCTCAAAATTGGAAAAGGAGTACGACAAGGCTGTATTTTGTCTCCCTGCTTATTTAACTTATATGCAGAATTCATGCAAAAGGCTGGGCTGGGTGAATCCCAAACCGGAATTAAGATTGCCGTAAGAAATATCAACAACCTCAGATATGTAGATGACACAACCTTGATGGCAGAAAGTGAGGAGAAATTAAAGAACCTTTTAATGAAGGTGAAAGAGGAGAGCGCAAAATATGGTCTGAAACTCAACATCAAACATCAAACACCTCCTGGCAAATAGAAGGGGAAGAAATGGAGGCAGTGAGAGATTTTACTTTCTTAGGTTCCATGATCACTGCAGCAGATGGTGACAGCAGTCACGAAATTAAAAGATGCCTGCTTCTTCGGAGAAAAGCAATGACAAACCTAGACAAGCAATGACAAACCTAGAAAAGCAATGACAAACCTAGAAAAGCAATGACAAACCTAGAAAAGCAATGACAAACCCAAACCTCTCCATTCTGAAGGAAATCAGCCCTGAGTGCTCACTGGAAGGACAGATCGTGAAGCTGAGGCTCCAAGACTTTGGCCACCTCATGAGAAGAGAAGACTGCCTGGAAAAGACCCAGATGTTGGGAAAGATGGAGGGCACAAGGAGAAGGGGACGACAAAGGATGAGGTGGATGGACAGTGTTCTCGAAGCTACCAGCATGAGTTTGACCAAACTGCGGGAGGCAGTGGAAGACAGGAGTGCCTGGCGTGCTCTGGTCCAGGGGGTCATGAAGAGGTACACACAACCCCAGGGGGTCCTGACTAGGCGTTTGGCTGTACGATGCTCAATGTGATCTGTTAACTCTGCTCCATCCTGTTTGCCCTTTTTCTGCTTTTGCTTAAACCTAATCACGAAGCAAGAAGTCAGACTCTGTCTGACCTCTAATAATGAAGATTACGTTGTAGATATTTCCATAAACCTATTGTGCTATTTTTGTAATGTGCCAATGAAAGGGCCCCAAGGCCCTTACGGGGAAGAGAGGGGAGACTCGCCAGATCTCAGAAGGGGCCGCCGAGGCAGCGCTTGCGCAGGAAAATGAAAAAATGTCTTTTATTTTTGGTGCATATCTTATTTCTGAATGTTTCCGTCTGGCCACAACCTCTATTCACAAAAGCGACTGCTGCATAAAACTAAATGCGGTTTATTTGCTTGCCATTCTGTTCTCCACAAAGCGCAGAGCATCCAGTTACAAAGGAAGACAACAGCAGCCCTCCTGCAAAATCACCCGCCCCCTGGCTTTGCAGGGAGCAAGGAGGGGGCGCAGGACCCTGGGGGGCACGCATGATCTGAACAGGGCCCCCCTGCATCCCCGCCTGCATCCCTGGGACCCTTTTCTCCCCACTGCACCCAAAGGGAAGAAACTCACCCGACTGCAGCAGGAGCCACCCAGGCAGCGAAGCTTGCAAAGGAGACACACAAAACACCCACAGCCCGCCCCCCCCTTACAGGAAGTGACTTGCGAGAGAGGGAGGGGCCTTTGTTTTGGAAGACCGGTCCCCCCCCATTCTTCTTCTCCTCTCTAGGAATTCAGCTCAGTTCCTTTTAACCCTTGGCGAGCCGAGCGCCCCAAGCTCATCCCCACCCCCACCCCGCTCTCTGAGTTTTCTTCCTCCGGAGCCGGAGATGCTGTATTTTGGGGGATCTGAGCTGGTCTCTCCCTTGGCCAGAAAAAGCTTGCAGGGGAAGCGTGCCCCCCCCCTTGGGCTGCATCTCCTTTCATCCCCATCCTTGTCTCCTGCTTGGCTGTAGCCGAAACCAAACACGAATGAACCAGATCCCACGTGCAGCTGAGCCACGTTCACGGATCGCCCTTCCCCGCAAGGCTGCGGGCCTGGCGAGTTGAAGGATGGGGGGTTTGAAGGGGGTGGATGTAGGGGGGGGGTCCTACCCCTTCAAGGCAGCGTCCCTGTCCCACCCCCTTCCTTCCTTCCAGTCTTCTGGGGGCCTGATCCTGGACGCCCAGGAAGACACCTCTGCCACTGTCATCCACTGGTCTACAGATGCCTCAGAGGGTTAGCTACCATTTTCGTTGTCCCGCTAACTTGCATATAGTAGGTACCTAGTTCACAAAAATATTCTCTGCTGAAAATTTTAGTTTCTTCTGATCGACCATAATTATACAAACCAGCACTTTCTCCCCAAGCCTAGTACTGTTAGGTATATAAAAAGGTAAAGGACCCCTGGACAGTTAGGTCCAGTCAAAGACAACTATGGGGTGCGGCGCTCATCTCGCTTCAGGCTGAGGGAGCTGGCTTTTGTCTGCATACAGCTTCTCCTGGTCACGTGGCCAGAATGACTGAACCGCTTCTGGAGCAATGAAACACCATGACGGAAGCCAGGGCACACGGAAGCGCCCTTTACCTTCCCACCGCAGTGGTACCTCTTTATCTACATGCACCAGTATGCTTTCAAACAGCTAGGCTGGCAGAAGCTGGGACAGAGCAATAGGAGCTCAGCGCTGTCAAGTGGATTTGAACCACCAGCCTTCTGAATGGCAAGCCCAAGAGACTATAAACCAATGTTTCAGGGAGACATTGTCCTTGCAACCTTAGCAAATCCTTTTTATACAGACCTCTATGTGGAGTCCAATAGATTCTAAAATACGTTCCCACCGTCCAGATAATATTGACATTTCTCATTCTTTATTCCAATCATTCCTTAAGGACTGCATATCAAACTTATTTATTGTTGCTAAAAAGTAAAGGGACCCCTGACCATTAGGTCCAGTCGTGGCCAATTCTGGGGTTGCGGTGCTCATCTCACTTTATTGGCCGAGGGAGCCGGCGTACAGCTTCCGGGTCATGTGGCCAGCATGAGTAAGTCGCTTCTGGCAAACCAGAGCAGCACAGGGAAAGGCCGTTTACCTTCCCACCGGAGCGGTACCTATTTATCTACTTGCACTTTGACGTGCTTTTGAACTGCTAGGTGGGCAGGAGCAGGGACTGAGCAACGGGAGCTCACCCCGTTGCGGGGATTTGAACCGCCTTCTGATCGGCAAGTCCTAGGCTCTGTGGTTTAACCCACAGCGCCACCCGCACCCCATAATTGTTAGTAGGTAGGTATAAAAAGTAATTCCTGGCTTTCTAGTTTCAAGTGAATTGCTCAATTGTTCCAGTATCTCACATGTCTCAGAAACTGAGAAAGCTCCTAGCCCAAAGAGACCAGTTAGGAGATGTTGTAACTGAAGATATTGCCTCCAGGCCCCAACTGGTAGATGATACTTTTGTCTTTCAGCAGCCTAACTATAACATTCCTCATCTATCACTTGGTCCAGAGTCAATACCCCTGTTTCCACTCAATTTTTCCATAGTACCATCTTTTTGGCAATTTTTACTATGGGGTTTCCCCACAGGGTGAGTTTGGCATGCGAGTATAGGTCAACTTTATTTTTATTAGGCAATATGTCCCATATCTTTCTAACTGACTTTGTTGTTTCTAGAGTCACCTGGGATTTCAAATATTTTGATCCTAGTATTCTCCAGCCCACCAAAGGGAAATTAAGACCAACAATGAGTTTCCAGTATTTAATACATGACAGTGTTGTTGTTGTGGTTTAGTTGTTTAGTCATGTCTGACTCTTCGTGACCCCATGGACCAGAGCACGCGAGGCACTTCTGTCTTCCACTGCCTCCCACAATTTGGTCAAAATACATGACCAAAGGCATTTGCTAGAGTCATTCCCAAAGTGTCAAAAGCTCTTGGAAAAAATCCTCCATAAACTTAGTTGCTTGAGCCCGAGTAGGAGAATTGGTAACCCCATTACTATCCATGAGAGTTGAGATTCCAAAATAGTGAGGCTTTTACTTGAGTTGTTTTCACACAAGATGCATGTTCTCCCTCTGCTGCTGGCTTTCTAGCTGTGGCCTTGAAGCACACTCCTCCGATCCTCTCCATGGTGCTGATCCTGCCTTCCCTTCCTGACAGCTGGGGACCTGAGCACTAAGGAAGTTCTCCGGCTGGTGCGGTGGTCAGTTTCCCTTGGATAGAACACCCATGTACCACTCAAAGACTTTTCATTCTTCCACTCTCACTTCTCCTCTTCAGCAGTGCAATGCAGCAGCAGCAGCAGCAAAAAAAGCTGATCCTATTCTAGGCTGCGACAGAAGCATAGTGTCTGGATTGAGGGAAGAAATAGTCACGCTGTATTCTAACTTGGTTAGACTCCACCAGAGTTCTGTGTCCAGTTTTGGGCACCACAATTTAAGAAGGATATTGACAAGCTAGAACATGCACAGAGGAGGGTGACCAAGATGATCAAGGGTCACATGGAAGATGGAGCAAGCTTGTTTTCTGCTGCTCCAGAGGGTAGGATCCAAATGGCTACACATCAGGAAGAAAATTCTGATGGTGACCTCTCCTTCCTTGCAGGTTCATCCCCAGAGGTTGAATGACTATCTGTCAGGCATGCTTCAGCAGACACTCCAGCATTGCCATGGCCCTGGTAGTCCCTTCCAACTCTACAATTCTCTGTTTCTATGCCTCTCCTGATAGGCATCCTTTGATGGGAAGCGGGATTGTCACACTGATTGAAGCTCTTTCCGCATTGCAATAAATGAATGGTTTCCCCCTTTATGAATTATTTGATGGGAAGTGAGTTGGGCTCTCTGACTGAAGCTCCGTCCACATTCTGAGCACCGTTAGGCTTTGTCCCCTGTGGGAATTCTCCCATGGGCTGTGAGACTTGTCTTCCGGGCAAAGCTCTTCCCACATTCCAAGCACTTATATGGTGTCTCCTCCCTGTGAGTTCTTTCATGTGAAGTGAGATTCTCTTCCAACTGAAGCTCTTATATGGTTTCTCCACTGTATGAATTCTATTTTTTTTAAACATTTTTTTTAGATTTTTATTTTTTAACAATGTCTATAATCATTACATTACATTCAGATTTCAATCTTCCCCTTCCCTGCGGACTTCCCTCAACTTCCATCACTGGTTTATTACATCTTATATTACATTCTGCTGTTTATATTTACTTCTATATTGTCATATTAAGTGTCCTATTTTTTCCTAAATAAAATTGCAAATGTTTATTTAAATCCTGCCAATGACTCTTTTTTTGTTGTTGTTTCTGCAGATATGATGTAAAAGGTTCCCATTCTTTTTCAAAGTCACTATTGTCTTTTCCCCGACAGTTTATCTGTTAGATTTGCCAACTCTGCATAGTACATCAGCTTCTCTTGCCATTCTTCCTTTGATATTTCCCCAGTCTTCCAGTTCTGGAAGACTGGTACGCTGCATGAATTATTTGCTGGGAAGTGAGATGGGCGCTTCGAATGAAGCTCTTTCCACATTCTGAGCACTGGTATCATTTATCTCCTGTGTGAATTCTTTGATGGACGGAGAGCTGGGCGCTCTGACTGAACCTTTTTTTACATTCAAAGCACTCATACGGTTTCTCCCCTGTATGAATTCTTTGATGGGGAGTGAGACTTTCCTTCCAAGCGAAGCTCTTTCCACATTCCATGCACTGATATGGTTTGTCCTTGCTGTGAGTTCTTTGATGCGAACTGAGATGGGAGTACCGACTGAAGCTCTTTCCACATTCCAAGCACTGAAATGGCTTCTCACCTGTATGGATTCTTTGATGGTTCTTAAAGCTAGCACTGTGACTGAAGCTCTTTCCACATTCCAAACACTGAAATGGCTTCTCACCTGTATGGATTCTTTGATGGGACACGAGACCGGTTCTCTGACTGAATCTCTTTCCACATTCCAAGCACTCAAAGGGCTTCTCCCCTGTATGGATTCTTTGATGCTGCATGAGACCTGCTCTATGAGTGAAGCTCTTCCCACATTCCAAGCACTCAAAGGGCTTCTCCCCTGTATGGGTTCTTTGATGTGAAGCCAGACAATCCTTCCGGCTAAAGCTCTTCCCACATTCCATGCACTGATATGCTTTCTCCTCGCTGTGACTTCTTTCATGTGAAGTGAGACTTCTCTTCCGACTGAAGCTTTTTCCACATTCCAAGCACTGATACGGTTTCTCCCCTGTATGAGTTCTTTGATGGGAAGTGAGAATTTCCTTCCGAATGAAGCTTATTCCACATTCCAAGCACTGATACGGTTTCTCCCCTGTATGGATTCTTTGATGTAAAGTCATATTAATCTTCCAACTGAAGCTACTTCCACATTCCAAGCACTTATACGGTTTTTCCCCGGTATGAATTCTTTGATGGGAAGTCAGACTTTCCTTCCGGGTGAAGCTCTTTCCACATTCAAAACACTGAAATGGCTTTTCCGCTGTATGAGTTGTTTGATGGGATGTGAGATGGAACCTATGACTGAACCTCTTTCCACATTCCAAACACTGATATGGTTTCTCTCCAGTATGAATTCTTTGATGAAGAGTGAGATTATCCTTCCGACTGAAGCTCTTTCCACATTCCATGCACTGATACGGTTTGTCCTTGCTGTGAGTTATTTGATGAGAACTGAGATTGTAGTACCAACTGAAGCTCTTTCCACATTCCAAGCACTGATATGGTTTCTCCCCTGCATGAATTCTTTGATGGCGTGTGAGACTTTTCTTCTGGATGAAGCTCTTTCCACATTCCAAGCACTGATAGGGTTTCTCCCCTGTATGAATTCTTTCATGGGCTGTGAAACTTATCTTCTGGATGAAGTTCTTTCCACATTCCAAACACTGATATGGTTTCTCCCCTGTATGAATTCTTTCATGGGCTGTTAGATTGACCTTCCAGGCGAAGCTCTTTCCACATTCCAAGCACTTATAGGGTTTCTCCACGCTGTGAGTTCTTTTATGGGAACGGAGATACGATTTCCGACTGAAGCTCTTTCCACATTCCAAGCACTGATAGGCTTTCTCCCCTGTATGAATTCTTCTGAAGCTTTCTATACACTCCAAATATTGATACCGCTTCTCCATTGTGTAGATTTGGTCTCCCTCATTCTTCCTTTCTGATTCATCACCATCTGCAACAAAAAAGAAACGGATCACAGCCTCAGGGACTGAATTTCAAAAAGAATTCCAAAAGAGATATTGTAATCCAAAAGGCAGCCTTACCAAGAGATTCCATGATCCCACGATTCTCCTCCATTACTTCCTTATACAGAGCTCTTTGGTCAGGATCCAGCAACTCCCATTCCTCATCTGTGAAATGAACAGCTACATCTTCAAAGCACACCAGACCCTAAAATAAAAAGGGAAAGGTCCCCTTCTTAGACAACATACAGATTATCTACAACGCATTGCTCTGTTGTTTTCTGCCTGTTCATTGCTGTTTTGTTTTAATGTAATTGTTTTGCTGCACATTTTTATTATGGACGCATATTTTAATGTTTTAACAAAACTGTTTTTTTGTGTGTATTTTTTAAAAATTTTTTTTTATTGATTTCAATTCATTATACAACACCAAACATTTAAGCAACAGAAAAGACATTTTAATGACTGGTATTAAGCTTTTGGGGGAATGGATGGAATGCCACATGGTAATCTTCAAATACCATATTTTTCTCTCTCTAACCCACACATTTTTTCTCCTACAAAGTAAGGGGAAATGTCTGTGCGTGTTATTGAGCGAATGTGTGGTCCCTGGAGCCGACTGACCCGAGTGCAGAGGCAAAAATCAGATCGTGCGGAGGAGGGAAGGCTGCAGAAGCGAGGCTGCTGCTTTCCTGCATTCTGCCTCAGGGTCTTACTGCCCACCCGCTTCTGTTTTCAGTTGCTGTGTTTGCTCAAACGCAACAAAGAGCAGGGAAATCCCCTGCCCTCCTGGCAAGCAGAGGAGAAAGGAAAGGATCGCGTCCTTCCTTCTAATTCCTTCCTAGTCACACTGCACACAGGCTCCAGCCCACCCGGCTCAGGTTCCGTCGGCTAGGAGCGCAGCCGACAGCCACCACCTTCTCCTCTCCGTGCTCCGGTGCTGCTGCGTCCAGCATTCTAGGGACTCGCAGGCAGCCGGAAAACATGCAGGTGGGAGAGAGGGGGGGAGGCTGGCTTGGGAGGGGGGAACTTTTGCCTTCCTTTCCTCCCTCCCATTAAACCCCTCTCCTGCATTGTTAGGCAGCTGCTTCTCCGCACACCCCTCTCGTGCTCCTTGTCCCTTTTGTTTTTCCTTCCCTCCCCACTTAAAACGTGGTTACAAAGCACGGATCCACATGGATCCTCAGGATCTTTGCATTGGGTCACCCCAAATTCACCATCAGATCACATAGCATGTCCATGGCTGCAGCCTGCACCCAAAAAATCACGCACCCACTGTTCCTTGAGGCTGCAATGGTGCAAATTCTGGTTACAATGCGCAGATCCACATGGATTCTCATGATTTTTGCATTGGGCCGCCCCAAAGTCACCGTCAAATCACATGTCTGTGGCCACAGCATGAAGCACAAAAATGATACATCCACATTTTCTTTCAGAATTTTTTTTTCTTGTTTTCCTCCTCTTATAGAGTGAAAAATACGGTAATTCTCTCTGCTCATCGATTCCAGTTTCCCAGATGGAAGGATCCTCTTTTTGCTCTTCCCATCTACTGTTCTGGAGGTGGGGGGAACCTTCACAATGCATTAAAGTCAACTTCAGGGGGTACTGCGTGTCACGGGGAGGGGAATGAGGGGAAAGGTGAATTCTGGCCACTGTTTTTATGATTTGTCAACTATTTAGAAGCCTATTTTAGCATTAAATGTTAAATCTGTAAATAAAACTGCAACTACTGATAAATAATACAGTGGTACCTCATATTACATACGCTTCAGGTTAAAGACTCCGCTAACCCAGAAATAGTGCTTCAGGTTAAGAACTTTGCTTCAGGATAAGAACAGAAATCGTGCGCCGGCGGCGCAGCAGCAGCAGGAGGCCCCATTAGCTAAAGTGGTGCTTCAGGTTAAGAACAGTTTCAGGTTAAGAACGGACCTCCAGAACGAATTAAGTACGTAACCAGAGGTGCCACTGTATTAGCAACATTCAGGAGGCTAGTCAACGTGAGGTGATTCTCAGAACATAAGGCTCCTGCAATGGCCTTTACAGCCAAGAGAAGGAGGAGAGAGATTCATTAGGGACTCTTTTGCCACAATCCTTCATTCTCCCTACCTGATCTGGTTCCATGGCTGCTGCATCTCTGCCTTCATGCAAAGATGGATAAGCATCTCTTGCCAGCATCATTCTGTCACCTGTGAGAGACAAAGGTAAGTGGCAGGCCATTTCCACATGCTTCTTTTAGAGGTTAAGCAGTGCATCTCTAACTACAGGTGGGCCTATAAAAAAGTCTCACCTACTGAGTGCATTTTGACATTTGTATCTTAGCTAGGTAAAAATACATGTCCCCACTTTGGGCTCTTGGCCCCTAGTGTCCTCCCCACAGATTAGTGGCAAAATCTACAGAATGTGTGACCAAATGGGGAAAAACCCTCCTTCTTCCTTACCCAGTGGTCTCTCTTTGGTCTCCAATGGAGTCATCTCTGCCTCAGACGAATCCAGGCCCGTTTCTGCAAAGATAATCCTTCCCTGAAAGGGCAAAAGGGATTGGAAGCAGAATGGAGAGAAACATTAGAAAAGGACTGGGAGAGGCAAACGCTTTAGGGGTACCCAATCTCATTCCTTGGAGGCTTTCCAAAAAAGGTTGGGGGATTAAGAGAGAATTTTGGGATACTCTCTCTCATGTTCAGAGCCCCTCTGGAATATCCAGAGGACAGTCTCTCTCACCTGCTTTCTCTCTGCCTGCTTCCTCTCCTCTGCCTGACTCAGGAGGAATCCTTCGGCCAGGGCCACCGCCTGGGAACTGGTCTCTGCTCCACATTCCCTCACCCAGCTCTCCATCTCCGGTGGAAGGACGGCCAGGAACTGCTCCAAGATCACCAGGTCCAGCATCTCAGCTTTCGTGTGCCTTTCTGGCTTCAGCCACTGATGGTCAAGGTGGTATAATTGGCTGCAAATTTCTCGAGGTCCTTTGGCCTCCTGGAAGCAGAACTGCCTCAACTGCTGGCTCTGCACATCTGAGCGGAGAATGTCCTCCTCACCCAGGATCTTCAGCAGAGAGTTTTCCCAGATTCCACCGCTGCTCCCAGTTTGGATGGCATGGCCTCTTCCTGCTTCAGGGCCGGCTGAGTCTTGCTCATCCATCTGGGCTCTCGGGAAGCTTCCAAGAGGTCGGAAGGAATCCTTTGTTCTTCTGCCCAGTTCCGTCTGTCCTAAATTGAGGCGTTTGCAAATCCTACAAAAGCAAATATTCTGTTATGAAACAGATCCACGGTCAAGAGAATAAAAAGGTTTCCTGAGAAATTGTGGGTGAATCTTGCTAGGAACCAGGGCTGGACTGAAACATAGTCCAGACTCTGAACTTTCTTTTTCCAAAACGGAAAAGGAGGAGCCAGCATCTAGGCCAGACATCCCCTCCAGATGTTTTGGGACTACAAAACCCATCATCCCTAGCTAGCAGGACCAGTGGTCAGGGATGGTGGGAATTGTAGTGCCAAAACATCTGGAGGGCCGAATTTGCGGGTGTCTGATCTAGGCCTTCTAGAAAGGAAATTACCATGCAAAATTTGCAGGAAACATAGGGAATTTGCAGAGGTGTTTGCAACTTCTACAAAGCAAATACATTGTTTTGTTATGCAATTGATACACAGCCAGGAAAAGAAAAAAGTTCCCAGAATCTTATTAGGAACCAGGGCTGGACTGCAACACAGCCCAGACTCTGAACTTTCTTTTTCAAAAAAGGAAAAGGAGAAGCCAGCATCTAAACCATTTTAAAATGGTTGCAATCTGCTATGGAACAGTGGTAATAGTAGTAAAAATACCAACAAATAACAACAACAACAACAACAACAATAACATAAAGCCTCAAGCATGGGGAAAAACCTCGTGTTACACACAGACCTTCCAGAAACGGCTCTGTGTGTGTGTGTGTGTTTGGAATCTGCAGTTTTGAGCATTTGCCTCAATCTCAGGCGCTGACCTCTAATAATGAACCATATGTTGTAGATATTCCAGTAAACTAATTGTGATATACAAATGACAAGAGAAGACTCGGTCAGTTTATCTGTATCCTTTCTTCTTCCTAGTTTTCTCCTTTTGCTTCATCCCATGAGGTATTTTCCCTCAGAGCCAGAGCGGAGTGTGGGGGTGCAGTGCCTCCGAGGTTCCAGCAGGGGGCGGGAGCCTCTCTCTCTCTGATTGGCCGCCAGCCCTTTTGGAGGGAAAACCCAAGAAGCCCTTTCTGAGGGAGAGAGTTGGGCAGGGCCTGATCTGAGAGGGGTATTATTATTATTATTATTATTATTCGGAGAGGCTCTTTTCTGAGGGAGAACTGGCTCTGATCTGAGAGGAGAACCTCTCTAGCCAGAAGCAGTCTCACAGCTTAGACAGGAAGAAGACCGAGTGGAGGGTCTGGGGAGAGTATTGTTACGGCAAAATCTGGGTGCGAGGCTGCTCTGCCACCCAGCTCGTCGGACTAAGTCCGCGGGTCCCTGCGGAGGAAAATGAGTTCAGCCGGAGACAGGAGCAAACTGCAGAAGATCCATGTTTATTGCGCAATAAGGTTCAAGGCGAGATTGAACAGCGAGAAATGGGTGACATGAACTTTTGAAACTTCCCTCCATGTCCCAGAATACAGTGCAAAATACATCCCAATTACATCATGAATACATTAAGAAGAGGTTGGGTTACACAGATTACATCATGAATATATTAAGAAGAGGTTGGGTTCCACAGGATTAACATATGGAGGAGGGAGGGGGGAATATGCAGAGCTGGAGATATGCGTAGATAAGCACATCCTGAGTCCAGGTGATGAGAAGACAATGGTCCATGTATGCATAGTCTGCCACCTGGCATTGCCCAGAGGCAAGGCTTGGCAGAGTGATTTGACAGGATTAGGGTCTTAACACTTTGCTTGAGGGATTATGGAGGACAGGGAAGGTGTCATGGAGTTCTAGAGAAATTGAGCAAATTGGCACGTTGATTTTCTATGATTTATAGATTTTAGTCCCTTCTGTCATTGACAGTTGGAAATAAATGGATATATTGTAGCGAAGAAGGAGGTGAAGAAGACATGCCCCCCCCCTTCCGTATCAGTCCCCCATTCGGAGATAGATTTGCATTAAAGTTCTGTAAGAACTTGCAAATCTTTTCTCCGCACCCTAGACTTTGGTGATCTTGTACTACCCTTCCCCCATTTGCCGCATTTGTACATAGTCTGGGAAGGTAGAAGAGGACAGCGAAGGAGGGAACAACACGGAGCAATACAATGTACGTGCGTTATATAGATATGCGCTAAATAATGACTTGGTATCAACCGTACCAGATGTGTGGGTTTATGCAAACCTGAAAGGGACTTGCAAGCCATGCCTCTTACGGTCATTTGCAAGTATAGCAGTGCAGATAGCTGGATATAGGATATTACTTAAAAGGAACATCTGTTGTATTTTGTTACTAAATTACTTGTGCCATTCTAGCTCTTGGGAGAAACATTTTCTCAATAGTGTCTATGCTTTACATTTAGCAGGAAGGTCCACTACTGACTGAAAAATACAGTTGGTGTTTTGTCCTTTGCCATTTTTGTGTGTTTCTCAGGTGTCAAGCTAGCTCTTCTGTGGTCTCACACCGGCATAGTGGTATAGTAACACATCCTGTTGAATCCCCTCAGGGCTTTCATTTAACCATGTCGCCTGTCACTCATCATAGCTGGCACAGGTTTCGGACATATCGTGAGGGAAACGTCTTTGCCTTGGCCATTCAATGGGGTTTTATTATTGCAGGCTCTGGTCTTGCACTCATGGAAAGTTGTTCGCTTGCTCTTAAGGACCAAAAGCTAGTTGCAGCCTGGATACACATGCCCAATTCTAACAGAGTCCAATTTGAATTTATCTTGCCCCATGGTTCTCAACTTTTCAAAACCAATATGTTAAACAAAACCATTCTTAAAAGGGGCACTTCTCCAAATGAGTCAATTTAACTCTATAAGGGACCATTCCTGCTACATCAAGGCATATACACGTTTCTTGTTATCAATAATAGTAATAATATGTTGGAGATGTAAGGAAAGTGAAGGGACCTTATTCCACATATGGTAGTCGTGTCCTCAAATAAATAAATAAAATTCGGGACGTGATCTACACCCCTTTTCATTTGGCATTCTAATCAAAACATCTCAAATAGTAATAAAGAGTGTTGCTTCAAAACTACCTGATAAAATATGGTTCCAAGAATAATACTTGGTTGTGGTGAGATTTCACGGGTATATGGGAAACCCAAGATTAATAAATAAATACAGAACAATTGCTACTTAAAGACAGTACTGAATCTGCAAGAGATACAGAGAAGTCATAGAAGAGATTTGAAATAGTTTTCTGGAACAGAAAGAAAGAAATAGTAAAAGGTAATCTCTTTCCGGAATCTAAAGATAGCCTGCTCTATCGGAAAGCATGTAATATATGAGAATCCTCCATGAAAAACTTGGGGTGTAAGCCATATCCCTCTGTTGTTCATAGTTATGTACCCTACATTATACAGAAACAATTACACACAGAAATTTTGTCCCCCCTTTGTGGAGATAACACACTCCCTTTGTGGAGATAACACACTAACACAATAACACATAATACACAAAACATACAAATTATTAATTCTACACCATATCTTGAGGCAATAATGTGATCTTGAGACAATTCTTGCTGCTTTTACATGTATTTCCAAACTTGGGCACAAGGGCATTTCTTGCCTGCCTTTGAGTCAATGGGAGGAAGTTAGCAGCCCTTCCAAACGTCGCTGAAATGTTATAGCTTTCTAAGTCCTTTCCTTCTTGGGTGGTAGTCAAAAGATAAAATGTTCTTCAAAATTCAGTTAGTCAGTTTCTCAAGTCTTTTATAGGAAGAAATTGTTGTGGCCACTGTGAGGCCTTGGCTTAAAAAAAAAATCCTTTGAAAAAAAAAATCCTTTGAAGTAGGCCTGCAAAGGGGTTGGGGGGTTGGGATCTGAAGACATAATTAGTTGTTTTGTTTTGTTTTGTTTTGTTTTAGGAGGAAGATAATAGTCAAGAAGGGAGAGAATATTCTAAAATTTTCTTTCTTGGGAAGCTGTGAATACAAACTCATAGTTAAGCCTTTTATTCATTTAAATATTATAATCATTTACATTTAATTTCCTTCACTTAGTTTGGCTGTGGAAGAAACGAAGGGACAAAACCTTTGTTAATTTGAACACAATAGGCAAGTTATTAAACATTTTGCTTATGTGGGTCCGAATTCTCTTCAGTATCCCGTTTGAAAGGGACATTTTTATTTCCTGTGAAAATCTCTGTCAGGAATGCTGTTCCTATAATGCATAGGTATATAGTACTCACAAAACAAAACCAGATAAAAGACAAACTCAGTGGGAAAACTGTGAAAAGAATTTTGCATGTTAGATGGGGAAACTACTGAGAGGAGCTCACAGTGGGAGTGCTTTGATATTTACCTGTGAAAAGAATTTGGCATGTTAAGATTTGAAACTTGGAAACCTCTTGACTTTTGATGGTCGAGTACTTAACCCTTTTGTCTTACGTAGCCCCTGGAGGAAAGGATACATTAAGGGTGATTTTCCTCAATGGTTCCAAGTTTTACATAAGGAAATTTGGATGAGTTTTTCCCTGCAGCCCACGCTCCCCCCCCCAAAAAAAATCAACTCCTCCCCCTCCCCCCCCTTCCTCTTTCTCTATCCCCTTTTTTTTTTTTTTAAGCTGACCTAACCTCTGTGCATGTGCAGAGTTCATATTTCAGCAAAAATTTTACACCATTGAAATGTTGCATCTTTTGGCTAAATTAGAATAAAGGAAGGGAAGGGTAAGGAGTAGATTTTTAAAAAATAGGGTTAGATTTTAAAACAAACAAACACACACACAAAAAAAAACCTCAGCAATGCAAGTATTCACCAAAGCTAGCAGTTTTCTAAGGGATCATGTTTCCTTCAGCCCAAGCAAATGATTGCTTCCTTTATTTACAGGAAAGGGCTATCATTTTGTGTGATTTCCCTCTGGTCATTCGCGGAACAATGCCACGCCCTTATATATGGGAAAAATGGCCAGAGAGTCAGAATTCATAAGATCTTAATATTCTCATTCATTTCAGCATTACCATTTGCAGACAAATTTTCCTGCCCTTTATTTACAGGATGGTAAAGGCTGATTCTGCTTGATTATGAATTTGTATGTGCTTAAACTTTGAGTAGACTTTTTAAGTCTGATTTTTAAATAATAGACAAAATGATAAATACTGTAATCACTTAAATGCCTGACCTCACCAGTTCTGCTTCAAAACATCACGGCTTTGACCTCTCACCTTTTTAATAAAACAAAGAGCAAAGTTGGGCTGAATTTCAACTCATCACATGCTTGTAGACACATGGCCCTCCACACAGCCACAAATTGGGAAAGTTGAAAGGGACCCTGGGGTCATCTAGTCCAACCCTAAAATACAGGGTTTATAGCAAGATTTGTACCATCAGAACACACACACATACTTATGTACACAGACACAACTGGGGAAGAGACCACAAGCCATGCGCCTATCATGTACTAAGGAAGAGCATAGTTAAAACAGCCATAGATTTGATTTCCTAAACTTGCAGAGGAATAGTAAGCCTAATCTATACCCCCCCCCCCTTTGCAGTTTCCTTTAAAGGAAGCTTACTTGGGAGTAAATTTACCTGGCACAGAAGTAAGAAGAAAAAACCCCGAAAGAGATAGAATGAGACAAGGGGGGCATTTTCTAAGAAAAGAGACCAGGAAGTCTTATAGAGACTGATATCAGGAGCCTTACAATAACTCTTCTGTCCAACCAAATCAAAGTTAAAACTGGACTCAGATATTTTCTTAGAAGGAACACCATACTTTCATAGGAATATGCTTAATCTAATACATACACTGCATTTTAACTTGAGAGAGCAATTGTGCTCAACTAGGCTTTTGCAGCAGAAACATTAGGTTAACTTCACATTCCAAGATAGACTGGAATACAGGTGTACTCACAAACTCAAAAGTTACAACAAAACATAATTTACCATTAGACTTAAAATCACCCTCCTCACTTAGGAAGGAAGTGGGGTAATCCTCTTTTCAGAACACAAGTAGCACATATACAGGATTTTACCACTTGGGAGGAAAACTCTCTTTTAGAGCCTCTCTCAAATAACAAACATTTGCACACTTCATTCTCATTTTTGTCTTGTTTAAGATTGATAAGGCCCAACAATGGCTTTCTTAGATTTAAAATTTTGGAGCAAACTTGTAGTTTAAACCATGCAGCCTTAAGAAAGGCAGTCTGTCAGAGACAGGAGGAACAGACAACACACGTAACAGACAACATGTAACAGACAACATGTAAACATACATATTCTCATATATGAATTAACAGACAACACATATAACAGACAACATGTAAACATATATATTCTCATCCTTTAGTTGGTTATTGCAAGGAGTTGGGCCGCTTCCTTTGGCTTCATTAAGTGAAATTAGTAGGAAGGTCCCACATGGTTTTATGAGCCTCCTTGCCTCTTCAAACACACCACCAGTTAATCAAACTGGCAGGGCTCACAACGCTTGGTTGTCTGGGGTACCCCTTTTTATATATATGCATGCGTTGCTGTTGTTGCTTTTTTGTTGTTTTTTCCTTTTTTGGGGGGGGGTGTCTGGGATAGGGACGGGAGAAAGAGAGGGGTTGATTAGGATTTGGGGTAACCTGTATAGGGGTTTATTCTGGGGTTTCTCCTGTTGCTTGGCAACTTCCTATGGGGGTTTTTTAACGAGCTCTAACTATTCTATTCCTTTTCCTTATCCTTACTTACTATTCCATAATCTGGGGTTCCTTTCCACTCTGCCCGCCCAATCCTTTTGGGCTATCCTTCCTGGCAACCTCCTACCTATCGTCACAATCTCAGGAAAAGGGGCCCTACTGGACGCCCGCGCCGTGCGGTGCCAGATCGGGTGGTCCCTGGACAGAATTTCGAACCGAAAATCCCCCTTGCTTTTGGAAGCGGGCTCACGCACGATACGTGGCACCGACCAGTGCGGCTGGGATTGGGATAGAAAGCCAGACCACTTCCTGCCTCTTGTTAGGACGCTAGGGAAGATCGGAAAGAGAGCTCCAACCCCTTGCTTTCAACTGGGGACACCCGTTGCGGAGAGTCGCCTATCTTTCAAGTCGGGTCTCTCCGTCTTACGTTCGGGCTCCCAATTGGTGCGGCTGGCTGGAGATTTTAAGGAAAAGGGATAGAGCTCAGAAACCCCTTTTCGGGTTGAGCGGCGGTCCACGGTCTCTCTCGCTAACCGGACCAAGAGAAAGGTGAGAAGAACGATAGAGAGGAGGGCAGAGAATTTGGTTGCCAGGAGACTTCCACCCCCTTCCCACCAGTGCACTTGATTTCCCTTATACTCACGCGTCTTCAATTATGATCCCTGGATTGATGAATAAGCCGGCTGGATCCCTTTTTGCTCCCCGGCTGAGCTCCTGGGGCTTTCGATTACCGCCTGGAAGATGGCCGGGGGTCCAAAGGATCTTCCCAGGCAAAATGGCCCGGAGCCGGCTGAAGATTTCGGGGCCCCCGGTCAGCAACGCAGGAGAACCTCCAGCCCCACGTGGGGCGCCATCCTGTTACGGCAAAATCTGGGTGCGAGGCTGCTCTGCCACCCAGCTCGTCGGACTAAGTCCGCGGGTCCCTGCGGAGGAAAATGAGTTCAGCCGGAGACAGGAGCAAACTGCAGAAGATCCATGTTTATTGCGCAATAAGGTTCAAGGCGAGATTGAACAGCGAGAAATGGGTGACATGAACTTTTGAAACTTCCCTCCATGTCCCAGAATACAGTGCAAAATACATCCCAATTACATCATGAATACATTAAGAAGAGGTTGGGTTACACAGATTACATCATGAATATATTAAGAAGAGGTTGGGTTCCACAGGATTAACATATGGAGGAGGGAGGGGGGAATATGCAGAGCTGGAGATATGCGTAGATAAGCACATCCTGAGTCCAGGTGATGAGAAGACAATGGTCCATGTATGCATAGTCTGCCACCTGGCATTGCCCAGAGGCAAGGCTTGGCAGAGTGATTTGACAGGATTAGGGTCTTAACACTTTGCTTGAGGGATTATGGAGGACAGGGAAGGTGTCATGGAGTTCTAGAGAAATTGAGCAAATTGGCACGTTGATTTTCTATGATTTATAGATTTTAGTCCCTTCTGTCATTGACAGTTGGAAATAAATGGATATATTGTAGCGAAGAAGGAGGTGAAGAAGACATGCCCCCCCCCTTCCGTATCAGTATGGAGGCAGGATTTAATCTGGAAGTCTGAGGCAGGAGAGGGAGGAGCTGTGGGAAGACGGACTAAACCAGGGTCTCCTTCCAGTCAGGAGGGGAGAGATCTCCTAGGAAGAGAAGACCCCCTGTAGTGATGTTAGGAAATGGCCTGTGAGGGACAGTGGAGCCAGAGTGGAGTGTGGGGCTGCAGTGCCCCCGAGGTTCCACCAGAGGGCGGAAGCCACTCTCTCTCTGATTGGCTGCCAGCCCTTTTGGAGGGAAAATCCAAGGAGGGAGAGAGTTTGACAGAACCTGATCTGAGAGGGGAGAGGGGGAATTTATTATTATTATTATTATTATTATTATTATTATTATTATTATTATTCGAAGAGGTTCTGTCTGAGGGAAAACTGGCTTTGATATAAGAGGGGAGGTGGGGATTTTATTGATTATTATTATAAGCTCTGTCTGAGGGAGAACTGGCTCTGATCCAAGAGGAGAAGGAGCCTCGCAGCAGCTTAGATAGGCAGGCGACGCAGTGGAGGGTCTGAGGAGAGTATGGAGGCAGGATTTAATCTGGAGGGCTGAGTCTGAGGAGGCAGGAGAGGGAGGAGCTGTGGGAAGACAGACTAAACCAGGGTCTCCTTCCAGTCAGGAGGGGAGAGATCTCCTAGGAAAAGAAGACCCCCAAACCAAGAACAAGGGCTGAGAGGATCCCCTGGGTCTGTGGGAAATCCCTCAGGGTGGCTAAGAGAGAGGCAGACGGGGGGGGGGGGAATGCCCCTCGCTCAGGAACCAAAGTATTAGGCTGAGAAGGAAGGTCTGTTGTATTAAAAGTGTTTAAGTGTAACCCCGGTCATAACTAAGTAAATGAACAGAAACCAAGTTAATTCTTTTACCTCCTATGGTAGAAACCTGAACTTCCAACTGAAGTGCAACAAGTGAGCTTTTTGCAACTGAAGTTGCATATACTACAGTGACATCTTTCTATTTAGTTTAAGTAAGAAGTTAAGGAGAACGCTCCTCCTGACCCAAATTTGTTTCACAAACTTATTTTTTTGTAAATAAAACTGTTCTTCTTCGTTCAGCTCTTTCCTTAGACTCTAAATCACTAATTTTCCGCTCACACAAGATCCTCACATAGTAGCCTGTGGGAAATTGCAGAAATCCATGTAATTTGCATATCATGAGGTGGGTTTGCTATATTTAATGGGGGGCAGTTAGCAGGGTGAATCCACTCCTTTATTAGCTGATGGTCATTGGTGGGATCCAAGAGCCCAAAGCAGGGTGCATCAATTTTCACATAACTAAAATATGAAATGGCTCCCAATGTCCAAATGCCCTCGGCACGTGAGGCTTTTTCTGTGGCCCATCTCTCGTTCGCCATGCACAGCTCCACCTCTGACTTCTCATTCACCTTTCTGTCTCACAGATGGCGGAGGGATTCTGGCAAGACGGCCTCATCCATCTTTTCTTGGTGGCGGAGGAGAAGTCGCGGCTGTGGAACCAGACGAGGTGGGGAGAAGGAGCATGGGGGTGGGGAGGCCGGGGGGTGTAACGAGGTGGGTCTGCTATATTTAATGGGGAGCAGTTGGCGGGGTGAATCCGCTACACATGGGGGGGGGGAGGTAAAGCCTAAACAGGGGTCAACAACCTTTTTCAGCAGGGGGCCGGTCCACCGTCCCTCAGACCTTGTGGGGGGCAGGACTATATTGGGGGGGGGATGAACGAATTCCTGTGCCCCACAAATAACCCAGAGATGCATTTTCAAAAAAAGGACACATTCTACTCATGTAAAAACACGCTGGTTCCCAGGCCGTCCGTGGGCCGGACTGAGAAGGCAATTGGGCCGTATCCAGCCCCCGGGCCTTTTTGCCTACCCATGGCCTAACAGAATTATAGAAATGCAGTACAAAAAGTAATCAAAATAACATCCAGGAGAACACATAAAGCCTCTAGCATGAGATAAAATAGTCTCAAGTTACACCCAGAGCCTCAAGAAACAGCCATGGAGTGGCTGGAATCTGCAGAGTTTTGAGCATTTGGATCCACCTGGTTGACTTTAATGTAAACAAAAATCATTATCTTTGTTTGGAAGCCCCGTCCCATGTTCATCAATGGACCAGCATTTTTTCCACTGGCAACAAGCAAGGAAAAGGGACTGTTTCCCCACACTTAATCTAAGCACAACCCCAGGGGCTCCTGACCGGGTGTTTGGTTATGTGATGCTCATTGTTATCTGTTAATTGCTCTGTCCTGTTGGCCCTTTTTCTGCTTTTGCTTAAACCTATTCACAAACCAAGAACTCAGACACTGCCTGACCTCTAATAATGAACTATATGTTGTAGATATTCCTATCAACTTATTGCACTATTTTTGTCATACACAAATGAGAAGACTTGGACAATTTATTTGTATCCTTCATTATTCCCATGATCCTTGTTATAATACTAAATTAAAAGTTATTCCAAAAAGACAACACACACTCCCAGCCCCCCCCCCGGGCTGCATCTGTAAAGCAGGATGAGACCCCTTTAAAGAGTCCATAGAATCCCAGGAACCAAAGTTCGTAAAGGGTGCTGAGCGCTGCTGGGAGAGGTTCCCTTGGAGCGGCTAGGCAACCGTCCTCCTTGCCAGGAACTCAGGAATTACAGCTGGTGGGAAGAGGGTCTCCCAGTAACTCTCAGCACTGGGGGGGGGGGGCTGCCTCTTTCACCCCCATCCCTCCCAAGGTTCCCTCCCTTCCCAGCAGGTCTTCGATTCCTTGGGTGGGGAGACCTCTGGTGGTCCTCTGTTCAGGGCTTCCTGGCCAGTCTCAGATCATTTGGACACCCGAGAGGCTGCATGTCTGAACGGGCGCACCTGGGTCAGCCAGGAGTCTGGATAAGACCCCTGTCTGATGAACGGGGGGTGGGGAAAGCTTTCCTTCTAACTGGGGGAGAAGGGAGGGTTCGCTTGCATCCGGATCATTGAAATGGAGGCAGAAAATCAGTTTATTGCAAAAGCGCCTGGATCTGGTCTTACTCAAGACCCTTGCTGAGGAAAGGGAGATTAGCCACTGGCCGGGAGTTAGTTAGGATCTCTGAGTCCAGGGAAGGTTTCTTAAGGGGTGGATTCACCCCGCCTCCTCCAAGCAGGAAGGGACCACCCACTCCTGCAGGGGGGCACTGACCCCTCCCTGGCCCAGCCAGCCCCTCCTCCCTGCTCATCCTCCTCCTCCAAGAGGGGCTAAGACTGATCCCAGCACTTAGTCCGCATCCTCCAGCCTGACTGACTGAAACTCAACAGGACCAGACTGGGCTCTGGACACCCAGGAGACTCCTCTGCTATGGCGGCAAACTCAAGTCTGGGAGGATGAAAGCCATTGCTTCCCCACAAAGCGGTGAGCAGCCTTTGCTATAATAATAATAATAATAATAATAATAATAATAATAATAATAATCTATTTGTACCCCGCCTATCTGGCTGGGTTTCCCCAGCCACTCTGGGCGGCTTCCAAAAGAATATTAAAATACTGTGATACATCAAACATTAAAAACTTCCCTAAACTGGGCTGCCTTCAGATGTCTTCTAAAAGTCTGGTAGTTGTTGTTCTCTTTGACATCTGGTGGGAGGGCCTTCCACAGGGAGCGTGCCACTACCGAGAAGGCCCTCTGCCTGGTTCCCTGTAACCTCACTTCTCGCAGTGAGGGAACCGCCAGAAGGCCCTCGGTCCTGGACCTCAGTGTCCGTGTAGAACGATGGGGGTGGAGACGCTCCTTCAGGTATACTGGACCGAGGCTGTTTAGGGCTTTAAAGTTCAGCACCAACACTTTGAATTGTGCTCGGAAACGTAGGTCTTTCAAGACTGGTGTTATATGGTCTTGGCGGCCGCTCCCAGTCACCAGGCTAGCTGCCACATTCTGGATTAGTTGTAGTTTCCTGGTCACCTTCAAAGGTGGCCCCACGTAGAGCGCATTGCAGTAGTCCAAGCGGGAGATAACTAGAGCATGCACCACCCTGGCGAGACAGTCAGCGGGCAGGGAGGGTCTCATCCTGCGTACCAGATGGAGCTGGTAGACAGCTGCCCTGGACACAGAATTGACCTGCGCCTCCATGGACAGCTGCGAGTCCAAAATGACTCCCAGGCTGCGCACCTGGTCCTTCCGGGGCACAGTTGCCCCATTCAGGACCAGGGAATCCCCCACATCAGCCCGCCCCCTGTCCCCCCCAAAACAGTACTTCTGTCTTGTCAGGATTCAACCCCAATCTGTTAGCAGCCAGTTTGCTGTAAAGGAAGAACAGGGTTGCAGACCTCTTGCAAAATCACCCGCCCCCTGGCTTTGCAGAGAGCAAGGAGGGGGCGCAGGACCCTGCACTCGCTGATCTTGGGGGGCACGCATGATCTGAACACGGCGCCCCTGCATCCTCGCCTGCAGCCCTGGGACCCCTTTCTCCGCACTGCACCCAAAGGGAAGAAACTCACCCGATTGCAGCAGGAGCCACCCAGGCAGCGAAGCTTGCAAAGGAGACACACAAAACACCCACCTCCCGCCCCCCCCCTTTGCAGGAAGTGACTTGCGAGAGAGGGAGGGGCCTTTGTTCTGGAAGACCGGTCCCCCCCCCTCCATTCTGTCCTCTCTGTAGGAATTCGGCTCAGTTCCTTTTAACCCTTGGCGAGCCGAGCGCCCCAAGCTCTCCCCCCCCCCCCCGCGTCTTCTTCCTCCCGAGGAGGAGCGCAGGAGGAGCCCCGCGCATTGCTGCCCCCCCCCCCAGATGCTGCATTTTGGGGGATCTGAGCTGGTCTCTCCCTTGGCCAGAAAAAGCTGGCAGGGAAAGCCTGCCCCCCCCCCCCCCCGTTGGGCTGCATCTCCTTTTTGGCTGTAGCCAAAACCAGACAAGGAACCAGATCCCACGTGCAGCTGAGCCACGTTCACAGATGCCCTTCCCCGCAAGGCTGCGGGCCTGGCGAGCTGAAGGATGGGGCGGTTGAAGGGGGGTTTACCTACTTGCACTATTTATCTACTTGCACTTTGACGTGCTTTCGAACTGCTAGGTTGGCAGGAGCTGGGACTGAACAACAGGAGCTCACCCCGTTGTGGGGATTCGAACAACTGATCTTCTGATCAGCAAGTCCTAGGCTCAGTGGTTTAACCCACAGTGCCACCCGTGTCCCTCAGGTCCTAGATAGCGGTTCCCAAACATTTTAGGGCCGCTGTCCCCCCCCCCCAACACCCCAGTGCCTCCTACCAGATAAAAGCATTATTCAGAATAACCATTTGCACAACCCACGAAGAAAGATAAAAACAATAAAATTCTAAACAGCAACGGTTGCATTTATTCAAAATCCAATTAAATATACGTAGTTTAATTAACTCATGACAAAACCAATGAACCTGATCAAGTGGTATCAGCTTTTCAAAGTCTGGGAGTTTACACTGCCACCCCTTTGCCTCTTAGTGCCCCCCAGGAACAAAACCCTTCAGGGGGGGGTTGCCCATTTTGGGGACGACTGTCCTAGAGGAGGCACAGGTTTTAAGTGCTGAGGTGAAGCATTCAAGGGGCGGAGCCTAAGGTTAGCGAATAGTGAGCCACATCCATTGGTAATTCCAGGCCCCCCCTGAGACAACTTGTATGTTGTTGTTTTCTAAAAAAAGGGGGGGGGGATTATATGTATATCCTAACCCATAAATACGATATTATTATCATAATACTAATGTAAACATCTTTAGCATACTACATTTTGTATTAAAAAGGTAAAGGTAAAGGGACCCCTGACCATTAGGTCCAGTCGTGACCGACTCTGGGGTTGCGGCGCTCATCTTGCTTTATTGGCCAAGGGAGCCGGCGTACAGCATCCGGGTCATGTGGCCAGCATGACTAAGCCACTTTTGGCGAACCAGAGCAGCGCACGGAAACTTGTACCTTCCTGCTGGAGTGGTACCTATTTATCTACTTGCACTTTGACGTGCTTTTGAACTGCTAGGCTGGCAGGAGCAGGGACCGAGCAACGGGAGCTCACCCCGTCGCAGGGATTCGAACGGCCAACCTTCTGATCGGCAAGACCTAGGCTCTGTGGTTTAACCGACAGCTCCACCCGCGTCCCTTAATTGTTAGAAGGTAGGTGTAAAAAGTATTCCCTGGCTTTCTAGTTTCTATCACTTGGTCCAGAGTCAATACACCTGTTTCCATTAAATTTTCCCATAGTACCATCTTTTTAGCAATTTTTAATATAGGGTTTCCCCAAAGGGCAAGTTTGGCATGCGAGTATACATCAACTTTATTTATATTAGACAACATGTTCCATATCTTTCTAACTGACCTGAATCACCTGGGATTTCAAATATTTTGATCCTAGTACAGTGGTACCTCTGGATACGAACAGGATCCGTTCCAGAGCCCCGTTCGCATCCAGAAGCGAACGGAACCTGCGTCTGCGCATGTGCAGGTCGCGATTCGCCACTTCCGCGCATGCACGTGACGTCATTTTGACCGTCTGCACATGCGCGAATGGCAAAACCCAAAAGCGATCAACCTGAAGCACATTTAACCCGAGGTATGACTGTATTCTCTAGCCCACCAAAGGGGCTGTATGTGCATCTTCTAAGGTCACCCACGTCGGAAAATTAAGACCAACAATGAGTTTCCAGTATTTAATACATGACAGTAGATATGTATAAAGTAGATAAGTATAATGTAGATAAATATAAAGGCATTTCCTAAACAGGGAGTTTATCATTTGAAAACATGAGATATAGAAACTGCAAGTCCTCTCAAAATATAAATTAATCTGGGAATTATATTCATTTTGAGAGCATTCCACCTTCTCCAAAGTGTAAGGTTCAATGACTTCTGTATATCAATATATGAAGAAATATCTTTTATTATTTTATTTATTTTAAGTGTGACTTATTTTTTTTATCTCTTGGTATTAAGTTGCCTATGTAGTGTAGAGATTTGGAACAAATCTGGAATTGATATTCCTTGAAGGAATGTGCAATCAGATTTTGGCCTACTGGCATCAATTCCGATTGGACCAATTAACAGAATAATAGAATAGAATAACCTGATATTTTACCAAAAGCATCTATCATTTGAAATAAACAATAAAACTAGTTTATATTCAAGTGTATTGTGAACTACTCTGTGAATCTCAGTGTTGTCTCATGGTGAAAGCCAAGCGTTCTAAGCAGATATTAAAAAGCGATGGCGAGATAGGATATCCTTGTTTGGTTCCTCAGGCCTGAGGAAAGGTGGCAGAGAGATTACCATTCTCTTTGACTCTTGACGTAGGTGCTTCATAATTACTTTAAGCCCTTTTAAGATATCCAAAGGAAATTCAAATTTAAGTAAAGCTACTTCCATGTACTGTTTACAGATTTTGTCAAAAGCCTTTTCAGCATCTTGCGATATAATTACAAACTGGACTTTATCTTTATTTAGATCTACCAAATCCACCACTAATCTAATATTATCTGCGGTTTGTCTCGCTTTTATAAAGCCGGTCTGGTCAGCCTTCACTGGCTATTACCTGATGAATTTGCTAGAGTCCTTCCAAAAGTGTCAAAAGCTCTTGGAAAAAATCCTCCATAAACTTAGTTGCTTGAGCCCGAGTAGGAGAATTGGTAACCCCATTACTATCCATGAGAGTTGAGATTCCAAAATAGTGAGGCTTTTACTTGAGTTGTTTTCACACAAGATGCATGTTCTCCCTCTGCTGCTGGCTTTCTAGCTGTGGCCTTGAAGCACACTCCTCCGATCCTCTCCATGGTGCTGATCCTGCCTTCCCTTCCTGACAGCTGGGGACCTGAGCACTAAGGAAGTTCTCCGGCTGGTGCGGTGGTCAGTTTCCCTTGGATAGAACACCCATGTACCACTCAAAGACTTTTCATTCTTCCACTCTCACTTCTCCTCTTCAGCAGTGCAATGCAGCAACAGCAGCAGCAAAAAAAGCTGATCCTATTCTAGGCTGCGACAGAAGCATAGTGTCTGGATTGAGGGAAGAAATAGTCACGCTGTATTCTAACTTGGTTAGACTCCACCAGAGTTCTGTGTCCAGTTTTGGGCACCACAATTTAAGAAGGATATTGACAAGCTAGAACATGCGCAGAGGAGGGTGACCAAGATGATCAAGGGTCACATGGAAGATGGAGCAAGCTTGTTTTCTGCTGCTCCAGAGGGTAGGATCCAAATGGCTACACATCAGGAAGAAAATTCTGATGGTGACCTCTCCTTCCTTGCAGGTTCATCCCCAGAGGTTGAACGACTATCTGTCAGGCATGCTTCAGTAGACACTCCAGCATTGCCATGGCCCTGGTAGTCCCTTCCAACTCTACAATTCTCTGTTTCTATGCCTCTCCTGATAGGCATCCTTTGATGGGAAGCAGGATTGTCACACTCATTGAAGCTCTTTCCGCATTGCAATAACTGAATGGTTTCCCCCTTTATGAATTATTTGATGGGAAGTGAGTTGGGCTCTCTGACCGAAGCTCCTTCCACATTCTGAGCACCGTTAGGCTTTGTCCCCTGTGGGCTGCGAGACTTGTCTTCCGGGCAAAGCTCTTCCCACATTCCAAGCACTTATATGGTGTCTCCTCCCTGTGAGTTCTTTCATGTGAAGTGAGATTCTCTTAGAACTGAAGCTCTTATATGGCTTCTGCGCTGTATGAATTCTATTTTTTTAATCATTTTTATTAGATTTTTTATTTTTTAACAATGTCTATAATCATTACATTACATTCAGATTTCAATCTTCCCCTTCCCTGCGGACTTCCCTCAACTTCCATCACTGGTTTATTACATCTTATATTACATTCTGCTGTTTATATTTACTTCTATATTGTCATATTAAGTGTCCTATTTTTTGTAAATAAAATTGCAAATGTTTATTTAAATCCTGCCAATGACTCTTTTTTTGTTGTTGCTTCTGCAGATATGATGTAAAAGGTTCCCATTCTTTTTCAAAGTCACTATTGTCTTTCCCCCGACAGTTTATCTGTTAGCTTTGCCATAGTTCATCAGCTTCTCTTGCCTTTGTTCTGTAGCCTTATGAGGCTTTGCCCTCGGGTGGGAAAAAAGTATTGCGCCCGGGAAAGGGAAAATGGGAGTCAACAGACACTCAAGGAATAGTTTCGAATAAAAAGCTTTATTTCTACCATGAGTCCAAAATAGTCCCGAGACAGGAACTTTCTGTTCATGCTAAGGAGACACATGGGGCAGAAACTTTTCAGAAGGAGGAGGGAACTGGAAGGGAAATATATACTCTGTGCAAATGGCTGTGAACTCATGTTTGTTTTGTGAACTATCACACTTGCTCCTTCTACCAGTTCATAGATGGTAGAAATAAAGCTTTTTTTCCGAAACTATTCCATGAGTGTCTGCTGACTCCCATTTTCCCTTTCCCGGGTCCAGTATTTTTTCCCACCCGAGGGCAAAGCCTCATAAGGCTACAGGGTCACCTGTCCTCACCTCCTTCAGTTCCTTTGATGATATTTCCCCAGTCTTCCAGTTCTGGAAGACTGGTACGCTGCATGAATTATTTGCTGGGAAGTGAGATGGGCGCTTCGAATGAAGCTCTTTCCACATTCTGAGCACTGGTATCATTTGTCCGCTGTATGAATTCTTCGATGGATGGAGAGCTGGGCGCTCTGACTGAACCTTTTTTTACATTCAAAGCACTCATACGGTTTCTCCCCTGTATGAAGTGTTTGATGGGCTGTTAGATTGAACTTCCAAGCGAAGCTCTTTCCACATTCCATGCACTGATAGGGTTTGTCCTTGCTGTGAGTTCTTTGATGCGAACTGAGATGGGAGTTCCGACTGAAGCTCTTTCCACATTCCAAGCACTGAAATGGCTTCTCACCTGTATGAATTCTTTGATGGGACACAAGACCAATTCTCTGACTGAATCTCTTCCCACATTCAAAGCACTCATACGGTTTCTCCCCTGTATGAAGTCTTTGATGGGCTGTTAGATTGAACTTCCAAGCGAAGCTCTTTCCACATTCCATGCACTGATATGGTTTGTCCTTGCTGTGAGTTCTTTGATGCGAACTGAGATGGGAGTTCCGACTGAAGCTCTTTCCACATTCCAAGCACTGAAATGGCTTCTCACCTGTATGAATTCTTTGATGAAAACTGAGATTTAACTTCTGGGTGAAGCTCTTTCCACATTCCAAACACTGAAATGGGTTCTCCCCTGTATGGATTCTTTGATGGGACACGAGACCAATTCTCTGACTGAATCTCTTCCCACATTCCAAGCACTCAAATGGCTTCTCCCCTGTATGAATTCTTTGATGGACGGAGAGCTGGTCGCTCTGACTGAACCTTTTTTTACATTCAAAGCACTCATACGGTTTCTCCCCTGTATGAACTCTTTGATGGGCTGTTAGATTGACCTTCCAAGCGAAGCTCTTTCCACATTCCATGCACTGATATGGTTTGTCCTTGCTATGAGTTCTTTGATGCGAACTGAGATGGGAGTTCCGACTGAAGCTCTTTCCACATTCCAAGCACTGAAATGGCTTCTCACCTGTATGAATTCTTTGATGGGACAGAAGACCAATTCTCTGACTGAATCTCTTCCCACATTCCAAGCACTCAAAGGGCTTCTCCCCTGTATGGATTCTTTGATGCCACATGAGACCAATTCTCTGACTGAATCTCTTCCCACATTCCAAGCACTTAAAGGGCTTCGCCCCTGTATGGATTCTTCGATGCCGCATGAGATCTGCTTTATGAGTGAAGCTCTTCCCACATTCCAAGCACTCAAAGGGCTTCTCCCCTGTATGGATTCTTTGATGCCGCATGAGACCAATTCTCTGACTGAATCTCTTCCCACATTCCAAGCACTCAAAGGGCTTTTCCCCTGTATGGATTCTTTGATGCCGCATGAAATCTGCTTTACGAGTGAAGCTCTTCCCACATTCCAAGCACTCAAACAGCTTCTCCCCTGTATGGATTCTTTGATGGTACACGAGACCTGCTCTTTGAATGAAGCTCTTCCCACATTCCAAACACTCAAAGGGCTTCTCCCCTGTATGAGTTCTTTGATGTGAAGCGAGACAATCCTTCCGGCTAAAGCTCTTCCCACATTCCATGCACTGATATGCTTTCTTCTCGCTGTGACTTCTTTCATGTGAAGTGAGACTGCTCTTCTGACTGAAGCTTTTTCCACATTGCAAGCACTTATACGGTTTTTCCCCTGTATGAATTCTTTGATGGGAAGTCAGACTTTCCTTCCGAATGAAGCTCTTTCCACATTCCAAGCACTGAAATGCCTTTTCCGCTGTATGAGTTGTTTGATGGGATGTGAGACTTCTTTTCTGGATGAAGCTCTTTCCACATTCCAAACACTGATATGGTTTCTCCCCTGTATGACTTATTTTATGGCCTGTGAGACTTCTTTTCTGGATGAAGCTCTTTCCACATTCCAAACACTGATATGGTTTCTCCCCTGTATGAATTCTTTGATGGGTTGTGAGATGGGCACTCTGACTGAACCTCTTTCCACATTCCAAGCACTGATATAATTTCTCCCCTGTATGAATTCTTTGATGGGAAGTCAGACTGTCCTCCCGGGTGAAGCTCCTTCCACATTCCAAACACTGATATGGTTTCTCTCCAGTATGAATTCTTTGATGAAGAGTGAAATGATGCTTCTGACTGAAGCTCTTTCCACATTTCATGCATTTATAGGGATTCTCCTTGCTGTGAGTTCTTTGATGGCCTGTGAGACTTATCTTCCGGATGAAACACTTTCCACATTCCAAACACTGATAGGGTTTCTCCCCTGTATGAATTCTTTCATGGGCTGTTAGACTGACCTTACAGGCAAAGCTCTTTCCACATTCCAAGCACTTATAGGGTTTCTCCACGCTGTGAGTTCTTTTATGGGAACGGAGATAGGATTTCCGAATGAAGCTCTTTCCACATTCAAAGCACTGATATGGTTTCTCCCCTGTATGAATTCTTTGATGAAGATTGAGATTATTCTTCCGACTGAAGCTCTTTCCACATTCCAAGCACTGATATGGTTTCTCCCCTGTATGAATTCTTTCATGGGCTGTTAGATTGACCTTCCAAGCGAAGCTCTTTCCACATTCCAAGCAGCTATAGGGTTTCTCCACGCTGTGAATTCTTTTATGGGAACGGAGATAGGATTTCTGAATGAAGCTCTTTCCACAATCCAAGCACTGATATGGTTTCTCCCCTGTATGAACTCTTTGATGAAGAGTGAGATGATCCTTCCGACTGAAGCTCTTTCCACATTCCAAGCACTGATAGGGTTTCTCCCCTGTATGAATTCTTCTGAAGCTTTCTATACACTCCAAATATTGACACCGCTTCTCCATTGTATAGATTTGGTCTCCCTCATTCTTCCTTTCTGATTCATCACCATCTGCAACAAAAAAGAAACGGATCACAGCCTCAGGGACTAAATTTCAAAAAGAATTCCAAAAGAGATATTGTAATCCAAAAGGCAGCCTTACCAAGAGACTCCATGATCCCACAATTCTCCTCCATTACTTCCTTATACAGAGCTCTTTGGTCAGGATCCAGCAACTCCCATTCCTCATCTGTGAAATGAACAGCTACATCTTCAAAGCACACCAGTCCCTAAAATAAAAAGGGAAAGGTCCCCTTCTTAGACAACATACAGATTATCTACTACACATTGCTCTGTTGTTTTCTGCCTGTTCATTGCTGTTTTGTTTTAATGTAATTGTTTTGCTGTACATTTTTATTATGGATGCATATTTTAATATTTTAACAAAACTCTTTTTGTGTGTGTATTTTAATTACTGGTATTAAGCTTTTGGGGGAATGGATGGAATGCCACATGGTGATCTTCAAATACCATATTTTCCTCTCTATAACACACACATATTTTCTCCTACAAAGTAAGGGGAAATGTCTGTGCGTGTTATTGAGCGAATGTGTGGTCCCTGGAGCCGACTGGCCCGAGTGCAGAGGCAAAAATCAGGCAAAAATCAGATCGCGCGGAGGAGGGAAGGCTGCAGAAGCGAGGCTGCTGCTTTCCTGCATTCTGCCTCAGAGTCTTACTGCCCACCCGCTTCTGTTTTCAGTTGCTGTGTTTGCTCAAACGCAACAAAGAGCAGGGAAATCCCCTGTCCTCCTGGCAAGCAGAGGGGAAAGGAAAGGATCGCGTCCTTCCTTCTAATTCCTTCCTAGTCACACTGCGCGCAGGCTCCAGCCCACCCGGCTCAGGTTCCGTCGGCTATGAGCGCAGCCAACAGCCACCACCTCCTCCTCTCCGTGCTCCGGTGCTGCTGCTGCTGCGTCCAGCATTCTAGGGACTCGCAGGCAGCCAGAAAACATGCAGGTGGGAGGGGGGGGGGAGTCTGGCTTGGGAGGGGGAAACTTTTGCCTTCCTTTCCTCCCTCCCATTAAACCCCTCTCCTGCATTGTTAGGCAGCTGCTTCTCCTTACACCCCACTTGTGCTCCTTGTCCCTTTCGTTTTTCCTTCCCTCCCCACTTAAAACGTGGTTACAAAGCACGGATCCACATGGATCCTCAGGATCTTTGCATTGGGTCACCCCAAATTCACCATCAGATCACATAGCATGTCCATGGCTACAGCCTGCAACAAAAAAACCACGCACCCACTGTTGCCTGGGGCTGCAATGGTGAAAAAACATGGTTAGAAAGCATGGATCAACATTGATCCTCAGAATCTTTGCATTGGGTCACCCCAAATTCACCATCAGATCACATAGCATGTCCATGGCTACAGCCTACACCAAAAAAATCACGCACCCACTGTTGCTTGGGGCTGCAATGGTGCAAAAACATGGTTACAAAGAATGGATCCACATGGATCCTCAGGATCTTTGCATTGGGTCGCCCCAAATTCACCATCAGATCACATAGCATGTCCATGGCTACAGCCTGCACCAAAAAAATCACGCACCCACTGTTGCCTGGGGCTGCAATGGTGCAAAAACCTGGTTACAATGCGCAGATCCACATGGATTCTCAGGATTTTGGATTGGGCCGCCCCAAACTCACCATCAAATCACATGTCTGTGGCCACAGCATGAAGCACAAAAATGATACATTCACATTTTCTTTCAGAATTTGTCAACTATTTAGAAGCCTATTTTAGCATTAAATGTTAAATCTGTAAATAAAACTGCAACTACTGATAAATAATACAGTGGTACCTCGTATTACATACGCTTCAGGTTAAAGACTCCGCTAACCCAGAAATAGTGCTTCAGGTTAAGAACTTTGCTTCAGGATAAGAACAGAAATCATGCTCCGGTGGCGCGGCAGCAGCAGGAGGCCCCATTAGCTAAAGTGGTGCTTCAGGTTAAGAACAGTTTCAGGTTAAGAACAGACCTCCAGAACGAATTAAGTACGTAACCAGAGGTACCACTGTATTAGCAACATTCAGGAGGCTAGTCAACGTGAGGTGATTGTTCACCATTCTCAGAACATAAGGCTCCTGCAATGGCCTTTACAGCCAAGAGAAGGAGGAGAGAGATTCATTAGGGACTCTTTCGCCACAATCCTTCATTCTCCCTACCTGATCTGGTTCCATGGCTGCTGCATCTCTGCCTTCATGCAAAGATGGATAAGCATCTCTTGCCAGCATCATTCTGTCACCTGTGAGAGACAAAGGTAAGTGGCAGGCCATTTTCACATGCTTCTCTTAGAGGTGAAGCAGTGCATCTCTAACTACAGGTGGGCCTGTAAAAAAGTCTCACCTACTGAGTGCATTTTGACATTTGTATCTTAGCTATGTAAAAATACATGTCCCCACTTTGGGCTCTTGGCCCCTAGTGTCCTCCCCACAGATTAGTGGCAGAATCTACAGAATGTGTGACCAAATGGGGAAAAACCCTCCTTCCTCCTTACCCAGTGGTCTCTCTTTGGTCTCCAATGGAGTCATCTCTGCCTCAGAGGAATCCAGGCCCGTTTCTGCAAAGATAATCTTTCCCTGAAAGGGCAAAAGGGATTGGAAGCAGAATGGAGAGAAACATTAGAAAAGGACTGGGAGAGGCAAACGCTTTAGGGGTACCTGATCTCATTCCTTGGAGGCTTTCCAAAAAAGGTTGGGGGATTAAGAGAGAATTTTGGGATACTCTCTCTCATGTTCAGAGCCCCTCTGGAATATCCAGAGAAAAGTCTCTCTCACCTGCTTTCTCTCTGCCTGCTTCCTCTCCTCTGCCTGACTCAGGAGGAATCCTTCGGCCAGGGCCACCGCCTGGGAACTGGTCTCTGCTCCACATTCCCTCACCCAGCTCTCCATCTCTGGTGGAAGGACAGCCAGGAACTGCTCCAAGATCACCAGGTCCAGCATCTCAGCTTTTGTGTGCCTTTCTGGCTTCAGCCACTGATGGTCAAGGTGGTGGAGTCGCCTGCAAACCTCTCGAGGTCCTTTGGCCTCCTGGAAGCGGAACTGCCTCAACTGCTGGCTCTGCACATCTGAGTGGAGGGTGTCCTCCTCACGCAGGATCTTCAGCAGAGAGTTTTCCCAGATTCCACCGCTGCTCCCAGTTTGGATGGCATGGCCTCTTCCTGCTTCTGGGCCAGCGGACTCTGATTCATCCATCTGGGCTCTGTGGAATCCCCCAAGAGATCGGAAGAAAGCTCTTGGTCCTACTGCCAAGTTCTGTCTGTCCTAAGTAGAGGCCTTTGCAAATCCTACAAAGCAAATACATAGTTCTGTTATGAAATTGATACACAGCCAGGAAAAGAAGAAGATTTCCGGAATATTATTTGGAACCAGGGCTGGACTGCAACACAGCCCAGACTCTGAACTTTCTTTTTCAAAAAAGGAAAAGGAGAAGCCGGCGTCCAGCCCTACTAGACGTTACTATGCAAAATGTGCAGGAAACATTGGGAAGCTCTGTCAAATGAATCAGCCTAGTTGCTCCTGCCTTTCAGTGTTTTCAGTCAATGAAAGAAGTCAGAACTGTGATTGACAAGTGAGTCATTTCTACAAGTCTAATTTTGACACTAGGCTAGGGCCTCTGCAGCCGCTGCAACCTTCCAACAGTTTGACCTCATCCCCAAAGGCACACTCTCCCATTGTCTCCTGAGACAAATGGCTGCCAACCAACCAACCAACCAACCAACCCACCCTGGGATCCTCAAGAGCTGCTCTCCCTCCCTCCCACAGTGCAGTGACCATTTCCTTCCTGCTTCTGTCTCGTTTTCTAGCCACTTGGAATGTGCAAAGTTCTCAAGACAAACTGCTGGGGTGGAATCCCTTTTTCTTAGGTCTGAGGGCCAAAGGATAGCACTATAAACAAGTGAGAAGGGCTCACATTCCTCCTATGATTGTAAATAAATTCTCTGTTTGGAAGTGCCCCTTTCCAGCTCCGGCCAGCTTGCCCACCACTGTCCCCTTGGAGCAGAGATGACATGGCCAGGGTACTCTCTGCTGTGGATCAGATAGGATCATCGCAATGCCCTCTAAGTGGAACTGCTCTTGAGGAAGGTTCAGAATCTGCAAGAGATTGTTGGCTGGGCTCCCTTTCTTTATTAAAGGCATTTATTTCCCCCCTTTTTCTCCAAGGAGCATCCATGGGTCTACCCCATCTCATTGAATGTCTCCCATTACAACCCCTGAGAACACATTTAATTCCTGTTTTAAAAGAGCTGCATTGGTGGTCCCTTCATTTCCAGGTCCAGGAGTATAATATAATATAATAATAGGAATAATATAATAATAGGAATTTATTATTTATACCTCACCCATCTGGCTGGGTTTCCCCAGCCCCTCTGGGAGGCTCCCAACCAAATATTAAAAACACAATACAGCATTAAACATTAAAAACTGCCCTAAACAGGGAGGGGTTCACTTAGCCCCCCCCCCAATATGTGAAGAACCACCTTCTTCCCTACAGATCCTTTTGGCTGAGGGGGCCCTCTTGGTAGCTTCACCCCCTTGAGAGTCTTGGGTGGGGGTGGCCCAAAAGAAGGCATCCTGGGGGCAGACCCCCCCTTGGGGGATTCCCTCCCCACACAGGCACCTCCCCCTCTTTCCCAAGGCCTCTGACAACGGAGGACCCAGCCTATTCCTCTGACTGTTATTTGTTTTGACGTTTAAATATATTTTAAAATGGTTGCAATCTGCTCTGGAACAGTGGTAATAGTAGTGAAAATACCAACAAACAATAATAATAATAATAATAACATAAAGCCTCAAGCATGGGGAAAAAGCCTCAAGTTACACACAGACCTTCCAGAAACGGCTGTGTGTCTGTTTGTGTGTTTGGAATCTGCAGTTTTGAGCATTTGCCTCAATCTCAGGCGGTGACCTCTAATAATGAACCATATGTTGCAAATATTCCTGTAAACTAATTGTGAAATACAAATGACAAGAGAAGACTCGGTCAATTTATCTGTATCCTTTCTTATTCCTAATTTTCTCCTTTTGCTTCAACCCATGAGGTATTTTCCCTCAGAGCCAGAGCAGAGTGTGGGGCTGCAGGACCTCCGAGGTTCCAGCAGAGGGCGGAAGCCTCTCCCTCTCTGATTGGCTGCCAGCCCTTTTGGAGGGAAAACCCAAGAAGCCCTTTCTGAGGGAGAGAGTTGGGCAGGGCCTGATCTGAGAGGGGTATTATTATTATTATTATTATTATTCGGAGAGGCTCTTTTCTGAGAGAGAACTGGCTCTGATCTGGGGAGAATCTCTCTAGCCAGAAGAAGGAGTCGCACAGCTTAGAGAGGAAGAAGACCCAGTGGAGGGTCTGGGGAGAATATGGAGGCAGGATTTAATCTGGAGGGAGTGTTGTTAGGAAATGGCCTGTGAGGGACACTGGAGCCAGAGTGGAGTGTGGGGCTGCAGTGCCCCCGAGGTTCCAGCAGAGGGCGGAAGCCTCTCTCTCTCTGATTGGCTGCCAGCCCTTTTGGAGGGAAAATCCAAGGAGCCCTTTCTGAGGGAAAGAGTTGGACAGGGCCTGATCAGAGAGGGGAGGTGCCGATTTTATTATTATTTTATAACAATAGTAATTATTATTATTCAGAGAGGCTCTGAGGGAAGAATCTCTCTAGCCAGAAGAAGGAGTCTCACAGCTTAGATAGGAAGAAGACCCAGTGGAGGGTCTGGGAGAGTATGGAGGCAGGATTTACCTTTTTTCTTGCTCTATAAGACTCACTTTTCCTCTCCTAAAAAGTAAGCGGAAATGTGTGTGCGTCTTATGGAGCGAATGCAGACTGCACAGCTATCCCAGAAGCCAGAACAGCAAGAGGGATTGCTGCTTTCGCTGCGCAGCAATCCCTCTTGCTGTTCTGGCTTCTGAGATTCAGAATAATTTCTATTTAGTTTAAGTAATAATCTAACTTTTATTTGAAAGAATGCACCTCCTGACCCCAAATTTGTTTCACAAACTTATTTTTTTGTAAATAAAACTGTTCTTCTTCGTTCAGCTCTTTCCTAAGACTCTAAATCACTAAGTTTCCCCTCTCACAAGATCCTCACAAGGTAGCCTGTGGGAAATTGCAGAAATCCGTGTAATTTGCATACCATGAGGTGGGTCCTCTATATTTAATGGGGGGCAGTTAGCGGGGTGAATCCACTCCTTTATTAGCTGATGGTCATTGGTGGGATCCAAGAGCCCAAAGCAGGGTGCATCAATTTTCACATAACTAAAATATGAAATGGCTGCCAGTGTCCAAATGTGAGGCTTTTTCTGTGGCCCATCTCTCGTTCGCCATGCACAGCTCCACCTCTGACTTCTCATTCACCTTTCTGTCTCACAGATGGCGGAGTGTTTCTGGCAAGACCACCTCATCCATCTTTCCTTGGTGGCGGAGGAGAAGTCGCGGCTGTGGAACCAGATGAGGTGGGGGGGGGAGAGAGGCCGGGGGGTGTAACGAGGTGGGTCTGCTATATTTAATGGGGGCCAGTTGGCGGGGTGAATCCACTACACATGGAGGGGGGGAGGTAAAGCCTAATACTCAACTGTCCCTCAGACCTTGTGGGGGGCTGGACTATATTTTTTTCGGGGGAATGAACGAATTCCTATGCCCCACAAATAACCCAGAGATGCATTTTCAATAAAAGGACACATTCTCGATTCACCCCGCCTCCTCCAAGCAGGAAGGGAGCACCCACTCCTGCAGGGAGGCCCTGACCCCTCCCTGGCCCAGCCAGCCCCTCCTCCCTGCTCTTCCTCCTCCTCCAAGAGGGGCTAAGACTGATCCCAGCACTTAGTCCGCATCCTCCAGCCTGACTGACTGAAACTCAACAGGACCAGACTGGGCTCTGGACACCCAGGAGACTCCTCTGCTATGGCGGCAAACTCAAGTCTGGGAGGATGAAAGCCATTGCTTCCCCACAAAGCGGTGAGCAGCCTTTGCAATAAATAATAATAATAATAATAATAATAATAATAAATCTATTTGTACCCCGCCTATCTGGCTGGGTTTCCCCAGCTACTCTGGGCGGCTTCCAAAAGAATATTAAAATACTGTGATACATCAAACATTAAAAGCTTCCCTAAACTGGGCTGCCTTCAGATGTCTTCTAAAAGTCTGGTAGTTGTTGTTCTCTTTGACATCTGGTGGGAGGGCGTTCCACAGGGAGGGCGCCACTACCGAGAAGGCCCTCTGCCTGGTTCCCTGTAACCTCACTTCTCGCAGTGAGGGAACCGCCAGAAGGCCCTCGGTCCTGGACCTCAGTGTCCGTGTAGAACGATGGGGGTGGAGACGCTCCTTCAGGTATACTGGACCGAGGCTGTTTAGGGCTTTAAAGTTCAGCACCAACACTTTGAATTGTGCTCGGAAACGTAGGTCTTTCAAGACCGGTGTTATATGGTCTTGGCGGCCGCTCCCAGTCCCCAGTCTAGCTGCCGCATTCTGGATTAGTTGTAGTTTCTGGGTCACCTTCAAAGGTAGCCCCACATAGAGCCCATTGCAGTAGTCCAAGCGGGAGATAACTAGAGCATGCACCACTCTGGCGAGACAGTCTGCGGGCAGATAGGGTCTCATCCTGCGTACCAGATGGAGCTGGTAGACAGCTGCCCTGGACACAGAATTGACCTGTGCCTCCATGGACAGCTGCGAGTCCAAAATGACTCCCAGGCTGCACACCTGGTCCTTCAGGGACACAGTTGCCCCATTCAGGACCAGGGAGTCCCCCACACCCGCCCATACCCTGTCCCCCAAAAACAGTACTTCTGTCTTGTCAGGATTCAACCTCAATCTGTTAGCCGCCAGTTTGCTGTAAAGGAAGAACAGGGTTGCAGCCCTCCTGCAAAACCACCCGCCCCCCGGCTTTGCAGGGAGCAAGGAGGGGGCGCAGGACCCTGGGGGGCACGCATGATCTGAACACGGCCCCCCTGCATCCCCGCCTGCAGCCCTGGGACCCCCTTCTCCCCCAAAGGGAGGAGAGAGAGAGGAGACTCACCCGATTGCAGCAGGAGCCACCCAGGCAGCGAAGCTTGCAAAGGAGACACACAAAACACCCACCGCCCGCCCCCCGCCCCTTGCAGGAAGTGACTTGGTAGAGAGGGAGGGGCCTTTGTTCTGGAAGACCGGTCCCCCCCCCCCATTCTGTCCTCTCCGTAGGAATGCGGCTCAGTTCCTTTTAACCCTTGGCGAGCCGAGCGCCCCAAGCTCACCCCCACCCCCACCCCGCTCTCTGAGTTTTCTTCCTCCAGAGCCGGAGCGCAGGAGGAGCCCCGCGCATTCCACACCCCCAGAGATGCTGCATTTTGGGGGATCTGAGCTGGTCTCTCCCTTGGCCAGAAAAAGCTGGCAGGGGAAGCCTGCCCCCCCCCCCGTTGGGCTGCATCTCCTTTCATCCCCATCCTCGCCTCCTGCTTGGCTGTACCCAAAACCAGACAAGAAGGAACCAGATCCCACGTGCAGCTGAGCCACGTTCACGGATCGCCCTTCCCCGCAAGGCTGCGGGCCTGGCGAGTTGAAGGATGGGGCGGTTGAAGGGGGTGGATGGGAGGGTCCCACCCCTTCAAGGCAGCGTCCCTGTCCCACCCCCTTCCTTCCTTCCTTCCTTCCTTCCTTCCTTCCAGTCTTCTGGGGGCCTGATCCTGGCTGCGATGCTTTGGAGGGGGCCTTTGTCAGATGGGGATGTGCGCGTGAGTCTTGGGGGGGGGGGGCTGAGCATAAAGGATGGAAGCAAGCGGAGAAGCCTTTTCCTGCTGACTGACACACACACACACACACACACACACACACACACACACACACACACTTCTACCGGCTGGGAAGACATCGTGGCCCTTGCCTCTGGATCTGGGAGGCTGTAAAGGATGATAGGAGGGGGCAGAGGGGGGAATTTGGCAAAGGAAGCAGAGTAAGGGCTGCAAAAAAGAGGGGAATCTAGTCTTTTCTGGGAGTGAGCTAGTTTACTGGATAGTTAAAAGAGAGGGCACTGTACAATAATGGGGATCTAGCGGGGGGGGCTGTTGGGGCTCCGTGCAGCCTTACAGTTAGGGAGAGCAGATTGGGGAGCTGGGAGGGGAAGCGGAAGTGGCCCGTCCCAGGTGAAGCCCGAGTCTCAGGAGTCTGCACCTCCTTCTTTGCAGCCCAGGAAGACACCTCTGCCACTGTAATCCACTGGTCTACAGATGCCTCAGAGGGTTGAGACGCTGGGGAGATGTCCTGAGGGTCTGAAGTCCCAGGTCCTTGATAGCGGTTCCCAAACATTTTTGGGCCGCAGCCCCCTCCCAACACCCCTAGTCCCTCTTACCACATAAAAGCATTATTCAGAATAGCTGTTTGCACAACCCACTAAGAAAGATAAAAGCACAATAAAATTCTAAACAGCAACGTTTGCACATTTATTCAAAATCCAATTAAATATACAGTGGTACCTCGGGTTAAGTACTTAATTCATTCCGGAGGTCCGTTCTTAACCTGAAGCACCACTTTAGGTAATGGGGCCTCCTGCTGCTTCCGTGCCACCAGAGCACGATTTCTGTTCTCATCCTGAAGCAAAGTTCTTAACCTGAAACACTATTTCTGGGTTAGCGGAGTCTGTAACCTGAAGCATATGTAACCCAATGTACCACTCTACATAGTTTAATTAATTCATGACAAAACCAATGAACTTGATCAAGTGGTATCAGCTTTTCAAAGCCTGGGAGTTGTGTACACTGCCACCCTTTTGCCTCTTAGTGCCCCCAGGAACAAAAGCCTTCGGGGGGGGGGTGTCGCTCACTTTGGGTACAACTGTCCTAGAGGAGGCACAGGCTTTAACTGTTGAGGTGGAGTCAAGGGGCAGAGCCTAAGGTTAGCGAATAGTGAGCCACATCCATTGGTAATTCCAGGCCACCCCTGAGACAACTTGTATGTTGTTGTTTTTCAAAAAGGGGGGGCTTATATGTATATCCTAACCCATAAATATGATATTATTATCATAATACTAATGTAAACATATTTAGCCTACTACATTTTGTATTAATTTGTTCCAAATATTGTCATATTTACAAGCAGAGTCTACGTCTGTAAGCAGTCTGTCCATAAATTACAAGTGCTATCATTATTAATCCGCTGATTAAAGGAGATCATGACTTTGTTCTTCCAGTTCATCAATATCAGTCACTTAGCTACCATTTTCGTTGTCCCGTTAACTTGCATATAGTAGGTATTTAGTTCACAAAAATATTCTCTGCTGAAAATTTCTCTGGGACAGAGCAATGGGAGCTCACCGCTATCAAGTGGATTTGAACCACCAGCCTTCTGAATGGCAAGCCCAAGAGACTATAAACCAATGTATCAGGGAGACATTGTCCTTACGACATCTCCAGCATAATGCAACCTTAGCAAATCCTTTTTATACAGACCTCTATGTGGAGTCCAATAGATTCTAAAATACGTTCCCACTGTGCAAGTAATATTGACATTTCTCTGACTGAAGCTCCTTCCACATTCAAAGCACTGATGTGGTTTCTCCCTTTAAGAATCATTTGGTGGACTGTGAGGGTGGCACTATGACTGAACCTTTTTCCACATTCAAAGCACTGATACAGTTTCTCCCCTTTATGAATTCTTCGATGGGAAGTGAGACTTTCCTTCTTGGTGAAACTCTTGTCACATTTTGAGAACTGATATGCTTTGTTCCATGTGTGAATTCTTTGATGGGAAATGAGAGTTACTTTATGGGTGAAGCTTTTCCCACATTCTTTTTTAAATCACTGTATGTATTCTTTGATGCACCTAAAGAACGGCACTCTGACTGAAGCTTTTTCCACATTCCGAGAACTGGTATCATTTGTCCCCTATGTGAATTCTTTGATGGACTAAGAGCTTGGCGCTATGACTGAACCTTTTTTTACATTCAAAGCACTGATACGGTTTCTCCCCTGTATGAGTTCTTTCATGGGAAGTGAGACTTCCCTTCTGGGTAAAGCTCTTACCACATTCCATGCACGAATAAGGTTTCTCCTTGCTGTGAGTTCTTTTATGGGAACTGAGATGTGAGTTCCGACTGAAGCTCTTTCCACATTCCAAGCACTGAAATGGCTTCTCCCCTGTATGAATTTTTTTATGGGAAATGAGAGATAATTTAATGGTGAAGCTCCTTCCACATTCCATGCACTGAAATGGCTTCTCTCCTGTATGAACTCTTTGATGGTTCTTAAGGCTAGCACTGTGACTAAAGCTCTTTCCACATTCCAAGCAATGAAATGGCTTCTCACCTGTATGGATTCTTTGATGGGACATGAGACCTGCTCTTTGACTGAATCTCTTCCCACATTCCAAGCACTGAAATGGCTTCTCCCCTGTATGAATTCTGTGATGGAAAGTGAGATTTAATTTCTTGGTGAAGCTCTTCCCACATTCCATACACTGAAATGGCGTCTCCCCTGTATGAATTATTTGATGCGCTTTAAGGTTGACACTCTGAGTGAAGCTCTTTCCACATTCAAAGCACTTATATGGTTTCTCCTCACTGTGAGTTATTTGATGGGAACTGAGATAAGATTTCCGACTGAAGCTTTTTCCACATTCCAAGCATTGATACGGTTTTTCCCCTTTATGAGTTCTTTGATGAGAAGTGAGAATTTCCTTCTGAGTGAAGCTCTTTCCACATTCCAAGCACTGATATGGTTTCTCCCCTGTATGAGTTCTTTGATGTAAAGTCAGACTAGTCTTCCAACTGAAGCTCCTTCCACATTCCAAGCACTTATACGGTTTTTCCCCTGTATGAATTCTTTGATGGAAAGTCAGATTTTCCTTCCGGGTGAAGCTCTTTCCACATTCCAAACAGTGAAATGCCTTTTCTGCCGTATGAGTTGTTTGATGAGATGTGAGATGGACCCTCTGACTGAACCTCTTTCCACATTCCATGCACTGAAATGGTTTCTCTCCTGTATGAATTCTTTGATGGGACCTGAGACCTGTGCTCTGACTGAAGCTCCTTCCACATTCCAAGCACTGATATGGTTTCTCCTGCGTATGAATTCTTAGATGAAGAGTGAGACTATCCTTCCGACTGAAGCTCTTCCCACATTCCAAGCACTGATAGGATTTCTTCCTAAAGAGATTTCTTTGGAGGGGAGTGGAATGAGAGCTCTGACTTAAGCTCTCTATACACTCCAAATAGGTATATCGCTTCTCCATTGTGTAGACTTTGTCATGGTCAGCCTTGTTCTTCATTTCCGAAACATCACCATCTGTAACAAAGAGAGAAACAGATCACAGCTTTAGGAAGAAAGGCAGCCCTCAATTATTGAACAATGCTAATTAATCCTTGGGACAGAGGAAGAACTGAAGGGAATTAAATGTAAGGTCTTACTACAAGCTTCACAGCTTTTGTTGACAGGCATTAATGAACATATTTATGGAACCTGAATGTCAGGAGTGGGGCAGCAATAAATCACACCGAGTAAGTGAAGTTAACTCTTTATGAGAAGAAACAGGCTGCTCAGAAGTGTCAGGCTACACGATCACAGCAACACTTCTCAGTAGGTCTTGCCCCAATGACTCTAAGATTCTATGATTCCAACATCAGTCATCTCTTTGGTAAATCAAAAACTAACAGAAGCTACTTCAACTTCCCAAACATCTCTAAAGCCTGAATTTCAAAACCTAAGCAGTTCAGACCAGCCAGATCATGATTTTTAAAAGCAAAACTGGAGGAAGAATATTCAGACAAAACAGTAGCTAACTCTCCAGTCACAGTTCACTGTGAGGCTGTCAGAACCCCAGGTGCTGTGGGTGTTGTTGTTTAGCTCCATTAAAATACTTGAGGTTCATCTCATAGAGATCCACACTGAATTTCAAAAGAGAGATTGTAATCCAAACGGCAGCCTTACTGAGAGAGTCCATGATCTCATGATTCTCCTCCATGACTTCCTTATGCAGAGCTCTCTGGTCAGGATCCAGCAACGCCCATTCCTCATCTGTGAAATGAACAGCTACATCTTCAAAGTACACCGGACCCTAAAATAAAAAGGGAAAGGTCCTCTTCTTAGACAACATAGAGATTATCTACTAAACATTGCTCTGGTGTTTTCTGCCTGGCTGCCCCATCTCATAGCCTCTTTGGGCGCAATGCTCCTTCTCCCTACCTGATCTGGTTCCAGAGCTGATGTTTCTCCTTTGCCATGCAAAGATGGAAGAAGAGGTCTTGGCAGCATCGTTCTGTCACCTGTGAGAGACAAAGGTACGTGGCAGGCCATTAGCACATGCTTTTCTTCAAGGTGAAGCAGTGCACCTCTAACTACAGATGGGCCTTAGAAAAAGTCTCACCTACTAAGTGCCTTTTAACATTTGTATTTAAAAATACATGTCCCTCATTTGAGATCTGGGACCCAGGTGTCCTCCCCAAAAGATGAAAATAACCCACGACGTATTAGTTTCCAAATCCACAGAATGTGACCAAATGGAGAAAAAAATTCCTTCCTCCTTACCCAGTGGCCTCTCTCTCGTGACCAACGGAGTCCTCTCTGCCTCACAGGAATCCAGGCCCATTTCTGCAAAAATAATCGTTTCCTGAAAGAACAACAGGGATTGAAAACAGAGAATGGAGAGAAAGATAAGAAAAAGAACGGGAGAGACAAAAGCTTTAGGGATATCAGATATCATTCCGTGGAGGCTTTCCAAAAAATATTGGGGGATTAAGAGAGAATTTTGGGATACTCTCCCTCCTGTTAAGTGACCCCTGGGAATATCCAGAGGAAAGTCTCTCTCACCTGCTGCTCTGCTTGCTTCCTCTCCTCTGCCTGACTCAGGAGGAATCCTTCGGCCAGGGCCACCGCCTGGGAACTGGTCTCCGCTCCGCATTCCCTCACCCAGCTCTCCATCTCTGGCGGAAGGACAGCCAGGAACTGCTCCAAGATCACCAGGTCCAGCATCTCAGCTTTCGTATGCTTTTCTGGGTTCAGCCACCGACAGGCAACGTGGTGGAGTTGGCTGCAAAGCTCTCGAGGTCCTTTTGCCTCCTGGGAGCTAATTTGCCTTAATTTTTTTCTCTGCATATCTGAGCTGAGGGTGTCTTCCTCACCCAGGATCTTCTGCATGGAGCTTTCCCAGAATCCCCCTCTGCTCCCAGTTTTGATGGCATGGCCTCTTCCTGCTTCAGGGCCAGCTGAGTCTTGCTCATCCATCTGAGCTCTCAGGAAGCTTCCAAGAGGTCAGAAGGAAGCCCTTGTTCTTCTGCCCAGTTCCGTCTGTCCTAAATTGGGGCGTTTGCAAATCCTACAAAGCAAATATTATTCTGTTATGAAACAGATCCACGGTCAAGAGAATAAAAAGGTTTCCTGAGAAAGTGTGGGTGAATCTTGCTAGGAACCAGGGCTGGACTGAAACATAGTCCAGACTCTGAACTTTCTTTTTCCAAAACGGAAAAGGAGAAGCCAACATCTAGGCCAGACATCCCCTCCAGATGTTTTGGGATTACAAAACCCATCATCCCTAGCTAGCAGGACCAGTGGTCAGGGATGGTGGGAATTGTAGTGCCAAAACATCTGGAGGGCCGAATTTGCGGGTGTCTGATCTAGGCCTTCTAGAAAGGAAATTACCATGCAAAATTTGCAGGAAACATAGGGAATTTGCAGAGGCATTTGCAACTTCTACAAAGCAAATACATTGTTTTGTTATGAAATTGATACACAGCCAGGAAAAGAAAAAAGTTTCCAGAATCTTATTAGGAACCAGGGCTGGACTGCAACACAGCCCAGACTCTGACCTTTCTTTTTCAAAAAAGGAAAAGGAGAAGCCAGCATCTAAACCATTTAAAAATGGTTGCAATCTGCTATGGAACAGTGGTAATAGTAGTGAAAATACCAAGAAACAATAATAAAAATAATAATAACATAAAGCCTCAAGCATGGGGAAAAAGCCTCATGTTACACACAGACCTTCCAGAAACGGCTGTGTGTGTGTGTGTGTGTGTGTGTGTTTGGAATCTGCAGTTTTGAGCATTTGCCTCAATCTCAGGTGCTGACCTCTAATAATGAACCATATGTTGCAGATATTCCTGTAAACGAATTGTGAAATACAAATGACAAGAGAAGACTCGGTCAGTTTATCTGTATCCTTTCTTCTTCCTAGCTTTCTCCTTTTGCTTTTTCCCATGAGGTATTTTCCCTCAGAGCCAGAGCAGAGTGTGGGGCTGCAGTGCCCCCGAGGTTCCAGCAGAGGGCGGGAGCCCCCCTCTCTCTTTCTGATTGGCCGCCAGCCCTTTTGGAGGGAAAACCCAAGAAGCCCTTTCTGAGGGAGAGAGTTGGGCAGGGCCTGATCTGAGAGGGGAGAGGGGTATTATTATTATTATTATTATTTGTCAGGGGTTCAGGAGCAGAGGCACAGGAAAGGGAGGAAATAGAGAGCGAGGGGGAGGAGTCCGAAGGAAATGTTAGCGATGACAGCGGTCCGAGGTCTCTGAGTCTTTCCAGCGAATCGGAAGATTCACAGAAAGGGGCTCCCATGGTCAGGGCAAGGGGGGTGCCTAGGGGGACACCCCAGGGCGAAGGGGCCAGAGGGGACTCAGAGAGCAGCAGTTGGAAATCAGGACCAGCGTCCACACCAGAGTGCAGTAGGGGGGAGGAGTCCCAGGCATCGGGATCAGGCGGCGCACTGCCAGTGGGAGGACATGAGTCAGGATTGGCCACGCCTCCATCGGGGAGCGAGGAAACGGTCGAGAGGAAGGTTGAAGGCTGGGCGCGCGCGCGCGCCAAGTTCAAATGTACAGGAGGGCGGCACAGTTGGCAGCCCGGATAGGGAGCCAGGTCCCAAAGCCCGCCGTAAAGAGCGGGAGGAGTCAGGGGGGTCAACGTCAGCGTCAGAAGAATCCAGGAAGGAAGGGACCCCGGGGGGTAGCAGGACCCAGAGGAGAAAGGAGAGACGGAAGAGGTGGAGTAAGGCTAGAATCTTAAACTGGTGTACAGGGGGCGGAGATTCAGATGGAGCTTCGCCGATCTAACCCTATACGTAGAGCTGGGGCGCTACGGATTGAAAATGGAAACTGTACTTCAATAAAGACTTTTGCACATTACTACTGGCTAGCGTTGGTCCTCTGTGAGCTGGGACCTGGAGCCAGCTCTGACAGTAAGCTCCATCTCAAAAAATTTTGCACCAAAAACCTCGTAACGTGAGTGGACGCAGCGAGGGAAGAGGATTGGTGCTTCGCGAGCTCACAAAATCAGGCAAGATGACTACAGAACAGCAACTAGCAGCCCTGCAAAATGCAGTGACACAACTCAACGCGGAGGTACTTGCATCCAGGAAAAGGGAAGAGGAAGCGGCTGCCGCCTGCAGGGATCTCCAAGCCAGGTTGGAAGTGCTTGCTAAGCAGGGGCAACCGGGACCCAAATCAGAGGGGATTGGGCTGGGGAAAAGAGGAGGCAGCCTTGTATCTCATTTCGATGGGAATTTACAGCAGTACCCTAACTTCCGAGCAGACCTGCTGTTTGCGCTGGAACTGCTGGATAAAGACTTTAGAGATGAGCAAGAGAAGGTGGGGTTTATCTGGTCCCATTTGCATGGGGAGGCTAAAGCGTGGCTACGTAATCTGTGGAGAGATAAAGATCCGGCGCTCCGTAATGCGGATGCTTTCATTAAAGCGATGGATGCGTGTTTTCTATCAAATATAGACATTGATATCGCTAGAAAAGACATACATGGGCTCAAACAAGGCAGAGCCAGCGTGAGGCAGTACCATTCTCGCTTTTTTGGATTAGTCCATGCGCTGGGATGGGAGAAAGATTCTGCTCCAGTGAGAGACCTTTTTTGGGAAGGCTTGAATGCAAATGTGAAAGATGAGATTGCAAGGGGGGAGAGACCAAAGAGCACTCAGCAGGTGGTCCAGCGGGCGCTGGAGATTGGGGTGCGTCTGGAAGAACGTCCATGGAACAGAGAAGAAGGACGTTGGGGACGTACGCCAGCGAGAGCACCTCCCCTCTTTCCCAAGGATGCAGCGCGTGCGCAATCCACACCTCCGCAGGGAGGGGGAGAGGAACCGATGGAGATTGGAGGCGCCAGGGCTCAGTCAGCTACCAGAGCCCTAACACCGGGAGCAGTCAAAGCGAAGCCTCCTAGAGGGAACAGGAAGTGCTATATCTGCGACAGTGCTCAGCACATGGCGAAAGAGTGTCCCCAGAGGCTCCACGAGCACACTGCAGCCTCAGCAACAGTAACAGACGCAACTCAGCAGAGAGAACCACAGCAGGGAAATGACAGAGTCTGGCTGGAGGAAGAGGCACTGGGGTCCAGCCAGACAAGTCAGTGAAGCAATCCCCAGAAATTTTGCAACCCACAGACCCCCTCCCGCCCAAACCAGTGGTGCAGCTCACAGCATCGCTCCAACTACCCAATGGACTCACTATGGAAGTGCCGATTACCATTGACTCTGGTAGTAACGCAGACTTCATAGGACTGGATTTCATTCAACAGCACAACATAGCACTACTGCCAGCCACGCTGCCTCTGAAGGTTGTCACGGTGGATGGCAGGGAATTGCTGGGGGGGCAGGTGGTGCAGCAAACGCCTCCGATGGTGATGCAAATTGGGAATCACCGGGAAGTCATCAGCTTCAATGTCACCCAACTGTCGGACACGCCTGTAGTATTGGGCATGAGTTGGCTGCACAGGCACAGCCCAGCAGTGGCGTGGTACCAGCGTCAACTGACCTTCGGCTCCTCCTACTGTGCGGAACATTGCATTCTGCCTAGCCCGGAAGGTGAGGAGGATGACCCGCAGCTACAATTAGGCACGCTGCAAGCAGTGCCACTCAAGTACGCAGAGTTTTTGGAGGTTTTCTGCGAGAAGGAAGCGGACAAGCTGCCTCCCCACAGGTCCTATGACTGCAAGATTGACCTCCTACCAGGGGCGACGCTGCCAACCGGGAAACTGTATTCCATGTCTGAAGACGAGCTGCAGGACCTCAGGGAGTTCATAGACCTCAACTTGAAGCGCGGTTTCATCCAGGAGTCGAAGGCAGTGGGGGGCAGTCCTGTATTCTTTGTGAAGAAGAAGGACACGCCCCAAAAAAGGCTTGTGGTAGACTATAGAATTTTGAACTCGAAAACCAAGCCCACAGCCTTTCCCATGCCCAAGATAGACGACCTGCTCGCAACGGTGAGGAAAGGACGCGTTTTCACAAAGTTGGATCTGCGAGGGGCGTACAACCTGATTCGCATACGGGAGGGCGACGAGTGGAAGACTGCCATGTTCACGCCCCTGGGCACCTATGAATACAGAGTTATGCCCTTTGGATTACAAAATGGCTCCCACTGTTTTCAAGCCTTCATGCATCATGTATTGGCGGGTCTCCTCTACAAGAAATGCGTCTGCTTCCTGGACGACATCCTGATATTTTCAGAATCAGAGGAGACCCACGAGGGAGACGTCAAGGAAGTTCTGCAGAGACTGCAGGAGCATAGGCTGTACGCCAAGCTGGAGAAGTGCCAGTTCGACATGAAGGAGGTAGATTTCCTGGGCTACAAGTTGTCGGACGCGGGGCTCGCCATGGACAGCGCCAAGGTTCGCTCAGTGTTGGACTGGAAGAGCCCGCGCAATCGGAAGGAGGTCCAGCGGTTTGTCGGTTTCGCCAACTTTTACCGCAAGTTCATCAAGGGGTTCGCGATGCAGACGGCGGCCATTACCGACACGCTCAGCTCCAAGAAGAAGAAGTTCATCTGGACGGAGCAAGCGGAGCAGTCCTTTCAGAAACTCAAGCGTCTCTTCTCGTCCGAAGAGCAGCTACTGCATGTGAATCCCAGCAGACCGATGAGGGTTGAAACGGACGCCTCAGACAGAGCCGTGGGAGCAGTACTGTTGCAGCAAGACCCGCATGGGGACTGGAGACCGTGTGCCTTCTACTCCAGGAAGCTCAGCAAGTCAGAGCAGAACTACACCATCTGGGACAGGGAGTTGCTGGCCATTCATGCAGCATTCAAGGTGTGGCGGCACTTCCTCATCGGAGCCAAACACACGGTGCAGGTCCGCACGGACCATAAGAACCTGGAGTACTGGCGCACGGCAAGGTTCCTGAACCAGAGGCACATACGATGGGTGGAGTTCTTTGCGGATTTCGACTTCAGGATAGAGTACATCCCAGGCGACAACAACATCATGGCGGATGCACTGTCCAGAAAGCCGCAATACCTCGAAGAGGCGGCACCAGCAGCGGCCAAGCACATTTTCGCACCGAAAGCGTGGGCGTGCGCTTCAGCAACCGTGGACCTGGATGCTGTCCGTCGAGCGCTGCAGGAGGACCCCTTCGCACAAGCCAAGATGGAGGAGGTGCACAGAGGCACGGCGAAGGACGACGAGTTCCAGATGCGCGACGGATTGCTCATACGCAGAGGGGCCCTCTACGTACCGGGAGACGACCTCCGCGCGAAAGTACTGCAGCAGTTGCACGACGCACCCACCGCCGGGCACTTTGGCAAAGAGAAGACGGTAGAATTAGTGGCCAGAGATTTTTGGTGGCCCAAGATGCGGGGGGAAGTCGCGGATTACGTCTCGAGGTGCGACACCTGCCAAAGGGCCAAGTCAGTGCACAAACCGCCGGCGGGACTGCTCGAACCGCTAGAGACACCGCTCGAACCGTGGGAGAGGGTGGCCCTGGACTTTGTCACGGATTTACCCAGCTCGAGGGGCAAGACGGCAGTGCTAGTGGTGGTGGACATGTTCACCAAAATGGCCCACTTCATTCCGTGCGTGAAGGTGGCCACGGCGGAACAGATCGCCAAACTGTTCATAGACCACGTGTTCAGGGTTCACGGTCTGCCACGGTCTATCCTGTCTGACCGGGGGCGACAGTTCATCTCGAACTTCTGGCAGAAGCTGATGGGTTTCCTGAACGTCAAGATCAACCTAGCGTCGGCAAGACACCCGCAGGCCAACGGACAAGCGGAGCGAGTCAACGCCATCATGCAGCAGTACCTGAGATGCTACGCAAATTAGCAGCCGGCAACATGGGTGGACTACCTGCCGCTTGCTGAGTTCGCCTACAACAACACGAAGCACGTGTCCACGGGGGTGACACCGTTCTTCGCCAACAACGGGAGGCATCCCAGAACCTTCCCGGGATTAGAGAGACTGGGGGAGGGGGAGCCACAGGCAGCGGAAGCCTTAACGTCAGAGTTGCAGGAGGTTCACGAACAGCTTCGGAGGCAGTTAGAACTAGCAAAGCACGCATACAAACTGCAGGCTGACAAGCACAGAAGGGTTGGGGAAGACATACAGGTGGGAGACTGGGTTTGGTTAGCAGCCCAGGCAGTGCCGACCAGATCGTTAGCGAAGAAGAAGCTCGGACATAAGCAGCTAGGACCTTACCAAGTCGAGGCACAGATCAATCCAGTGGCCTTCCGGTTGACACTTCCGGAGGGATCCAGAATGCACCTAGTGTTCCATATATCAGTGCTCACGCCCTACAAAGCACCTCACAGATTTCAGGAGCCGGGCACGGCACCAGACCCGCTCAGGGAGACGCCCACAAGGAGGGGGTCACCAAGAGGGGAACCCATCAACCAGGTCACAGAGATTTTAGACTCGAGATGGGGGGAAGAGGGAGTAGAATATTTTCTCGCCAGAGAAGGTACCCCGGCCAGAGCCAACCGTTGGGTGCCGGACTATGCCTTGGACGAGCCTCTTCTCAAGGAAGAGTTTCATGCCATTTTCCAACACAGGCCCATGCCAGCCGCGTATTTCGACGACTGGCTTTTCACACCCACATTTTCAGCCAGCACGTTCCAGGGGTTCACCTCGGACGAAGAACCGGCACTAGAAACACGTTCCCCGGAGGGATCGCCCTCGGGGTCTGCCTCAGACCGTTCTTATTGGTGGGACGATCGACCAGAGGAGCAGTGGCGCAGGAAGTGGCTGGGGGGTCCTTGGCAGGCAACGTCCCCAGAGGAGACCGGGGGAGAGACGGACATGGACGTGTTGGGGGAGGACCTTGGGTTCGAGCACGGCGGCAAAGAGATGGAAGCAGAGGAAATCGAGGTCGGCGAGAGCACGGAGGACGAGCCGCACTTATCCGGCTGGATGCACGCCACGGGGGACGAACTGTATCCGGCATTCACCCCCACAACGACGGAGCACCCAGCACCCACACCTGAAGGAGGGAAGGGGGGAAGGGGGGGCTTCGAGGGGGGGATGGATGTCAGGGGTTCAGGAGCAGAGGCACAGGAAAGGGAGGAAATAGAGAGCGAGGGGGAGGAGTCCGAAGGAAATGTTAGCGATGACAGCGGTCCGAGGTCTCTGAGTCTTTCCAGCGAATCGGAAGATTCACAGAAAGGGGCTCCCATGGTCAGGGCAAGGGGGGTGCCTAGGGGGACACCCCAGGGTGAAGGGGCCAGAGGGGACTCAGAGAGCAGCAGTTGGAAATCAGGACCAGCGTCCACACCAGAGTGCAGTAGGGGGGAGGAGTCCCAGGCATCGGGATCAGGCGGCGCACTGCCAGTGGGAGGACATGAGTCAGGATTGGCCACGCCTCCATCGGGGAGCGAGGAAACGGTCGAGAGGAAGGTTGAAGGCTGGGCGCGCGCGCCAAGTTCAAATGTACAGGAGGGCGGCACAGTTGGCAGCCCGGATAGGGAGCCAGGTCCCAAAGCCCGCCGTAAAGAGCGGGAGGAGTCAGGGGGGTCAACGTCAGCGTCAGAAGAATCCAGGAAGGAAGGGACCCCGGGGGGTAGCAGGACCCAGAGGAGAAAGGAGAGACGGAAGAGGTGGAGTAAGGCTAGAATCTTAAACTGGTGTACAGGGGGCGGAGATTCAGATGGAGCTTCGCCGATCTAACCCTAGACGTAGAGCTGGGGCGCTGCGGATTGAAAATGGAAACTGTACTTCAATAAAGACTTTTGCACATTACTACTGGCTAGCGTTGGTCCTCTGTGAGCTGGGACCTGGAGCCAGCTCTGACATTATTATTATTATTATTATTATTATTATTATTATTATTATTATTCGGGGTATTATTATTATTATTTGGAGAGGCTCTTTTCTGAGGGAGAACTGGCTCTGATCTGGGGAGAATTTCTCTAGCTAGAAGAAGGAGTCTCACAGCTTAGACAGGAAGGCGACCCAGTGGAGGGTCTGGGGAGAATATGGAGGCAGGAATTAATCTGGAGGGCTGAGTCTGAGGAGGCAGGAGAGGGAGAAGCTGTGGGAAGACGGACTAAACCAGGGTCTCCTTCCAGTCAGGAGGGGAGAGATCTCCTAGGAAAAGAAGACCCCCTGTGGTGATGTTAGGAAATGGCCTGTGAGGGACAGTGGAGCCAGAGTGGAGTGTGGGGCTGCAGTGCCCCCGAGGTTCCACCAGAGGGCAGAAGCCACTCTCTGTCTCTGATTGGCTGCCAGCCCTTTTGGAGGGAAAATCCGAGGAGGGAAAGAGTTGGACAGGGCCTGATCTGAGAGGGGAGGTGGGGAATTTCTTCTTCTTCTTCTTCTTCTTCTTCTTCTTCTTCTTCTTCTTCTTCTTCTTCAAAGAGGTTTTCTCTGAGGGAAAACTGGCTTTGATCTAAGAGGGGAGGTGGGGATTTTATTGATTATTATTATTATTATAAGTTCTGTCTGAGGAAGAACTGGCTCTGATCCAAGAGGAGAAGGAGCCTCGCAGCAGCTTAGAGAGGAAGACGACCCAGTGGAGGGTCTGAGGAGAGTATGGAGGCAGGATTTAATCTGGAGGGCTGAATCTGAGGAGGCAGGAGAGGGAGGAGCTGTGAGAAGACGGACTAAACCAGGGTCTCCTTCCAGTCAGTTGGGGAGAGATCTCCTAGGAAAAGGAGATCCCCAAATGAATAGCAAGGGCTGAGGGGATCCCCTGGGTCTGTGGGAAATCCCTCAGGAGTGGGATGGCTAAGAGAGAGGCAGACGAATGAAAAATGCCCCTCGCTCAGGAACCAAAGTATTAGGCTGAGAAGGAAGCTGTGCTGCATTAAAAGTCATAAATAAGTAAAGAAATGAGAAAGAAGAAACAGAAACCGAGTTAAGCCTTTTACCTCCTATGGTAGAAACCTGAACATTTAACTGAAGTGCAGCAAGTGAGCTTTTAGCAACTGAAGTTTAAGAAAAGCTGGGCATAGACTTCAGTGACATCTTTATATTTAGTTTAAGTAAGAAGTTAAGGAGAACGCCCCTCCTGACCCAAATTTGTTTCACAAACTTTTTTTGTAAATAAAACTGTTCTTGTTTGTTCAGCTCTTTCCTAAGACTCTAAATCACTAATTTTCCGCTCGCACAAGATCCTCACAAGGTAAAAGGTAAAGGTACCCCTGCCCGTACGGGCCAGTCTTGACAGACTCTAGGGTTGCGCGCCCATCTCACTTAAGAGGCCGGGGGCCAGCGCTTCCGGGGCCAGCGCTTCCGGGTCACGTGGCCAGCGTGACATTGCTGCTCTGGCGAGCCAGAGCCGCACACGGAAATGCCGTTTACCTTCCCTCTAGTAAGCGGTCCCTATTTATCTACTTGCACCCGGGAGTGCTTTCGAACTGCTAGGTTGGCAGGCGCTGGGACCGAACGACGGGAGCGCACCCCGCCGCGGGGATTCGAACCGCCGACCTTTCGATCGGCAAGCCCTAGGTGCTGAGGCTTTTACCCACAGCGCCACCCGCGTCCCTGGGCCTCACAAGGTAGTCTGTGGGAAATTGCAGAAATCCATGTAATTTGCATACCATGAGGTGGGTCCTCTATATTTAATGGGGGGCAGTTAGTGGGGTGAATCCACTCCTTTATTAGCTGATGGTCATTGGTGGGATCCAAGAGCCCAAAAGCAGGGTGTATCAATTTTCACATAACTAAAATAAGAAATGGCTGCCAGTGTCCAAATGTGAGGCTTTTTCTGTGGCCCATCTCTCGTTCGCCATGCACAGCTCCACCTCTGACTTCTCATTCACCTTTCTGTCTCACAGATGGCGGAGGGATTCTGGCAAGACCGCCTCATCCATCTTTTCTTGGTGGCGGAGGAGAAGTCGCGGCTGTGGAACCAGATGAGGTGGGGGGGGGAGAGAGGCCGGGGGGTGTAACGAGGTGGGTCTGCTATATTTAATGGGGGCCAGTTAGCGGGGTGAATCCGCTACACATGGGGGGGGGGGGAGATAAGCCTAAACAGGGGTCAACAACCTTTTTCAGCAGGGGGTCGGTCCACCGTCCCTCAGACCTTGTGGGGGCTGGACTATATTTGGGGGGGGGGGATGAACGAATTCCTATGCCTCACAAATAACCCAGAGATGCATTTTCAATAAAAGGACACATTCCGGATTTACCCCGCCTCCTCCAAGCAGGAAAGGAGCACCCACTCCTGCAGGGAGGCCCTGAGCCCTCCCTGGCCCAGCCAGCCCCCCCTCCCTGCTCTTCCTCCTCCTCCAAGAGGGGCTAAGACTGATCCCAGCACTTAGTCCGCATCCTCCAGCCTGACTGACTGAAACTCAACAGGACCAGACTGGGCTCTGGACACCCAGGAGACTCCTCTGCTACTGCGGCAAACTCAAGTCTGGGAGGATGAAAGCCATTGTTTCCCCACAAAGCGGTGAGCAGCCTTTGCTATAATAATAATAATAATAATAATAATAATAATAATAATAATAATAATCTATTTGTACCCCGCCTATCTGGCTGGGTTTCCCCAGCCACTCTGGGCGGCTTCCAAAAGAATATTAAAATACTGTGATACATCAAACATTAAAAGCTTCCCTAAACAGAGCTGCCTTCAGATGTCTTCTAAAAGTCTTTGACATCTGGTGGGAGGGCGTTCCACAGGGAGGGCGCCACTACCGAAAAGGCCCTCTGCCTGGTTCCCTGTAACCTCACTTCTCGCAGTGAGGGAACCGCCAGAAGGCCCTCGGAGCTGGACCTCAGTGTCCGTGTAGAACGATGGGGGTTGAGACGCTCCTTCAGGTATACTGGACCGAGGCTGTTTAGGGCTTTAAAGTTCAGCACCAACACTTTGAATTGTGCTCGGAAACGTAGGTCTTTCAAGACTGGTGTTATATGGTCTTGGCGGCCGCTCCCAGTCACCAGGCTAGCTGCCACATTCTGGATTAGTTGTAGTTTCCTGGTCACCTTCAAAGGTGGCCCCACGTAGAGCGCATTGCAGTAGTCCAAGCGGGAGATAACCAGAGCATGCACCACTCTGGCGAGACAGTCAGCGGGCAGGGAGGGTCTCATCCTGCAAACCAGATGGAGCTGGTAGACAGCTGCCCTGGACACAGAATTGACCTGCGCCTCCATGGACAGCTGCGAGTCCAAAATGACTCCCAGGCTGCACACCTGGTCCTTCAGGGGCACAGTTGCCCCATTCAGGACCAGGGAATCCCCCACATCAGCCCGCCCCCTGCCCCCCAAAACAGTACTTCTGTCTTGTCAGGATTCAACCCCAATCTGTTAGCAGCCAGTTTGCTGTAAAGGAAGAACAGGGTTGCAGACCTCTTGCAAAATCACCCGCCCCCTGGCTTTGCAGAGAGCAAGGAGGGGGCGCAGGACCCTGCACTCGCTGATCTTGGGGGGCACGCATGATCTGAACACGGCCCCCCTGCATCCTCGCCTGCAGCCCTGGGACCCCTTTCTCCCCACTGCACCCAAAGGGAAGAAACTCACCCGATTGCAGCAGGAGCCACCCAGGCAGCGAAGCTTGCAAAGGAGACACACAAAACACCCACCTCCCGCCCCCCCCCCTTTGCAGGAAGTGACTTGCGAGAGAGGGAGGGGCCTTTGTTCTGGAAGACCCGGTTCCCCACCCCCCCATTCTGTCCTCTCTGTAGGAATTCGGCTCAGTTCCTTTTAACCCTTGGCGAGCCGAGCGCCCCAAGCTCTCCCCCCACCCCGCGTCTTCTTCCTCCCGAGGAGGAGCGCAGGAGGAGCCCCGCGCATTGCTGCCCCCCCCCCCCGATGCTGTATTTTGGGGGATCTGAGCTGGTCTCTCTCTTGGCCAGAAAAAGCTGGCAGGGAAAGCCTGGCCCCCCCCCCCCGTTGGGCTGCATCTCCTTTTTGGCTGTAGCCAAAACCAGACAAGGAACCAGATCCCACGTGCAGCTGAGCCACGTTCACGGATCGCCCCTCCCCGCAAGGCTGCGGGCCTGGCGAGCTGAAGGATGGGGCGGTTGAAGGGGGGTTTATCTACTTGCACTTTGACGTGCTTTCGAACTGCTAGGTTGGCAGGAGCTGGGACTGAACAACCGGAACTCACCCCGTTGTGGGGATTCGAACAACTGATCTTCTGATCAGCAAGTCCTAGGCTCAGTGGTTTAACCCACAGTGCCACCCATGTCCCTCAGGTCCTAGATAGCGGTTCCCAAACATTTTAGGGCCGCTGTCCCCCCCCCAACACCCCAGTGCCTCCTACCAGATAAAAGCATTATTCAGAATAACCATTTGCACAACCCACGAAGAAAGATAAAAACAATAAAATTCTAAACAGCAACGGTTGCATTTATTCAAAATCCAATTAAATATACGTAGTTTAATTAACTCATGACAAAACCAATGAACCTGATCAAGTGGTATCAGCTTTTCAAAGTCTGGGAGTTTACACTGCCACCCCTTTGCCTCTTAGTGCCCCCCAGGAACAAAACCCTTCAGGGGGGGTTGCCCATTTTGGGGACAACTGTCCTAGAGGAGGCACAGGTTTTAAGTGCTGAGGTGAAGCATTCAAGGGGCGGAGCCTAAGGTTAGCGAATAGTGAGCCACATCCATTGGTAATTCCAGGCCACCCCTGAGACAACTTGTATGTTGTTGTTTTCTAAAAAAAGGGGGGGATTATATGTATATCCTAACCCATAAATACGATATTATTATCATAATACTAATGTAAACATCTTTAGCATACTACATTTTGTATTAAAAAGGTAAAGGTAAAGGGACCCCTGACCATTAGGTCCAGTCGTGACCGACTCTGGGGTTGCGGCGCTCATCTTGCTTTATTGGCCAAGGGAGCCGGCGTACAGCATCCGGGTCATGTGGCCAGCATGACTAACTAAGCCACTTCTGGCGAACCAGAGCAGCGCACAGAAACTTGTACCTTCCTGCTGGAGTGTTACCTATTTATCTACTTGCACTTTGACGTGCTTTTGAACTGCTAGGCTGGCAGGAGCAGGGACCGAGCAACGGGAGCTCACCCCGTCGCAGGGATTCGAACGGCCAACCTTCTGATCGGCAAGACCTAGGCTCTGTGGTTTAACCGACAGCTCCACCCGCGTCCCTTAATTGTTAGAAGGTAGGTGTAAAAAGTATTCCCTGGCTTTCTAGTTTCTATCACTTGGTCCAGAGTCAATACACCTGTTTCCATTAAATTTTCCCATAGTACCATCTTTTTAGCAATTTTTAATATAGGGTTTCCCCAAAGGGCAAGTTTGGCATGCGAGTATACATCAACTTTATTTATATTAGACAACATGTTCCATATCTTTCTAACTGACCTGAATCACCTGGGATTTCAAATATTTTGATCCTAGTACAGTGGTACCTCTGGATACGAACAGGATCCGTTCCAGAGCCCCGTTCGCATCCAGAAGCGAACGGAACCTGCGTCTGCGCATGTGCAGGTCGCGATTCGCCACTTCTGCGCATGCACGTGACGTCATTTTGACCGTCTGCACATGCGCGAATGGCAAAACCCAAAAGCGATCAACCTGAAGCACATTTAACCCGAGGTATGACTGTATTCTCTAGCCCACCAAAGGGGCTGTATGTGCATCTTCTAAGGTCACCCACGTCGGAAAATTAAGACCAACAATGAGTTTCCAGTATTTAATACATGACAGTAGATATGTATAAAGTAGATAAGTATAATGTAGATAAATATAAAGGCATTTCCTAAACAGGGAGTTTATCATTTGAAAACATGAGATATAGAAACTGCAAGTCCTCTCAAAATATAAATTAATCTGGGAATTATATTCATTTTGAGAGCATTCCACCTTCTCCAAAGTGTAAGGTTCAATGACTTCTGTATATCAATATATGAAGAAATATCTTTTATTATTTTATTTATTTTAAGTGTGACTTATTTTTTTTATCTCTTGGTATTAAGTTGCCTATGTAGTGTAGAGATTTGGAACAAATCTGGAATTGATATTCCTTGAAGGAATGTGCAATCAGATTTTGGCCTACTGGCATCAATTCCGATTGGACCAATTAACAGAATAATAGAATAGAATAACCTGATATTTTACCAAAAGCATCTATCATTTGAAATAAACAATAAAACTAGTTTATATTCAAGTGTATTGTGAACTACTCTGTGAATCTCAGTGTTGTCTCATGGTGAAAGCCAAGCGTTCTAAGCAGATATTAAAAAGCGATGGCGAGATAGGATATCCTTGTTTGGTTCCTCAGGCCTGAGGAAAGGTGGCATAGAGATTACCATTCTCTTTGACTCTTGACGTAGGTGCTTCATAATTACTTTAAGCCCTTTTAAGATATCCAAAGGAAATTCAAATTTAAGTAAAGCTACTTCCATGTACTGTTTACAGATTTTGTCAAAAGCCTTTTCAGCATCTAGCGATATAATTACAAACTGGACTTTATCTTTATTTAATCTACCAAATCCACCACTAATGTAATATTATCTGCGGTTTGTCTCGCTTTTATAAAGCCGGTCTGGTCAGCCTTGACTGGCTATTACCTGATGAATTTGCTAGAGTCATTCCCAAAGTGTCAAAAGCTCTTGGAAAAAATCCTCCATAAACTTAGTTGCTTGAGCCCGAGTAGGAGAATTGGTAACCCCATTACTATCCATGAGAGTTGAGATTCCAAAATAGTGAGGCTTTTACTTGAGTTGTTTTCACACAAGATGCATGTTCTCCCTCTGCTGCTGGCTTTCTAGCTGAGGCCTTGAAGCACACTCCTCCGATCCTCTCCATGGTGCTGATCCTGCCTTCCCTTCCTGACAGCTGGGGACCTGAGCACTAAGGAAGTTCTCCGGCTGGTGCGGTGCTCAGTTTCCCTTGGATAGAACACCCATGTACCACTCAAAGACTTTTCATTCTTCCACTCTCACTTCTCTTCAGCCGTGCAATGCAGCAGCAGCAGCAGCAAAAAAAGCTGATCCTATTCTAGGCTGCGACAGAAGCATAGTGTCTGGATTGAGGGAAGAAATAGTCACGCTGTATTCTAACTTGGTTAGACTCCACCAGAGTTCTGTGTCCGATTTTGGGCACCACAATTTAAGAAGGATATTGACAAGCTAGAACATGCGCAGAGGAGGGTGACCAAGATGATCAAGGGTCACATGGAAGATGGAGCAAGCTTGTTTTCTGCTGCTCCAGATGGTAGGATCCAAATGGCTACACATCAGGAAGAAAATTCTGATGGTGACCTCTCCTTCCTTGCAGGTTCATCCCCAGAGGTTGAACGACAATCTGTCAGGCATGCTTCAGTAGACACTCCAGCATTGCCATGGCCCTGGTAGTCCCTTCCAACTCTACAATTCTCTGTTTCTATGCCTCTCCTGATAGGCATCCTTTGATGGGAAGCGGGATAGTCACACTCATTGAAGCTCTTTCCGCATTGCAATAACTGAATGGTTTCCCCCTTTATGAATTATTTGATGGGAAGTGAGTTGGGCTCTCTGACCGAAGCTCCGTCCACATTCTGAGCACCGTTAGGCTTTGTCCCCTGTGGGAATTCTTCCATGGGCTGCGAGACTTGTCTTCCGGGCAAAGCTCTTCCCACATTCCAAGCACTTATATGGTGTCTCCTCCCTGTGAGTTCTTTCATGTGAAGTGAGATTCTCTTAGAACTGAAGCTCTTATATGGCTTCTCCGCTGTATGAATTCTATTTTTTTAATCATTTTTATTAGATTTTTAATTTTTTAACAATGTCTATAATCATTACATTACATTCAGAGTTCTTTGATGTGAAGTCAGACAATCCTTCCAGCTAAAGCTCTTCCCACATTCCATGCACTGATATGCTTTCTCCTCGCTGTGACTTCTTTCATGTGAAAAAGGTTCCCATTCTTTTTCAAAGTCACTATTGTCTTTCCCCCGACAGTTTATCTGTTAGCTTTGCCATAGTTCATCAGCTTCTCTTGCCTTTGTTCTGTAGCCTTATGAGGCTTTGCCCTCGGGTGGGAAAAAAGTATTGCGCCCGGGAAAGGGAAAATGGGAGTCAACAGACACTCAAGGAATAGTTTCGAATAAAAAGCTTTATTTCTACCATGAGTCCAAAATAGTCCCGAGACAGGAACTTTCTGTTCATGCTAAGGAGACACATGGGGCAGAAACTTTTCAGAAGGAGGAGGGAACTGGAAGGGAAATATATACTCTGTGCAAATGGCTGTGAACTCATGTTTGTTTTGTGAACTATCACACTTGCTCCTTCTACCAGTTCATAGATGGTAGAAATAAAGCTTTTTTTCCGAAACTATTCCATGAGTGTCTGCTGACTCCCATTTTCCCTTTCCCGGGTCCAATATTTTTTCCCACCCGAGGGCAAAGCCTCATAAGGCTACAGGGTCACCTGTCCTCACCTCCTTCAGTTCCTTTGATGATATTTCCCCAGTCTTCCAGTTCTGGAAGACTGGTACGCTGCATGAATTATTTGCTGGGAAGTGAAATGGGCGCTTCGAATGAAGCTCTTTCCACATTCTGAGCACTGGTATCATTTGTCCCCTGTATGAATTCTTCGATGGACGGAGAGCTGGGCGCTCTGACTGAACCTTTTTTTACATTCAAAGCACTCATACGGTTTCTCCCCTGTATGAAGTCTTTGATGGGCTGTTAGATTGAACTTCCAAGCGAAGCTCTTTCCACATTCCATGCACTGATAGGGTTTGTCCTTGCTATGAGTTCTTTGATGCGAGCTGAGATGGGAGTTCCGACTGAAGCTCTTTCCACATTCCAAGCACTGAAATGGCTTCTCACCTGTATGAATTCTTTGATGAAAACTGAGATTTAACTTCTGGGTGAAGCTCTTTCCACATTCCAAACACTGAAATGGGTTCTCCCCTGTATGGATTCTTTGATGGGACACGAGACCAATTCTCTGACTGAATCTCTTCCCACATTCAAAGCACTCATACGGTTTCTCCCCTGTATGAAGTCTTTGATGGGCTGTTAGATTGAACTTCCAAGCGAAGCTCTTTCCACATTCCATGCACTGATAGGGTTTGTCCTTGCTATGAGTTCTTTGATGCGAACTGAGATGGGAGTTCCGACTGAAGCTCTTTCCACATTCCAAGCACTGAAATGGCTTCTCACCTGTATGAATTCTTTGATGAAAACTGAGATTTAACTTCTGGGTGAAGCTCTTTCCACATTCCAAACACTGAAATGGGTTCTCCCCTGTATGAATTCTTTCATGGGCTGTTAGATTGACCTTCCAAGCAAAGCTCTTTCCACATTCCAAGCAGTTATAGGGTTTCTCCACGCTGTGAATTCTTTGATGGGACACGAGACCAATTCTCTGACTGAATCTCTTCCCACATTCCAAGCACTCAAAGGGCTTCTCCCCTGTATGAATTCTTTGATGGAGGGAGAGCTGGGCGCTCTGACTGAACCTTTTTTTACATTCAAAGCACTCATACGGTTTCTCCCCTGTATGAAGTCTTTGATGGGCTGTTAGATTGAACTTCCAAGCGAAGCTCTTTCCACATTCCATGCACTGATATGGTTTGTCCTTGCTATGAGTTCTTTGATGCGAACTGAGGTGGGAGTTCCGACTGAAGCTCTTTCCACATTCCAAGCACTGAAATGGCTTCTCACCTGTATGAATTCTTTGATGGAAACTGAGATTGAACTTCTGGGTGAAGCTCTTTCCACATTCCAAACACTGAAATGGGTTCTCCCCTGTATGGATTCTTTGATGCCGCATGAGATCTGCTTTATGAGTGAAGCTCTTCCCACATTCCAAGCACTCAAAGGGCTTCTCCCCTGTATGGATTCTTTGATGCCGCATGAGACCAATTCTCTGACTGAATCTCTTCCCACATTCCAAGCACTCAAAGGGCTTTTCCCCTGTATGGATTCTTTGATGCCGCATGAAATCTGCTTTACGAGTGAAGCTCTTCCCACATTCCAAGCACTCAAACAGCTTCTCCCCTGTATGGATTCTTTGATGGTACACGAGACCTGCTCTTTGAATGAAGCTCTTCCCACATTCCAAACACTCAAAGGGCTTCTCCCCTGTATGAGTTCTTTGATGTGAAGCGAGACAATCCTTCCGGCTAAAGCTCTTCCCACATTCCATGCACTGATATGCTTTCTTCTCGCTGTGACTTCTTTCATGTGAAGTGAGACTGCTCTTCTGACTGAAGCTTTTTCCACATTGCAAGCACTTATACGGTTTTTCCCCTGTATGAATTCTTTGATGGGAAGTCAGACTTTCCTTCCGAATGAAGCTCTTTCCACATTCCAAGCACTGAAATGCCTTTTCCGCTGTATGAGTTGTTTGATGGGATGTGAGACTTCTTTTCTGGATGAAGCTCTTTCCACATTCCAAACACTGATATGGTTTCTCCCCTGTATGACTTATTTTATGGCCTGTGAGACTTCTTTTCTGGATGAAGCTCTTTCCACATTCCAAACACTGATATGGTTTCTCCCCTGTATGAATTCTTTGATGGGTTGTGAGATGGGCACTCTGACTGAACCTCTTTCCACATTCCAAGCACTGATATAATTTCTCCCCTGTATGAATTCTTCGATGGGAAGTCAGACTGTCCTCCCGGGTGAAGCTCCTTCCACATTCCAAACACTGATATGGTTTCTCTCCAGTATGAATTCTTTGATGAAGAGTGAAATGATGCTTCTGACTGAAGCTCTTTCCACATTTCATGCATTTATAGGGATTCTCCTTGCTGTGAGTTCTTTGATGGCCTGTGAGACTTATCTTCCGGATGAAACACTTTCCACATTCCAAACACTGATAGGGTTTCTCCCCTGTATGAATTCTTTCATGGGCTGTTAGACTGACCTTACAGGCAAAGCTCTTTCCACATTCCAAGCACTTATAGGGTTTCTCCACGCTGTGAGTTCTTTTATGGGAACGGAGATAGGATTTCCGAATGAAGCTCTTGCCACATTCAAAGCACTGATATGGTTTCTCCCCTGTATGAATTCTTTGATGAAGATTGAGATTATTCTTCCGACTGAAGCTCTTTCCACATTCCATGCACTGATACGATTTGTCCTTGCCGTGAGTTCTTTGATGAGAACTGAGATTGTAGTACCAACTGAAGCTCTTTCCACATTCCAAGCACTGATATGGTTTCTCCCCTGTATGAATTCTTTCATGGGCTGTTAGATTGACCTTCCAAGCGAAGCTCTTTCCACATTCCAAGCAGTTATAGGGTTTCTCCACGCTGTGAATTCTTTTATGGGAATGGAGATAGGATTTCTGAATGAAGCTCTTTCCACAATCCAAGCACTGATATGGTTTCTCCCCTGTATGAACTCTTTGATGAAGAGTGAGATGATCCTTCCGACTGAAGCTCTTTCCACATTCCAAGCACTGATAGGGTTTCTCCCCTGTATGAATTCTTCTGAAGCTTTCTATACACTCCAAATATTGACACCACTTCTCCATTGTATAGATTTGGTCTCCCTCATTCTTCCTTTCTGATTCATCACCATCTGCAACAAAAAAGAAACGGATCACAGCCTCAGGGACTAAATTTCAAAGAGAATTTCAAAAGAGATATTGTAATCCAAAAGGCAGCCTTACCAAGAGACTCCATGATCCCACAATTCTCCTCCATTACTTCCTTATACAGAGCTCTTTGGTCAGGATCCAGCAACTCCCATTCCTCATCTGTGAAATGAACAGCTACATCTTCAAAGCACACCAGTCCCTAAAATAAAAAGGGAAAGGTCCCCTTCTTAGACAACATACAGATTATCTACTACACATTGCTCTGTTGTTTTCTGCCTGTTCATTGCTGTTTTGTTTTAATGTAATTGTTTTGCTGTACATTTTTATTATGGATGCATATTTTAATATTTTAACAAAACTCTTTTTGTGTGTGTATTTTAATTACTGGTATTAAGCTTTTGGGGGAATGGATGGAATGTCACATGGTGATCTTCAAATACCATATTTTTCTCTCTATAACACACACATTTTTTCTCCTACAAAGTAAGGGGAAATGTCTGTGCGTGTTATTGAGCGAATGTGTGGTCCCTGGAGCCGACTGGCCCGAGTGCAGAGGCAAAAATCAGGCAAAAATCAGATCGCGCGGAGGAGGGAAGGCTGCAGAAGCAAGGCTGCTGCTTTCCTGCATTCTGCCTCAGAGTCTTCCTGCCCACCCGCTTCTGTTTTCAGTTGCTGTGTTTGCTCAAACGCAACAAAGAGCAGGGAAATCCCCTGTCCTCCTGGCAAGCAGAGGGGAAAGGAAAGGATCGCGTCCTTCCTTCTAATTCCTTCCTAGTCACACTGCGCGCAGGCTCCAGCCCACCCGGCTCAGGTTCCGTCGGCTAGGAGCGCAGCCAACAGCCACCACCTCCTCCTCTCCGTGCTCCGGTGCTGCTGCTGCTGCGTCCAGCATTCTAGGGACTCGCAGGCAGCCAGAAAACATGCAGGTGGGAGGGGGGGGGAGTCTGGCTTGGGAGGGGGGAACTTTTGCCTTCCTTTCCTCCCTCCCATTAAACCCCTCTCCTGCATTGTTAGGCAGCTGCTTCTCCTTACACCCCTCTTGTGCTCCTTGTCCCTTTTGTTTTTCCTTCCCTCCCCACTTAAAACGTGGTTACAAAGCACGGATCCACATGGATCCTCAGGATCTTTGCATTGGGTCACCCCAAATTCACCATCAGATCACATAGCATGTCCATGGCTACAGCCTGCAACAAAAAAACCACGCACCCACTGTTGCCTGGGGCTGCAATGGTGAAAAATCATGGTTAGAAAGCATGGATCAACATGGATCCTCAGAATCTTTGCATTGGGTCACCCCAAATTCACCATCAGATCACATAGCATGTCCATGGCTACAGCCTACACCAAAAAAAGCACACACCCACTGTTGCTTGGGGCTGCAATGGTGAAAAAACGTGGTTACAAAGAATGGATCCACATGGATCCTCAGGATCTTTGCATTGGGTCACCCCAAATTCACCATCAGATCACATAGCATGTCCATGGCTACAGCCTGCACCAAAAAAATCACGCACCCACTGTTGCCTGGGGCTGCAATGGTGCAAAAACCTGGTTACAATGCGCAGATCCACATGGATTCTCAGGATTTTGGATTGGGCCGCCCCAAACTCACCGTCAAATCACGTCTGTGGCCACAGCATGAAGCACAAAAATGATACATCCACATTTTCTTTCAGAATTTGTCAACTATTTAGAAACCTATTTTAGCATTAAATGTTAAATCTGTAAATAAAACTGTAACTACTGATAAATAATACAGTGGTACCTCGTATTACATACGCTTCAGGTTAAAGACTCCGCTAACCCAGAAATAGTGCTTCAGGTTAAGAACTTTGCTTCAGGATAAGAACAGAAATCATGCTCCGGTGGCGCGGCAGCAGCAGGAGGCCCCATTAGCTAAAGTGGTGCTTCAGGTTAAGAACAGTTTCAGGTTAAGAACGGACCTCCAGAACGAATTAAGTACGTAACCAGAGGTACCACTGTATTAGCAACATTCAGGAGGCTAGTCAACGTGAGGTGATTGTTCACCATTCTCAGAACATAAGGCTCTTGCAATGGCCTTTACAGCCAAGAGAAGGAGGAGAGAGATTCATTAGGGACTCTTTCGCCACAATCCTTCATTCTCCCTACCTGATCTGGTTCCATGGCTGCTGCATCTCTGCCTTCATGCAAAGATGGATAAGCATCTCTTGCCAGCATCATTCTGTCACCTGTGAGAGACAAAGGTAAGTGGCAGGCCATTTTCACATGCTTCTCTTAGAGGTGAAGCAGTGCATCTCTAACTACAGGTGGGCCTGTAAAAAAGTCTCACCTACTGAGTGCATTTTGACATTTGTATCTTAGCTACGTAAAAATACATGTCCCCACTTTGGGCTCTTGGCCCCTAGTGTCCTCCCCACAGATTAGTGGCAAAATCTACAGAATGTGTGACCAAATGGGAAAAAAACCCTCCTTCCTCCTTACCCAATGGTCTCTCTTTGGCGTCCAATGGAGTCATCTCTGCCTCAGAGGAATCCAGGCCCGTTTCTGCAAAGATAATCTTTCCCTGAAAGGGCAAAAGGGATTGGAAGCAGAATGGAGAGAAACATTAGAAAAGGACTGGGAGAGGCAAACGCTTTAGGGGTACCTGATCTCATTCCTTGGAGGCTTTCCAAAAAAGGTTGGGGGATTAACAGAGAATTTTGGGATACTCTCGCTCATGTTCAGAGCCCCTCTGGAATATCCAGAGAAAAGTCTCTCTCACCTGCTTTCTCTCTGCCTGCTTCCTCTCCTCTGCCTGACTCAGGAGGAATCCTTCGGCCAGGGCCACCGCCTGGGAACTGGTCTCCGCTCCGCATTCCCTCACCCAGCTCTCCATCTCTGGTGGAAGGACAGCCAGGAACTGCTCCAAGATCACCAGGTCCAGCATCTCAGCTTTTGTGTGCCTTTCTGGCTTCAGCCACTGATGGTCAAGGTGGTATAATTGGCTGCAAATTTCTCGAGGTCCTTTGGCCTCCTGGAAGCAGAACTGCCTCAACTGCTGGCTCTGCACTTCTGAGCGGAGAATGTCCTCCTCATGCAGGATCTTCAGCAGAGAGTTTTCCCAGATTCCACCGCTGCTCCCAGTTTGGATGGCATGGCCTCTTCCTGCTTCTGGGCCAGCGGACTCTGATTCATCCATCTGGGCTCTGTGGAATCCCCCAAGAGATCGGAAGAAAGCTCTTGGTCCTACTGCCAAGTTCTGTCTGTCCTAAGTAGAGGCCTTTGCAAATCCTACAAAGCAAAGACGTTGTTCTGTTATGAAATTGATACACAGCCAGGAAAAGAAGAAGATTTCCGGAATATTATTAGGAACCAGGGCTGGACTGCAACACAGCCCAGACTCTGAACTTTCTTTTTCAAAAAAGGAAAAGGAGAAGCCGGCGTCCAGCCCTACTAGACGTTACTATGCAAAATGTGCAGGAAACATTGGGAAGGTCTGTCAAATGACTCAGCCTAGTTGCTCCTGCCTTTCAGTGTTTTCAGTCAATGAAAGAAGTCAGAACTGTGATTGACAAGTGAGTCATTTGTACAGGTGTAATTTTGACACTAGGCTAGGGCCTCTGCAGCCGCTGCAACCTTCCAACAGTTTGACCTCACCCCCAAAGGCACACTCTCCCATTGTCTCCTGAGGCAGATGGATGCCAACCAACCAACCAACCCACCCTGGGATCCTCAAGAGCTGCTCTCCCTCCCTCCCACAGTGCAGTGACCATTTCCTTCCTGCTTCTGTCTCGTTTTCTAGCCACTTGGAATGTGCAAAGTTCTCAAGACAAACTGCTGGGGTGGAATCCCTTTTTCTTAGGTCTGAGGGCCAAAGGATAGTACTATAAACAAGTGAGAAGGGCTCACATTCCTCCTATGATTGTAAATAAATTCTCTGTTTGGAAGTGCCCCTTTCCAGCTCCGGCCAGCTTGCCAACCACTGTCCCCTTGGAGCAGAGATGACATGGCCAGGGTACTCTCTGCTGTGGATCAGATAGGATCATCGCAATGCCCTCTAAGTGGAACTGCTCTTGAGGAAGGTTCAGAATCTGCAAGAGATTGTTGGCTGGGCTCCCTTTCTTTATTAAAGGCATTTATTTCCCCCCTTTTTCTCCAAGGAGCATCCATGGGTCTACCCCATCTCATTGAATGTCTCCCATTACAACCCCTGAGAACACATTTAATTCCTGTTTTAAAAGAGCTGCATTGGTGGTCCCTTCATTTCCAGGTCCAGGAGTATAATATAATATAATAATAGGAATAATATAATAATAGGAATTTATTATTTATACCTCACCCATCTGGCTGGGTTTCCCCAGCCCCTCTGGGAGGCTCCCAACCAAATATTAAAAACACAATACAGCATTAAACATTAAAAACTGCCCTAAACAGGGAGGGGTTCACTTAGCCCCCCCCCCCCAATATGTGAAGAACCACCTTCTTCCCTACAGATCCTTTTGGCTGAGGGGGCCCTCTTGGTAGCTTCACCCCCTTGAGAGTCTTGGGTGGGGGTGGCCCAAGAGAGGACATCCTGGGGGCAGACCCCCCCTTGGGGGATTCCCTCCCCACACAGGCACCTCCCCCTCTTTCCCAAGGCCTCTGACAACGGAGGACCCAGCCTATTCCTCTGACTGTTATTTGTTTTGACGTTTAAAAATATTTTAGAATGGTTGCAATCTGCTCTGGAACAGTGGTAATAGTAGTGAAAATACCAACAAACAATAATAATAATAATAATAACATAAAGCCTCAAGCATGGGGAAAAAGCCTCAAGTTACACACAGACCTTCCAGAAACGGCTGTGTGTCTGTTTGTGTGTTTGGAATCTGCAGTTTTGAGCATTTGCCTCAATCTCAGGCGGTGACCTCTAATAATGAACCATATGTTGCAAATATTCCTGTAAACTAATTGTGAAATACAAATGACAAGAGAAGACTCGGTCAATTTATCTGTATCCTTTCTTATTCCTAATTTTCTCCTTTTGCTTCAACCCATGAGGTATTTTCCCTCAGAGCCAGAGCAGAGTGTGGGGCTGCAGGACCTCCGAGGTTCCAGCAGAGGGCGGAAGCCTCTCCCTCTCTGATTGGCTGCCAGCCCTTTTGGAGGGAAAACCCAAGAAGCCCTTTCTGAGGGAGAGAGTTGGGCAGGGCCTGATCTGAGAGGGGTATTATTATTATTATTATTATTATTATTTGGAGAGGCTCTTTTCTGAGAGAGAACTGGCTCTGATCTGGGGAGAATCTCTCTAGCCAGAAGAAGGAGTCGCACAGCTTAGACAGGAAGGCGACCCAGTGGAGGGTCTGGGGAGAATATGGAGGCAGGAATTAATCTGGAGGGCTGAGTCTGAGGAGGCAGGAGAGGGAGAAGCTGTGGGAAGACGGACTAAACCAGGGTCTCCTTCCAGTCAGGAGGGGAGAAGTCTCCTAGGAAAAGGAGACCCCCTGTGGTGATGTTAGGAAATGGCCTGTGAGGGACACTGGAGCCAGAGTGGAGTGTGGGGCTGCAGTGCCCCCGAGGTTCCAGCAGAGGGCGGAAGCCTCTCTCTCTCTGATTTTATAACAATAGTAATTATTATTATTCAGAGAGCCTCTGAGGGAAGAATCTCTCTAGCCAGAAGAAGGAGTCTCACAGCTTAGATAGGAAGAAGACCCAGTGGAGGGTCTGGGAGAGTATGGAGGCAGGATTTAACGTATTTTTTGCTCTATAAGACTCACTTTTCCCCTCCTAAAAAGTAAGGGGAAATGTGTGTGCGTCTTATGGAGCGAATGCAGACTGCACAGCTATCCCAGAAGCCAGAACAGCAAGAGGGATAGCTGCTTTCACTGCGCAGTGATCCCTCTTGCTGTTCTGGCTTCTGAGATTCAGAATAATTTCTATTTAGTTTAAGTAATAATCTAACTTTTATTTGAAAGAATGCACCTCCTGACCCCAAATTTGTTTCACAAACTTATTTTTTTCTAAATAAAACTGTTCTTCTTCGTTCAGCTCTTCCCTAAGACTCTAAATCACTAAGTTTCCGCTCACACAAGATCCTCACAAGGTAGCCTGTGGGAAATTGCAGAAATTCGTGTAATTTGCATATCATGAGGTGGGTCCTCTATATTTAATGGGGGGCAGTTAGTGGAGTGAATCCACTCCTTTATTAGTTGATGGTCATTGGTGAGATCCAAGAGCCCAAAGCAGGGTGCATCAATTTTCACATAACTAAAATAAGAAATGGCTGCCAATGTCCAAATGCCCTGGGCACGTGAGGCTTTTTCTGTGGCCCATCTCTCGTTCGCCATGCACAGCTCCACCTTTCTCATTCACCTTTCTGTCTCACAGATGGCGGAGGGATTCTGGCAAGACCGCCTCATCCATCTTTTCTTGGTGGCGGAGGAGAAGTCGCGGCTGTGGAACCAGATGAGGTGGGGAGAAGGAGCATGGGGGGGGGGGAGAGAGGCCGGGGGGTGGAACGAGGTGGGTCTGCTATATTTAATGGGGAGCAGTTGGCGGGGTGAATCCGCTACACATGGGGGGGGGGAGATAAAGCCTAATACTCAACTGTCCCTCAGACCTTGGGGGGGCAGGACTATATTTTTTTGGGGGGGGATGAACGAATTCCTATGCCCCACAAATAACCCAGAGATGCATTTTTAATAAAAGGACACATTCCAGATTTACCCCGCCTCCTCCAAGCAGGAAGAGACCACCCACTCCTGCAGGGGGGCCCTGACCCCCCCCCCTGTCCCAGCCAGCCCCCCCTCCCTGCTCTTTCTCCTCCTCCAAGAGGGGCTAAGACTGATCCCAGCACTTAGTCCGCATCCTCCAGCCTGACTGACTGAAACTCAACAGGACCAGACTGGGCTCTGGACACCCAGGAGACTCCTCTGCTATTGCGGCAAACTCAAGTCTGGGAGGATGAAAGCCATTGTTTCCCCACAAAGCGGTGAGCAGCCTTTGCTATAATAATAATAATAATAATAATAATCTATTTGTACCCCGCCTATCTGGCTGGGTTTCCCCAGCCACTCTGGGCGGCTTCCAAAAGAATATTAAAATACTGTGATACATCAAACATTAAAAACTTCCCTAAACTGGGCTGCCTTCAGATGTCTTCTAAAAGTCTGGTAGTTGTTGTTCTCTTTGACATCTGGTGGAGGGCGTTCCACAGGGAGGGCGCCACCACCGAGAAGGCCCTCTGCCTGGTTCCCTGTAACCTCACTTCTCGCAGTGATGGAACCGCCAGAAGGCCCTCGGTCCTGGACCTCAGTGTCCGTGTAGAACGATGGGGGTGGAGACGCTCCTTCAGGTATACTGGACCGAGGCTGTTTAGGGCTTTAAAGTTCAGCACCAACACTTTGAATTGTGCTCAGAAACGTAGGTCTTTCAGGACCAGTGTTATGTGGTCTTGGCGGCCGCTCCCAGTCACCAGTCTAGCTGCCACATTCTGGATTAGTTTTAGTTTCCAGGTCACCTTCAAAGGTGGCCCCACGTAGAGCGCATTGCAGTAGTCCAAGCGGGAGATAACTAGAGCATGCACCACTCTGGCGAGACAGTCCACAGACAGATAGGGTCTCATCCTGCATACCAGATGGAGCTGGTAGACAGCTGCCCTGGACACAGAATTGACCTGCGCCTCCATGGACAGCTGCGAGTCCAAAATGACTCCCAGGCTGCACACCTGGTCCTTCAGGGGCACAGTTGCCCCATTCAGGACCAGGGAATCCTCCACACCTGCCCGCCTCCTGTCCCCCCAAAACAGTACTTCTGTCTTGTCAGGATTCAACCCCAATCTGTTAGCAGCCAGTATGCTGTAAAGGAAGAACAGGGTTGCAGACCTCTTGCAAAATCACCCACCCCCCGGCTTTGCAGAGAGCAAGGAGGGGGCGCAGGACCCTGGGGGGGCGCATGATCTGAACACGGCCCCCCTGCATCCCCGCCTGCAGCCCTGGGACCCCCTTCTCCCCCAAAGGGAGGAGAGAGAGAGGAGACTCACCCGATTGCAGCAGGAGCCACCCAGGCAGCGAAGCTTGCAAAGGAGACACACAAAACACCCACCGCCCGCCCCCCGCCCCTTGCAGGAAGTGACTTGGTAGAGAGGGAGGGGCCTTTGCCGTGGAAGACCGGTCTCCCCCCCCCCCATTCTGTCCTCTCTGTAGGAATTCGGCTCAGTTCCTTTTAACCCTTGGCGAGCCAAACAACCCAAGCTCACCCCCACCCCCACCCCGCTCTCTGAGTTTTCTTCCTCCAGAGCCGGAGCGCAGGAGGAGCCCCGCGCAATGCTGCCCCCGCCCCCCAGATGCTGCATTTTGGGGGATCTGAGCTGGTCTCTCCCTTGGCCAGAAAAAGCTGGCAGGGGAAGCGTGCCCCCCCCCCGGGCTGCATCTCCTTTCATCCCCATCCTTGCCTCCTGCTTGGCTGTACCCAAAACCAGACAAGAAGGAACCAGATCCCACGTGCAGCTGAGCCACGTTCATGGATCGCCCTTCCCCGCAAGGCTGCGGGCCTGGCGAGTTGAAGGATGGGGCGGTTGAAGGGGGTGGGTGTAGGGGGGGGTCCCACCACCCCTTCAAGGCAGCGTCCCGGAATTAAGATAGCCGGAAGAAATATCAACAACCTCAGATATGCAGATGACACAACATTGATGGCAGAAAGCGAGGAGGAATTAAAGAACCTATTAATTAGGGTGAAAGAGGAGAGCGCAAAATATGGTTTGAAGCTCAACATCAATCTAAACGCGGTTTATTTGCTTGCCATTCTTTTCTCCACAAAGCGCAGAGCATCCATTGTTACAAAGGAAGGTAATAGCAGCCCTCCTGCAAAATCACCCGCCCCCCGGCTTTGCAGAGGGCAAGGAGGGGGCGCAGGACCCTGGGGGGCACGCATGATCTGAACACGGCCCCCCTGCATCCTCGCCTGCAGCCCTGGGACCCCCTTCTCCCCACTGCACCCAAGGGAAGAAACTCACCCGATTGCAGCAGGAGCCACCCAGGCAGCGAAGCTTGCAAAGGAGACACACAAAACAGACACCGCCCGCCCCCCGCCCCTTGCAGGAAGTGACTTGGGAGGGAGGGGCTTTGGACCGGTCCCCCCCCTTCTGTCCTCTGTAGGAATTCGGCTCAGTTCCTTTTAACCCTTGGCGAGCCAAGCGCCCCCAGCTCATCCCCACCCCCACCCACTCTCTCAGTTTTCTTCCTCCAGAGCCGGAGCGCAGGAGGAGCCCCGCGCATTCCACACCCCCAGAGATGCTGCATTTTGGGGGATCTGAGCTGGTCTCTCCCTTGGCCAGAAAAAGCTGGCAGGGGAAGCCTGCCCCCCCCCCGGGCTGCATCTCCTTTCATCCCCATCCTTGCCTCCTGCTTGGCTGTACCCAAAACCAAACACGAATGAACCAGATCCCACGTGCAGCTGAGCCACGTTCACGGATCGCCCTTCCCCGCAAGGCTGCGGGCGTGGCGAGCTGAAGGATGGGGGTGCTGAAGGGGGTGGGTGTAGGGGGGGCCTGTCTGGATGTAGGGGGGGCGTGCCTGTCCCACCCCCTTCCTTCCTTCTTTCCAGTCTTCTGGCGGCCTGATCCTGGACGCCCAGGAAGACACCTCTGCCACTGTAATCCATTGGTCTACAGATGCCTCAGAGGGTTGAGACAGATGCCTCAGAGGGTTAGCTACCATTTTCCTTGTCCCGTTAACTTGCATATAGTAGGCATCTAGTTCACAAAAATATTCTCTGCTGAAAATTTTAGTTTCTTCTGATCGGCCATAATTATACAAACCAGCACTTTCTCCCCAAACCTAGTACTGTTAGGTATATAAAAAGGTAAAGGACCCTTGGACAGTTAGGTCCAGTCAAAGACAACTATGGGGTGCGGCGCTCATCTCGCTTCAGGCTGAGGGAGCTGGCTTTTGTCTGCAGTCAGCTTTTCCTGGTCACGTGGCCAGAATGACTGAACCGCTTCTGGAGCAATGAAACACCATGACGGAAGCCAGGGCACACGGAAGCGCCCTTTACCTTCCCACCACAGTGGTACCTCTTTATCTACATGCACCAGTATGCTTTCAAAGAGCTAGGTTGGCAGAAGCTGGGACAGAGCAATGGGAGCTCACCGCTGTCAAGTGGATTTGAACCACCAGCCTTCTGAATGGCAAGCCCAAGAGACTATAAACCAATGTTTCAGGGAGACATTGTCCTTGCAACCTTAGCAAATCCTTTTTATACAGACCTCTATGTGGAGTCCAATAGATTCTAAAATACGTTCCCACTGTCCAGATAATATTGACATTTCTCATTCTTTATTCCAATCATTCCTTAAGGACTGCATATCAAACTTATTTATTGTTGGTAAAAAGGGACCCCTGACCATTAGGTCCAGTCGTGGCCAATTCTGGGGTTGCGGTGCTCATCTCGCTTTATTGGCCGAGGGAGCCAGCGTACAGCTTCCGGGTCATGTGGCCAGCATGAGTAAGTCGCTTCTGGCAAACCAGAGCAGCACAGGGAAAGGCCGTTTACCTTCCCACCGGAGCGGTACCTATTTATCTACTTCCACTTTGACATGCTTTTGAACTGCTAGGTGGGCAGGAGCAGGAACTGAGCAACGGGAGCTCACCCCGTTGCGGGGATTCGAACCGCCTTCTGATCGGCAAGTCCTAGGCTCTCTGGTTTAACCCACAGCGCCACCCACATCCCATTATTGTTAGGAGGTAGGTATAAAAAGTAATTCCTGGCTTTCTAGTTTCAAGTGAATTGCTCAATTGTTCCAGTATCTCACGTCTCAGAAACTGAGAAAGCTCCTGGCCCAAAGGGACATTGTAACTGACAATATTGCCTCCGGGCCCCAACTGGTAGATGATACTTTTGCCTTTGAGCAGCCTAACTATAACATTCCTCATCTATCACTTGGTCCAGAGTCAATACACCTGTTTCCACTCAATTTTTCCATAGTACCATCTTTTTAGCAATTTTTACTATGGGGTTTCCCCACAGAGCGAGTTTGGCATGCGAGTATAGATCAGCTTTATTTTTATTAGGCAATATGTTCCATATCTTTCTAACTGACTTTGTTGTTTCTAGAGTCACCGGGGATTTCAAATATTTTGATCCTAGTATTCTCCAGCCCACCAAAGGGGCTGTATGTGCATATTCTAAGGTCACCCACGTCGGAAAATTAAGACCAACGATGAGTTTCCAGTATTTAATACATGACAGTGTTATTGTTGTTGTTTAGTTGTTTAGTCGTATCCGACTCTTCGTGACCCCATGGACCAGAGCACGCCAGGCACTCCTGTCTTCCACTGCCACCCGCAGTTTGGTCAAAATACATGACGGTAGATAAGTATAAAGGCATTTGCTAGAGTCATTCCCAAAGTGTCAAAAGCTCTTGGAAAAAATCCTCCATAAACTTAGTTGCTTGAGCCCGAGTAGGAGAATTGGTAACCCCATTACTATCCATGAGAGTTGAGATTCCAAAATAGTGAGGCTTTTACTTGAGTTGTTTTCACACAAGACAAGATGCATGTTCTCCCTCTGCTGCTGGCTTTCTAGCTGTGGCCTTGAAGCACACTCCTCCAATCCTCTCCATGGTGCTGATCCTGCCTTCCCTTCCTGACAGCTGGGGACATGAGCACTAAGGAAGTTCTCCGGCTGGTGCGGTGGTCAGTTTCCCTTGGATAGAACACCCATGTACCACTCAAAGACTTTTCATTCTTCCACTCTCACTTCTCTTCAGCCGTGCAATGCAGCAGCAGCAGCAGCAAAAAAAGCTGATCCTATTCTAGGCTGTGACAGAAGCATAGTGTCTGGATTGAGGGAAGAAATAGTCACGCTGTATTCTAACTTGGTTAGACTCCACCAGAGTTCTGTGTCCAGTTTTGGGCACCACAATTTAAGAAGGATATTGACAAGCTAGAACATGCGCAGAGGAGGGTGACCAAGATGATCAAGGGTCACATGGAAGATGGAGCAAGCTTGTTTTCTGCTGCTCCAGATGGTAGGATCCAAATGGCTACACATCAGGAAGAAAATTCTGATGGTGACCTCTCCTTCCTTGCAGGTTCATCCCCAGAGGTTGAACGACTATCTGTCAGGCATGCTTCAGTAGACACTCGAGCATTGCCATGGCCCTGGTAGTCCCTTCCAACTCTACAATTCTCTGTTTCTATGCCTCTCCTGATAGGCATCCTTTGATGGGAAGCGGGATAGTCACACTCATTGAAGCTCTTTCCGCATTGCAATAACTGAATGGTTTCCCCCTTTATGAATTATTTGATGGGAAGTGAGTTGGGCTCTCTGACCGAAGCTCCGTCCACATTCTGAGCACCGTTAGGCTTTGTCCCCTGTGGGAATTCTTCCATGGGCTGTGAGACTTGTCTTCCGGGCAAAGCTCTTCCCACATTCCAAGCACTTATATGGTGTCTCCTCCCTGTGAGTTCTTTCATGTGAAGTGAGATTCTCTTCCAACTGAAGCTCTTATATGGTTTCTCCGCTGTATGAATTCTATTTTTTTTAATCATTTTTTTTAGATTTTTATTTTTTAACAATGTCTATAATCATTACATTACATTCAGATTTCAATTTTCCCCTTCCCTGCGGACTTCCATCAACTTCCATCACTGGTTTATTACGTCTTATATTACATTCTGCTGTTTATATTTACTTCTATATTGTCATATTAAGTGTCCTATTTTTGTAAAGAAAATTGCAAATGTTTATTTAAATCCTGCCAATGACTCTTTTTGTTGTTGTTTCTGCAGATATGATGTAAAAGGTTCCCATTCTTTTTCAAAGTCACTATTGTCTTTTCCCCAACAGTTTATCTGTTAGCTTTGCCAACTCTGCATGGTTCATCAGCTTCTCTTGCCTTTGTTCTGTAGCCTTTTGAGGCTTTGCCCTCGGGTGGGAAAAAATATTGCGCCCGGGAAAGGGAAAATGGGAGTCAACAGACACTCAAGGAATAGTTTCGAAGAAAAAGCTTTATTTCTACCATCCACGAACTGGTAGAAGGAGCAAGTGTGATAGTTCACAAACAAGCACAGAGTATATATTTCCCTTCCACTTCCCTCCCCTTTCTCCTCCTTCTGAAAAGTTTCTGCCCCATGTGTCTCCTTAGCATGAACAGAATGTTCCTGTCTCGGGACTATTTTGGACTCTTGGCACCCTTCCCAGGAAAGGGGAATGAGAGCGGTTCAGCATGTCCAAAGATGTTGCAACTGAATGAGATAAAAGTCAGTTCTCAGGCTTGAGTATTCTTGGCAATGACAGAGCCTATTCATTAGCTTTTTGAAGCCTTCTCGTACCAGTAAAAGAATAACATTTTTCCAATGCATCTTGTGAGAAAAGCAGAGAAGAGCAGAGAAAAGCTGTTTTGGATTCTTTTTCGAAGACAAAAGAAATTTTGGACAGTTTTGACGCCTGGGGTGATTATTGGGGGGGGGTGACTTCGGGCCTAGGTGGGGTCACCTGTCCTCACCTCCTTCAGTTCCTTTGATGATATTTCCCCAGTCTTCCAGTTCTGGAAGACTGGTCCGCTGCATGAATTATTTGCTGGGAAGTGAGATGGGCGCTTCGAATGAAGCTCTTTCCACATTCTGAGCACTGGTATTATTTGTCCCCTGTGTGAATTCTTTGATGGACGGAGAGCTGGGCGCTCTGACTGAACCTTTTTTTACATTCAAAGCACTCATACGGTTTCTCCCCTGTATGAAGTCTTTGATGGGGAGTGAGACTTTCCTTCCAAGCAAAGCTCTTTCCACATTCCATGCACTGATATGGTTTGTCCTTGCTGTGAGTTCTTTGATGGGAACTGAGATGGGAGTACCGACTGAAGCTCTTTCCACATTCCAAGCACTGAAATGGCTTCTCACCTGTATGGATTGTTTGGTGGGACACGAGACCAATTCTCTGACTGAATCTCTTCCCACATTCCAAGCACTCAAAGGGCTTCTCCCCTGTATGGATTCGTTGATGCCGCATGAGACCAGTTCTCTGACTGAATCTCTTCCCACATTCCAAGCACCCAAAGGGCTTCTCCCCTGTATGGATTTTTTGATGGTGCATGAGACCTGCTCTTTGAGTGAAGCTCTTCCCACATTCCAAGCACTCAAAGGGCTTCTCCCCTGTATGAGTTCTTTGATGTGAAGCCAGACAATCCTTCCGGCTAAAGCTCTTCCCACATTCCATGCACTGATATGCTTTCTTCTCGCTGTGACTTCTTTCATGGGAAGTGAGATTTCCCTTCTCACTGAAGCTTTTTCCACATTCCAAGCACTGATACGGTTTCTCCCCTGTATGAGTTCTTTGATGGGAAGTGAGAATTACCTTCCGAATAAAGCTTTTTCCACATTCCAAGCACTGATATGGTTTCTCCCCTGTATGAGTTCTTTGATGTAAACCCAGACTAATCTTCCAACTGAAGCTCCTTCCACATTCCAAGCACTTATACGGTTTTTCCCCTGTATGAATTCTTTGATGGGAAGTCAGACTTTCCTTCCGGGTGAAGCTCCTTCCACATTCAAAACACTGAAATGGCTTTTCCGCTGCATGAGTTGTTTGATGGGATGTGAGATGGAACCTATGACTGAACCTCTTTCCACATTCCAAGCACTGAAATGGTTTCTCTCCTGTATGAATTATTTGATGGCCTGTGAGACTTTTCTTCTGAATGAAGCTCTTTCCACATTCCAAACACTGATATGGCTTCTCCCCTGTATGAATTCTTTGATGGGTTGTGAGGTGGGCACTCTTACGGAACCTCTTCCCACATTCCAAGCACTGATATAATTTCTCCCCTGTATGAATTCTTTGATGGGAAGTCAGATTGTCCTCGCGGGTGAAGCTCCTTCCACATTCCAAACACTGATATGGTTTCTCTCCAGTATGAATTCTTTGATGAAGAGTGAAATGATCCTTCCGACTGAAGCTCTTTTCACATTTCATGCACTTATAGGGTTTCTCCTTGCTGTGAGTTCTTTGATGGCCTGTGAGACTTATCTTCCGGATGAAGCTCTTTCCACATTCCAAGCACTGATATGGTTTCTCCCCTGTATGAATTCTTTCATGGGCTGTTAGACTGACCTTACAGGCGAAGCTCTTTCCACATTGCAAGCACTTATAGGGTTTCTCCACGCTGTGAGTTCTTTTATGGGAACGGAGATAGGATTTCCGAATGAAGCTCTTTCCACATTCCAAGCACTGATATGGTTTCTCCCCTGTATGAATTCTTTGATGAAGTTTGAGATTATCCTTCCGACTGAAGCTCTTTCCACATTCCATGCACTGATACGATTTGTCCTTGCCGTGAGTTCTTTGATGAGAACTGAGATTGTAGTACCAGCTGAAGCTCTTTCCACATTCCAAGCACTGATAGGCTTTCTCCCCTGTATGAATTCTTCTGAAGCTTTCTATACACTCCAAATATTGATACCGCTTCTCCATTGTGTAGATTTGGTCTCCCTCATTCTTCCTTTCTGATTCATCACCATCTGCAACAAAAAAGAAACGGATCACAGCCTCAGGGACTGAATTTCAAAAAGAATTCCAAAAGAGATATTGTAATCCAAAAGGCAGCCTTACCAAGAGATTCCATGATCCCACGATTCTCCTCCATTACTTCCTTATACAGAGCTCTTTGGTCAGGATCCAGCAACTCCCATTCCTCATCTGTGAAATGAACAGCTACATCTTCAAAGCACACCAGACCCTAAAACAAAAAGGGAAAGGTCCCCTTCTTAGACAACATACAGATTATCTACTACACATTGCTCTGTTGTTTTCTGCCTGTTCATTGCTATTTTGTTTTAATGTAATTGTTTTGCTGTACATTTTTATTATGGATGCATATTTTAATGTTTTAACAAAACCGTGTTTTTTTGGTGTATTTTAATGACTGGTAGGAATGCGGGTGGCGCTGTGGGTAAAAGCCTCAGTGCCTAGGGCTTGCCGATGGAAAGGTCGGCGGTTCGAATCCCCGCGGCGGGGTGTGCTCCCGTTGTTCGGTCCCAGCGCCTGCCAACCTAGCAGTTCAAAAGCACTCCCGGGTGCAAGTAGATAAATAGGGACCGCTTACTAGCGGGAAGGTAAACAGCATTTCCGTGTGTGGCTCTGGCTCGCCAGAGCAGCGATGTCACGCTGGCCACGTGACCCGGAAGTGTCTGCGGACAGCGCTGGCCCCCGGCCTCTTGAGTGAGATGGGCGCACAACCCTAGAGTCTGTCAAGACTGGCCCGTACTGGCAGGGGTACCTTTACTTTACCTTTTTAATGACTGGTATTAAGCTTTTGGGGGAATGGATGGAATGCCACATGGTGATCTTCAAATACCGTATTTTTCTCTCTATAACACGCACATCTTTTCTCCTACAAAGGAAGGGGAAATGTCTGTGCGTGTTATTGAGCGAATGTGTGGTCCCTGGAGCTGAGTGACCCGAGTGCAGAGGCAAAAATCAGATCGTGCGGAGGAGGGAAGGCTGCAGAAGCGAGGCTGCTGCTTTCCTGCATTCTGCCTCAGAGTCTTACTGCCCACCCGCTTCTGTTTTCAGTTGCTGTGTTTGCTCAAACGCAACAAAGAGCAGGGAAATCCCCTGCCCTCCTGGCAAGCAGAGGGGAAAGGAAAGGATCGCGTCCTTCCTTCTAATTCCTTCCTAGTCACACTGTGCGCAGGCTCCAGCCCACCCGGCTCAGGTTCCGTCGGCTAGGAGCGCAGCCAACAGCCACCACCTCCTCCTCTCCGTGCTCCAGTGCTGCGTCCAGCATTCTAGGGACTCGCAGGCAGCTGGAAAACATGCAGGTGGGAGAGAGGGGGGGAGGCTGGCTTGGGAGGGGGGAACTTTTGCCTTCCTTTCCTCCCTCCCGCTAAACCCCTCTCCTGCATTGTTAGCCAGCTGCTTCTCCGCACACCCCTCTCGTGCTCCTTGTCCCTTTTGTTTTTCCTTCCCTCCCCACTTAAAACGTGGTTACAAAGCATGGATCCACATGGATCCTCAGGATCTTTGCATTGGGTCACCCCAAATTCACCATCAGATCACATAGCATGTCCATGGCTACAGCCTGCACCAAAAAAATCACGCACCCACTGTTGCCTGGGGCTGCAATGGTGCAAAAACGTGGTTACAATGCGCAGATCCACATGGATTCTCAGGATTTTTGCATTGGGTCACCCCAAACTCACCGTCAAATCACATGTCTGTGGCCACAGCATGAAGCACAAAAATGATACATCCACTATTTCTTTCAGAATTTTTCTTCTTGTTTTCCTCCTCTAAAAACTATGTGCGTGTTATGGTCAGGTGTGTGTTATAGAGCGAAAAATACGGTAATTCTCTCTGCTCATCGATTCCAGTTTCCCAGATGGAAGGATCCTCTTTTTGCTCTTCCCATCTACTGTTCTGGAGGTGGGGGGAACCTTCACAATGCATTAAAGTCAACTTCAGGGGGTACTGCGTGTCACGGGGAGGGGAATGAGGGGAAAGGTGAATTCTGGCCACTGTTTTTATGATTTGTCAACTATTTAGAAGCCTATTTTAGCATTAAATGTTTAATCTGTAAATAAAACTGCAACTACTGATAAATAATACAGTGGTACCTCGTATTACATACGCTTCAGGTTAAAGACTCCGCTAACCCAGAAATAGTGCTTCAGGTTAAGAACTTTGCTTCAGGATAAGAACAGAAATCGTGCTCCGGCGGCACAGCGGCAGCAGGAGGCCCCATTAGCTAAAGTGGTGCTTCAGGTTAAGAACAGTTTCAGGTTAAGAACGGACCTCCAGAACAAATTAAGTACGTAACCAGAAGTACCACTGTATTAGCAACATTCAGGAGGCTAGTCAACGTGAGGTGATTGTTCACCATTCTCAGAACATAAGGCTCCTGCAATGGCCTTTACAGCCAAGAGAAGGAGGAGAGAGATTCATTAGGGACTCTTTCGCCACAATCCTTCATTCTCCCTACCTGATCTGGTTCCATGGCTGCTGCATCTCTGCCTTCATGCAAAGATGGATAAGCATCTCTTGCCAGCATCATTCTGTCACCTGTGAGAGACAAAGGTAAGTGGCAGGCCATTTCCACATGCTTCTCTTAGAGGTGAAGCAGTGCATCTCTAACAACAGGTGGGCCTGTAAAAAAGTCTCACCTACTGAGTGCATTTTGACATTTGTATCTTAGCTACGTAAAAATACATGTCCCCACTTTGGGCTCTTGGCCCCTAGTGTCCTCCCCACAGATTAGTGGCAAAATCTACAGAATGTGTGACCAAATGGGAAAAAACCCTCCTTCCTCCTTACCCAGTGGTCTCTCTTTGGCGCCCAATGGAGTCATCTCTGCCTCAGAGGAATCCAGGCCCGTTTCTGCAAAGATAATCTTTCCCTGAAAGGGCAAAAGGGATTGGAAGCAGAATAGAGAGAAACATTAGAAAAGGACTGGGAGAGGCAAAAGCTTTAGGGGTACCCAATCTCATTCCTTGGAGGCTTTCCAAAAAAGGTTGGGGGATTAAGAGAGAATTTTGGGATACTCTCTCTCATGTTCAGAGCCCCTCTGGAATATCCAGGGGAAAGTCTCTCTCACCTGCTTTCTCTCTGCCTGCTTCCTGTCCTCTGCCTGACTCAGGAGGAATCCTCCGGCCAGGGCAACTGCCTGGGAACTGGTCTCCGCTCCACATTCCCTCACCCAGCTCTCCATCTCTGGCGGAAGGACAGCCAGGAACTGCTCCAAGATCACCAGGTCCAGCATCTCAGCTTTTGTGTGCCTTTCTGGCTTCAGCCACTGATGGTCAAGGTTGTAGAGTCGGCGGCAAACCTCTCGAGGTCCTTTGGCCTCCTGGTAGCAGAACGGCCTGAAATTTTGTCTCTGCACTTCTGAGCTGAAGGTGTCCTTCTCACCCAGGATCTTCTGCATGGAGCTATCCCAGAATCCCCCACTGCTCCCAGTTTGGATGGCATGGCCTCTTCCTGCTTCAGGGCCAGCGGACTCTGATTCATCCATCTGGGCTCTCTTGAAATCTCCAAGAAATTGGAAGAAAGCTCTTGGTCCTACTGCCAAGTTCTGTCTTTCCTAAGTAGAGGCCTTTGCAAATCCTACAAAGCAAAGACGTTGTTCTGTTATGAAATTGATACACAGCCAGGAAAAGAAGAAGATTTCCGGAATATTATTAGGAACCAGGGCTGGACTGCAACACAGCCCAGGCTCTGAACTTTCTTTTTCAAAAAAGGAAAAGGAGAAGCCGGCGTCCAGCCCTCCTAGACGTTACTATGCAAAATGTGCAGGAAACATTAGGAAGATCTGTCAAATGAATCAGCCTAGTTGCTCCTGCCTTTCAGTGTTTTCAGTCAATGAAAGAAGTCAGAACTGTGATTGACAAGTGAGTCATTTCTACAAGTCTAATTTTGACACTAGGCTAGAGCCTCTGCAGCCGCTGCAACCTTCCAACATTTTGACCTCATCCCCAAAGGAACACTCTCCCATTGTCTCCTGAGGCAGATGGCTGCCAACCAACCAACCAACCAACCCACCCTGGGATCCTCAAGAGCTGCTCTCCCTCCCTCCCACAGTGCAGTGAGCATTTCCTTCCTGCTTCTGTCTCGTTTTCTAGCCACTTGGAATGTGCAAAGTTCTCAAGACAAACTGCTGGGGTGGAATCCCTTTTTCTTAGGTCTGAGGGCCAAAGGATAGCACTATAAACAAGTGAGAAGGGCTCACATTCCTCCTATGATTGTAAATAAATTCTCTGTTTGGAAGTGCCCCTTTCCAGCTCCGGCCAGCTTGCCAACCACTGTCCGCTTGGAACAGAGATGACATGGCCAGGGTACTCTCTGCTGTGGATCAGATAGGATCATCGCAATGCCCTCTAAGTGGAACTGCTCTTGAGGAAGGTTCAGAATCTGCAAGAGATTGTTGGCTGGGCTCACTTTCTTTATGAAGGGCATTTATTTCCCCCCTTTTTCTCCAAGGAGCATCCATGGGTCTACCCCATCTCATTGAATCCCTCCCATTACAACCCCTGAGAACACATTTAATTCCTGTTTTAAAACAGCTGCATTGGTGGTCCCTTCATTTCCAGGTCCAATTCAAAGTTCTCACAGGAGTATAATATAATAATAAGAATTTATTATTTACACCCCACCCATCTGGCTGGATTTCCCCAGCCCCTCTGGGAGGCTTCCAACCAAATATTAAAAACACAATACAGCATTAAACATTAAAAACTGCCCTAAACAGGGCTGCCTTCAGGAGGGGTTCACTTAGCCCCCCCCCCCAATATGTGAAGAACCACCTTCTTCCCTACAGATCCTTTTGGCTGTGAAATTTGGCAGAGGGGGCCCTCTTGGTAGTTTCACCCCCTTGAGAGTCTTGGGTGGGGGTGGCACAAAAGAAGGCATCCTGGGGGCAGACCCCCCCCTTGGGGGATTCCCTCCCCACACAGGCACCTCCCCTTCTTTCCCAAGGCCTCTGACAACGGAGGACCCGGCCTATTCCTCTGATTAGTAAGTAAGTAAGTAACTAGACTTTATTTGCATAGCCGACAGGCCATAGCATCAAAGGACAAACACCAACAGGAATACATTACAGATATAGTTACCATAAAATCTTGTGACCTATTAAAACCGTAGGTAAATTATTAATCTCAGTACTTAAAACTTGGCAGAAGTAATAAAATAATAATAATAAAACATAATGATAATAATCATAAAAACCTAGGCGAGGAATCCGGGTGACGACACTGATATCATTCAGATACCAGCTCTCAGTCTCATTGATCTCTTGATAAATTTGGCAACCTTCTCTGTTGTCGAGCTGTTCTGGTTGGCTAAAAGTGAGAACAATTTGGCTTCGCAAGAGCGGCCCGGGATGGCAGATAGGAGTGGCGTAATGGTCTCGTCCCTGAGATCTTTATATAGGGAGCAAGACAAGAGAATGTGTGACACCGTCTCTACGTAGCCAGCTCCACAGGGGCAGAGCCGGTTTTTGAATGGAATTTTTTGATATCTACCTTCAAGAACAGCTGAGGGTAACATATTTAGTCTGGCCAGTGTAAAGGCCCGCCTAAGTTTTGGAATGGTTAAGGTAGACAAATAAGGTGCCCGAAAATCAAAATGGGAGGGGGGCAGATAAGCGTACCAAGCACTAAATTTCTTAATATAGGCCAGATTATTCTGCTGCTCAATATCCTTCATGCGCTGATCAATAATGGTTTTTGCCTTGGGGAGACCCGCTTTCAGGAGATGCTGTGCTTGTAGGCCACATGTAAGTAGTTTTTGATGCACTACTTTGGACCACCGACTTCTATGAGCATCTCGTGCTACTAGAGGTAATAGTCTGGATGGGTTTAAATTTGAACGAAGCCAATAGTTGAATGTTCTTATCCAGGTCCGGGTCTCGATGGAGAGGAGGCCAGTCTCCAGCCGTAGGGCCGCATTTGGTACGCATGATGGAACGGCTAGAATCTGTCTTAAGAATTTAGACTGGACTGTTTTCAAGTGTGCGGCAATGATTTCCCGTCCAGATTTGGGCCCCGTAGAGTAATTGCGCCAAGGGTTTTGCTTGAAAGACCTCCAAAGCTGCTGGGATATGTCTGCCCCCCTTCGTAAAGTAAAAGCGAGACAGTATTTTGACGCTTTGAGATGCTTTTTCCCTAGCATATTTATGGTGGGCCTCCCAGGCCCCTGTTGACTGGAAAACTACTCCGAGGTATTTGAAAATTTTGACCTGTTCTATTGGCTGATTGTCCATCTCCCATCTGTGATGTCTGTGTCTCCTAGCGAAGACCATGACTTTGGTTTTTTGGTGATTAGCCACCAATTGATCTCTCCTGCAGTAAGCTGAGAATTCTCTTAGTAGCCTTTTGAGGCCTACTTTAGTTCGTGATAAGAGAACCGCGTCGTCCGCATAGTTCCTCTGATTATTATTTGTTTTGACATTTTAAAATATTTTTAAATGGTTGCAATCTGCTATGGAACAGTGGTAATAGTAGTGAAAATACCAACAAACAATAATAAAAATAATAATAACATAAAGCCTCAAGCATGGGGAAAAAGCCTCAAGTTACACACAGACCTTCCAGAAACGGGGGTGTGGGGTGTTGGAATCTGCAGTTTTGAGCATTTGCCTCAATCTCAGGCGCTGACCTCTAATAATGAACCATATGTTGCAGATATTCCTGTAAACTAATTGTGAAATACAAATGACAAGAGAAGACTCGGTCAGTTTATCTGTATCCTTTCTTCTTCCTAGCTTTCTCCTTTTGCTTTTTCCCATGAGGTATTTTCCCTCAGAGCCAGAGCAGAGTGTGGGGCTGCAGTGCCTCCGAGGTTCCAGCAGAGGGCGGAAGGCCCCCTCTCTCTTTCTGATTGGCTGCCAGCCCTTTTGGAGGGAAAACCCAAGAAGCCCTTTCTGAGGGAGAGAGTTGGGCAGGGCCTGATCTGAGAGGGGAGAGGGGTATTATTATTATTATTATTATTATTATTATTATTATTATTATTTGGAGAGGCTCTTTTCCGAGGGAGAACTGGCTCTGATCTGGGGAGAATCTCTCTAGCAAGAAGATGGAGTCTCACAGCTTAGACAGGAAGATGACCCAGTGGAGGGTCTGGGGAGAATATGGAGGCAGGAATTAATCTGGAGGGCTGAGTCTGAGGAGGCAGGAGAGGGAGGAGCTGTGGGAAGACGGACTAAACCAGGGTCTCCTTCCAGTCAGGAGGGGAGAGATCTCCTAGGAAAAGAAGACCCCCTGTGGTGATGTTAGGAAATGGCCTGTGAGGGACATTGGAGCCAGAGTGGAGTGTGGGGGTGCAGTGCCCCCGAGGTTCCACCAGAGGGCAGAAGCCACTCTCTGTCTCTCTCTCTGATTGGCTGCCAGCCCTTTTGGAGGGAAAATCCAAGGAGCCTTTTCGGAGGGAAAGAGTTGGACAGAGCCTGATCTGAGAGGGGAGAGGGGGAATTTATTATTATTGTTGTTGTTGTTGTTATTATTATTATTATTATTATTATTATTTGGAGAGGTTCTGTCTGAGGGAGAACTGGCTCTGATCTGAGAGGGGAGGTGGGGATTGGGAGAGGGTTTTTCTGAGGCGAAGGAGCCTCACAGCAGCTTAGATAGTAAGGCGACCCAGTGGCGGGTCTGGGGAGAGTATGGAGGCAGGATTTAATCTGGAGGGCTGAGTCTGAGGAGGCAGGAGAGGGAGGAGCTGTGGGAAGACGGACTAAACCAGTCAGTTGGGGAGAGATCTGCTAGGAAAAGGAGACCCCCAAACCAAGAACAAGGGCTGAGAGGATCCCCTGGGTCTGTGGGAAATCCCTCAAGAGTGGGATGGCTAAGAGAGAGGCGGAGGGGGGGGGAATGCCCCTCGCTCAGGAACCAAAGTATTAGGCTAAGAAGGAAGCTGTGCTGCATTAAAAGTATTTAAGTGTAACCCTGGTCATAACTAAGTAAATGAACAGAAACCAAGTTAATTCTTTTACCTCCTATGGTAGAAACCTTAATATTTAACTGAAGTGCAACAAGTGAGCTTTTTGCAACTGAAGTTGCATATACTACAGTGAGATATTTCTATTTAGTTTAAGTAATAAGCTAACTTTTATTTGAAAGAACGCATCTCCTGACCCCAAATTTGTTTCATGGACCTCTTCTTTTTGTAAATAAAACTGTTCTTGTTCGTTCAGCTCTTCCCTAAGACTCTAAATCACTAAGTTTCCCCTCTCACAAGATCCTCACAAGGTAGCCTGTGGGAAATTGCAGAAATTCGTGTAATTTGCATACCATGAGGTGGGTTTGCTATATTTAATGGGGGGCAGTTAGTGGAGTGAATCCACTCCTTTATTAGTTGATGGTCATTGGTGGGATCCAAGAGCCCAAAGAAGGGTGCATCAATTTTCACATAACTAAAATAAGAAATGGCTGCCAGTGTCCCAATGCCCTCGGCACGTGAGGCTTTTTCTGTGGCCCATCTCTCGTTCGCCATGCACAGCTCCACCTTTCTCATTCACCTTTCTGTCTCACAGATGGCGGAGGGATTCTGGCAAGACCGCCTCATCCATCTTTTCTTGGTGGCGGAGGAGAAGTCGCGGCTGTGGAACCAGATGAGGTGGGGAGAAGGAGCATGGGGGTGGGGAGGCCGGGGGGTGTAACGAGGTGGGTCTGCTATATTTAATGGGGGCCAGTTAGCGGTGTGAATCCGCAACACATGGGGGGGGGAGGTAAAGCCTAAACAGGGGTCAGCAATCTTTTTCAGCAGGGGGGCGTTCAACTGTCCCTCAGATCTTGTGGGGGGCCAGGCTATATTTTGGGTGGGGGGGAATCAGCGAATCCTATGCCCCACAAATAACCCAGAGATGCATTTTCAAAAAAAGGACACATTCTACTCATGTAAAAACACGCTGATTCCCAGGCCGTCCGCGGGCCGGACTGAGAAGGCAATTGGGCCGTATCCAGTCCCCGGGCCTTTTTGCCTACCCATGGCCTAACAGAATTATAGAAATGCAGTACAAAAAGTAATCAAAATAACATCCAGGAGAACACATAAAGCCTCTAGCATGAGATAAAATAGTCTCAAGTTACACCCAGAGCCTCAAGAAACAGCCATGGAGTGGCTGGAATCTGCAGAGTTTTGAGCATTTGGCTCCACCTGGTTGACTTTAATGTAAACAAAAATCATTATCTTTGTTTGGAAGCCCTGTCCCATGTTCATCAATGAACCAGCACTTTATATTTTTTTCACTGGTAACAAGCAAGGAAAAGGGACTGTTTCCCCATACTTAATCTAAGCACAACCCCAGGGGCTCCTGACCAGGTGTTTGGTTATGTGATGCTCATTGTTATCTGTTAATTGCTCTGTCCTGTTGGCCCTTTTTCTGCTTTTGCTTAAACCTATTCACAAAGCAAGAACTCAGACACTGCCTGACCTCTAATAATGAACTATATGTTGTAGATATTCCTATAAACTTGTTGCACTATTTTTGTGATACACAAATGAGAAGACTTGGACAATTTCTTTGTATCCTTCATTATTCCCATGATCCTTGTTATAAAACTCAATTAAAAGTTATTCCAAAAAGACAACACACACTCCCAGCCCCCCCCCCCGGGCTGCATCTGTAAAGCAGGATGAGACCCCTTTAAAGAGTCCATAGAATCCCAGGAACCGAAGTTCGTAAAGGGTGCTGAGCGCTGCTGGGAGAGGTTCCCTTGGAGCAGCTAGGCAACCGTCCTCCTTGCCAGGAACTCAGGAATTACAGCTGGTGGGAAGAGGGTCTCCCAGTAACTCTCAGCAGGGGGGGGGGGCTGCCCCTTTCACCCCCATCCCTCCCAAGGTTCCCTCCCTTCCCAGCAGGTCTTGGATTCCTTGGGTGGGGAGACCTCTGGTGGTTCTCTGTTCAGGGCTTCCTGGTCCGTCTCAGAAGATCATTTGGACACCTGAGAGGCTGCATGTCTGAACGGGCGCACCTGGGTCAGCCAGGAGTCTGGATAAGACCCCTGTCTGATGAACGGGGGTGGGGGGTGGGGAAAGCTTTCCTTCTAACTGGAGGAGAAGGGAGGGTTCGCTTGCATCCGGGTCCTTGAAATGGATGCAGAAAATCAGTTTCTTCCAAAAGCGCCTGGATCTGGTCTTACTCAAGACCCTTGCTGAGGAAAGGGAGATTAGCCACTGGCCGGGAGTTAGTTAGGATCTCTGAGTCCAGGGAAGGTTTCTTAAGGGGTGGATTCACCCCGCCTCCTCCAAGCAGGAAGGGACCACCCACTCCTGCAGGGGGGCCCTGACCCCCCCCCCTGGCCCAGCCAGCCCCTCCTCCCTGCTCTTCCTCCTCCTCCAAGAGAGGCTAAGACTGATCCCAGCACTTAGTCCGCATCCTCCAGCCTGACTGACTGAAACTCAACAGGACGAGACTGGGCTCTGGACACCCAGGAGACTCCTCTGCTATTGCGGCAAACTCAAGTCTGGGAGGATGAAAGCCATTGCTTCCCCACAAAGCGGTGAGCAGCCTTTGCTATGAAGGAAGGACAGAGTTGCAGCCCTCCTGCAGGGAGCAAGGAGGGGGCGCAGGACCCTGGGGGGCACGCATGATCTGAACACGGCCCCCCTGCATCCCCGCCTGCAGCCCTGGGACCCCCTTCTCCCCCAAAGGGAGGAGAGAGAGAGGAGACTCACCCGATTGCAGCAGGAGCCACCCAGGCAGCGAAGCTTGCAAAGGAGACACACAAAACAGCCACGCCCCGCTTGCAGGAAGTGACCTGCCCCCCCCCCCCAATTCTCTCATCTCTCTAGGAATTCAGCTCAGTTCCTTTTTACCCTTGGCGAGCCGAGCGCCCCCAGCTCATCCCCACCCCCACCCCTCTCTGCGTTTTCTTCCTCCAGAGCCGGAAATGCTGTATTTTGGGGGATCTGAGCTGGTCTCTCCCTTGGCCAGAAAAAGCTTGCAGGGGAAGCGTGCCCCCCCCCCCGTTGGGCTGCATCTCCTTTCATCCCCATCCTTGCCTTCTGATTGGCTGTAGCGGAAACCAAACACGAATGAACCAGATCCCACGTGCAGCTGAGCCACGTTCACGGATCGCCCTTCCCCGCAAGGCTGCGGGCCTGGCGAGCTGAAGGGAGGGGTTGAAGGTGGGGGGTCCCAGGGGGGGGGGTTGCTGTTGGAGTTCTGCGCATCCTTAGAGAGAGCCAGTGTGGTGTGTGGTTAAGAGCGGTAGATTTGTAATCTGGTGAACCGGGTTCGCTTCCCGCTCCTCCACCTGCAGCTGCTGGGTGACCTTGGGCCAGTCACACTTCTCTGAAGTCTCTCAGCCTCACTCACCTCACAGGGAAAGGAGACTGTTAGCCGCTTGGAGACTCCTTAAAAGGGAGTGAAAGGCGGGATATCAAATCCAAACTCCTCCTCTTCTTCTTCTTCTTCTTCTTCTTCTTAAGCTTAGGGAGAGGAGATTGGGGAGTTGTTGTTTTTTTTGGAATGTATCTTTTTAAAAGATTTTCTTGGCTTACAAAAGTGTTTGCACTGTCTCTCTCTTTTTTCCAAGTAACATTTTTTATAGATCAGTTTCATTTGTTGAGAGATTAGGAAGACTAGGGGGAAAGAGGCTGAGAGGGAAAAGGTGAGTGGGGGTGGGTGGGGTGGTGATGTTTCTATTTTACTTAATATATGTGGGGTTTGGTGTCAGCGTTGCTTGTGCAGGTTCTCTGCTGTTCACTTGTGTTCCTTTGGTAGTGAGAGAGGTTGGGGTTGGCCTAGGGTGTGGTTGTTTGCTTGTGGTTGGCTGTGGTGGTCTTTGTTTTCACGTGTGAGCGGGGTGGGTGGGTGTTTTGGATCAGGTTAGCCATATTGATTTGTATGCTGTTGGTAGATTTTTGTCATTGTCTTGTTGGACTGTGTATGTGATAAAGGGGAGCTATACCAGGGTGAAGGCGTCGTCTTCTATTTGTCCCCATGTCAGTTTCAGTTTATGTTTTCTAATAAAGCTGTTTCCCATACTATTTGGTACCATTGGTCCATGCTTACTCCTGACAGGTCTCTCCAAGATGATGTTTCTGGCTGCTGAAAGTAGGTGGGTTATGAGTTGTTTGTGGTGTAAATGGACATTATTGTCTTGGAAAATGTTTAGTAGGGCCAATTCTGGGGTGGTTTCTAATACTTGCTTAGTTATTTTACATATTTCTCATATAGCTGTTGTCCAGAATAGTTGGATTTGGGGGCACTCCCACCACATGTGGAGGTATTTGCCTGTGGAGGTGCACCCTCTCTAGCATTTTGGTGAGGTTCCTGGGTGCATTAGCACTAGTCTTCTTGGTGTTAGGTACCACCTGCAGGTGAGTTTCAGAGTTATTTTCTTTTCGTTGATATGGAATTAAAGTGGGGTTTAGACCACATGCTGGTTCATTGAGTGGGGTTAATCTCATAGCCTATGTCCTCCTCCCATTGTTTTTTGATTGATCTCCTCCCTTGAAGCCCAGGAATACACCACTGCCACCTGAATCCACTGGTCTACAGGCTCCTCAGATGACTGAGACACCCTGGGGAGAAATCCCCAGAGCCTGAAACTCCAGGTCCTAGATTACCAAACATTTTTGGGCCACTGCCCCCACTCCTCCCCAGTGCCCCCTACCATATAGAAGCATTATTCAGAATAGCTGTTTGCACAACACACGAAGGAAGATAGCAACACAATAAATTCGCAATGGTAAGTTACATATTTATTCAAAATCAAATGTACGTAGTTTAATTAATACAACACAAAACCAATGAACTTGATTATGCAGTGAAAGTTCTTCAAAGTCTGAGAGTTGTGTACACTGCCACACCTTTGCTTCTTAGAGCCCCCCAGGAAAAAACCCTTCATGGGGCAGTATCACCCACTTTAGGGACCAAGAGGAAGCCAGTAGTTGCAGAGGAGGAACGGTCCTTTAACTGCCCAGGTGTGGCATTCAGGGGGTGGGGCCTCAAGTCAGCCAATAGCAAGCCAGATTCTTGGGGAACTCCAGGCCACTGCTGAGACAACCCTCCCTGTGGAACCCCCTCCCACCAGATGTCAGGGAGATTCAAGGCCACGGCTGAGATAACTGCTCTGCCTCTGCTGCAGGGTTGCAAGCTGTGGTCTTGAAGCAGGCGCATTTGTCCCTCTCCATGGTGCTGATTCTGCCTCCCCACCCCATCCTGATAGCTGAGGATCTGCGTTATGAAAGTCCTCTTGCTGGTGCGGTCATCAATTTCCCATGGACAGAACATCCATGTACTACTCACAAGGCTTTTCATTCTTCCACTCTCACTTTTCTTCAGCAGTGTGATGCAGCAGCAAAAATAGCTACCGTATTCTAGGCTGCAAGGGATGCGGGTTGTGCTGTGGTGTAAACCACTGAGCCTAGGGCTTGCCAATCGGAAGGTTGGTGGTTCGAATCTCCGCAACAGGGTGAGCTCCCGTTGCTCAGTCCCAGCTCCTGCCAACCTAGCAGTTTGAAAGCACGTCAAAATGCATGTAGATAAATAGGTACCGCTCCGGCGGGAAGGCAAACGGCGTTTCCGTGCACTACTCTGGTTTTCCCAGAAGCGGCTTAGTCACCCCTCGGCCTGTAAAGCGAGATGAGCACCACAACCCCAGAGTCGTTCATGACTGGGCTTAACTGTCAGGGGTCTGTTACCTTTACCTTTTATTCTAGGCTGCATCAATAGAAGCATTGTCCCCGGATTGAGGGAAGAATAGTCATGGTGTATTCCAACTTGGTCAGACTCTACTAGAGTTCTGTGTCCAGTTTTGGGCACTACAATTTAAGAAGGATATTGACAAGCTAGAACATGTGACCATGATGATCAAGGGCCACAATAAAGATGGAACAAGCTTGTTTTCTACTGCTCCAGAGGGTAGGATCCAAATCAATGGCTTCCAGTTACAAGGAGGAAGGTTTGTTCTAAATATCAGGCAGAACATTCTGATGGTGGACTCTCCTTCCTTGCAGGTTTTTAAGCAAGAGGTTGGATAACTATCTGTCATGCATGCTTCTTTTTTTTTTTACAATAATTTTTAATAGTTTTCAATTACACTAATTGAATGAAAGCCTTATCATAACAATGCCAAATTATAATACAATGACTAATCCCAATCATTCAAATACCAAATTATATCATTTTGGTGACCTCCTGAATACTAGAATTTGATGGTTTGAAGATTTACTTTATTTCCGTGTTCCAAAATCTTATTCATCTCAATTACACCCCAGTTGAAATAACAATCCCTTATACAACTGCAATATAAACAACATGCATTTGTGTTAACACATTATATGATTTATAAATCTATAAGTGAAGCACTCCAACTATGTCCTTATTCCTCCTGTGTGTGTCAGTTATTCTGTCTGTGTTCCTTCCTATCCTTGTAAAATATTATATCTTTTCCCACCCGTTGCTGCTCTCCATCATGCCTTGGGCGGAGCTAATATCCCATTGTTGTTTCAGATGTTCTCAATTTCTCCTTCCCATGATTCACTGATCTGCAACTTCGACAGCAAGTGATGTTATTTCATTACATTGTCAAGCTTCTGCCTTCTAATCTCTCCTGATTTAGAGCACATTTTCTGGACCTTATCCTTGACTCTCAATAAATTGGGTAGAAAGGTTCTATTCTCAAGTGAATCTCCTTTCTGAGTGTCTCCGTAAACCTGCTGATTAGAGTGTCCATTTCAGAATGTACACCTTTCTGACAGATAAATGACAAACTAGAACTACTTTTTATGTGTATGTGATTTTATACTAATTTATTTTGTTCTAAACTTTTCAATTTTGTAATTGGTGTTTTTATCCTGATACTGATCATTAATCATGATAAAATTAGTATTACTATTATTACTACTACTACTACTACTACTACTACTAGTGTGCACTCTTTGATGAGAAGTCAGACTTGCCTTCTGGGTGAAGCTCCTTCCACATTCCAAGCACTGATATGGTTTCTCCCCTGTATGAATTCTTTGATGGGGAGTGAGACTTTCCTTCCAAGCGAAGCTCTTTCCACATTCCATGCACTCATATGGTTTGTCCTTGCTGTGAGTTCTTTGATGGGAACTGAGATGAGAGTACCGACTGAAGCTCTTTCCACATTCCAAGCACCGATATGGTTTCTCCCCTGTATGAATTCTTTGATGTGCTGTGAGACTTTCCTTCTGGGTGAAGCTCTTTCCACATTCCAAGCAGTGATATGGTTTCCCCCCTGTATGAATTATTTGATGAGATGTGAGACTTTCCTTCCAGGCAAAGCTCTTTCCACATTCCATACACTGATATGGTTTCTCCACACTGTGAGTTGTTTTATGGAAACTGAGATGGGATTTCCGAATGAAGCTCTTTCCACATTCCAAGCACTGATATGGTTTCTCACCTGTATGAATTCTTTGATGGAATGTTAGAGTTAATTTCTGGGTAAAGCTCTTTCCACATTCCAAACACTGAAATGGTTTCTCCCCTGTATGAACTCTTTGATGTGTCTTAAGCATAGCACTCTGGCTGAAGCTCTTTCCACATTCCAAACAATGATATGGTTTCTCCCCTGTATGAATTCTTTGATGCGACTTAAAAATGGATCTCTGGCTGAAGCTCTTCCCACATTCCAAACAATGATATGGTTTCTCCCCTGTATGAATTCTTTGATGGGTTGTGAGATGGGCACTCTGACTGAAGCTCTTTCCACACTCTAGGCACTGATATGGTTTTTCCCCTGTATGAATTCTTTGATGGGTCGTGAGCTTGGCACTATGAAGGAACCTCTTTCCACATTCAAAGCACTGATATGGTTTCTCCCCTGTATGAATTTGTTGATGGGCTGTGAGACTTTCCTTCTGGGTGAAGCTCTTTCCACATTCCAAGCACTGATATGGTTTCTCCCCTGTATGAATTCTTTGATGGGAAGTGAGACTTTCCTTCCAAGCGAAGTTCTTACCACATTCCATGCACTGATATGGTTTTTCTCCGCTGTGAGTTCTTATGTGGGAACTGAGATGGGAATTCCGACTGAAGCTCTTTCCACATTCCAAGCACTGAAATGATTTCTTCCCTTTATGAATTCTTTGATGGGTCATGAGACTTTTTTTATTGGTAAAGCTTTTCCCACATTCCAAGCACTGATGGGATTTCTTCCCAAGGTGATTTATTTGGAGGGAAGTGGAATGGGAGCTTTGACTAAAGTTCCCTCTACACTCTGTATATTTACATCGCTTCTCCATTGTGTAGACATTGTCATGGTGTCCCTCGTTTTTAATTTCCAATTCATTACCATCTGCAACAAAGAGAGAGAATATCACAGCCTCAGGAAGAAATGCAACCCTCGGTTATTGAACAATGCTAATTAATGCTTGGGACAGAGGAAGGGAATTAAATTTAAGGTCTTACAACAGGCTTCACTGCTTTTGTTGACAGGCGTTAATAGGAACCTGAGAGTCAGGAACGGATCAGCAATAAATCACATGGAATAAATGAAGTTAAATTTTTTTCATGAGAAATGAATGAAGTTACCTTTTAATGAGAACAAACAGGCTGCTCAGTAGTGTCAGGCCCAGTGAGGACAGGAACAATTCCTAGTAGACTCTGCCACCATGAGGATGTTGTCACGACTTCAAGTTCCTGCCTTCCCACAACTAAGCCTCCTCTTCTTCTTATGGGTCCTTCCCTTCCACCAGCACAACTGTCTCTGCTGCTCCTTCTTCTTCATACCTCTTCTAGTTCAGAGAGACAAGGGTGGAAGGGAGCTTATCACAGCAGGAGGGCGAGACACCCTGGCTTCATCACCAGTCTGACTCACCTGTGCCTCTTGGCCTCCCTCTTCTTCAGCTTCTCCTTCCGGACTCCTCTCTGCTACAGACTCCCCCTGCTCACTAAAACCTGTTACTTCCTCAGCTTCCAACACCTCCTCCTCCCAATCTCTTCCTCCTCTCCCTCTGACAATTCATGCTTGTCCCACCACCACTCCCCAGGCTCTGAGCCTTATTCCCTTGGGGGTTTCCCACCTGGTTCCTCCCACCATTCCTCTACATCCTGCTGGTCCAGTGAGATTTATAAAGCCTGGTTCTATTCCGAAACAGATTTTGTTCTGCTGAATCATGGAATTCACACCATACCAATGTCAGTCATCTCTTTTGTCAATGAAAAACAGAAGCAAAAACAGAAAGAGAAAACCTGACAGAAGCTTCTTCAAATTCCATAACATCCCTCAAGGCCCAGGTAGTTCAGACCAGCTCAACCATGGCTTTAAAAGGCAAAACCAGAGGAAGACTATTCAGAGACAAAAGAGTAGATAGCCCTCCATTCAGGGTTCACTGTGAGGGTGTCAGAATTGCAGATGCTGTGGATGGTGCTGTTGAGCTTCATCGAAATATTGGAGGTCCATCATATATAGATACGTATTGAATTTCAAAACAGACATCATGATCCAACAGGGAGCCTTACTGAGAGAGTTCATGATCCCACAATTCTCTTCCATGACTTCCTTATGCAGAGCTTTCTGGTTGGGATCCAGCGAAGCCCACTCCTCATCTGTGAAACGAACAGCTACATCTTCAAAGCACACTGGACCCTAAAAGAAGACGAGAAAAGTCTTCCTCTTAGACGGCCAACAGATTATCTACAACAGAGTGCTCTGGTGCTTTCTGCCTGTTCATTGCTGTTCTGTTTTACTGGGATTGTTTTGCTGTACATTTTAATTATGGATGCACATTTTAAGGTCTTAACGGAATTCTTTTATTGTGTATTTTAATGATGGGTATTCATCTTTGTGTAAATGGGTGTAGGGAGGGGAAGGAGGGGGAAAGCCCTATAGTGCAACCAATGGGACTCGTGAGGTGAATCTGGCCACTCCTTTTATTCTTTTGTCAACTGTTTAGAAGCGTATTTTAGCATATAATGTTGAATTGCTAAATAAAACTGCAACTGATAAATAATACTAGCATCATTCAGAAGGCTGGTGAACGTGACGTGATTGTTAATCATTCTCTGCACATAAACCTTCTGGAATGCCATTTTAAGCCTTTGTTAAGGATAATTTTGACAGATGTCAAGAGCAGGAGCCTCTTTGCCCACAATGCTCTTTCTCCCTACCTGATCTGGTTCCAGAGCTGCTGCTTCTCCTCTGCTTCCATGCAAAGATGGATGAAGAGGTCTTGGCAGCATCATTCTGTCACCTGTGAGAGGCAAAGGGGGGTGGCAGGCCATTAGCACATGCTTTTCTTAGAGGTGAAGCAGTGCACCTCTAACTACAGATGGGCTTCTGATAAAGTCTCACCTACTGAGTAAATTTTGACATTTGTATCTTAGCTACACAACTTAAGGCTCTTGGCCTCAAGTGTCTGCCAGGAAAAGATGAAAAGAACCCACAGGTTAGTTTCCAAATCCACAGAATGTGACCAAATGGAGAAAAAACTCCTTCTTCCTTACCCAGTGGTCTCTCTCTCTGGACCAACAGAATCCCCTTTGCCTCAGTGGAATCCAGCCCCATTTCTGCAAACAGATTCTTTTCCTGAAAAAGCAACAAGGATTCAGAACAGTGAATGGGCAGAAATATTAGAAAAGGAATGGGAGGGGTAAACACTTCAGGGTATCAGAGATCATTCCTAGGAAAGAATTTCAGGAAACTGTCCCTCCTGTCACAGAGCCCCTAGGGAATATCCAGAGGACAGTCTCTCTCACCTGCTGCTCTGTCTGCTTCCGCTCCTCTGCCTGACTCAGGAGGAATCCTTCAGCCAGGGCCACCGCCTGGGAACTGGTCTCCGCTCCACATTCCCTCACCCAGATCTCCATCTCAGGAGGAAGGACAGCCAGGAACTGCTCCAAGATCACCAGGTCCAGCATCTCGGCTTTCGTGTGCCTTTCTGGCTTCAGCCACTGACGGAAAAGGAGGTAGAGGCGGCTGCAAACTTCTCGAGGTCCTTTGGCCTCCTGGTAGCAGAACTGCCTGAATTGCTGGCTCTGCACATCTGAGCGGAGAATGCCCTCCTCACCCAGGATCTTCTTCATGGAGCTTTCCCAGAATCCCTCACTGCTCCCAGTTTTGATGACATGGCCTCTTCCTGCTTCTGGGCCAGCTGAGGCTTCCTCATCCATCTGGGCTCTCAAGAAGCCTCTAAGATATTAGAAGGAAGCCCTTGTTCATCTGTCCTAAGCAGAGGCGTCTGCAAATCCTACAAAGCAAATACATTGTTCTGTTAGGAAACAGATACATGGCCACCACAGGAAGAATAAAGTTCCCTGAGCAAGCGTGGATGAGTCTTGCTAAGAACCAGGGCTGGGCTGGACTACAGCCCAGACTCTGACCTGCCTTTAAAAAAGGGAGAAGGAGAAGTCAGCATCTAGTCCTCCTAGAAGAAAGGTTACTATACAAACTGTGCAGGAAACCTAGACATTTTCTGTCAGATGAATCAGCCTATTTGCTCCTGTCTTTCAGTGTTTTCAAGCAGTGAAAGAAGTCAGAATTGTGATTGACAAGCGAGTCATTTGTACGAGTGTAAATTAGACACTAGGCTATAGTCTGTTCAGCCACAGCAGGTTCTGCACCCTTCCTGCCCTTTGACTTCCTCCCCAAAGAACTCTCTTCCTTGTCTCCTGAGAAGAGACAGAAGCCAGACAACCTGCCAACTTTGGGGTCCTCTAGGGTTGCTCTCCCTCCCTCCCCCAATTCGGGGCCCAATTCTTTCCTGCTTCTGCCTCAGTTTCTAGCATTTGGATTCTCCAGTGTTCTCAAGACACACTCCTGGGGTGGAGTCCCTTTTTCTTAGGTCTGAGGGCCAAAGAACAGTGCTAAAAAGCAAGTATAGAAGGGCTCACATTCCTGCTGAGTCTGTAAGCACCCCTCTTCGGCTGCTTCCCCTTTTTCTGGTTTTGCTGAAACATATTCCTCAGACACTGACCTCTAATAATGAACCATATGTTGTAGATATTCCCATAAACGTATTGTGCTATTTCTGTGATAATGACACAACAATTTTTTGTATCCTTTATTATTCCTAGTTTTCTGCTTTTGCTTATACCCACATGTTCCCATGAGGTATTTTCCCTCAGAGCCAGAGCAGAGTGTGGGGCTGCAGAGCCTCTGAGGTTCCAGCAGAGGGCAGAAGCCTCTCTCTTTCTGATTGGCTCCCAGCCCTTTTGGAGGGAAAATCTAAGGAGCCCTTTCTGAGGGAGAGTTTGAAAGGGACAGATTTAAGAGGGGAGATGGGGATTGGGAGAGGGTTTGTCTGAGGGAGAACTGGCTCTGATCTGAGGAGAATCTCTCTAGCCAGAAGAAGGAGTCTCACAGCTTAGATAGGCAGGCGACGCAGTGGAGGGTCTGAGGAGAGTATGGAGGCAGGATTTAATCTGGAGGGCTGAGTCTGAGGAGGCAGGAGAGGGAGGAGCTGTGGGAAGACGGACTAAACCAGGGTCTCCTTCCAGTCAGTTGGGGAGAGATCTGCTGGGAACAGAAGACCCCCAAACAAATTACAAGGGCTGAGGGGATCCCCTGGGTCTGTGTGAAATCCCTCAGGGTGGCTAAGAGAGAGGCGGACGGGGAGAGGGAAATGCCCCTCGCTCAGGAACCAAAGTATTAGGCTGAGAAGGAAGCTGTGCTGCATTAAAAGTCGTAACTAAGTAAAGGAACGAGAGGGAAGGAACAGAAACCGTGTTGATTCTTTTACCTCCTATGGTTGAATCCTGAACTTCCAACTGAAGTGCAACAAGTGAGCTTTTTGCAACTGAAGTTTAAGAAAAGCTGTGCATATACCACAGTGACATCTTTATATTTAGTTTAAGTAAGAAGTTAAGGAGAACGCACCTCCTGACCCAAATTTGTTTCACAAACTTATTTTTTTGTTAATAAAACTGTTCTTGTTCGTTCATCTCCTTCCTAAGACTCTAAATCAACAAGCTTTCCCTCACACAAGATACTCACAAGGTAAAAAGTAAAGGACCCCTGACAGTTAAGTCCAGTTGCAAATGACTGTGGGGTTGCAGCGCTCATCTCGCTTTACAGGCCGAGGGAGCCGGCGTCCAGCTTCTGGGTCAAGTGGCCAGCATGACTAAGCCGCTTCTGGCAAACCAGAGCAGCACAGGGAAAGGCCGTTTACCTTCCTGCCGGAGTGGTACCTATTTATCTACTTGCACTTTGACATGCTTTGGAACTGCTAGGTTGGCAGGAGCAGGAACCAAACAACGAGAGCTCACCGCTGACCTTCTGATCAGCAAGCTCTAGGCTCTGTGGTTTAGATCACAGTGCAACCCCCGTCCCTACTCACAAGGTACACTAACAAGGTCTCTACTTAGACATGTCCGGTCTGACAGAAGCATGCGCTCCAGACTTCTCATTCACCTTTCTGTCTCACAGATGGCGGAGTGTTTCTGGCAAGACCGCCTCATCCATCTTTTCTTGGTGGCGGAGGAGAAGTCGCGGCTGTGGAACCAGATGAGGTGGGGAGAAGGAGCGGGGGGGGGGAAGAGGTCGAGGGATGTAATTTGCGTACCATGAGGTGGGTCTGGTATATTTAATGGGGGGCAGTTAGCGGGGTGAATCCACTCCTTTATTAGTTGATGGTCATTGGTGGGATCCAAGAGCCCAAAGCAGGGTGCATCAATTTTCACATAACTAAAATAAGAAATGGCTCCCAATGTCCAAATGCCCTCGGCACGTGAGGCTTTTTCTGTGGCCCATCTCTCGTTCGCCATGCACAGCTCCACCTTTCTCATTCACCTTTCTGTCTCACAGATGGCGGAGGGATTCTGGCAAGACCGCCTCATCCATCTTTTCTTGGTGGCGGAGGAGAAGTCGCGGCTGTGGAACCAGATGAGGTGGGGAGAAGGAGCGGGGGGGGGGAGAGAGAGGTCGAGGGATGTAATTTGCGTACCATGAGGTGGGTCTGGTATATTTAATGGGGGGCAGTTAGCGGGGTGAATCCACTCCTTTATTAGTTGATGGTCATTGGTGGGATCCAAGAGCCCAAAGCAGGGTGCATCAATTTTCACAAAACTAAAATATGAAATGGCTCCCAATGTCCAAATGCCCTCGGCACGTGAGGCTTTTTCTGTGGCCCATCTCTCGTTCGCCATGCACAGCTCCACCTTTCTCATTCACCTTTCTGTCTCACAGATGGCGGAGGGATTCTGGCAAGACCGCCTCATCCATCTTTTCTTGGTGGCGGAGGAGAAGTCGCGGCTGTGGAACCAGATGAGGTGGGGAGAAGGAGCATGGGGGTGGGGGAGAGACTGCGGGGTGTAATTGGCGTACCATGAGGTGGGTCTGCTATATTTAATGGGGGGCAGTTAGCGGGGTGAATCCGCTACACATGGAAATAAGATAAAGTCTAACAGAATCATAGAAATGCAGCAGTACGAAAAGTAATCAAAATAACATCCAGGACAACACATAAAGCCTCAAGCATGAGATAAAATAGCCTCATGTTTCACCCAGAGCCTCAAGAAACATCCATGGAGTGGCTGGAATCTGCAGAGTTTTGAGCACCACAAAGCTGTGAGCAGCGTTTGCTGTAAAGGAAGAACAGGGTTGCAGCCCTCCTGCAAAAAAACCCGCCCCCTGGCTTTGCAGAGAGCAAGGAGGGGGGCAGGACCCTCCACTCGCTGATATGGGGGGCACGCATGGTCTGAACACGGCCCCCCTGCATCCCTGGGACCCTTTTCTCCCCACTACACCCAAAGGGAAGAAACTCACCCGACTGCAGCAGGAGCCACCCAGGCAGCGAAGCTTGCAAAGGAGACACACAAAACAGCCACGCCCCGCTTGCAGGAAGTGACTAGGGAGGGGGGAGGGAGGACCTGGTCCCCCCCCCTTTCTTTCTGTCCTCTCTAGGAATCCGGTTCCGTTCCCTGTCACCCTGGCAAAGCCAAGCGCCCCAAGCTCGCCCTTCCCCTCTGCAAAGCAGGCGCCCAGGAGGAGCCCCGTGAGTTGCGCACATCCAGAGATGCTGTATTTCGGGATACCCTCCTGGCTGGGCTCCGAGCTGCTCCCTCCCTTGGCAAAAAAAACCAAGAGGGAAAGCTGGCAGGGGGAAAGACACAACCCGCGCCCTCCCCCCTTGGCTAGACATTGCGATCTACTCCCCCTTCCTTTCAAATCCGTGCTTTAAATTTGTTTTTATTTTCCCCAGCATACAAATAAAACAGAATTTAGCAGAGCAATGAATGACTCATGATTCTTAAGAGACTTTTCAACGCTCTGCTTCAAATTTGAGTCTTTAAAACATGATGGGCAAGAAGGATAAATGACGAAACAACACAAGGCCCAATGGTTGCCAGTGGCTTGATTTTAATTAATTTTATAATGAATGATTTTAGAGTGTTGTTTGTGTTGTACTTTTGTACTGTTTTATTGTTGTTAGCTGCCCTGAGCCCGGCTTTGGCTGGGGAGGGCGGGATATAAATAAAATTTATTATTAATTTATTATTATTAAGTTTTTACCACGTATCTCACAGGGGAGCAGCAGAAAACAAGGAGGTTGGTCAAGGGAGCCTCTTGGTTTAATCACAAGGTTCAACGATTTGCTGTTCGTAATGCAATGAGTATTTGTCTATGGATGTCTCTGTTTACTAGAGCCAGTGTGGTGTAGTGGTTTAGAGCGGTAGTCTTGTAATCTGGGGAACCGGGTTTGATTCCCTGCTCCTCCACATGCAGCTGCTGGGTGACCTTGGACCAGTCACACTTCTCTGAAGTCTCTCAGCCCCACTCACCTCACAGAGTGTTTGTTGTGGGGGAGGAAGGGAAAGGAGAATGTTAGATGCTTTGAGACTCCTGAAGGGGAGTGAAAAGAGGGATATCAAATCCAAACTCTTCTTCTTCTTCTTCTTCTTCTACTAAATCTAACATAAAGAACAGTACAAGAGGAGGGGGTAGAATTATCAGGGTCTGGGGCACCTGCACAGGAGCACCTGGGAAAGATTAGTAGGTGCCATGGCACCCGCATGTGCCCAGTTGGTGACCCCCTACAGCACTCGGTTGAACACAGGCCAATTTCTCACACAATGAATGTAAATAGTTCCTCTCCAGCAGGAGTCCTTTGGCCAAGAGTCTTTGCTCAGGCTACAGCTCTTTCCACATCAGATGTAAGTTTTGTGCTCACACTGAAGAGTTATCGGAGTTGAAATAAGGCCCCTGCGTGAGAGGTACCCTACCCCTGTTCATGAAGTATCAATCGTTGTTTGGAAGCTGCTAAATAATTTCCATTCTAGTTTTCTTGTGCCAAGGAATTTCCTCAAGCTAAGCACAGGTATCAGTTCTGTAGGTAAAGTGACCCAGATTCCCCAGGATAGGTAGAAATGCCAGTGCAAAGACTCTAATGGGACAAGGCTTTTTAGCTTATAAGTTTAATTCTTCCCCCTTTTCCAGGAATCCTCAGAGGCAGAGTATTCCATTAATGGCAGCCCAGAAATGAATTCATTCCCTGACCCATCCCATGAGAAGCCAGAGTCTCGGGAGCCTATATCTCCTTCCTTGAAGCCCAGGAAGACACCACTGCCACCTCAATCCACTGGTCTACAGGCTCCTCGGAGGACTGAGGGACTCTGGGGAGAAATCCTGAGCCTGAAACTCCAGATCCTAGGTCACCAAACATTTTTCGGCCACTGCCCCCCAGGCCTCCCCAGTGCCCCCTACCATATAAAAGCATTATTTAGAACAGCTGTTTGCACAACACACTAAGGAAGATAATAACACAACAAATTCTAAATGGTAAGTTGCATATTTACACAAAATCAAATGCACATAGTTTAATTAGTACAACACAAAACCAATGAACTTGATTACGCAATGGAAGGTCTTCAAAGTCTGAGAGTTGTGTACACTGTCACACCTTTGCTTCTTAGTGCCCCCCAGGAAAAAAACCCTTCATGGGGCAGTATCACCCACTTTAGGGACCAAGAGGAAGCCAGTGGTTGCAGAGGAGGAACGGTCCTTTAACTGCCCAGGTGTGGCATTCAGGGGGTGGGGCCTCAAGTCAGCCAATAGCAAGCCAGATTCATGGGTAACTCCAGGCCACTGCTGAGATAACTGCTCTGGCTCTGCTGCAGGGTTGCAAGCTGTGGTCTTGAAGCAGACCCCTTTGTCCCTCTCCATGGTGCTGATTCTGCCTCCCCACCCCATCCTGATAGCTGAGGATCTGGGCGCTATGGAAGTCCTCTTGCTGGTGCGGTCATCAATTTCCCATGGACAGAACATCCATGTACTACTCACAAGGCTTTTCATTCATCCACTCTCACTTCTCTTCAGCAGTGTGATACAGCAGCAAAAATAGCTAATCCTATTCTAGGCTGCATCAATAGAAGCATTGTCCCCGGATTGAGGGAAGAAATAAGGTAAAGGTAAAGGTACCCCTGCCCGTACGGGCCAGTCTTGACAGACTCTAGGGTTGTGCGCCCATCTCACTCAAAGAGGCCAAGGGCCAGCGCTGTCCAGAGACACTTCCGGGTCACGTGGCCAGCGTGACATCGCTGCTCTGGCGAGTCAGAGCCGCACACGGAAACGCCGTTTACCTTCCCGCTAGTAAGCGGTCCCTATTTATCTACTTGCACCTGAGAGTGCTTTCGAACTGCTAGGTTGGCAGGCGCTGGGACCGAACAGCGGGAGCGCATCCCGCCACGGGGATTCGAACCGCCGACCTTTCGATCGGCGAGCCCTAGGCGCTGAGGCTTTAACCCACAGCGCCACCCGCGTCCCGAGGGAAGAAATAGTCATGCTCTAATCTAACTTGGTCAGACTCCCCTAGAGTTCTGTGTCCAGTTTTGGGCACTACAATTTAAGAAGGATATTGGCAAGCTAGAACATGTGACCAAGATGATCAAGGGCCACATGGAAGATGGAGCAAGCTTGTTTTCTACTGCTCCAGAGGGTAGGATCCAAATCAATGGCTTCCAGTTACAAGGAAGAAGGTTCGTACTAAACATCAGGCAGAATATTCTGATGCTGGACTCTCCTTCCTTGCAGGTTTTTAAGCAATAGGTTGGATGACTATCGTCATGCATGTGTTGTTGTTTTTTTTACAGTAATTTTTATTAGTTTTCAATTACACTAATTCAATGAAAGCCTCATTATAACAATGCCAAATTATAATACAATTACTTATCCCAATCATTCAAATGCCAAATTATATCATTTAGGTGAGCTCCCGCATACTAGAATTGATGGTTTGAGGATTTACTTTATTTCTGCGTTCCAAAATCTTATTCATCTCAATTACGCCCCAGTTGAAATAACAATCCCTTCTACAACTACAATATTAACAACATCCATTCGTGTTAAATATCAAATTATTTATAAAGCTGCAAGTGAAGCATTCCAACTGTGTCCTCCTGTGTGTGTCAATTATTCTGTCCGTGTTCCTTCCTGTCCTTGTAAAATATTACATCTACCGTATTTTTCGCCCTATAAGACGCACTTTTTCTCCTCCAAAAATGAAGGGGAAATGTGTGTGCGTCTTATGGGGCGAATGCAGGCTCATTGGCTTCAGCGATAGCAACGCGAAGCCTCCGAAGCCTGCGCTCCGGAGGCTTTGCGTTGCTTCCGCTGAAGCCAGGAGAGTCTGCTCTTTGAGGCTGGCGGGGGGAAAGCAGCGCTTCCCCCATGGCCAGCCCCAAAGGATGGGGGGCAGCAGGAAGGCGCGCGACGCCTTCCTGCTACTCTCCATCCCGGCATTGAGGCTGGCGGGGGGGGAAAGCAGTGCTTCCCCCTTGCCAGCCCCAAAGGATGGGGGGCAGCAGGAAGGCGCGCGACGCCTTCCTGCTACTCTCCATCCCGGCATTGAGGCTGGCGGGGGGAAAAGCAGCGCTTCCCCCCTCGCCAGCCCCAGAGGATGGGGGGCAGCAGGAAGGCGCGCGACGCCTTCCTGCTACTCTCCATCCCGGCATTGAGGCTGGCGGGGGGGAAAGCAGCGCTTCCCCCCTCACCAGCCCCAGAGGATGGGGGGCAGCAGGAAGGCGCGTGACGCCTTCCTGCTACTCTCCATCCCGGCACTGAGGCTGGCGGGGGGGGAAAGCAGCGCTTCCCCCCTCGCCAGCCCCAAAGGATGGGGGGCAGCAGGAAGGCGCGCGACGCCTTCCTGCTACTCTCCATCCCGGCATTGAGGCTGGCGGGGGGGGGGGAGCAGCGCTTCCCCCATGGCCAGCCCCAGAGGATGGGGGGCAGCGGGAAGGCGTGCGACGTCATCCCACTACTCTCCAACCCTCCTGTGGGCTTTTGCGGGAGATGGGGGAATTCCCCCACCTCCCGCAAAAGCAGGCAAAAGCCGCACGCTCTTTACAGGGGCTCTGCGGCTTCTGCTGCCTTTTCTAGGAGGTGGGGGAATTCCCCCACCTCGTAGAAAAGGCAGCAGGAGCCACGAACCCTTTGAAGAGCGCGCAGCTCTTGGGGGCTTTTCCCCGAGGAGGGAGAAGGGACTGGCTGGCTGAGTCCGTCCCTTCTCCCTCCTGTGGGCTTTTGCGGGAGATGGGGGAATTCCCCCACCTCCCGCAAAAGGAGGCAAAAGCCGCACACTCTTTAAAGGGGCTCCCTGGCTTCTGCTGCCTTTTCTAGGAGGTGGGGGAATTCCCCCACCTCGTAGAAAAGGCAGCAGGAGCCACGAACCCTTTGAAGAGCGCGCAGCTCTTGGGGGCTTTTCCCCGAGGAGGGAGAAGGGACTGGCTGGCTGAGTCCGTCCCTTCTCCCTCCTGTGGGCTTTTGCGGGAGATGGGGGAATTCCCCCACCTCCCGCAAAAGGAGGCAAAAGCCGCACTCTCTTTAAAGGGGCTCCCTGGCTTCTGCTGCCTTTTCTAGGAGGTGGGGGAATTCCCCCACCTCGTAGAAAAGGCAGCAGGAGCCACGAACCCTTTGAAGAGCGCGCTGCTCTTGGGGGCTTTTCCCCGAGGAGGGAGAAGGGACTGGCTGGCTGAGTCCGTCCCTTCTCCCTCCTGTGAGCTTTTGCGGGAGATGGGGGAATTCCCCCACCTCCCGCAAAAGGAGGCAAAAGCCGCACACTCTTTAAAGGGGCTCCCTGGCTTCTGCTGCCTTTTCTAGGAGGTGGGGGAATTCCCCCACCTCGTAGAAAAGGCAGCAGGAGCCACGAACCCTTTGAAGAGCGCGCTGCTCTTGGGGGCTTTTCCCCGAGGAGGGAGAAGGGACTGGCTGGCCATTTCAGTCCCTTTTCCCTCCTGGTCGAAAAGCCCTTAGGAGTCGCGCACGGCTCCTATGGGCTTTTGCGGGAGGTGGGGGAATTCCCCCACCTCCCACAAAAGCAGGGAGAAGGTCTTGGAGTAGCGCACAGGCTGCGTGAAGCCTGTCCGCTGCTCCCAGAGCTGCAGGGGGGAAATAGTATTTTTTCCCCTGATTTCCCCCCCTGAAAACTAGGTGCGTCCTATGGGCCGGTGCGTCCAATAGGGCGAAAAATACGGTATCTTTTCCCAGCCGTTGCTGCTCTCCATCATGCCTTGGGAGGAGCTAATATCCCATTGTTGTTTCAGAAGTTCTCCATTTCTCTGTCCCGTGATTCACTGTTCTGCAACTTTGACAGCAGCTGCAAAAATCACACTGTTCCAGTAAATATCCTGTTTCGCCTTTTCTCTCTCAGCCTGGGAGGGAGAGTGATCTGACAAACTTCAAATAGCTCAGTAATGAACCTTCCTTGGCAAGTCCACAGATTCCTTTCATCTCTCCATTCAGCCAAAAATAAGCAAATATATTTCATTAAAAATTAAATTTCAAGTCTTTTTAGCATTCAGTCCACAAATAATAGAGAATAGGAAAGTCAGCTCTAAATTTCCATCATAAACCTTCTGCTGAATAGAGCTTTCCTTTTTCCTTCTTTCTTTATACCACTTGGTATTATACTCCATAACTGCAATCCAGCTTCACCTATACATACATAATTGAACTAGCATTTCAGGGAGGGTTGCCAAATCATACCTGTAAAAAATGAAACTTTATTTAAAGACCATAGACTCCCCTCTCCCCACACCGTCGTTTACACTGATTGAAGTCTTCTTTCAGGTTCAGACCTTAACAACCTTGCAGCTGATTCAATTGAACAGTTTATTATTACATCTCTTCTCGCACGCACCTGTACTTTAGTCCAAATTAAACTCTAATTAACAGGAGAACCTCTGCTTCCTAATGGCGGCATAGGAGGGTCATTGGCAGGCAAAGTTCTTCTGCACTCCCTGCCTCCCGCATTCCATGCCGGAGCAAGAGCCATGTACATAGACGAACTGTGAGTGGAGCCTGTTCCCCCCGTCCCTGGGGGGAATTTGCAAGGATAATTACCCTCAATCATCCTTATTTTTCCTTCAATAACAATCTCCCGCTGTTGTGGGAGCTGCCTCCATTAAGGCAGAGCAGCACCAGAAGCCATCTGCCCTGCATGCTTTAGTTGAAACTCCAGCACTGCAGTGGGTTGGACTAGATGGCCCCTGTAGCCCCTTCCCACTGTGTTTCTATGATTCTCCTGGTATGCAATCTTTAAGTGGGACGATCAAATTCTCCTCTAGGGTATATTTATTCTTAATTGGGTCCTCTGGTTCCCAACAGCTGATCAAATCTTTTTGAGACGATTTGTTTAAGCTCCTTTATGTTCTCCTCTTTAGAGTCCTTTTATATTTCTGGGATCTGGCCTCTTTAAAGTGAAGAATTAGCAGTGATAAAATCAGGTTGTTAAAAGACTCATACTGGGAAAATTCCTTTGGAAATCAAAATAGGCTTTGTGAGATGTAACAGTGAGGGAATTTTGGGGGCCCTAAAGGACAGTAATACTCTCTGAGCTTGATTGTAGTAGTTTGAAGGATCCACGTTGATTAAGTCTATATGACCACTTGATCCCCTTATAAAGTCCTCATATGTCTCTTGGCCAGTTGAACTGTAGTCCAGGATAGGACCCAGAATATACTGTATTTTTCCATGTGTAAGACAACCCCATGTTTAAGACGACCCCTATTTTTTTAACCCAAAATTAAGAAACTGCACTATGCACTATCCGTGTATAAGATGACCCCTTATTTTAAACTTGAAAAATTTAGGAAAAAATATGGTCTTATACATAGAAAAATACGGTAGTAAGGCTAACCTTATTCAATAGAAGCACTAAATGATGTTGTTCTTTCATTCGACTGTCAAGCTTCTGCCTTGTAAACTCTTGTGATTTAGAGCTCATTTCCTGAACCTTATCTTTGGCTCTCAATGAGTTGGGTAGAAAAGGTTTTATTGATGTCTTGTGACTTATCAAGTCAATCTCCTTTCTGAGTGTCTCTGTAAACCTGCTGATTAGAGTGTCCATTTCGGAATGAACTTCTTTCTGACAGAAAAATGACAAACTAGAACAACTTTTTATGTGTATGTGATTTTATACTATTTTATTTTGTTCTACTCAACTTTGTTCTAAACTATTCAATTTTGTAATTGGTGTTTTTATCTTGATACTGGTCACTGACAGTAATAAAATGACTACTGCTACCACTACTGGTATGCATTCTCAGATGCGAAGTTAGAGTTTCCTTCCAGGTGAAGCTCTTTCCACATTCCAAGCACTGATATGGTTTCTCCCCTGTATGAATTCTTTGATGGGGAGTAAGACTTTCCTTCCGGGTAAAGCTTTTTCCACATTCCAAGCACTGATATGGTTTCTCTCCTGTATGAATTCTTTGATGGGCTGTGAGATGGGGCTTCTGACTAAAGCTCTTTCCACATTCTAAGCACTGATATGGCTTTTCACCTGTGTGAATTCTTTGATGGAAAGTGAGAGTTAATCTCTGGGTGAAGCTCTTTCCACATTCCAAACACTGATATGGTTTCTCCCCCGTATGAATTCTTTGATGGTTCGTGAGACTTTCCTTCTGGGTGAAGCTCTTTCCACATTCCAGGCAATGATATGGTTTCTCTCCTGTATGAATTCTTTGATGGGCTGTGAGATTGGTTCTCTGACTAAAGCTCTTTCCACATTCTGAGCACTGATATGGTTTCTCCCCTGTATGAATTCGTTGATGGAAACTAAGAGTTAATTTCTGACTGAAGTTCTTTCCGCATTCCAAACACTGAAATGGCTTCTCCCCTGTATGAACTCTTTGATGTGTCTTAAGGATAGCACTCTGACTAAAGTTCTTCCCACATTCCAAGCACTGAAATGGTTTCTCCCCTGTATGAATTCTTTGATGCGACTTAAAATTGGATCTCTGATTGTAGCTCTTTCCACATTCCAAACACTGATATGGTTTCTCCCCTGTATGAATTCTCTGATGGGAAGTGAGACTTTCTTTCCGACTGAAGCTCTTTCCACATTCCAAGCACTGATATGGTTTCTCCCCTTTATGAATTTTTATATGAGATCTGAGACTCTTTTTCTGGGTAAAGTTTTTCCCACATTCCAAACACTGATATGGTTTCTCCCCTTTATGACTTCTTTGATGGGTGGTGAGATGGGCACTCTGACTGAAACTCTTCCCACATTCCAAACATTGATATGGTTTCTCCCCCGTATGAATTCTTTGATGAGTGGTGAGACTTTCCTTCCAGGCGAAGCTCTTTCCACATTCCAAGCACTGATACGGTTTCTCCCCCGTATGAATTCTTTGATGGGAAGTGAGACTTTCCTTCCAGGCGAAGCTCTTTCCACATTCAAGGCACTTATACGGTTTCTCCCCTGTATGAATTCTTTGATGGGTCATGAGACTTTCTTTCTGCGTGAAGATCTTTCCACATTCTAAGCACTGATAGGATTTCTTCCCAAAGGGATTTATTTTAAGGGAAGTGGAATGGGAGCTTTGACTAAAGTTCCCCCTACACTCTGTATATTTACATTGCTTCTCCATTGTGTAGACATTGTCATGGTCTCCCTCGTTTTTAATTTCCAATTCATTACCATCTGCAACAAAGAGAGAGAAGATCACAGCCTCAGGAAGAAATGCAACCCTCGGTTATTGAACAATGCTAATTAATGCTTGGGACAGAGGAAGAAGAGAAGGGAATTAAAAGTAAGCTTCACTGCTTTTGTCGACAAGCGTTAATCGGACCTGAGTGTCAGGAACGGATCAGCAATAAATCACATGGAATAAATGAAGTTACCTTTTAATGAGAACAAACAGGCTGCTCAGTAGTGTCAGGCCCAGTGAGAACAGAAACAATTCCCAGTAGACTATGCCACTATGAGGAAGTCGTAACAACTTCAAGTCCCTGCCTTCCCTTAACTGACTAAGCCTCCTCTTCTCATGGGTCCTTCCCTTCCACCAGCACGACTGTCTCTGCTCCTTCTTCTTCATACCTCTTCTAGTTCAGAGAGACGAGGGGGGTAAGGGAGGGTGAGACACCCTGGCTTCATCACCAGCCTGACTCACCTGTGCCTCCTGGCCTCCCTCTTCTTCAGCTTCTACTTCCGGACTCCTCTCTGCCACAGACTCCCCCTGCTCACTAAAACCTGTTACTTCCTCAGCTTCCAACACCTCCTCCTCTCAATCTCTTCCTCCTCTCCCTCTGACAACTCATGGTTGTCCAACCACCACTCCCCGGGCTCTGGGCCTTATTCCCTTGGGGGTTTCCCACCTGGTTCCTCCCACCATTCCTCTACATCCAACCAGTCCATGACAGTGGGATTTGAAAAGCCTGGTTCTATTCTGGGACAGTTTTTGTTCTGCAGAATCATGGAATTCACACCATACCAATGTCAGTCATCTCTTTTGTCAATGAAAAACTGACAGAAGCAAAAACAGAAACAGAAAACGTGACAGAAGTTTCTTCAATTTCCATAACATCCCTGAAGGCCCAGATAGTTCAGACCAGCCCAACCATGGTTTTAAAAGGCAAAACCGGAGGAAGAATATTCAGAGACAAAAGAGTAGATAGCCCTTCATTCAGGGTTCACTGTGAGGGTGTCAGAATCGCAGGTGCTGTAGGTGGTGCTGTTGAGCTCCATCAAAATATTAGAGGTCCATCATATATAGATACGTATTGAATTTCAAAACACATCATGATCCAACAGGGAGCCTTACTGAGAGAGTTCATGATCCCACAATTCTCTTCCATGACTTCCTTATGCAGAGCTTTCTGGTTGGGATCCAGCAAAGCCCACTCCTCATCTGTGAAACGAACAGCTACATCTTCAAAACACACTGGACCCTAAAAGAAGACGAGAAAAGTCTTCCTCTTAGATGGCCAACAGATTATCTACAACAGAGTGCTCTGCTGCTTTCTGCCTGTTCATAGAATCATAGAATCATAAGAGTTGGAAGAGACCACAAGGGCCATCGAGTCCAACCCCCTGCCAAGCAGGAAACACCTGTTCATTGCTGTTCTGTTTTGATGGGATTGTTCTGCTGTACATTTTAATTATGGATGCACATTTTAAGGTGTTAACGGAATTGTTTTATTGTGTATTTTAATGATGGGTATTCATCTTTGTGTAAATGGATGGAACTTCATCTGGTGTTCTTCAGATCCTTCTCTCTGCTCAAGCATTCCACCCTTTCCTCTCCCCGTCTACTGTTCTGGAGTGGGGAAACATTCACCATGCCCTAAAGAACCAAGTACTTGCAGATCAAGCTATGTCATGAAAGGGATTGTATCCAGAGAGGACTCATAAATGTGTCCTACATGGCAGGGAAAGAAATTCCTGCTGATTTGTTGTCTAAAGTTGTCTAAAGAACAAGTGGATGTATATGTACATAGATTGCTGATGTACTAGATATTGCAATGGTTCTCATGAAACGGGGGAGGATGTTAGTGTTTCACTCCTCCCATTGCAAAGATCATCTGATTCTATTGTTTACTTTCTGTTCTGTGAGAAAGGAAGCCTGTCTGTGTGACTTCCGTCTCTGGTACTATTGTACTTTTTCTTTCTGCTCTGTCTTGTGACAAGACTGGATGTCTGTATGAGGGCTGCTCCTCTCATACGTGTTTGTTATGTTCTTTAATCTGTAATTAGTAGAAATAAAGTAGGTATGCCCAGATACCTCCTTTCCTCCGTCTACGCTGCTTTTACTCTGCTAGATTGGGTGTTCACAAGAGAGCAGCTGTGAGTCCCAGAACACCAGGAACCCTTCCCAGGAATGCTACGTAGCTCTTCCAGTTGCCGGGGGAGGTCATAGGCCTGCAGGAGTGTTCCATTAAAGCCAACCTCAGGGGTGCAGGGGGCCACAAGGAGGGGAAGGAGGTGGAAAGCCCTATAATGCAACTGATGGGACTTGTGAGGTGAATTCTGGCCACGGTTTAATTGTTTGTCAATTGTTTACAAGCTTATTTTAGCATTAAAAGTTAAATTGATAAATAAAACTGCAACGACTGATAAATAATACTAGCATCCTTCAGAAGGCTGGTGGTTGTTCATAATTCTCTGCACATAAACCTTTTGGAATGGCCTTTACAGCCTTTGTTAAGGACAATTTTGACAGAAGTCAAGAGCAGGAGCCTCTTTGCCCGCAATCAGGAGGAGAGAGAACCCTTGGTGCCCCATCTCTAAACCTCTTTCCCCACAATCCTTCATTCTCCTTACCTGATTTGGTTCCAGAGCTGCTGTTTCTCCTCTGCCTCCATGCAAAGATGGATGAGGAGGTCTTCCTGGCATCATTCTGTTACCTGTGAGAGGCAGAAGTAAGAGACCGGCCATTAGTGTATGCTTTTCTTAGCAGTGAAGCAGTGCATCTCTAACCACAGATGGGCCTCAGAAAAAGTCTCACCTACTGAATGAATTTTGACATTTGAGCTCCTGGCCCCAAGTGTCCTTCCCCAAAAGATGAAAAGAACCCACAGGTTAGTTTCAAAATCCACAGAATGTGACAAAATGGAGAAAAAGCTCCTTCCTCCTTACCCAGTGGTCTTTCTTTGGTGTCCAATGGAGTCTTCTCTTCCTCAGTGGAATACGGGTCCATTTCTGCAAACAGATCCTTTCCATGAAAAAGCAACAAGGATTGAAAACAGAGAATGGAGAGAAAAAATAGAAAAGGAATGGGAGATGCATTTTAGGGTATCAGACATCATTCCTTGGGTGCTTCCCAAAAAAAGGCTGGGGAGTTTCAGGATACTCTCTCTCATGTTCAGAGCCCCTCTGGAATATCCAGAGGACAGTCTCTCTCACCTGCTTTCTCTCTGCCTGCTTCCTCTCCTCTGCCTGACTCAGGAGGAAACCTTCGGCCAGGGCCACCGCCTGGGAACTGGTCTCTGCTCCACATTCCCTCACCCAGCTCTCCATCTCTGGCGGAAGGACAGCCAGGAACTGCTCCAAGATCACCAGGTCCAGCATCTCAGCTTTTGTGTGCCTTTCTGGCTTCAGCCACCGACGGTCAAGGTGGTGGAATCGGCTGCAAATCTCTCGGGGTCCTTTGGCCTCCTGGTAGCAGAACTGCCTGAACTGCTGGCTCTTCATATCAGAGTGGAGGGTGTCCTCCTCACCTAGGATCTTCTTCACAGAGCTTTCCCAGAATCCCCCACTGCTCCCAGTGTTGAAGGCATGGCCTCTTCCTGCTTCAGGGCCTGGTGAGTCTTGCTCATCCATCTGGGCTCTCAGGAAGCCTCCAAGAGATCAGAATTAAGCCCTTGTTCTTCTGCCCAGTTCCGTCTGTCCTAAGTGTCTACAAATCCTACAAAGCAAATACATTGTTCTGTTATGAAATAGATACATGGCCACAGGAATGACAAAGTTCCGTGAGCAAGTGTAGATGAGTCTTGCTAAGAACCAGGGCTGGGCTGGACTACAGCCCAGACTCTGAACTGCCTTCAAAAAGGGAGAAGGAGAAGTCAGCATCTAGTCCTCCTAGAAGAAAAGTTACTATATAAAATGTGCAGGAAACCTTGGAAATTTCTGTTGGATGAAGCCCTCTTCAGCCACAGCAGGTTCTGCACCCTTCCTGCCCTTTGACTTCCTCCCCAAAGAACTCTCTTCCTTGTCTCCTGAGAAGAGACAGAAGCCAGCCAACCTGCCAACTTTGGGGTCCTCTAGGGTTGCTCTCCCTCCCTCCCCCAATTCGGGTCCCAATTCTTTCCTGCTTCTGCCTCAGTTTCTAGCATTTGGATTCTCCAATGTTCTCAAGACACAATCCTGGGGTGGAGTCCCTTTTTCTTAGGTCTGAGGGCCAAAGAAACGTGCTAAAAAGCAAGTATAGAAGGGCTCACATTCCTGCTGTGTCTGTAAGCACCCCTCTTCGGCTGCTTCCCCTTTTTCTGGTTTTGCTGAAACATATTCCTCAGACACTGACCTCTAATAATGAACCATATATTGTAGATATTCCCATAAACGTATTGTGCTATTTCTGTTATATACAAATGACAAGAGAAGACTCGGTCAGTTTATCTGTATCCTTTCTTCTTCCTAGTTTTCTCCTTTTGCTTCATCCCATGAGGTATTTTCCCTCAGAGCCAGAGCAGAGTGTGCAGTGCCTCCGAGGTTCCAGCAGAGGGCGGAAGGCCCCCTCTCTCTTTCTGATTGGCCGCCAGCCCTTCTGGAGGGAAAACCCAAGAAGCCCTTTCTGAGGGAGAGAGTTGGGCAGGGCCTGATCTGAGATGGAAGAGGGGTATTACTATTACTACTACTACTATTATTATTATTATTATTCGGAGAGGCTCTTTTCTGAGGGAGAACTGGCTCTGATCTGGGGAGAATCTCTCTAGCCAGAAGAAGGAGTCGCACAGCTTAGATAGGAAGGCGACCCAGTGGAGGGTCTGGGGAGAATATGGAGGCAGGATTTAATCTGGAGGGCTGAGTCTGAGGAGGCAGGAGAGGGAGGAGCTGTGGGAAGACGGACTAAACCAGGGTCTCCTTCCAGTCAGGGAAAGTGAGAAAAAGTGGAGCCAGAGTGGAGTGTGGGGCTGCAGTGCCCCCGAGGTTCCACCAGGCGGCAGAAGCCTCTCTCTGTCTCTGATTGGCTGCCAGCCCTTTTGGAGGGAAAACCCAAGGAGCGAGAGAGTTTGACAGAGCCTGATCTGAGAGGGGAGGTGGGGATTTTATTACTGTTTTTTGTTTTTTGTTTTTTATTATTATTATTATTATTATTATTATTTGGAGAGGTTCTGTCTGAGGGAGAACTGGCTCTGATCTGAGAGGGGAGATGGGGATTGGGAGAGGGTTTTCTGAGGAGAAGGAGCCTCGCAGCAGCTTAGATAGGAAGGCGACCCAGTGGAGGGTCTGGGGAGAATATGGAGGCAGGATTTAATCTGGAGGGCTGAGTCTGAGGAGGCAGGAGAGGGAGGAGCTGTGGGAAGACGGACTAAACCAGGGTCTCCTTCCAGTCAGGGAAAGTGAGAAAAAGTGGAGCCAGAGTGGAGTGTGGGGCTGCAGTGCCCCCGAGGTTCCACCAGGCGGCAGAAGCCTCTCTCTGTCTCTGATTGGCTGCCAGCCCTTTTGGAGGGAAAACCCAAGGAGCGAGAGAGTTTGACAGAGCCTGATCTGAGAGGGGAGGTGGGGATTTTATTACTGTTTTTTGTTTTTTATTATTATTATTATTATTATTATTATTATTTGGAGAGGTTCTGTCTGAGGGAGAACTGGCTCTGATCTGAGAGGGGAGATGGGGATTGGGAGAGGGTTTTCTGAGGAGAAGGAGCCTCGCAGCAGCTTAGATAGGAAGGCGACCCAGTGGAGGGTCTGAGGAGAATATGGAGGCAGGATTTAATCTGGAGGGCTGAGTCTGAGGAGGCAGGAGAGGGAGAAGCTGTGGGAAAACGGACTAAACCAGGGTCTCCTTCCAGTCAGTTGGGGAGAGATCTCCTAGGAAAAGGAGATCCCCAAACCAAGAACAAGGGCTGAGAGGATCCCCTGGGTCTGTGGGAAATCCCTCAGGGTGGCTAAGAGAGAGGAGGGCGGAGGAAAAGTGCCCCTCGCTCAGGAACCAAAGTATTAGGCTGAGAAGGAAGGTCTGTTGTATTAAAAGTGTTTAAGTGTAACCCCTGTCATAACTAAGTAAAAGAACGAGAGGGAAGGAACAGAAACCAAGTTAAGCCTTTTACCTCCTATTGTAGAACCATTTCTATCACAAAGCAAGAACTCAGACACTGCCTGACCTCTAATAATGAACTATATGTTGTAGATATTCCTATAAACTTGTTGCACTATTTTTGTGATACACAAATGAGAAGACTTGGACAATTTATTTGTATCCTTCATTATTCCCATGATCCTTGTTATAAAACTAAATTAAAACTTATTCCAAAAAGACAACACACACTCCCAGCCCCCCCCCCCCGGGCTGCATCTGTAAAGCAGGATGAGACCCCTTTAAAGAGTCCATAGAATCCCAGGAACCGAAGTTCGTAAAGGGTGCTGAGCGCTGCTGGGAGAGGTTCCCTTGGAGCAGCTAGGCAACCGTCCTCCTTGCCAGGAACTCAGGAATTACAGCTGGTGGGAAGAGGGTCTCCCAGTAACTCTCAGCAGGGGGGGGGGGCTGCCCCTTTCACCCCCATCCCTCCCAAGGTTCCCTCCCTTCCCAGCAGGTCTTGGATTCCTTGGGTGGGGAGACCTCTGGTGGTTCTCTGTTCAGGGCTTCCTGGTCCGTCTCAGAAGATCATTTGGACACCTGAGAGGCTGCATGTCTGAACGGGCGCACCTGGGTCAGCCAGGAGTCTGGATAAGACCCCTGTCTGATGAACGGGGGTGGGGGGTGGGGAAAGCTTTCCTTCTAACTGGAGGAGAAGGGAGGGTTCGCTTGCATCCGGGTCCTTGAAATGGATGCAGAAAATCAGTTTCTTCCAAAAGCGCCTGGATCTGGTCTTACTCAAGACCCTTGCTGAGGAAAGGGAGATTAGCCACTGGCCGGGAGTTAGTTAGGATCTCTGAGTCCAGGGAAGGTTTCTTAAGGGGTGGATTCACCCCGCCTCCTCCAAGCAGGAAGGGACCACCCACTCCTGCAGGGGGGCCCTGACCCCCCCCCCTGGCCCAGCCAGCCCCTCCTCCCTGCTCTTCCTCCTCCTCCAAGAGAGGCTAAGACTGATCCCAGCACTTAGTCCGCATCCTCCAGCCTGACTGACTGAAACTCAACAGGACGAGACTGGGCTCTGGACACCCAGGAGACTCCTCTGCTATTGCGGCAAACTCAAGTCTGGGAGGAGGGAAGCCATTGCTTCCCCACAAAGCGGTGAGCAGCCTTTGCTATGAAGGAAGGACAGAGTTGCAGCCCTCCTGGCTTTGCAGGGAGCAAGGAGGGGGCGCAGGACCCTGGGGGGCACGCATGATCTGAACACGGCCCTCCTGCATCCCCGCCTGCAGCCCTGGGACCCCCTTCTCCCCCAAAGGGAGGAGAGAGAGAGGAGACTCACCCGATTGCAGCAGGAGCCACCCGGGAAGCGAAGCTTGCAAAGGAGACACACAAAACAGCCACGCCCCCCTTGCAGGAAGTGACTAGGGAGGGGGGAGGGAGGGGCTTTGGATCGGGAGGACCTGGTCCCCCCCCCCTTTCTTTCTGTCCTCTCTAGGAATCCGGTTCCGTTCCCTGTCACCCTGGCAAAGCCAAGCCCCCCAAGCTCGCCCTTCCCCTCTGCAAAGCAGGCGCCCAGGAGGAGCCCCGTGCGTTGCGCACATCCAGAGATGCTGTATTTCGGGATACCCTCCTGGCTGGGCTCCGAGCTGCTCCCTCCCTTGGCAAAAAGCTGGCAGGGGGAAAGCACAACCCGCGCCCTCCCCCCTTGGCTAGACATTGCGATCTACTCCCCCTTCCTTTCAAATCCATGCTCAAAGTGTTTCTAAGTACACTTCGTTTGTATTTCCTTTTTGTTCGTGTGTGTGTGTGTGTGTAATTATCAGATTAATTTTTAAAATTTGTTTTCATTCCCCCCATCACACAAAAATACAGCATTTAGCAGGGCAGTGAATGACTCAGGATTCTTAAAAGCCTTTTCAGTGCTCTACTGATTCAAATGTAAGTCTTAAAACATGATAGGCAAGAACGCTAAATGACGAAACAACACACGTTTTTACCACGTATCTCACAGGGGAGCAGCAGAAAACAAGGTTGGTCAAGTTTAATGACAAGGTTCAACGATTTGCTGGTCGTAATGCAATGAGTGATGCATTACGTATGTAATAGTGTAATAATGTAATAATATAATAGTGATGTATGGAATAATGTAATAGTGATGTATGGAAGTGAGTAGTGATGTATGGAAGTGAGAGCTGGACCATAAAGAAGGCTGATCGCCAAAGAATTGACGCCTTTGAATTATGGTCCTGGAGGAGACTCTTGAGAGTCCCATGGACTGCAAGAAGATCAAACGCATCCATTCTTAAGGAAATCAGCCCTGAGTGCTCACTGGAAGGACAGATCCTGAAGCTGAGGCTCCAATACTTTGGCCACCTCATGAGAAGAGAAGACTCACTGGAAAAGACCCTGATGTTGGGAAAGATGGAGGGCACAAGGAGAAGGGGACGACAGAGGACGAGATGGTTAGACAGTGTTCTCGAAGCTACAAACATGAATCTGACCAAACTGCGTGTGGCAGTGGAAGACAGAAGTGCCTGGCGTGCTCTGGTCCATGGGGTCACGAAGAGTCGGACACGACTGAACGACTAAACAATGCAATGAGGATTTGTCTATGGATGTCTCTGTTTACTGAATCTAACATAAAGAACAGTACAAGAGGAGGGCCTAGAATTATCAGGGTCTGGGGCACCTGCACAGGAGCACCTGGGAAAGATTAGTAGGTGCCATGGCACCCGCATGTGCCCAGTTGGTGACCCCCTACAGCACTCGGTTGAACACAAGCCAATTTCTCACGCAATGAATGTAAATAGTTCCACTCCAGCAGGAGTCCTTTGGTCAAAAGCAGGGGTCAGCAATTTTTTACAGCAGGGAGCTGGTCCACTGTACCTCAGACCTTGTGGGGAGCCGGACTATATTTTGGAGGAAGAAATGAAGAATTCCTATGCCCCACAAATAACCCAGAAATGCATTTTAAATAAAAGCACACATTCTACTTGTGTAAAAACACTGATTCCCTCGGACCAGATTTAGAAGGCGATTGGGCCAAATCCGGCCCCCAGGCCTTAGTTTGACTACCCATTGTCAAGAGTCTTTGCTCAGGCTACAGATCTTTCCACATTAGATGTAGGTTTTGTGCTCACACTGAAGAGTTATCTGAAGTAAAATAAGGCCTCTGAGTGAGACTTATCCTACCCCAGTTCATGAAGTACCAATGGTACTTTACTGATGGTAAAGGTGGTGGAGTTGGCTGCAGTCTTCTCGGTGTCCTTTGGCCTCCTGGTAGCAGAACTGCCTGAACCGCTGGCTCTGCACATCTGAGCAGAGAATGTCCTTCTCACCCAGGATCTTCTGCACAGAGCTTTCCCAGAATTCCCCACGGCCCCAGGTTTTGATGGCAACATCAAAAGACAACACACACTCCCAGATCCCCATATGCAAGGCACCTGCAAAGCAGGATCAGCCCACTTTAGATTCCTAAGAAGAGGATTTGGGGGTGCTCTTCCTCACTGAAGGTGAGGTTGCCAGGGCAATGCTGGACACCTGAGACCTGAAATGGTCTAATGGTCTGGGCACATGGGGCCACTCCAAGGTGATGGGGGCTCTTTCCTGGGGTAGGAGGGAGAGCAGCTCTTGAGGACCCCAGGGTTAGAACCACCCCCCCAGCCTGGTGTGAAAATTATACTCAGTCAACCACAGTTCTAAATTCCTTCCTTGACCAAAAGGCAGGAGCAAACAGGCAGATTCATCTCACAGAAATCCCTTTGGTTGCCATCACATTTGGTGGGGTCACTTCCCTTCTAGGAGGGCTAGACACGGCCCGGAATCAACCCCCCAGTGCTCCCAGTTTGGATGGCATGGCCCCTTCCTGCTTCTGGGCCAGCTGAGTCTGGCTCATCCCCCTGGGCTCTCAGGAAGCCTCCAAGATATCGGAAGGAAGGAATCCCTTTTGTCTTCTGCCCAGTTCTGTCCGTCCTAAGGAGAGGGGCCTTACAGTGTTTACGACCTATTTTGATGGGCATTAATGATCCTGGCCCAACTGAACTGGACGCCAATTAGCTTCCACACCCAATTCAAAGTGCTAGTTTCTAACAATTCATGAAACCACAGTAAAACTAACAAATATTAAAAACTTCCCTATCTTAAAGTCAGATAGTTGTTTATTAGCTTCCACACCCAATTCAAAGTGCTAGTTTCTAACAATTCATTAAACCACAGTAAAACTAACAAACATTAAAAACTTCCTTATCTAAAAGTCAGATAGTTGTTTATTTTCTTAACATCTAAAAAGAGGGAGTTCCACAAGGCAGGTGACACTATCAAAAAGGCCCCGTGCCTTGTTCCATGTAACCTCACTTCCCACAATCAGGGAACTGGCAGAAGGCCTTCAAAGCATTGATATGGTTTCTCTCCTGTATGAATTCTTTCATGGACTGTGAGATTGAACCTCCGACTGAACCTCTTCCCACATTCCAAACACTGGTATGGTTTCTCCCCTGTATGAATTCTCTGATGGGAAGTGAGACTTTCCTTCCGGTTGAAGCTCTTTCCACATTCCAAGCACGGATAGGGATTCTCCCCAGTGTGAATCATTTGGTGGGAAGTGAGACTAACTTTCCAACTGAAACTATTCCCACATTCCAAACATTGATATGGTTTCTCCCCTGTATGAATTCTTTGATGAGCTTTCAAACCTTTTTTCTGGGTAAAGCTCTTCTCACATTCCATGCACTGATAGGGTTTCTCCCCTGTATGAATTCTCTGATGGGAAGTGAGATCCTTTTTCTGGGTAAAGCTCTTCTCACATTCCAAGCACTGATAAGGTTTCTCCCCTGTATGAATCCTTTGATGGGAAGTGAGACTTTCCTTCCGGTTGAAGCTGTTTCCACATTCCATGCACTGATAGGGTTTCTCCCCTGTATGAATTCTCTGATGGGAAGTGAGATCCTTTTTCTGGGTAAAGCTCTTCTCACATTCCAAGCACTGATACGGTTTCTCCCCTGTATGAATTATTTGATGAGAAGTGAGACCATCCTTCCAGGTGAAACTCTGTCCACATTCCAAGCACTGATATGGTTTCTCTCCTGTATGAATTCTTTCATGGGCTGTGAGATTGAACCTCCGATAGAACCTCTTCCCACATTCCATGCACTGATAGGGTTTCTCCCCTGTATGAATTCTCTGATGGGAAGTGAGATCCTTTTTCTGGGTAAAGCTCTTTCCACATTCCATGCACTGATAAGGTTTCTCCCCTGTATGAATTCTTTGATGGGCAATGAGACTCTCTTTCCAACTGAAGCTCTTTGCGCATTCCAGGCACTGATAGGATTTCTTCCCCAATGGATTTCTTTGGAGGGAAGTGGAATGGGAGCTTTGACTGAAGTTCTCTCTACACTCAGAATATTTACATTGCTTCTCCATGGTGTAGACAGGGTCATGGTCTCCCTGGTTCTTAATCTCTGATTCATCACCATCTGCAACAAAGAAAGAAACGGATCACAGCCTCAGGGAGAAAGGCAGCCCTCGGTTATCGAACTTTGCTAATTAATGCTTGGGACAGAGGAAGAACTGAAGGGAATTAAAAGTAAGGTCTTACAACAGGCTTCGCTGCTTTTGTTGACAGGCATTAATGAACATATGTATTGGAACCTGAGTATCAGGAGTGGGGCAGCAATAAATCACACGGAGTAAGTGAAGTTAACTCTTTATGAGAAGAAACAGGCTGCTCAGAAGTGTCAGGCCTAGTGAGGACTGCAATGCTTCCCTCTGGGTCTGGCCCCTACGAGCCAGTTGTGGGGACTGAAGGCCCTGCCTTCCCACAACTGACTAAGTCTCCTCCTCTCCCAAGGGATCTTTAATTCCGAAAGAGATATCATGATCCAACAGGGAGCCTTACTGAGAGAGTTCATGATCCCACCATTCTCCTCCATGACTTCCTTATGCAGAGCTCTCTGGTCAGGATCCAGCAACGCCCACTCCTCGTCTGCGAAATGAACAGCTATATCTTCAAAGCATACTAGACCCTAAAACAAGAAGAGAAAAGTCTTGCTCTCAGACAGCAGAAAGATCGTCTTCTACACATTGTGCTGCTGTTTTGTGTCTGTTTGTTGCCGTATGGTTTTAATGGGATTGTTTGGCTGCACATTATAATTATGGATGCACGTTTTAACGTCTTAATGGAATTGTTTTATTGTGTATATTCATCTTTGTGTAAATGGGTGGAACTCCACCTGGTGTTCTTCAGATCCTTCTCTCTGCTCAACATTCCCCCCTTTCCTCTCCCCCTCTACTGTTCTGGAGGGGGAAACCTTCGCCATGCCCCACAGCCAACTTCAGGGTTGCAGGGGGTCACAGGGAGGGGAAAGCCCTATAGTGCAACTGATGGGACTCGTTAAGTGAATTCTGGCCACTCATTTTTATAGTTTGTCAGCTGTTGAAGAGCCAATCTTAATATTAAATGTTAAATTGGTAAATAAAACGGAAGCTACTGATAGATAATACTAGCATCATTCAGAAGGCTAGTGAACGTGAGGTGGTTGTTAATCATTCTCTGCACATAAACCTTCTGGAGTGGCCTTTACAGTCTTTGTTAAGGACAACTTTGACAGATGTCAAGAGCAGGAGCCTCTTTGCCCGCAATGCTCCTTCTCCCTACCTGATCTGGTTCCAGAGCTGCTGCTTCTCCTCTGCCTCCATGCAAAGATGGATGAAGAGGTCTTGGCAGCATCATTCTGTCACCTGTGAGAGGCAAAGGGAAGTGGCAGGCCATTAGCACATGCTTTTCTTAGAGGTGAAGCAGTGCCCCTCTAACTACAGATGGGGCGCTCTATGCGCAGTACCTTTGAAGGGGACTCAGAAACTAAGCCAGAAGGAGGCTACCAGACTGGTGGCTGGCAGCAGCTGCTGGGACTATATATCACTGGTGCTGAAATACCTACACTGGCTCCAAGCACAATTCAGCATGTTGGTATTGACCTTTGAAGCCCTAAACAGCCCCGGCCCTGTAGACCTGAAGGAGCATCTCCACACCAATCGTTCAGTCCGGACGCTGAGGTCCAGCTCCAAGGGCCTTCTGGCAGTTCCCTCACTGCGAGGAGTAAAGCTACAGAGAACCAGGCAGAGGGCCTTCTCTTGGCCCCAAGTATCTTCCCCCAAAAGATGAAAAGAACCCACAGATTAGTTCCTAAATCCATAAAATGCAACCCAAGGGAGAAAAAGCTCCTTCCTCCTTACCTATTGGCCTCTCTCTCCTGACCAACGGAGTCTTCTCTGCCTCACAGGAATCCAGGCCCATTTCTGCAAAGATAATCTTTCCCTGAAAGAGCAACAAGGATTCAGAACAGAGGATGGAGAGAATATTAAAAAAGGAATGGCAAAGGGAAAACCATTTGGGGATGCTTTCCGAAAGCTTAGTAGAGGATTTCAGGATACTCTCCCTCCTGTTCAGACCCCCTTGAGAGGATCCAGATGAAGGTCTCTCTCACCTGCTTTCTCTCTGCCTGCTTCCTCTCCTCTGCCTGACTCAGGAGGAATCCTTCGGCCAGGGCCACCGCCTGGGAACTGGTCTCCGCTCCACATTCCCTCACCCAGCTCTCCATCTCTGGCGGAAGGACAGCCAGGAACTGCTCCAAGATCACCAGGTCCAGCATCTCAGCTTTCGTGTGCCTTTCTGGCTTCAGCCACTGATGGCAAAGGTGGTGGAGCTGGCTGCAAATTTCTCGGGGTCCTTTGGCCTCCTGGTAGCAGAACTGCCTGAACTGCTGGCTCTTCATATCAGAGTGGAGGGTGTCCTCCTCACCCAGGATCTTCTTCACAGAGCTTTCCCAGAATCCCTCACTGCTCCCAGTGTTGAAGGCATGGCCTCTTCCTGCTTCAGGGCCAGCTGAGTCTTGCTCATCCATCTGTGTTCTCAGGAAGCCTCCAAGATATCGGAAGGAACCCCTTGGCCTTCTGCTAAGTTCTGCCTGTCCTTATTAAAGCGGGTAGCAAATCCTACAAAGGAATACATCTTTCTGTTATAAAATTGATATTATTATCATTCTTATTTTATTAAAATCCTATAATTCAAAGTTCAAGGTTTTTTTAAAAAAATAATATTGACAGCATCATCAAGTACCTTTTCTAATGAGTCTGGCATCTTTTTTAGGGCCGGATGATGCCTGGTTTTCAACATCGTAATACAGTATATCACCAGCTAAACATCCCAATACAGTGGTACCTCGGGTTAAGTACTTAATTCGTTCCAGACCTCCTGAAACTGTTCTTAACCTGAAGCACCACTTTGGCCAGTGGGGCCTCCTGCTGCTGCTGCACCGCCAGAGCATGATTTCTGTTCTCATCCTGAAGAAAAGTTCTTAACCCGAGGTACTATTTCTGGGTTAGCGGAGTCTGTAACCTGAAGCATCTGTGAGGTTCCACTGTGTTCTGGTTTTAAAACAGCTGCATTGGTTGTCCATTCAATGGAAGGGGCTCCCATGAGGGTTCACCTAGACCCCCCCACATCTGAAGAACCGCCTCCTTCCCTACAGACCCTCTGGGGAGGGGAGGCTGGCACAGGGGGGGGGCCTGAGCAGCCCCAGAAAGGGCATCCTGGTGGGAGTTCCTGGGCTGGGGGATACCCTCCCCACAGAGCCCCCCCCCCCGCACCTGCCCCTCTTTCCCCAGGCCTCTGACCCCAGAGACAGGTGTTTCCAGGACCCAAACTCCTCCTGGGGCATTCTGGGAGCTGCAAGGACCCAGAGGTCTGGGGGGGGGGGGAGCTGCTCAGACTGTTTCCCCCCGGCTGCAGTCTCTGCCCATCTTTTCCTAACCAGAAAGGGGGTTCTTTGCCTGCCTTTTCTCAGCACCCCAAGGGAGACCACCGTGGCCAGCTCGCCCCCTCCCGGGCTCTGCAGAGAGGACCCTCCTCTCCCTGACCCCCCCCCAACCATGCACCCTCCCGCTGCAACCCAAGGGGGGGGGGAGAGTGGGCTCACCGCATCCCGGGAGGCGCCCCCTTGCACGGGCGGGAGGCAGGCAAACCTCCCCCCGCTTCCCCCGCTTGCAGGAAATGACGGGAGGGAGGGGAGGGGCCTTTGCTGGGGGGGGGGAGGAGGACCTGGTCCCACCCCTCCTTCCTTTCCTCTCCTCTCTCGGAGCCCAGCTCAACCCTTGCAAAGCGGAAAGGAAGAATCAGGGAGGAGCCCCGCCCTTTGCACCCGCCCAGAGAGGTTTCTTTTGCGGGAGGGGGGCAGAAGGTGGCAGAGGACAGAAGGGCTTCCTCCGGTCTTACGGAGGCTTCCTGAGAGCCCAGATGGATGAGCAAGACTCAGCTGGCCCTGGAGGGAAGAGGCCATGCCATCAACCCGGGGAGCAGTGGGCGATTGGGGGGAAACACCTTCGGCCAGGCAATGTGGACTGTGAACTCTGCTCTCTCCTGTCTCCCCCTTTTCTGGTTTTGATTAAACCAATTCATGAACCAATAACTCGTACACTAATAATGATCCAGGTGTTGTAGATATCCCCATAAACTTATTGTGTGGTTTTTGTGATGCACAGATGACAAGAGAACACTCGGTCTATTTATTTGTATCCTTTCTTCCTCCTGTGATCCTTGTTTATAAAACCCAATAAACCAGAATTCCAAAAAGGAAGGAAAAAGACAACACACACTCCCAGGTCCCCACCTGCTCTGCATCTGCAAAGCAGGATCAACCCACTTTAGATACTGTTATCGGAAGAATCCGAGGGCTCCCTTGGACAAAAAGTAAAGACACCAACCAGAGTAAATTGGAGCAAATCAGCAGCCTGTAGGCTTGGCCTTTATTGTACTGTTGCAGCAGGGTGTTCCCCTCACTCGCAGGAGAGAGGAAAGACCCAGAACAATGGTGTGCAAGACCTTATAAAAACTTTTGAAATTCCCCTCCTCTAGGTCAAGCCCACCCCCAGAAACATCATGCATACATTACAGAAAGGAGGGGTTGAGGGAGGAGTTGTGGAGGTAACCTGAGTGTCCTGTCACCTGGCTGGTTCCCCTCTTTCCCCCTCCCCATGAGTCATTTTCTGAAGACAAAAGGTAGTTGCAGTTTCCTGCCCCCTGAGGGGGAATCCAATCACTGTTCTTTTGTTATAGTCCGTGTTGAATCCACTCCTGTATGCAGTCTGTTGTGTCTTTTGATTGACTTCTGTCTGGAACCATCAGGGTTGGCATAGCAACTGGGCAGGGCTCCTATGGATATGCTCCTATGCTCAAGGAATTATGGTGGCCTGTATCAAACCTTCCCCATTTTGTAGTCCTTCCTTCATGGAGTAAAATAAAAGTGGAACAGTGCAAATCTGATGTATGGTTGATTTTCTATGAATTTATAACAGAAGTGTAGCGTATGTAGTGTGTGAGTGTGAGTGTGTGTGAAGTCTGTACAAACTGAATGATGGGGGGGGTGGGTTCCTGCTACAATTCCTAAGAATCCTGGGATCTGTGCTTTCTTAAGGATGTTGAGAGCTGCTAGGAGACACCCTCCAAATGCGCTTTAATAATCTGTCCTTTTTGCCAGGGACCTCGGGGAATTACAGCTGGTGGGAAGAGGGTCTCTCAGCTCGGGGGGGGGGGGCCTGCCTCTTTCACCCCCATCCCTCCCTAGGTTCCCTCCCTTCCCAGCAGGTCTTGGATTCTTTGGGTGGGGAGACCTCTGGTGGTCCTCTGTTCAGGGCTTCCTGGTCGGTCTCAGAAGATCATTTGAACACCTGAGACGCTGCATGTCTGAACGGGTGTACATGTGTCAAAGTCTGGCGAAAACCATGTCGGATGAAGGCGTGGTGGATGGTGAGCAAAACTTTCCTTCTAACTGAAGAACAACGGAGGGTTCGAACTCTGCGTCACAACAGAAGACGATGGCTGTAGCCTGAGTTATTGCGCCCACCCTGACAGAGCCAAGAGGGGCAGCCTGCCCACCAGCACAGCCATCACCCCACAAGTGAGCCCCAACAGAACGAGCTCCATTGGCCCCATGCCCTCAAGGCCCCGTTCCTCCTCCCTGGGGGTGCCCTGAGGACTGGCTGCATGTAGACAGACATAAAAATACACAAACAGTGAAAACGGAAACCTGACTCACGCAATAAATAAATAAGGAAGTTGGAGGGACGAGAAAAGGCAAGGCTTCTTCTGCAGTGCAGAGTTAGACCTGGTTAGGGCGAGGAAACAAGCTGGGAGATGGTGGAGTGGAGGGAAATTATGGTCAAATGCAACCAAGACTGGTGAGGGTTCATCATGGAGAATTCCTGGTGGCCGGGAGGGAAGCAAGGAAGCAGACTTTGCTGTCTCAATAATGCTCCACTTTCACTGTCATTCACCTTTTAGAATGTATTAGGCACGGCTTCTCAGTGTTCTGCATTTGTGAATCTCCCCCTCTTACGCTGCATTGCATCTCTCCTTACCTGACCCTGAAAGTGGAACAAATGGCAGGATGTTTTAGCAGCAGAGTGTAAATCAGCTCTCCGTGAAGCTATCTGAGACCCAGGAAGAGGATTTGGGGATGCTCTTCCTCACTGAAGGCGAGGTTGCCAGGGCAATGCTGGACACCTGAGACCTGAAATGGTCTAATGGTCTGGGCACATGGGGCCACTCCAAGGTGATGGGGACTCTTTCCTGGGGTAGGAGGGAGAGCAGCTCTTGAGGACCCCAGGGTTAGAACCCCCCCCCCCAGCCTGGTGTGAAAATTGTACTCGGTCAACCACAGTTCTAAATTCCTTCCTTGACCAAAAGCACCAAAAGGCAGGAGCAAACAGGCAAATTCATCTCACAGAAATCCCTTCGGTTGCCATCACATTTGGCGGGGTCACTTCCCTTCTAGGAGGGCTAGACACGGCCCGGAATCAACCCCCCAGTGCTCCCAGTTTGGATGGCATGGCCCCTTCCTGCTTCTGGGCCAGCTGAGTCTGGCTCATCCCCCTGGGCTCTCAGGAAGCCTCCAAGATATCGGAAGGAAGGAATCCCTTTTGTCTTCTGCCCAGTTCTGTCTGTCCTAAGGAGAGGGGCCTCTACTTCTTACAGTGCTTACGACCTATTTTGACGGGCATTAATGATCCTGGCCCAACTGAACTGGACGCCAATTAGCTTCCACACCCAATTCAAAGTGCTAGTTTTGACCTATAAAGCCATTACCATTATTATTTCTAACAATTCAAGAAACCACAGTAAAACTAACAAACATTAAAAACTTCCCTATCTTAAAGTCAGATAGTTGTTTATTTTCTTAACATCTAACAAGAGGGAGTTCCACAAGGCGGGTGACACTATCAAAAAGGCCCCCTGCCTTGTTCCATGTAACCTCACTTCCCACAATCAGGGAACTGACTGAAGGCCTTCAGAAGTGGAACTCAGGGTCCAGGTGGAACATATTAATCAAAGTCTCTGAAAATTAAATTCATAGACAGCCATTGTCTGGTTTCTCCCCACTGTGACATCTTTGATGGCCTATGAGACTGGTCTTCTGACCAAAGCTCTGTCCACATTCCAAGCACTGATATGGTTTCTCTCCTGTATGAATTCTTTCATGGACTATGAGATAGAACTTCCTGGTGAACCTCTTTCCACATTCCAAGCACTGATACGGTTTCTCCCCTGTATGAATCCTTTGATGGGAAGTAAGACCTTCCTTCCAGGTGAAACTCTGTTCACATTCCATGCACTGATATGGTTTCTCTCCTGTATGAATTCTTTCATGGACTGTGAGATTGAACCTCCGACTGAAGCTCTTCCCACATTCCAAGCACTGATATGGTTTCTCCCCTGTATGATTTATTTGATGGGTTGTGAGATGGGCACTCCGACTGAAGCTCTTCCCACATTCCAAACACTGATATGGTTTCTCCTCCGTATGAATTCTTTGATGGGAAGTGAGACTTTTCTTCCAGGTGAAACTTTTTCCACATTCAAAGCACTGAAATGGTTTCTCCCCTGTATGAATTCTCTGATGGGAAGTGAAATCCTTTTTCTGGGTAAAGCTCTTTGCACATTCCAAGCACTGATATGGTTTCTCCCCTGTATGACTTATTTGATGGACTGTGAGATTGAACTTCCGACTGAAGCTCTTGGCACATTCCAAACACTGATATGGTTTCCCCTGTGTATGAATTCTTTGATGGGAAGTGAGACTCTCTTTCCGACTGAAGCTCTTTGCACATTCCAAGCACTGATAGGATTTCTTCCCCAATGGATTTCTTTGGAGGGAAGTGGAATGGGGGCTTTGACTGAACTTCTCTCTACACTCAGAATATTTACATTGCTTCTCCATGGTGTAGACAGGGTCATGGTCTCCCTGGTTCTTAATCTCTGATTCATCACCATCTGCAACAAAGAAAGAAACGGTTCACAGCCTCAGGGAGAAACACAGCCCTCGGTTATTGAACTTTACTAATTAATCCTTGGGACAGAGGAAGAACTGAAGGGAATTAAAAGTAAGGTCTTACAAAAGGTTTCACTGCTTTTGTTGAGAGGCATTAATGAACATATTTATGGAACCTGAGTGTCAGGAGTGGGGCAGCAATAAATCACACGGAGTAAGTGAAGTTAACTCTTTATGAGAAGCAACCGGCTGCTCAGAAGTGTCAGGCCTAGTGAGCACAGCAATGCTTCCCTCTGGGTCTGGCCCCTACGAGCCAGTTGTGGGGACTGAAGGCCCTGCCTTCCCACAACTGACTAAGTCTCCTCCTCTCCCAGATTCTTCCCAAGGGATCTTTAATTCCGAAAGAGATATCATGATCCAACAGGGAGCCTTACTGAGAGAGTTCATGATCCCACCATTCTCCTCCATGACTTCCTTATGCAGAGCTCTCTGGTCAGGATCCAGCAACGCCCACTCCTCGTCTGCGAAATGAACAGCTACATCTTCAAAGCACACCAGACCCTAAAATAAAAAGTGAAAGGTCCCCTTCTTAGACAATATACAGATTATCTACTACACATTGCTCTGTTGTTTTCTGCCTAGCTGCCCCATCTCATAGCCTCTTTGCCCGCAATGCTCTTTCTCTCTACCTGATCTGGTTCCAGAGCTGCTGCTTCTCCTCTGCCTTCATGCAAAGATGGATGAAGAGGTATCCCTGGCATCATTCTGTCACCTGTGAGAGGCAAAGGGAGGTGGCAGGCCATTAGCACATGCTTTTCTTAGAGCTGAAGCAGTGCACCTCTAACTACAGATGGGGCGCTCTATGCGCGGTACCTTTGAAAGGGACTCAGAAACTAATCCGGAAGGAGGCTACCAGACTGGTGACTGGGAGCAGCTGCTGGGACCATATAACACTGGTGCTGAAAGACCTACACTGGCTCCTAGTATGTTTCCAAGAACAATTCAACATGTTGGTATTGACCTTTGAAGCCCTAAACAGCCTCAGCCCTGTCGACCTGAAGGAGCGTCTCCATACCAATCGTTCAGTCCGGACGCTGAGGTCCAGCTCCAAGGGCCTTCTGGCAGTTCCCTCACTGCGAGGAGTAAAGCTACAGAGAACCAGGCAGAGGGCCTTCTCTTGGCCCCAAGTATCTTCCCCCAAAAGATGAAAAGAACCCACAGATGAGTTCCTAAATCCATAAAATGCAACCCAAGGGAGAAAAAGCTCCTTCCTCCTTACCTATTGGCCTCTCTCTCCTGACCAACGGAGTCTTCTCTGCCTCACAGGAATCCAGGCCCATTTCTGCAAAGATAATCTTTCCCTGAAAGAGCAACAAGGATTCAGAACAGAGGATGGGGAGAATATTAGAAAAGGAATGAGAAAGGGGAAACCATTTGGGGATTCTTTCCGAAAGCTTAGTAGAGGATTTCAGGATACTCTCCCTCCTGTTCAGACCCCCTTGAGAGGATCCAGACGAAGGTCTCTCTCACCTGCTTTCTCTCTGCCTGCTTCCTCTCCTCTGCCTGACTCAGGAGGAATCCTTCGGCCAGGGCCACCGCCTGGGAACTGGTCTCCGCTCCACATTCCCTCACCCAGCTCTCCATCTCTGGCGGAAGAATGGCCAGGAACTGCTCCAAGATCACCAGGTCCAGCATCTCAGCTTTCGTGTGCCTTTCTGGCTTCAGCCACTGATGGCAAAGGTGGTGGAGCTGGCTGCAACCCTCACGGGGTCCTTTGGCCTCCTGGAAGCGGAACTGCCTGAACTGCTGGCTCTTCATATCAGAGTGGAGGGTGTCCTCCTCACCCAGGATCTTCTTCACAGAGCTTTCCCAGAATCCCTCGCTGCTCCCAGTGTTGAAGGCATGGCCTCTTCCTGCTTCAGGGCCAGCTGAGTCTTGCTTATCCATCTGTGTTCTCAGGAAGCCTCCAAGATATCAGAAGGAACCCCTTGGCCTTCTGCTAAGTTCTGCCTGTCCTTATTAAAGCGGCTAGCAAATCCTATAAAGGAATACATCTTTCTGTTATAAAATTGACATTATTATTATTATTATTATTATTATTATTATTATTTTATTAAAATCCTGTAATTCAAAGTTCAAGGTGTTATTAAAAAAATATTGACAGCATCATCAAGTACCTTTTCTAATGAGTCTGGCATCTTTTTTAGGGCCGGACGATGCCTGGTTTTCAACATCGCAATACAGTATATCACCAGCTAAACATCCCAATACAGTGGTACCTCGGGTTAAGTACTTAATTCGTTCCGGACCTCCTGAAACTGTTCTTAACCTGAAGCACCACTTTAGCCAGTGGGGCCTCCTGCTGCTGCTGCACCGCCGGAGCATGATTTCTGTTCTCATCCTGAAGAAAAGTTCTTAACCCGAGGTACTATTTCTGGGTTAGCGGAGTCTGTAACCTGAAGCGTCTGTGAGGTTCCACTGTGTTCTGGTTTTAAAACAGCTGCATTGGTTCTCCATTCAATGGAAGGGGCTCCCATGAGGGTTCACGTAGCCCCCCCACACATCTGAAGAACTGCCTCCTTCCCTTCAGACCCTCTGGGGAGGGGAGGCTGGCACGGGGGGGGGGGCCTGGGCAGCCCCAGAAAGGGCATCCTGGTGGGAGTTCCTGGGCTGGGAAATACCCTCCCCACAGAGCCCCCCCCCGCACCTGCCCCTCTTTCCCCAGGCCTCTGACCCCAGAGACAGGTGTTTCCAGGACCCAAACTCCTCCTGGGGCATTCTGGGAGCTGCAAGGACCCAGAGGTCGGGGGGGGGGGGAGCTGCTCAGACTGTTTCCCCCCGGCTGCAGTCTCTGCCCATCTTTTCCTAACCAGAAAGGGGGTTCTTTGCCTGCCTTTTCTCAGCATCCCAAGGGCTCTGCAGAGAGGACCCTCCTCTCCCTGACCCCCCCCCCAACCATGCACCCTCCCGCTGCAGCCCCGGGACCCCTTTCTCCGGGGGGGGGAGAGAGGAGGCTCACCGCATCCCGGGAGGCGCCCCCTTGCACGGGCGGGAGGCAGGCAAACCTCCCCCCGCTTCCCGGAAATGACGGGGGAGGGGGAGGGGCCTTTGCTGGGGGGGGGGAGGACCTGGTCCCACCCCTCCTTCCTTTCCTCTACTCTCTCGGAGCCCAGCTCAGTTCCCTGCAAACCTTGCAAAGCGGAGCGCCCCGAACTCAGCCCCCCCAAATGATGAATCAGGGAGGAGCTGCTTTCCTCCTGGGCGCTTGCTTTGCAGAGAGACGAGAAAAGAGGAGTGAGCTCGGGGTGCTCGGCTTGCCAAGGGTTAAAAGGAACGGGGCTGGATTCCTAGAGAGGAGAGGAGATGAAAGAGGGGAGAAGGCCTCCAGTGCAAAAGCCCCTCCCTCCCCAGTGCCTCCCTGCCAGGGAAAGGGGGGGGGCATATTTTGACAGCCCCTTCTGCCTGGGTGGCGCCTCCTGGGACCTGGTGAGTCTCCTCTCTCCCCACTTAGGGTGCACTGGGGAGAAGGGGGTCCCAGGGCCGCAGGTGGGGTGTAGGCGAAGGGGGCTGTTCAGCTTATGCATGGGGGACCCCCCCCCCAGTGAGGCTGCAATGGGGAGAAGGTGAAGGGCAAAGGAAATTCCCTGCACTGCAATAATTATTATTGCACTGCAATAATGCCATCTGAGCCTGGCATCTCTGTCCCACTGCGGCTGCTCAGCTGGCCGGAACTGGAACTGGTCACTCCTAGTCACTGAGGCCACCTGAGCCTCAAGTGCCCATGTTGGACCCCAGAGGACCCCCAAGCATATCTGGCTGTGTGGGGGTTAAGTCATGTAACATTGTCATCATTAATTACCTGCCCTCCACCCTAGATTCCCAGGGCAGAAAATCACATTAAAACACAATACCAAAAACAGGTTAAAACAACTTGCAGAAAGGAGGTGAGTCCTACTTTACTCACTTTTCAGGGCTAATCTTTGGCATCACCCACTTGGCCCTCGGGGGGTTGGATCTGGCCCTAAGAACAAAGAAAAGGGGGCCCCACCCCGTAGTTTGTCTTGAATACATTGGAGATTCCCAGTGCTAGAAAATGAAGTAGGAGAGAAATGTGGACTGAAGTGGGGGAGGGAGAGAGAGCAGGCCTAGAGGACCCCAGGGTTAGGACCCCCACTCTGGCCTGGTGTGCAAATTATACTGAGTTAGTCATGGGCCTGACTTGATTTGTTGACTGAAAACACACACAAAAACACGTAAACGTAATAGGCTGTGTAATAACAATTGTAAAGTTATTTACTAGAAACTCTCAAAATTAGATACAGATTCTCATAACATCAAAGTCAACATCTTGATATTAGAATGTAGCTTACTCAGTTAACCACCAAGCCCAGTATGTACAAAATGCAATTCCTGGATATTCCCCTGTTTTACCTATTACGTTTACGTGTTTTTTCAAGTGGATTTGGGTAATATAGGCATTCTAGTGGTTTTGATTTTGGATTTTGGATTATACTAAAAAAAATGGGTTCTACTCCTTCTTCCTTTCCCAAAAAAAAAGGCGGGGGGGGGGGAGCATAGTGTCTGGGCTGTGGTGGAATTTTTACCCAGGTTCCAAGCAAGACTCGTCTGCACTTGCTCAGGGAACCTCTTTCTTTGCTTTGTAGGATTTCCTAGCAGCTTTAATAAGGACAGGCAGAACTTAGCAGAAGGCCAAGGGGTTCCTTCCGATATCTTGGAGGCTTCCTGAGAACACAGATGGATGAGCAAGACTCAGCTGGCCCTGAAGCAGGAAGAGGCCATGCCTTCAACACTGGGAGCAGTGAGGGATTCTGGGAAAGCTCTGTGAAGAAGATCCTGGGTGAGGAGGACACCCTCCACTCTGATATGAAGAGCCAGCATTTCAGGCAGTTCTGCTACCAGGAGGCCAAAGGACCCCGAGAAGTTTGCAGCCAGCTCCACCACCTTTGCCATCAGTGGCTGAAGCCAGAAAGGCACACGAAAGCTGAGATGCTGGACCTGGTGGTCTTGGAGCAGTTCCTGGCTGTCCTTCCCCTGGAGATGGAGAGCTGGGTGAGAGAATGTGGAGCGGAGACCAGTTCCCAGGCGGTGGCCCTGGCCGAAGGATTCCTCCTGAGTCAGGCAGAGGAGAGGAAGCAGGCAGAGCAGCAGGTGAGAGAGACTTTCCTCTGGATACTCCCAAGGGGCTCTGAAAAGGAGGCAGAGTATCCAAAATATCTCTATTTTATTTTTTTTAAGCTTCCAAGGAATTATCTCTGATGCCCCAAAAGGTTTTGCCTCTGCCATTCCACTTCTAGGCGTTCTTCCCATTTCCTGTTTTAATCTTTGTTGCTATTTCAGGGAAACTATCCATTTGCAGAAATGAGCGCCAATCACTTTGAGGCAGAGGGGATTCCATTGATGACTGAAGAGAGGCCGCTGAGTAAGAATAAATTAAATTTTCCATCTCTTTGATAACATTGTGTGTATTTTGCAACTAATGTGTGTTTTTTCTCCATCTTTTTGGAGAGACACTTGGGGCCATAGCCCAAAGGAGGGGAGATGTATTTTTACATAGCTAAAATATGAAATGTCTCCAAATGTCCAAATGCATGCGCCATCTGCAGTTAGAGCTGCATAGCTTCACCTCTGACAGAAGCATGCGCTCGTGGCTTCTTGTTTACCTTTGTCTCTTGCAGGTGACAGAACGGTGCTGGAAAGACCTTCCCATCCATCTTTTAAAGCAGCAGCTATGGAACCAGATCAGGTAGCAGGAAGGAGCATTGTGGGGAAAGAGGCTGAGGGTTGGGGCAGCCAGGATGCCTCTGGGGCTGAGCGAATCTCCCTGAGAGTAATGAACAGCCACCTCCACTTAACTAGGCTTCTGAATGTCGCTAGCATTATTTATCAGTAGTTGCAGTTTAATTTCTATATTGATTGTCGAATGCTAAAATAGGCTTCTAAGCAGTTGACAAAGCATCCAAAACATTGACCAGGATTCCCCTAAACAGTCCCAGCAGGTGCACAATGGGGTTTCCTTCCAATGCCCCCCTGGAGGTTGACAGTAGAGCAGCAATAGGGCCCCCTGCTCGCTGATCAGTGCACAGGGAGCGGAGAGGGGAGGTCCTTCCATCCGGCAAACGAACGCTTAAAGAGACAGCATGATTTGAAGAACACAATGCAGAGTTCCACCCATTTACGTATAAAGTAGTACCCATTGTTAAAATAGGTAAAGATAAAGGTACCCCTGTCAGTTAAGTCCAGTAGCGAATGACTCTGGGGTTGCGGCGCTCATCTCGCTTTATTGGCTGAGGGAGCCAATGTACAGCTTCCGGGTCATGTGGCCAGCATGACTAAGCCGCTTCTGGCAAACCAGAGCAGCGCACGGAAACGCCATTTACCTTCCCGCCAGAGCGGTACCTATTTATCTACTTGCACTTTGACGTGCGTTCGAACTGCTAGGTTGGCAGGAGCAGGGACTGAGCGATGGGAGCTCATCCCATCACAGGGATTTGAACCGCTGACCTTCAGATCGGCAAGCCCTAGGCTCTGTGGTTTAACCCACAGCACCACCCATCTCCCTAATCTAATCGCTAAAATACTCATCATTAAAGTACATAATAAAATAATTCCATTAAGTGGTTGGAAGAAGAAGCCAAACAGCCCCCTTAAAACAACACAGCCGTGCTGCCTAAGAAGAGGACGTTTCTCTTTTTATTTTAGGGTCCAATCTGCTTTGAAGATGTCACTGTCCATTTCTCAGACGAGGAGTGGGCGTTGCTGGATCCTGACCAGAGAGCTCTGCATAAAGAAGTCATGGAGGAGAATCGTGGGATCGTGGCCTCTCTTGGTAAGGCTCCCTGTCAGATCATATTATCATATTCAATTCATATCTCCATGTGATGAGCCTCCAATATTCTGATGGAGCTCAAGAGCGCGGCCCCCCAGCAGTGGCGATTTGGACACTCCCCCCCTTCTAGTTTTGCTTTTTTAAACATTGTAGAAGATAGTAAGATTAAAATGATTGGGTTGGGCTGGTTAGGAAAGTGGTGGTAGTTTTATAGAATCATAGAGTTGGAAGAGACCACAAGGGCCATCGAGTCCAACCCCCTGCCAAGCAGGAAACACCATCAGAGCACTCCTGACATGGTTGTCAAGCCTCTGCTTAAAGACCTCCAAAGAAGGAGACTCCACCACACTCCTTGGCAGCAAATTCCACTGTCAAACAGCTCTTACTGTCAGGAAGTTCTTCCTAATGTTTAGGTGGAATCTTCTTTCTTGTCGTTTGGATCCATTGCTCCGTGTCTGTCAGGTTTATTATTATTATTTTGCTTCTGTCCAATTTCAGTTGACTAAAGAGATGACTGACATTGGAAATTGGTGTTGAATCCATGACTGGGCCAAGCAAAGTCCACTCCGGAAAAGAGCCAAGCTATTCAAACCTCAGGTTCCCATAAATATGTTAGTTAATGCCTTTCAACAAATGTGGTGATCCCTGTAGTGAGACTTCCTAATTCCCTTCAGTTCTTCCTGTATCACAAGTGTTAATTAGCATTGTTCAAGAATTTGAGCTCTATTTTTTTCCTGTAATCTGGCTGTAATCCATTTCTCTATCCGTTCCAGGTGGTGATGAATTGGAAATTAAGAACTGGAAAGACCAAGACCTAGGGCTCTAATCTGTGTCTATTTTTGTTGCAGGTAGCGGTGAAATGGAAATTAAGAACAAGAGGGACCATGATAAAATCCACACAGTGCAAAAGCCATATAAACATTTGGAGCATGGAGAGAGCTTCAGTCACCACTTTATTTCCATTTCCCATCAAATAAGTCCCTTTGGGAGGAAACCCTATCAGTGCTTGGAATGTAGAAAGAACTTTAGTCGGAAGGATAGTCTGACTTCCCATCAAAGAATTCATAGAGGGGAGAAACCATATCTGTGCTTGGAATGTGGAAAGAGCTTCACTCAGAGTGCCCATCTCACTTCCCACGAAATAATTCATACAGGGGAGAAACCACATCAGTGCTCAGAATGTGGGAAGAGCTTTAGTGTGAAGTCAAATCTCACAGCCCATCAAAAAATTCATATCAGGGACAAACCGTATCAGTGCATGGAATGTGGAAAGAGCTTCACTCAGAGTGCCCAACTCACATCCCATCAAAGAATTCATACAGGGGAGAAACCATATCAGTGCTCAGAATGTGGGAAGACCTTCAGTAAAAAGGCCCATCTCACTTCCCATCAAATAATTCATATAGAGGGGAAACCCTATAAGTGTTTGGAATGTGGAAAGAGCTTCAGCCAGAGTGCCCATCTCACTTCCCATCAGAGAATTCATACAGAAGGGAAACCACATCAGTGCTTAGAATGGGGACAAAACTTCACAGTGATGTCCAATCGCACAGCCCCTCAAAAAATTCATACAAGGGAGCAACTATTTTATTGCTTGCAATGTGGAAAGAGCTTCCGTCAAAGTGCCCATCTCACTTCCCATCAAAGAATTCATACAGGGGAGAAACCGTATCCCTGTTCCAAATGTGGAAAGAGCTTTAGTGACAGGGCCAATCTCACTTCCCATCAAAGAATTCATACGGGGGAGAAGCCATATCAGTGCTTGCAATGCGGAAAGAGCTTCAGTCAGAGCAACAATCTCGCTTCACATCAAAGGATCCATACAGGGGAGAAACCGTATCAGTGCTTGGAATGTGGAAAAACCTTCAGTCACAGCCACCATCTCCTTTCCCATCAGAGAATCCATACAGGGGAGAAACCGTATCCTTGCTTGGAATGTGGAAGGCGCTTTAGGGACAGGGCCAATCTCACTTCGCATCAAAGAATTCATACAGGGGAGAAACTATATCAGTGCTTGGAATGCGGAGACAGCTTCAGTCGTAAGAGAAGTCTCACTTCACATGAGAGGACTCATAGTAGGGAGGAACCAGTTTAAATCCTTAGAATGTGGAAACAGCTTCAATTCCAAGATGAGTCTCACTTCCCATCAAAAATTTAGTACAGGGGAGAAACTGTATCACCAGTAGGAATGCAGATAAAGCTTCAGTCTGAGCCCCCATCTCACTTCCAATCGAACAATTCATTCATGGGAGAAGCCACAACAGTGCCGAGAATGCATTCAATGAGAGGGCCAATCTCACAGTCCATCAAAGAAGTCATACAAGGGAGAAATATATGTTGGAAGAAAGATGGTATTAGGAAACAATCAAACCTAAAGAAATTCTTGTGCACATGTGAGAAAAATGAATATTCTCTGTTGGCAGAGTTAAATTTTCATATTGTATAGATTTTGCTTTAGTTGTTTCATGCTTTTATGGGATTACATATCAGTGTATCAATGAGTGATTTGATTCTTACGTTCCTACATTTTCCAAATCTCTCACGCCACACGTCTACACTGCATTCCATGCTGATCTGACCCTGGATTGTGGGAGGTGTATTTGTATTACTTGAAAGGCACAAATGCCCAGCCAAGGAGGGAGGTTTGCATTAGTACTGGAGCAGCTCCTTCAGGTGTGCCAGGGACATGGAAGGACGATTTGGCCCTTACTGAAGGCAACTGGAGGCTAAGTGCAAAAGCTGAAACCGAAGGGTTGGGGTTCCCCAAGATAAATGAGGGGAGCTGGAAACAGAGTCCAGCCAGAACTTTTACACTCCTTTACCTGTGACCTCTTTTGATGTATGCAGTGATGTTTTGTGATGTATAGCAGCTATTTGTATAAAACCTTTGTTCAAATGTTCCTGTGGGGCAGTCTTTTCTAGCTGGCAAAACTGCCCTATTGTGCAATAGTTTTAATAAACCAAGTCCCAACAGGACACTTTTGTTTGCTCTCTTGGTTTCATAGTTATTTAAAGGTTTGCTTCCTCACCTGGGCAAGGGCCAGTGGCATAGAGGTAAATTATTACCACAGTAGGATAAATCAAGTGCCAAGGATCTATTAAACTCAATTCATTCATGTTTCCCTATTGTCCAACTTCACTAATTCTTTTTCTTTGTTGGTGTATTTCTATCTAGGTTAGGATAGGATAATATTTAATTACAGTGGTACCTCAGGTTAAGTACTTAATTCGTTCCAGAGGTCCGTTCTTAACCTGAAACTGTTCTTAACCTGAAGCACCACTTTAGCTAATGGGACCCTCCTGCTGCCGCCGTGCCGCTGGAGCACAATTTCTGTACTCATCCTGAAGCAAAGTTCTTACCTGAAGCACTATTTCTGGGTTAGCGGAGTCTGTAACCTGAAGCGTATGTAACCTGAAGCATATATAACCTGAGGTACCACTGTACCACGGTAAAGGTACCCCTGCCCGTACGGGCCAGTCGTGACCGACTCTAGGGTTGCGCGCTCATCTTGCTCAAGAGGCCGGGAGCCGGCACCGTCCGAAGACACTTCCGGGTCATGTGGCCAGTGTGACAAGGCTGCACTGGCGAGCCAGCACCAGTGCCGCACACGGAAACGCCGTTTACCTTCCCGCTATAAAGCGGTACCTATTTATCTACTTGCACTTAGGGGTGCTTTCGAACTGCTAGGTGGGCAGGAACCACTGTAAAAGTCCCCTGCTATTATTAACAATCATTCAGGTGTCCAAAATAATCATAAAACATTTAGGGAGAGTCCATATTGGAACCATAAACATTACTGCAATGCACTCTACGTGGGGCTATCTTTGAAGGTGACCCGGAAACTACACCTAATCCAGAATGCAGCAGCTAGACTGTTGATTGGGAGCGGCCACCAGGACCATATAACACCAGTCCTGAAATACCTACACTGGCTCCCAGTACATTTCCAAGCACAATTCCAAGTGTTGGTGCTGATCTTTAAAGCCCCAAATGGCTTTGGCCCTATATATGTCAAGGCGTATAGCCTTTTCAAAAAAGAGCAAAGTGTCATTCTAACTTCGGAGCTGATTTATTTGGTGGAGCACTAAATTGCCATTATATACCGGTAGTTCCTTTACAGGCCAACCAGAAGATTCACAAAACAGAGATTGAAATCTGGGTATCTCATCGTCGTGAGTTCCATTGGGATCGCACCAGCACAGGTCTATACAGTCATTCTCATGGACTTCTTTCAAGGAATATTTGAACTGTTTGGCTTTGAGATATTGTTGTTACGTGGTTATTATTTTGGCATGATAGGTATTATTTAAGATTCTATGTATTAGAAGGTGTTGAAATGTTGTGTATTATTATTTTTTTAATGCCATATACAGAGTTGTTTGTGATTTATCTCTCTGCATTCCTTGGGTGTGGTATTGAGCTTATTTCCGTGCCAGCAAAACCTTCATTTAATCTTACTTATGTGGGGCCATTGCTAAAAAGAGGCTAGTCAGGCCAAGGGGGTAGCAAGGCTATTGTATGGGTGCGGTGCTGTGCTGATCACCTAACAAGCTAGGCTACCCAGATACATCCAGACCTTGGGGGGGGGGGCATTTCCCAACCCCCAGGTTGCCTTCGCTCTCAGGCCCTTCTGCTGCCATACGAGAAACAGAGAACCTCCGAGAAACCTCTTCCCCTGGAGGTTTTTAAGCAGAGGCTGGAAGGCCATTTGCCACTGATTCTTTGCTTGACTCCTGCACTGCATGTGGCTGGGCTAGATGTCACTCAGGGTCCCTTCCAACACTATGGTCCTATGGCCGCAGAAGGTGGTGAACTCTCCTTCATGGAGATTTTGAAAGAGAGGTTGGGTGGCTACCTGTCAGGGGTTCTGGGCTAGATGACCCCGGGGTCCATTCCAACCCTAAAATTCCACGATTCTACTAAACAGCTAGTCCACCAGGTTAGTTGTCTCTTTTCAAAGAACTTTATTTCACATACCGCCATCACACCCACAGCTATATGGAGCAAACCCCCAGCGGCACGAAGCCTTTAAGCAGAATGTACAACGCATCCAAGGAGCCGCCAGCCCTCTTGTGACCCAGTATCAACACAGGGATGAGCCCCCCACACGTACAAAAAAGAAGGTGCTTTGTTCCTGCACTCCAACTCTCCTTGAGTCCCCCCACTCCCAAAGTCACAGAGCAGAAGCAGGCAGGTCACGTTCAGACGATCACAGGCTCCCGGACGCTGTTCTGCCTCTTCACCACAAACAGCTTCTGACCAGATATGGTCACAAGGAAGGAGTGCTCCCCAAACACCACTGGGGGGACGAAAGAGAGAGAGACCCCAGTAAGGGTGTTAGGAGAGACGAGACCCCCAGCAGGGTGCATTTATGTACTTTTTCATATATTTATACACAGTCTGGTTATAATAAAACCTCAAAGCAGTATATAATATTATCACTGAGGAAGATTAACAGCAGCAATTTTAAACTTTCAAAAAGTTAATATAGACTAAAACCTGATTTAAGCTGGCATCAATTCTGTGATCGCCAGGGTGGGTTTGTTTTGCATGTTTTTTAGCAGGCATCAAGAAGAGTGCAACTAAAGGCATCTGCCTAGCATCCATAGGCAGGGAGTTCCAGAGTTTAGGTGCTGTCACATTAAGTGATCAAGTTTGTACAACTGCAGTGCACGTATTATGTGGCACCTGTAGCCAGCCTAAGTGGTCAGGTTGGCACATGTGGGCTCAGGCGATCTCCCAGGTAAACCAGTCCCAAGTTCTTAAGGGCTTTACATTCTAATTGTGCCACCTTAAACTTGGTAGAAAATGGGCAGCCAGTGCAGGTCTCTGAGTACAAGTGTTATATGCTGACAAGGCCTCACTCCTGCCAGCAATTGCGCTGCAGTATCCTGCACTGACAGCAGTTTCAAGGAAGCCCCATACAGAGCACACTGCAGAACAACCTCACTTGCTCCCCACTCCTTCACTGATGGGGCGGTCACCCCATTTCCTCCTCACATCCCTCTGAGGTAGGTCAGGCTCAGTGACACGAAGGTGCTTCTCCCAAGGAAGACCATTCAGTCCACCGAGCCCAGTGCTGTCTTCACTGACTGGCAGTGAATCCACTATAGGGTCCTCCGCAGACATACCTGGAGTTGCCATTGGGGAGCCCCCATGGGACCTTCTGCATGCAAGGCAGGTGCCATGGCTCAGGGAAGGGGGTGCTGAGCCTTCACCACCATCCTAGCTCTCCCCGCCACCTGCCTGGCTCTCCTTTAGGGTTTGGTGAAAGGGGGCGAGAACAGGACATCAGGGAAGCTCTGAGTTCAGCTCTACACAGGGGAGGGAGAAGAGCAGACGCCAAGAGGGGCCAAGAGGAATCCAGGCTCCCCCGAGGCTCCCCGACCTTCCCCACCAAAAGGGTGGGATGCAGCCCTGCTCCCCTTTGTATTCAGCGAGGCCCCACGGAGGAAGCCCGCCTGCGAGTGCTGGGGGCGGTCCTGCCCCCTTCTCACCAGAGATACGCCTGAAGGGCACCTCGGGGCAACGGGGCAGGCGGAAAGCGCAGGCTGTGTTCACCAGCTCCGAGATCACCCCAGCCGTCCACTCGTCGTTCTCCAGGTCGCCTGAAGACTGGCAGGGCAGGGAGGAAAAGAAGAAGAGTCCTTTGTCAGTAGGCATCTCGGGGCATCCCTGCCACCTGCCTCTTCTCCCTGCAAGGGGATCCCGAGGCGGCCCATGTGCTTTGCTGCCTGCATTTAACTCTCCCCTGACAACAGCCCTGCGAGGTCGGCTAGGCTGAGAATAATAATAATAATAATAATTTATTATTTATACCCCGCCCATCTGGCTGGGCGGCTCCCACTCGAATATTAAAAGCACAATAGAGGATTAAACATTACAAACTCCCCCCCCCCCATATAAGGAGCTCTGCTTCCCAGGAGAGAGGGGAGCCCTGGCCCCGAGGGGGGTCTCCTCCTCCGCGCCCCAAGGCCCCTCCTCACCGCCAGCACCGCCCCGTCGCAGATGACCAGGTAGCCGGTCTGGTCGGGGACCCGCTCCAGCCCCTGAGTCAGCGCCGCCGTCGCCGCCTGAGGGAGAGAGAGAGAGAGCGTGTCAGGGGGCGGGGGGTCCGCGGGGGGCGCCCTCCCCTCCCTCACCCGCCGGGGGGGGAGCCGCCCACCATCGCCGCCGCCGCCGAAGCTCCGTCCCGTGACCGGGCCCTTCGCTGCCGCTTCGAACAACTTCCCCAACCTTGACTTCCGGCGGAAGCGGGAAGCGAGCGGATAAAGGACGTCTCCGCTCTAGTCCTCGGGCCTCTCTTAGCGGATGGGAGGGAGCGCCGCTCTAGGACTCTGGAGCCTCTCCGTGGTGGAAGCCGGCGCGGGGGGGGGGGGGCTCCTCACTGCGCCTGCTCGAAGCCTCGCTGCCGCTCGACCGCTCGAAGCGCGCCTTTTCCCTTCCTTTTGAGGGGGGGAAAAACCCGCCTTTTTCCTCTGACAGGAAAAGAGCTGGAGCTGGAAAACACGGGAACGTGGGGGGAGGAAGAGCCGTGAAAGAAGCAGGAAACGTGAATGGGAGTAAAATGTGTAAAAGGTCTAGGAAAGCCTGCAGCTCCTCGCAATGGTCCCTATTGTGAATTAACTTTATTTGTTTGCCCCTGAAAGAGCAGCAGGATAAAGCAAGACGAATACGAGCTCCTGATAACGGAGGCACAATATAACCTCACAGGCAGGTTCATGGTCATCATTTGTATCCAAAGATGAAGAGGTGTTCACAGGGTAAAAGGCGAAATAAACTCACAAAACATAAGGACAAAATACGCAATTGGAACCAGAAGAAACCTGCAACTCCCCCCCCCCCCAAGACACATTGAAACCTGGTGGGACGAGAGACTCATGGCTGGACTGCAGGGCTTTTCTTTCTCCCTTACCACCCCATTGTTCCTGGCCAGGAGGGGGGGGGGGGGACAATGCTTTATTTGGACCTTTGCTCCAAGTTGACAGGTATAACCAGTTCAAAAGGAATAGACTAAACAGGAAGAGGAGGAGGAGCGTTCTCTGCAAAGGATGTGTAGGTACACCTGTGAAGAAATCCATGACCTGGAGCATGGAAAGCTCATGGAGAGTATAGGACAAATGTCAGGTTTTGCACTTAAGGCAGGAAGAAGCAGCTGCACAAATATAGGATGTGGGGCACCTGGCTTACGAGCAGCACATCTGAGAAGCATCTAGGGGTCTTGATGGAGCACAAGCTGAACACGAGTCCACTGTGTGATGCAGCAGCAAAAAAAGCAAATGCTATTCTAGGCTGCATCAACAAATGTCTAGTGTCCAGATCAAGGGAGGTCATGGTCCAGCTCTATTCTGCCTTGGTCAGACCACACCTTGAATATTGGGTCCGGTTCTGGGCACCACAATTTAAGAAGGATGTTGACAAGCTGGAAGGCGTGCAGAGGAGGGTGGCCAAGACTGCCCAGCTGTGAGTCTTGAAGGCCGCTCCCTGCAAGGCCTTTTCCCACCTGGCCTAAGGGGCAGGAATCAGACTCACCCTGCTCTGCTTTAGACTCCTGGGAAGCTGGAGGGACATTGCCCAGCTATGCATCTTGAAGAGCCCAGACTCACTGGAACAAACTCTAGGATTGGGGCAAATGCTGAAAACGATTTTAAATGTTTTAAAGAGTTTTTGTGGCGTTTTGAATTTTGGTTTAAGCAGCTTCTGCAGGTTGAGTTTCAATGCCTTGCATTCCTGGAGCTTCTCCAGCTTTGTGCTGATCTTTTCGTTCTGCTGCTCCGGTACAATGATTCTTTCCAGCACTGAGGCTGCAGCTTAGTTTCTCATTTTCCTCCACGAGGGAGTGATTTTTCTCCTTCAGAGATTGCACCTTTTCTGAGGGCCCACTACCCACAGAGACCGGAAGGGTCTCTCCATGAGGTCTGCAGCAGTAAGACCTGCAGCTTTAGCCAGCCGATCTCAGTGTTCACTGTTCTTAATTTTCTGGCCCTATCGGCATAGCATAGTCTCTTCAAGGTTGGAATCTCCTGGGCTCACACAGGCAGCCATCAAGGTGTGGCTATTGCTTCCCAAGGAATCTTGCAAAAGGTGTGTTAACTTGGAGTCCTTATAAGGGACAAAATTCCCCTTTTTGGTTTCCTCCCCAAGAGCGCTGATGGCATTCCCCAGACAGAGCAGAGGAGTCCTTTGTTGAGGTTGATCCCTTCCCACAGTCAATCACCTTCTACTTTGGTCTTCTTTTGCCTTTCTGAACCAGCAAGTTCTGCAGGCTGCAGCTTGGCATGAAGACTGGTGTTCCTGCCACTTGCTTTTCTGCTCAATGGTCATGGTGAATGTGGCGTGAGAGTGAGATGACTGGGTGCTCATTGCCCCGGCAGCCACCCTTCGGGAGGATCAGATTGTTGTTTTATTATGTTTTTATGTGTTGGAAGCCGCCCAGAGTTTCTGGGGCAACCCAGCCAGGTGGGTGGCGTATAAATATATTATTATTATTATTATTATTATTATTATTATTATTATTATTATTATTTATTATTATTATTATTCCTTTGACATTTATAATGTCATCTTCGGCCTTTCTCCTCCTCCTCCTCCCCTGCCCATCTTGCGGAGGCCGCCGCCTCTTCCCTCGACTCACAACATTCCCACACTCTGTGTGATTCTATGATTCTCTAAGGGCTTTCCTGCTTTGCAGATCCCTTTCCACCTCCTCCTGTCTCTGGACAAGGGAGGAAGCAGCTCAGAAGGCAGCCAGGAGGGTCGCGTCCCCCCACCCTACCCCCCAGGAAAACCCCATGAATCCGTGTGTCTGGCAATTAACCAGAAAGTTGGCGCTTCGAGCTAACCCAGGAACGGCTGCGAGCGCAATTCCTGCATTGCAGGGGGTTGGACTAGACGACCCTTGGGTCCCTTTCCAGAGAGAATACTGTACAGCACAGTACGCAGAGAGGTGGAGAGGGGTGGCTGTGTCGCGCTCGGCTTTGCAAGGGTTAAAAGGAACCGAGCTGGATTCCTAGAGAGGAGAGGAAATGAAGGCGGGGGGGGGGGAGGCAGGTCCTCCCGAGCAAGAACCCCTCTCTTCCTGCAAGGGGCGGGGTGTGGAGAGGTGGTGTTTTTCCTGCGCCTCCTGGGACCTGGTGAGTCTCCTCTATCTCCCCCGTTAGGGTGCAGTGGGGAGAAGGGGGTCCCAGGGCTGCAGGGGAGGGGAGGCGTCTGCCCCCTTCCTCTCTGCAAAGCCAAAGAGAGAGTTCTGCTGTGGCTCCGCTGCAACTCTCCTCTCTCTTTGGCTCTGTGCGCTGCCTGCCACTTGGGGGAAGCGTCTTTGGGTCAGGAAAAGAGAGCATGCAAATAAACCCCATTAAGATTGATGGAAAAGTCGCATTTATTAACAGAGGTCGTAGCCAACTTGAACATTCAGACAAAACAAACGGCAAAACCAAAAAAACCTACCAAAACTGACCTATGCAATGAATGAATGAATGAACTGCTTGGAATACAGATCCACCTTTAATACCCAGTTATAAGTGTATTTGCAAATATGTCAGACAAAACTGATTACGGTGGAATTATAGAGTGATTAGGTGATGCAAATAATTTATATGTATTTTATATCAGACTTCACTTAGCAATGTTTTGAAATGTTTAAGATTTTTTTGTTGTTAACTTTGTGTTAAATATGTATACTGTAGTTAACCTCCTTTGTAATGTTTTATTTTGAAATCTTTTAAGATAATATTTTAGCTCCCTGTTAATTATGTTGCTTTGACTGTATACTTCATATCTGACTTTCTTCAGAAATGTTTGATTCTGGATTGTTTTATTAATATGCTGTAAACGGCTTTGAGATTTTTCTGAAAAATATAAAGCGGTGTAGAAGTGAAATGAATAATAACAGTAATAATGAGGAACATTGGAAGACGGAGGGCAAAGAAAAGAAAGTGCTTCTTTTATGCAGTGCAGAGTTAAACCTGGTACACTCCAGTGCTTGGGGCAAAGAAAGAAGCTGGGAGATGCCTCATATGGGAGTGGAGGAAAAACCTGGTTGAATGCAACCGGACACTGGTGAGGGCTCATCATGGACTCTACCTAGTGGCAGCGAAGGCAGCAAAGAAGCTTCCATTGCACACTCATTGTGCCACCCAGCAGAGCTGTTCCAGGTAGTGTGGAATCCTTTACAGTCGACAGCAGCTCACTGTGACTTTTTTGCAAATCCTTTTGAGGATAAAATCACTTGAATCCACCAAGACCTTGAGTTTGCTGTAATAGCAGATGAATCTCATGGGGTGTACAGAGCACAGTCTAGTCCTGTTGTGTTGGATGAGTTTCAGTTAGTGAGGCTCGCGGATGTGGACTAAGTGCTCAGATCAGTCAGTGCAACCACTTGCATTCTGGACCTTTGTCCTTCTTGGATGATAAGAAATAGCACTGAGGTCCAGCTCCGAGGGCCTTCTGGCGGTTCCCTCGGTGCGAGAAGTGAGGTTACAGGGAACCAGGCAGAGGGCCTTCTCAGTGGTGGCACCTGCCCTGTGGAACGCCCTCCCACCAGATGTCAAGGCAATAAACAACTATTTTACTTTTAAAAGACAACTGAATGCAGCCCTGTTTAGGGAAACTTTTAATGTCTGATGCTGTATTGTTTTTAATATTTGGTTGGAAGCTGCCCAGAGTGGCTGGGGAAACCCAGCCAGATGGGTGGGGTATAAATTATTATTATTATTATTATTATTATTATTATGGCAGGGAGGAGACAGCTGGCTGGGCCAGGAAGGTGGTCAGTGCTTCCCTGCATGAGTGGGTGGTCCCTTCCTGCTTGAAGGAGGGGGGGGTAGAACCAACCATATCTCAAGAAACCCTCCCTGCATTTTGAAATCTAAGTAACTGCAGGCCAGTTGCCAGCCTCCCCTTATTGGGCAAGGTTCTTGAGAGGTTCATAACGGACCAGATCCAGGCGTTCCTGGAGGAAATTAATTTCCTAGATCTGTTTCAACTGGGGTTTAGGCCCAGTTTAGCACACGTGTAACTGGGCCTCAGAACAAAGACAAAAGGACACCACCAAAGTAGTATGCCTTGAGAACGTTGCAGGTTTCAAGTGCTAGAAAAAGTGACCGAAGCAGGAAAGAAATGTGCACTGCAGTGGGAGGGAGAGCAACTCTTGAGGATCGCAGGGTTAGCACCCCAAGGCTAGCCCAGTGTCCAAATTACACTCGGTACAAATGACTCTTCAATTGCAGTTCTAACTTCCTATGTTCACTGAAAACACTGAAAGGCGGAAGAAACCAGGCCTTTCATCTCACAGAAATCTCTTCAGCTGCCTGCACATCTTGCATGATCACATTCCTCCTGGCAGGTCTAGACCAGGCACCCCCAAACTCAGTCCTCCAGATGTTTTGGGACTACAATTCCCATCATCACTGACCACTGGTCCAGTTAGCTAGGGATGATGGGAGTTGTAGTCCCAAAACATCTAGAGGGCAGACTTGCTTCTCCTTCTTGCTTCTCCTTCCTTTTTTGTTAAAGAAAGTCCAGAGTCTGTGCTGTGGTGCAGTGCAGTCCTGGTTCATAGCAAGACTCAGCCATGCATAATTCGGGGAACATATTTATTCTCCTGACCGTGTATCAATATTATAATGGAACAATCTATTTGCTTTGTAGAAGTTGCTAGCCCCTGTTGGCAGAAGACCAAGGGCTTTCTTCCAATCTCTTGGGGGATTCTTCAGAGCCCAGATGGATGAGCAAGCAGGAAGAGGCCATGCCATCGAAACTGGGAACAGTGGGGCATTTTGGGAAAACTCTGTGCAGAAGATCCTGGGTGAGGAGGACACTCTCTGCTCAGATGTGCAGAGCCAGCAATTCAGGCAGTTCTGCTACCAGGAGGCCAAAGGACCCCGAGAAGTTTGCAGCCGACTCCACCACCTTTACCGTCAGTGGTTGAAGCCAGAAAGGCACACGAAAGCTGAGATGCTGGACCTGGTGATCTTGGAGCAGTTCCTGACTGTCCTTCCGCCAGAGATGGAGAGCTGGGTGAGGGAATGTGGAGCAGAGACCAGTTCCCAGGCGGTGGCCCTGGCCGAAGGATTCCTCCTGAGTCAGGCAGAGGAGCGGAAGCAGGCAGAGCAGCAGGTGAGGGAGACTTTCCTCTGGATACTCCCAAGGGGCTCTGAACAGGAGGGAGAGTTCCCCCAAACTATTGTCTAATGGCCCATCCATTTTTGGAAAGCCTTAAGTGGATCATATTAGATACCCCTAAAGCTTTTGCTTCTGCCATTCCTTTTCCAATCCTTCTTCCCGTTCTCTGTTTTGAGTCCCTGTTGCTCTTTCAGGGAAAGGATCTGTTTGCAGAAAGGAGCCAAGATTCCCCTGAGGCAGAGAAGACTCCGTTGGTCAGGAGAGAGAGGCCACTGGGTAAGGAGGAAGGAGTTTTTTCGCTGTTTGGTCACATTCTGTTTGTTTTGGAACTATTCTGTAGGTTCTTTTAATCATTTGGGGCCAAGACCCCAAAGGAGGGGAGATTTATTTTTGCACAACTAACATATGAAATGGGTACAAACATCAACATTCACTCAGCAGGTGAGGCTTTTAGAAAGGCTGTTCTGTACAGTGGTGCCCCGCAAGACGAATGCCTCGCAAGACGGAAAACCCGCTAGACGAAAGGGTTTTCCGTTTTGGAGGTGCTTCACAAAACGAATTTGCTATGGGCTTGCTTCGCAAGACGAAAATGTCTTGCGAGTTCTGCGGGGTTTTTTCCCCTCCCCCCCCTTTTTCCCCAGCCCCTAAGACGCTTAACAGCTGTTCGCTAAGCCGCTTAACAGCTGATCTAAGCCGCTTATCAGCTGATCCACTAAGCCGCTAATAGCCTTTTAGCAGCTAATCCCTTAATAGCCGCTAATCCCTTAATAGCCGCTAATAGCCGCTAAACCGCTAATAGCGCTAATCCGATAATTGGCTTGCTTCGCAAGAGGAAAAAAACCGCAAGACGAAGAGACTCGCGGAACGGATTCTTTTCGTCTTGCGAGGCACCACTGTATTTAGTGCTGCGCTGCTTAAACCTCTGAGAAGCCGGCACTAAGACTTCCCACTTACCTTTTTGTCTTGCAGCTGACAGAAGGACGATGGCAAGAGCTCCTCATCCATCTTTTCCTGGTGGAGGGGAAGCAGTGGCTGCGGAAGGAATTCAGGTAGGAGGAAGGAGCATTGTGGGGAAGGAGGCTGAGGGATGGGGCAGCCAGGGGGCCTCTGGGCCAGGATGAATCCCTCTCCTCATCTTGGTTTCTGTCATGCCTGTCCTTAACAAAGGCTTAAAATGCAATTCCAGAAGATAAATAAACAACCATCTCACCTTAACTGGCCTTATGAATATTGCTGGTATTTTTTATCTGTAGTTGTAGTTTTATTTATTGATTTCCCATTTGATATTAAAATAGGCTTCTAACCATAAAAATAATAGTGGCCAGGATTCACCAAATGAGCCCCATCAGTTGCGCTTTCTCCCTCCTTCCCCTCCTGTGGCCCCCTGCACCCCCTTGAAGTTGGTCTTAGGGCATTGGGGAGGTTTCCCCCTCCAGAACAGCAGACGGGGGGAGGAAAGGGGGGATCCTTCCATCTGGGAAACAGGGACGCTTGCGCAGACTGATTTGAAGAACGCCATGTGGAGCTCCACCCACTTACACATAGATTAATACCCATTAATAAAAGACACAATGAAAGACATGTAAAAGAAGCATCCATAATTAAAATGTGCAACGAAACAATCCCATTAAAGGAACACAGCAATTAACAGCCAGAAGACAACAAAGCAATGTGTAGCAGATAATGTTTTCTAAGAAGAAGACTTTCCCTTTTTTATGTTAGGGTCCAGTGTGCTTTGAAGATGTAGCTGTTCATTTCACAGACGAGGAGTGGGCGTTGCTGGATCCTGACCAGAGAGCTCTGCATAAGGAAGTCATGGGGGAGAATCATGGGATCACGGACTCTCTCGGTACGGCTCCCTGTTGGATCAGGGTATCTGTTTTGAAATTCAGTACGGATCTCTATGAGATGAACCTCAAGTATTTTGATGGAGCTAAACAACAACACCCACAGCAGGCTTCCTCAACTTCGGACTTCCAGATGTTTTTGGCGTACAACTCCCATGATTGCTAGCTAGCAGGACCAGTGGCAAGGCATGCTGGGAATTATAGTCTCAAAACATCTGGAGGGCCGAGGTTGAGGAAGCCTGACCCACAACATCTGGGATTTTGACAGCCCCACAGTGAACCATGAATGGAGAGTTATCAGCTGTTTTATCTGTGAATATTCTTCCTCCAATTTTGCCTTTTTAAACCATGATCTGGCTGGTCTGAACTGCCCTAGCCTTTTTAAATGCAGGCTTTGGAGTGGTTAGGTTCTGTTATGTTCTCATGTCTTTCCTTCTGTCTGCCTATTCTTGGTAGACCAAAGAGAATTCTGACATGGGAGATGGATTGGATTCCATTATTAAACAAAATCCATCAAAGAAAAGAGCCAGGGTTTTTGAATCTCAGGTTCACATAACTATGTCTGTTAATGCTTGTCAGAAAAGTCAATGAACCCTGTAGTAAGACTTTTAGTAAGTTACCATTGTTCATTAATCTATGGCATGTAAAAGTGTGCGGGAGAGGAATGTTATTATGATGACAATTTTATTATTAGGCAGCCTACTAACCATGCATTTATCACTGACAAAGGGTAATAAATTATTATTATTATCATTATTATTAATAAGAATAACTTGGAGCTCTCTCTCTTCCTGGTGCTCTAATGTCTTTCTCTTTTTGATACAGCTGGTGATGAATTGGAAATTGGTGATGAATTGGAAATTAACAAGGGAGACCATGACAAAATCCACACAGTGGAGAAGCCATATAAATCTTTGGAGCGTGGAGAGAGCTTCAGTCAGAGTTCCCATTCCACTTCCCATCACAGAATTAAGAGCGGGAAGAAACCAAATCATTGCTTGGAATGTGGAAAGAGCTTCAATTCCAAGTGGAGTCTCACTTGCCATCAAAGAATCCACACTGGGGAGAAACCATTTCAGTGCCAAGAGTGTGGAAAGAGCTTCAGGCAGAAGGAAAGTCTCACTTCCCATCAAAGAATTCATACATTGGAGAAACCATATCAGTGCTTGGAATGTGGGACAAGCTTCACCTGGAAGGAAAGTCTCACTTCCCATCAAAGAATTCATACAGAGGAGAAACCCTATCAGTGTTTGGAATGTGGAAAGAGCTTCAGTCGGAGCACCAATCTCACTTCCCATCAAAGAATTCATACAGGGGAGAAACCATATCACTGCACGGAATGTGGAAAGAGCTTTAATACAAGTGTAAGCTTCCGTCGGCATCAAAGTAGTCATCGTGGGGAGAAACCATTCCAGTGCCAAGAGTGTGGAAAGTGCTTCAGTCAAAAGGGAAGTCTCACTGCTCATCAAAGGATTCATACAGGGGAGAAGCCATATCAGTGCATGGAATGTGGAAAGAGCTTTTACCAGAGCTGCAATCTCACTTCCCATCAAAAGTCTCACAGGATCGGGACACTATTCTTTTGTTGATGCAGCCTAGAATAGCATTAGCGCTCTTTTTTGCTGCTGCTGCATCACTGTTCACACATGTAAAGCTTGCAGTCCACTAAGATCCCTAGATCCTTTTCACATGTACTATTGGCAAGCCAGGTGGCTCCCATCGTATATTTATGCCGCAGTGCGGAACCTGAATTCGTTCCTATTGAAATTCATTTTGTTAGTTTGTGCCCAGTTCTCCAATTCTGTCTTCTGTGGTATTAGCTACCCCTCCCAGTTTGGTGCCATCTGCAAATTTGATGAGCATCCGCTCAGTTCTTTCATCTAAGTTGTTTATAAATATGTTGAACAACAAGGGGCCCACAACAGATCCCTGCGGCACCCCACTTGTCACTATTTTCCAGGATGATGAGGAACTATTCATGAGTCCTCTTTGGGTTCAGTCAGTCAACCAGCTACAAACTCACCTAACAGTTACCTTGTTCAGCCCACATTTTACCAGATTCCTCGCGAGAATATCACGGGGGACTTAGTCAAAAGCCTTACTGAAATCAAGATACACTATGTCCACAGCATTCCCCTGGTCAACCTACTTATTACTCCATCAAAAAAAGAAATTATATTGGTCTGGCATGACTTATTTCTGAGAAACCCATTCTGGGTTTTAGTAATCTAAGTGCTCTCAGACTGACATCTGAATTATCTGTTCTAGGACTTTTCCTGGTATTGCTGTCAAGCTCACGGGTCAGTAGTCACCTGGGTCCCCCCCCCCTTTTGAAGGTGGGGACATTTGCATGCTTCCAGGCTGCAGGGATCTCACCTGTTCTCCAAGAATTCTCCAAGATTATAGATGGAGGCTCTGAGTTTCCATCTGCAAGCTCCTTTAATATCCTTGGGTGCAGCTCATCAGGCTCTGGAGATCTGAATTCATTTATATTAGCTATGTGTTCCTTTACTACCTCTTTTCCTATCTTGGGCTGCAGCTGTCTCCTTGCACCATTGATTCTGTTATCATCAGGTTGGGCACTGCTTTCTTTTGGGGGAAGACGGACGCAAAGTAGGTGCTGATTGGTTCTGTCTTCTTTCAGTCACCCAACAGCATTTATCTGTCCTTTCCACGTAGAGGACCTACCACTTGCTTGTTCTTCCTCTTGCTTTGAACACAGCTGAATAAAACTTCTAAAAATATTTTCAATCTCTCTTCTAAGCCTGAGCTCATTCAGAGCTTTGGCCTGCCTAGACCTCTCTGCAACTGTTGGCTACTCGTGTATACTCCTCCTTTGTGATTTCTCCTTTCATCCATTTGCTATACGTTGCCATAGCAGTGAGACCGGTGGGAATTTCATTCCTCCGTGTTGCAGATGTGTGATTGTTGCTGTTACGCGTCTGTGTTTACATTCCACACTGTTGGATGTTATGGGAATGGAAGTTCAGATACGCTATTTCCGTGATATTGCTTTTGCTTTTCTCTTGCTGATGAAGAAAGTAAGAGGAGCCATGTTTTCCTTTGTCCTGTAAATAATAAACATAGTGCTTCATATCCATGCCTCAAGCCTCACTTTCACTGTCTGTTGATACTGCGTGCAGATGTTTACGGATATCTGTTGCACCAGTGGCTCGGGAGGAAGATCAATCACCCGAGTGGCACTTCGAAGGGAGTAACCCACCAGCCGTGGTGTTGATTTCCCAATATATCAGTACCATATCAGGTAAACTATATCAGTGCTTGGAATGTGGAAAGGGCTTCAGTCAGAGGGTCAATCTCAATGGCCCTTCAAAGAACTCATGGCAGGGAGAAACCATATCAATGGCTGTGTGTGAATTTAATTTGAGGACACTTTATGAATATGCAGGTGAGGATTGCAACAGTGTTCTTCTCATTTGGCAATCCAGCAAAAATTTGACATTGTCTCTCAAAACCATTGAGTGCACACACCCTCAGTGCCCAATATCTCTTCATAGCCAGATCTGTGAGGTGCAAGTCACTGAGCAAGGGGCTGCATACCTGCTTCATGTCACGTCTGCAATTTGACACGCAATTCATGTACTTCAGGAGCCTCCAAATTACTAATATGTGGTCTCCTGACCGCCACTGACATCCTCAGCACGTCCAGGATGGTGGTCGTGTCTCCTTGAAGCTCTTTCTGGTTTCTGCTCAACACACACACAACATCTTCCAGAAAAGCCAGAAGTTTCAGGCTTCCCTCTGTGAGAAGCGTAAGCTGAGGATTCCCTTCCTGCTGTCCTCCTTCGATTATTCCAAGTACATTCTGAGCGGATGCAAGGAGCAATGGAATGTATCCAGGATGAAGAAAGAGCTTTCTGTTTGCTGTACGTCAGAGGTGCTTGGGAGCAAGGCAAGCAGTCTGGACCCCACTTTCCCAAGCCAGGTTGAAAAGGCCTGCAAGGCAAGGAGCAGGTCTCTCAAGATGGTCCCTGGCTTCTCCAGCAACCTCTTCAGTGGAGACAGAGTGTGAGAGTAGTGGTTGTTGTCAAGCAGGGTTGCTAGACTAGTAGTAGAGAAACAGCATTATAACGCCCATTGTAATCAGGTGACAAAAAGAGGAGCAGGAACCTTTGAAATCATAAGTTTATGTACCCAACATTATCTTGAAACCCTTGTGTGTTTGTTTTAATAAATCAGTTGCATTCCACCACACATCTCCTCCTTTGCTAAGTGAGGGGCGAAGTGTTCAGATAAGAGTTCCCCAAGGTGGCAGCAGGAAGAAAGCGGTGGTCTGATGAAAGACCCAGTCAAGACCCAGCTCATAGCTGTGCATCTGGAATAAAATGGGGAGAGGGCACAGGGGTGGGCGGGCAGTGCCAGAGCACCTAGGCAGTGCAGTGTGGGGGGCTTGTTGTTGACTCCTGCTTTCAAGAGAGAAACCACAGAGGGAGAGAGGGGAGAGCCACCTGCGTTCAGCTTTGCAAGGGTTCAAAGGAACTGAGCTGGATTCCGAGCAGGGCAGGAAATAAAAGCGGGGGAAGGGTCCTCCAGAGCAAAAGCCCCTTTCTGCAAGGGGAGGCAGGTGGCTGTTGCATCTCTGCTTTGCCAAGGCTGCCTCTGTGGAGCCTCCTGGAACCTGGTGAGTCTCCTTTATGCCTTAGGGTGCAGTGGAGAGAAGGGAGGAGAGGGGGGCCCAGGGCTGCAGGGGGAGGGGTGCTAATGCATGGGGAGGACCCCCAAGTCTGGGAGAAGAGGGTTCTGCCCCCTTCTCTGAAAAGCCAGGGTGGCCATGAGTGCAACTACAGTGGTACCTCGGGTTAAGTACTTAATTTGTTCCGGAGGTCTGTTCTTAACCTGAAACTGTTCTTAACCTGAAGCACCGCTTTAGCTAATGGGGCCTCCTGCTGCTGCTGCGCCGCCGGAGCACGATTTCTGTTCTCATCCTGAAGCAAAGTTCTTAACCTGAAGCACTATTTCTGGGTTAGCGGAGTCTGTAACCTGAAGCATATGTAACCTGAAGCATATTTAACCCAAGGTACCACTGTAGTCTTCCTTTAGATCCATACACTGCTTGCCACTTCTGGGGTGTGTGTGTGTGTGTGTGTGTGTGTGTGTGTGTGTGTGTCTTCGGGTCAGGAAAGATTTCATGCAAATAAACCCCATTCAGATTGATGAATACGTCACATTTATTAACAGAAGTTGTGGGCAGATGGAAACATCTGTGTAGGAATAAGAGAGGATGGCGGGAGGTTGGATGCAGGTGAGCTGTGCAGAGGCTCCTTTTATGAACAGGAGTTGTGGGCAGACGGAAACCTTTGGACATAGAATATGCACCAAATACAAAGACAAAAACCTGACCTGTGCAGTAAATAAACTGTTGGAAGATGGAGGGCGGAGAGAAGAAAGTGCTTCTTCATAGATGCCCACCAAGCTAGATGGCTTTTAAAAAAGCACGTGACCAATGTGTGGCGCTGTGGGCGGCTCCTTGCCCTTTGGGCCGTGCTCTGCAGTGCTTCCAAATCCCAGATGTCGGGCACCACAGGTGGAAAGCGTTGCCCTTGCGCTCCAGTCCTGCTGATGGGCTTCCCAGAGGAGGCCCCTGGTTGGCCCTTGTGAGAACAGGAGCGGGGGCTCCATGGGGGAAAGTTCAGAGGGCTCTCAAAGGCAGATCTTAATCCTTGTCTTGCAGACAAGCAGATAGGCCCTCCCAGCTCTCACCTGGGAGCTGCCCCTTCTTCTCCCAGCCCATGGGCAGAGCCAAGGGGCAGCAAGGAGGGACAGCTGCCCACCCCCAATTTAAAAAAACTCAAAAGTACATAGCTAAGGAGGTTCTCCCCCCCCCCAAAAAAAATCCTGGCTACCCCCAAAAGCTTCCCTCCCTCCCTTGCCTCTCACACAGGGTCCTTTGCCAGCCAGCCTTCATCTTCCTGTGGGTGCCCCCATTAACCCCTTCAGTTGCCTGCATATTTTGAGTGGTCACTGTCCCTCTAGGAGGGCTTGAGGTTTATTTCAGCTTCTTCCTGTTAACGGAGAAATCTGAGGGCTCCCTTGGACAAAAAACAAGGACACCGGCCAGGAATATCAGAGCAAAACAGCAGCCAGTCGGCTTGGTCTTTATTGAAGACTGTCGCGACAGGACTCCCACCTGCCACCAAGTGGAACAAGATGGAAGCCACGAACAAAAGAGAACCCAAACTTTTATTAGCTGCTAATCCCCATATTACAACCCCCCCAAACTAAATCATGAAAGGGGAGGTCTGGTGGCAGCAATCTGAGCATCCTGGACCCTGCCCCATGGTTCCCCTTGCCCTCCAAACACCCATCAAGTGTAACAAAAGAGATATTTACATTTCCCTGTTTCCCAGCCAAGTTCATCACACCCTTTTGTCTTCATCTGGGTTTGTTATTTCTGGCATGGCTACCTGCCTGGCACTCAGGTCTCAGGATGCCAGGAAGACTCAGGCAGAGGGGCTGCTGAGTAGCTGAGCTCACATGTCTAGATGAATTTCTGAAGTTTTCCCAGTGAGCCAGTACAGAGATACATTGATCAGTGAATTCTTACATTTGGTATCCTGCAGCAGAGGCCCTTTGAATAGATAGGGGAGGCTGGTTTCGTGGAGAGAAATCACAAAAGTGATTGTGCTGATTTTGGTAGTGGGCTGCATGTGTATGATATCTGCTGGAGGGGCAACACCCCCCCCCCCACCTATACATAAATTCCTGCAGTATTCCTTCTGTACATAAAGAAAGCTCAGCATCTGGACTGTGGTGGAGTCCAGGCTTGGTTCCTAGCCAGACTGCAGGAGCCGCTTGCAAGCTTCTCCTCAGGGTCCTTTGGCCTCCAGGTAGCAGAACTGCCTGAGCTGCAGGATCTTCATATCTGAACTGCAGGTGTTTTCCCTTGGAAGCCTCCATAAGACCGGAGGAAGCCCTTCTGTCCTCTGCCACCTTCTGCCCCCCTCCCGCAAAAGAATCCTCTCTGGGCGGGTGCAAAGGGCGGGGCTCCTCCCTGATTCTTCCTTTCCGCTTTGCAAGGCTTGCAGGGAACTGAGCTGGGCTCCGAGAGAGGAGAGGAAAGGAAGGAGGGGGTGGGACCAGGTCCTCCCCCCCCCCCAGCAAAGGCCCCTCCCCTCCCTCCCGTCATTTCCTGCAAGCGGGGGAGGTTTGCCTGCCTCCCGCCCGTGCAAGGGGGCGCCTCCCGGGATGCGGTGAGCCTCCTCTCTCCCCCCCCCCTTGGGAGAAAGGGGTCCCGGGGCTGCAGCGGGAGGGTGCATGGGGGGGGGTCAGGGAGAGGAGGGGGAAGGGGCGAGCTGGCCACGGTGGTCTCCCTTGGGGTGCTGAGAAAAGGCAGGCAAAGAACCCCCTTTCAGGTTAGGAAAAGATGGGCAGAGATTGCAGCCGGGGGGGGGGGGACAGTCTGAGCAGCTCCCCCCCCCCCAGACCTCTGGGTCATTGCAGCTCCCAGAATGCCCCAGGAGGAGTTTGGGTCCTGGAAACACCTGTCTCTGGGGTCAGAGGCCTTGGGAAAGAGGGGCAGGTGCGGGGGGGGGGCTCTGTGGGGAGGGTATCCCCCAGCCCAGGAACTCCCACCAGGATGCCCTTTCTGGGGCTGCCCAGCACCCCCCCCCCCGTGCCAGCCTCCCCTCCCCAGAGGGTCTGTAGGGAAGGAGGCGGTTCTTCAGATGTGGGGGGGTCTAAGTGAACCCTCATGGGAGCCCCTTCCATTGAATGAACAACCAATGCAGCTGTTTTAAAACCAGAACACAGTGGAACCTCACAGACGCTTCAGGTTACAGACTCCGCTATCCCAGAAATAGTACCTCGGGTTAATAACTTTTCTTCAGGATGAGAACAGAAATCATGCTCCGGCGGTGCAGCAGCAGCAGGAGCCCCCACTGGCCAAAGTGGTGCTTCAGGTTAAGAACAGTTTCAGGAGGTCCGGAACGAATTATGTACTTAACCCGAGGTACCACTGTATTGGGATGTTTAGCTGGTGATATACTGTATTATGATGTTGAAAACCAGGCATCGTCCGGCCCTAAAAAAGATGCCAGACTCATTAGAAAAGGTATTTGATGATGCTGTCAATATTATTTTTTAAAAAACACCTTGAACTTTGAATCATAGGATTTTAATAAAATAAGAATGATAATAATATCAATTTTATAACAGAAAGACGTATTCCTTTGTAGGATTTGCTACCCACTTTAATAAGGACAGACAGAACTTAGCAGAAGGCCAAGGGGTTCCTTCCGATATCTTGGAGGCTTCCTGAGAACACAGATGGATGAGCAAGACTCAGCTGGCCCTGAAGCAGGAAGAGGCCATGCCTTCAACACTGGGAGCAGTGAGGGATTCTGGGAAAGCTCTGTGAAGAAGATCCTGGGTGAGGAGGACACCCTCCACTCTGATATGAAGAGCCAGCAGTTCAGGCAGTTCTGCTACCAGGAGGCCAAAGGACCCCGAGAAATTTGCAGCCAGCTCCACCACCTTTGCCATGAGTGGCTGAAGCCAGAAAGGCACACGAAAGCTGAGATGCTGGACCTGGTGATCTTGGAGCAGTTCCTGGCTGTCCTTCCCCCGGAGATGGAGAGCTGGGTGAGGGAATGTGGAGCAGAGACCAGTTCCCAGGCGGTGGCCCTGGCCGAAGGATTCCTCCTGAGTCAGGCAGAGGACAGGAAGCAGGCAGAGAGAAAGCAGGTGAGAGAGACTTTCCCCTGGATCCTCTCAAGGGGGTCTGAACAGAAGGGAGAGTATCCTTAAATCCTCTACTAAGCTTTCGGAAAGCATCCCCAAATGGTTTTCCCTTTCTCATTCCTTTTCTAATATTTCTCTCCATCCTCTGTTCTGAATCCTTGTTGCTCTTTCAGGGAAAGATTATCTTTGCAGAAATGGGCCTGGATTCCTGTGAGGCAGAGAAGACTCCGTTGGTCAGGAGAGAGAGGCCAATAGGTAAGGAGGAAGGAGCTTTTTCTCCCTTGGGTTGCATTTTATGGATTTAGGAACTAATCTGTGGGTTCTTTTCATCTTTTGGGGGAAGATACTTGGGGCCAAGAGAAGGCCCTCTGCCTGGTTCGCTGTAGCTTTACTCCTCGCAGTGAGGGAACTGCCAGAATGCCCTTGGAGCTGGACCTCAGCGTCCGGACTGAACGATTGGTGTGGAGATGCTCCTTCAGCTCTACAGGGCCGAGGCTGTTTAGGGCTTCAAAGGTCAATACCAACATGCTGAATTGTGCTTGGAGCCAGTGTAGGTATTTCAGCACCAGTGATATATAGTCCCAGCAGCTGCTGCCAGTCACCAGTCTGGTAGCCGCCTTCTGGCTTAGTTTCTGAGTCCCCTTCAAAGGTACCGCGCATAGAGCGCCCCATCTGTAGTTAGAGGTGCACTGCTTCACCTCGAAGAAAAGCATGTGCTAATGGCCTGCCACCTCCCTTTGTCTCTCACAGGTGACAGAATGATGCTGCCAAGACTTCTTCATCCATCTTTGCATGGAGGCAGAGGAGAAACATCAGCTCTGGAACCAGATCAGGTAGGGAGAAGGAGCATTGTGGGAAAAGAGGCTCCTGCTCTTGACTTTGTAGGATATGAAACCCAAGAGCAGTCAAGTACAACATTCCTAGAGTGAACATGTTTACACATGGGGAGGAATGTTTGTCCAGCCAGTAGGTAAACTTCCTGTTTCCTTCTGGGCTGGGACAGACTTCCTCTGCATGTGACTAGAGGTGGGCATGGCCTCACCTGTGCAGGTAACGACAAAAGCACAGGGCAGGGCAGCCATCTCTCTTTGACTACCTGCATCGAAGAAACAACGTCCGCTTAGCCAAAGATGCTCTCTTGGCTTCCAGCCCAGAGAGGACAAAGGGACAAGATGGGTGACACCTGGCTTGAGAGCAGTACATGTGAAAAGGATCTAGGAGTCTTGGTTGACCACAAACTTGACATGAGCCAACAGTGTGACGCGGCAGCTAAAAAAGCCAATGCAATTCTGGGCTGCATCAATAGGAGTATAGCATCTAGATCAAGGGAAGTTATAGTGCCACTGTATTCTGCTCTGGTCAGACCTCACCTGGAGTACTGTGTCCAGTTCTGGGCACCACAGTTCAAGAAGGACACTGACAAACTGGAACGTGTCCAGAGGAGGGCAACCAAAATGGTCAAAGGCCTGGAAACGATGCCTTATGAGGAACGGCTAAGGGAGCTGGGCATGTTTAGCCTGGAGAAGAGGAGGTTAAGGGGTGATATGATAGCCATGTTCAAATATATAAAAGGATGTCACATAGAGGAGGGAGAAAGGTTGTTTTCTGCTGCTCCAGAGAAGCGGACACGGAGCAATGGATCCAAACTACAAGAAAGAAGATTCCACCTAAACATTAGGAAGAACTTCCTGACAGTAAGAGCTGTTCGACAGTGGAATTTGCTGCCAAGGAGTGTGGTGGAGTCTCCTTCTTTGGAGGTCTTTAAGCAGAGGCTTGACAACCATATGTCAGGAGTGCTCTGATGGTGTTTCCTGCTTGGCAGGGGGTTGGACTCGATGGCCCTTGTGGTCTCTTCCAACTCTATGATTCTATGATTCTATGATTCTATGACTGTCTCCTTATGAGATAGATTCCAAGTGTATGTTACTTCATTAAGCTAAGTCTGCCTTCTGGGATCTGAATGTGAGCAAACTCTTTTTTATACTATTGTAGAAGACTGTGTCATGTCTTATCTTTTATAAAGGAATAAGGGAGAAATACCAGAACAGTTATCATACAGGCTTTAGCAAGCCTGAGCAAAACGGATCCTCTGCAAAGTTTAAAAATAAGGGGAATGTTAACAGAAGTTGGATAAGGATATAATCAGACAATATATCCCTTCCTGCATCCCTGAACATTCCCACAGACTTCTGTCAAAATTGTCCTTAACAAAGACTGTAAAGGCCACTCCAGAAGGTTAAGTTCAGAGAATGATTAACAACCACCTCACGTTCACTAGCCTTCTGAATGATGCTAGTATTATCTATCGGTAGCTTCAGTTTTATTTACCAATTTAACATTTAATACTAAGATTGGCTTCTCAACAGCTGACAAACCATAAAAAAGAGGGCCCAGAATTCACCTCAAGAGTCTCATCAGTTACACTATAGGGCTTTCCCCCTCCTTCCCCTCCCTGTGACCCCCTGCACCCCTGAAGTTGGCTTTAGGCCATGGCAAAGGTTTTCCCCTCCAGAACAGTAGACGGGGAGAGGAAAGGGGGGAATGTTGAGCAGAGAGAAGGATCTGAAGAAAACGAGGTGGAGTTCCATCCATTTACACAAAGATGAATACCCATCATTAAAATACACAATAAAACAATTCCATTAAGACATTAAAACGTGCATCCATAATTATAATGTGCAGCCAAACAATCCCATTAAAACCATACGGCAACAAACAGACACAAAACAGCAGCACAATGTGTAGAAGATGATCTTTCTGCTGTCTGAGAGCAAGACTTTTCTCTTCTTGTTTTAGGGTCTAGTATGCTTTGAAGATATAGCTGTTCATTTCGCAGATGAGGAGTGGGCGTTGCTGGATCCTGACCAGAGAGCTCTGCATAAGGAAGTCATGGAGGAGAATGGTGGGATCATGAACTCTCTCAGTAAGGCTCCCTGTTGGATCCTGATATCTCTTTTAGAATTTAAGATCCCTTAGGAAGAATCTGGGAGAGGAGGAGACTTAGTCAGTTGTGGGAAGGCAGGGCCTTCATGTTAGGATATTTCCGTTCCACCTTAAAAGGGAGCAGGATGTTTGTGTCACAGCCTGTGTATTTCCTGTTTCACAGGATGTTTCTGTTGTGTCTTTGTTTTCGTTTCTCTCTCTGTGCCGGAACACTGAAGCAGGCAGTCATGTTTTTCTTTGTTCTGATCAACGCAGAAATAAACTTGTAAATAATGTTCTCCTGAGTCCATCTTTCGCTGTGCATTATCTGCTGATAGAGCGTGCATCGGCTCTGGAATGTGGCAAGCTATTTCTGGAGCTCGTGTCGCTAATTGCTGATACTGCGTGTCTACGGGAGATCGATGGACATCCGGAGACGACGTGGAGTCATGATGGACTTTGTCTCCCTGGCAGTATCCCAACAACAGGTTTCGGGCCCAGATTCACGGCACTTACAGGAGAGTAAGACTGCGAAAGAGACTGTGAAGATATGTGGGGGAAAAGCGAAAGTGAGGCTTTTCATTGCCGCGGCAGAGTCTCTTTGAACTCCGGCAGCTTAATTGGCCAGAGGCTTCGTGATTAATGAGCTGCCAAGATAAGGAGTCTCTAAAGTGAAAAAGACTCACGGCTTAAGTAGGGAGCTGGAAGTGCGACTGCACGTCAGATGTGGAATGCTTTGAAGATAGCCCATCTGCCATTCATCCCAGCCCAGAGTTTGACTGCATCGGAGGTCCTGGCTGTTTCCCAGAATGCGAGTGAATGCAGGGATGCTGAGGTCACCGGTTGCAAGCTGCAGGGGGAGCTGACTGTGATGTCATCCCAGGCAGTATTCCAGCCTCCAGGGGGAGCCAAGGAGTCGGCAGCTGAGACCTCTGTTTCTCGTGAGAACCAAGGTCATCGCCTTTGCAGAGGCCGGAAGGCCAGAGGTAAACAGTGACAGATGCCTGCAGATGGCCCGAAGCAGAAGAGGGGTGAAGAGCCCACTCCAGTGGAAAACAAGGCTTTGTTTGCTGGCACATCTTCTCCAAAGGCTAAAGGCAAGTCTGATGGCCAGGAGCAGGGGGGCAAGCAGCTTAAGCCCACGCCGGTGGAAAACAAGGTTTTGCTTGCCAGAAAAGCTGCTCCAAAGGCCAAGGCCAGATTTGTTGTAGATTCTGGTGCCAGCTGCCATTTGGCAAAAGACCGGCATCTCTTTATCTCCTTCAAACCTCAAGATGGTGAGATCCACCTGGCTGATGGAAAGACGTTATGAATTTCAGGAGAAGGGACTGTGAAACTGGCAAGTCTGCACACTACCATCAAAGATGTACTTTATGTTCCAGGTGCTGCAAACAATTTGCTCAGTGTCCTACAGCTGACTGGGTGTGGTTTTGAGATTTCCTTCAAGAGGAGCGTCTGTGTCATCAGGAAAGGCAAAGAGGACATTTTGCATGCAAATTTTTTGGATGGCTTGTTCTGTATAAGTTATGATGACAATGGTGCTGTTGTGTCAAATGTTGATTCTTGTTGTGTTGCACAAACTAACAAAGTTCTTCATGCAGGATGTATTCATGAAGCACACAGAAGGTTTTGTCACGTGTCTTGGCAGGCGCTGGCCAAGATGCCTGGATTGGTTGAGGGTTTGAACATCAAACCCTGAAGGTTTCCCATGAAATGTGTATCTTGTGCAGAGAACAAGGTGAAGGTTGCTCCAAAAGGCAAGGAGTCTAGCAGGCAGGCTTCCAAACCCTACCAGCTCGTCCACGCAGACCTGGTTGGTCCACTTGCGCCCTCTTTGGGTAGAGCAAGGTACTTCATGGTTCTAATTGATTCTTTTTCCAGGTACATTCATGTGTTTATACTCGAGCAGAAATCGCAAGTGTTTCCCAGGTTCAAAGTATTCTGTGCTTGGTTGGAGAATGTTCACAGTAAACGAATCGGCTGTCTCTTTACTGATCGAGGCGGGGAATTCACTTCTCAGTTTGAAGCTTTCCTGACTGAGAAGGGAATTCAGCATAGCCTCTCAAGTCCTGGATCCCCATGGGAGGTTTGTGAGCGAGCAAAGCAAACATTGCTTCAAGGCATGAAAACCTTGTTGCATGATGCCAGTCTCCCTGAGAAGTTTTGGGGGGAGGCTCTGTCGACTTTTGTTTACACTTTTAATCGCAGACTGTCATCACCTATTGGTTGTACCCCCTATGAGAAGATGTTTGGTAAGAAACCTAACGTCAAGCACATGAGAATCTTTGGTTCTGACATGTGGGTACACACCCCACAGAGCAATAAGCTTGGGAAGCGTGGGGCACATGGTTTGTTCATGGGGTACGAAAAAGGAGCATACAGGGTATGGACGACTGACTCTAAGTCCATTAAGTTCACAAAGAGTGTTGAGTACAATCCTAAGTGGGGGGGGAATGTGGGAATTTTCCAGAGTTACCCAGAGGAAGATGAAGGTGGTGTGAAAAAGGCAGATAATGTTGAGGAAGCTGAGGATGATGATGATGATCAGAGTTCGGATTCCAGTTCAGTAGGCGGCGCTGCTGCTGATGTCAGTGACAGTGATGACACAGCAGACTACAAGAGCGCAAAGGCCTCAGTCAGACCATCTGATGCGTCTGACAATGAACTGGAAGAACCATTGTTCACCATTGGTCACTTTTCTCCTAAAAAAGGCGGAGATGAGTTCAGAAGACTTGCGTCTAGTACGCAGGTCTGAAAGGGCGACCAAAGGCAGACCTCCAAAGAGATTTGCTGATGAGTTTGCTAAGACAGCAACTGCTGTTCTTAGTAGCTCAGAGAAGGTGTGGGAACCTTCAAACTTCAAAGAGGTTCAGGAGTTAACCTCTAAAGATGCTGAGCCTTGGCTTAATGCCATGAAGGCTGAAGTTGATTCCTTGAACAGGAACCAAACTTGGGAACTGGTACCGGTAGTCCCAGGAATGAGACTGGTTGGCAGCAAATGGGTCTTCAAGGCCAAGACAGACCAGGATGGCAAGGTTGTCAGACACAAAGCCAGATTGGTTGCCAGAGGTTTTTCACAGGTACCAGGACAGGATTACCACAAGACCTACTCACCCACCGTCAAGTATGAGAGCATTCGACTGATCCTCAAGATTGCTGCAGAGGAGAAACTGCGTGTTTCCCATCATGACATTAATACAGCTTTTCTGTACAGGATTTTGGGGGAAGAGCTGTATATGCTTCCACCTGATGGAATGCAGATACAGAAGGGAATAGTCTGTAAACTGCGGAAATCCTTATATGGTCTCAAGCAGAGTGCCAGGTGTTGGAACACAAAACTCACTGAGACATTGCTTTCTCTAGGTTTTCACCAGGGCAAAGCTGATCCATGTGTGTTTGTCAAGGAGGAGGAGCAAAACAAACTGTATTGTTTATGTTTTGTTGATGATCCTCTGATGTTTTGGAAGAATCAGGCTTTGTACCAAAGCACCCTAGCTCAGCTGAAGGAGCACTTTGACATGAAGGATCTTGGTGAGGTATCCAACTATCTTTCTCTGCAGGTGGAGAGGGACCAAGCAGGTAATTTTCTGGTACACCAAACACAGAAAATTGCTGATGTATTAACCAGGTTGAATTTGGTTGATGCAAACCCAGCAGACACACCGATGGTGACAGGTTACCAGGTAGATAGTACTGCTGAAGCGTTTTTTGACACTACGCTATACAGATGCATTCTAGGCAAGTTGAATTTCATTGCTAGATGTTCAAGACCTGACATAGCTGTAAGCACTAACCTGCTTATGCCAACAGTCCTACTGCTCAGGATTGGAAAGCTCTGGTGCGCATAGCCCGCTATTTGAAGGGGGCTTTGCACTACAGACTGAGGTTCACCAGTCAGAAGACTGGAGGTCTTGAAATCTTTGCAGATGCTAGTTTTGGAAGTGACACCACGGATGGTACAAGCACTTCTGGAGTATGCTACATGTACAACCACGGTCTGTTTGACTGGTTGTGCAAGAAGCAGACGACAGTGAGCCTAAGTTGCTGTGAAGCAGAACTCAATGCTCTGTCATTTTCACTCATGGATTGTGAATGGTTGATGCAACTGTTTAAGGACATCAGAGTTTCTGTAAAATGTCCTATGCAAGTGTATCAAGACAATAGATCCTGTTTGGCTTTGCTGAACTCAGAGAGTTGCAAGCAAAGAACCAAGTACTTGCAGATTAAGCTACATCGTGCAAGAGAGTGTATTCAGAAAGGACTCATTCAGGTGTCCTACATGCCAGGAAATGAAATTCCTGCTGATCTGTTGTCTAAGGTTGTTAACAGAGAACAACTTAAGGTTTATGTACAGAGGTTGCAATTGGGTTGAACCACAGGTACTACAGGTTACACGGAAAGGGGGAGGATGTTAGGATATTTCCGTTCCACCTTAAAAGGGAGCAGGATGTTTGTGTCACAGCCTGCGTATTTCCTGTTTCACAGGATGTTTCTGTTGTGTCTTTGTTTTCGTTTCTCTCTCTGTGCCGGAACACTGAAGCAGGCAGTCATGTTTTTCTTTGTTCTGATCAACGCAGAAATAAACTTGTAAATAATGTTCTCCTGAGTCCATCTTTCGCTGTGCATTATCTGCTGATAGAGCGTGCATGGCTCTGGAATGTGGCAATCTATTTCTGGAGCTCGTGTCGCTAATTGCTGATACTGCGTGTCTACGGGAGATCGATGGACGTCTGGAGACGACGTGGAGTCATGATGGATTTTGTCTCCCTGGCAGTATCCCAACACTTCAGTCCCCACAACTGGCTCATAGGGGCCAGACCCAGAGGGAAGCATTGCTGTGCTCACTAGGCCTAACACTTCTGAGCAGCCTGTTGCTTCTCATAAAGAGTTAACTTCACTTACTCCGTGTGATTTATTGCTGCCCCACTCCTGATACTCAGGTTCCAATACATATGTTCATTAATGCCTGTCAACAAAAGCAGTGAAGCCTGTTGTAAGACCTTACTTTTAATTCCCTTCAGTTCTTCCTCTGTCCCAAGCATTAATTAGCAAAGTTCAATAACCGAGGGCTGCGTTTCTCCCTGAGGCTGTGATCCGTTTCTTTCTTTGTTGCAGATGGTGATGAATCAGAGATTAAGAACCAGGGAGACCATGACCATGTCTACGCCATGGAGAAGCAATGTAAATATTCTGAGTGTAGAGAGAACTTCGGTCAAAGCTCCCATTCCACTTCCCTCCGAAGAAATCCATTGGGGAAGAAATCCTATCAATGCCTGGAATGTGCAAAGAGCTTCAGTTGGAAAGAGAGTCTCACTTCCCATCAAAGAATTCATACAGGGGAGAAACCTTATCAGTGCATGGAATGTGGAAAGAGCTTCACCTGGAAGGAAAGTCTGACTTCCCATCAAATAATTCATACAGGGGAGAAACCTTATCAGTGCATGGAATGTGGGAAGAGCTTCACCTGGAAGAAAAGTCTGACTTCCCATCAAAGAATTCATACAGGGGAGAAGCCCTATCAGTGCATGGAATGTGGGAAGAGCTTTACCCAGAAAAAAAGTTTCAAAGCTCATCAAAGAATTCATACAGGGGAGAAACCATATCAGTGTTTGGAATGTGGGAATAGTTTCAGTTGGAAAGATAGTCTCACTTCCCATGAAAGAATTCATACAGGGGAGAAACCATATAACTGCCAGGAATGTGGAAAGAGCTTCGGCTGGAAGAAAAGTTTAATAGACCATCAATGGATTCATACAGGGGAGAAGCCATATCAGTGTTTGGAATGTGGAAAGAGGTTTAATAAAAGTGCCCATCTCACAACACATCAAAGAATTCATACAGGGGAGAAACCATATCAGTGTTTGGTATGTGAGAAGACTTTCAGTCGGAAAGATGGTCTCACTTCCCATGAAAGAATTCATACAGTGGAAAAATCATATAAGTGTTTAGAATGTGGGAAGAGTTTCAGTCAGAAAAAGAGTCTCATTGCCCATCAAAGAATTCATACAGGGGAGAAACCATATCAGTGCATGGAATGTGGGAAGAGTTTCAGTCGGAAAAAGGTTCTCACAACACATCAAAGAATTCATACAGGGGAGAAACCATATCAGTGCTTCGAATGTGGAAAGAGCTTCACTAGGAAGTACCATCTTATAGTCCATGAAAGAATTCATACAGGAGAGAAACCATATCAGTGCATGGAATGTGGGAAGAGTTTCAGTCGGAAAAAGGTTCTCACAACACATCAAAGAATTCATACAGGGGAGAAACCATATCAGTGCTTCGAATGTGGAAAGAGTTTCACCCAGAAGTTCCATCTCATAGTCCATGAAAGAATTCATACAGGGGAGAAGCCATATCAGTGTATGGAATGTGGGAAGAGTTTCAGTCGGAAAAAGGTTCTCATAACACATCAAAGAATTCATACAGGAGAAAAACCATATCAATGCTTGTAATGTGGACAGAGCTTTGGTCAGAAGACCAGTCTCATAGGCCATCAAAGATGTCACAGTGGGGAGAAACCAGACAATGGCTGTCTATGAATTTAATTTTCAGAGACTTTGATGAATATGTTCCACCTGGACCCTGAGTTCCACTTCTGAAGGCCTTCTGCCAGTTCCCTGATTGTGGGAAGTGAGGTTACATGGAACAAGGCAGGGGGCCTTTTTGATAGTGTCACCCGCCTTGTGGAACTCCCTCTTGTTAGATGTTAAGAAAATAAACAACTATCTGACTTTTAGATAAGGAAGTTTTTAATGTTTGTTAGTTTTACTGTGGTTTCACGAATTGTTAGAAACTTGTTTTTGTTTAGTCGTTCAGTCTTGTCCGACTCTTCGTGACCCCATGGACCAGAGCACGCCAGGCACTCCTGTCTTCCACTGCCACCCGCAGTTTGGTCAGACTCATGTTTGTAGCTTCGAGAACACTGTCCCACCATCTCGTCCTCTGTCGTCCCCTTCCCAACATCAGGGTCTTTTCCAGGGAGTCTTCTCTTCTCATGAGGTGGCCAAAGTATTGGAGCCTCAGCTTCACGATCTGTCCTTCCGGTGAGCACTCAGGGCTGATTTCCTTAAGAATGGATGCGTTTGATCTTCTTGCAGTCCATGGGACTCTCAAGAGTCTCCTCCAGCACCATAATTCAAAAGCGTCAATTCTTCGGCGATCAGCCTTCTTTATGGTCCAGCTCTCACTTCCATACATCACTACTGGGAAAACCATAGCTTTAACTATACGGACCTTTGTAGAAACTAGCACTTTGAATTGGGTGTGGAAGCTAATTGGCGTCCAGTTCAGTTGGGCCACGATCATTAATGCCCGTCAAAATAGGTCGTAAGCACTGTAAGAAGTAGAGGCCCGTCTCCTTAGGACAGACAGAACTGGGCAGAAGACTAAAAGGGATTCCTTCCTTCCGATATCTTGGAGGCTTCCTGAGAGCCCAGGGGGATGAGCCAGACTCAGCTGGCCCAGAAGCAGGAAGGGGCCATGCCATCCAAACTGGGAGCACTGGGGGGTTGATTCCGGGCCGTGTCTAGCCCTCCTAGAGGGGAAGTGACCCCGCCAAATGTGATGGCAACCGAAGGGATTTCTGTGAGATGAATCTGCCTCTTTGCTCCTGCCTTTTGGTCAAGGAAGGAATTTCAACTGTGGTTGACTGAGTACAATTTGCACACCAGGCTGGGGGGGGGGGGTTCTAACCCTGGGGTCCTCAAGAGCTGCTCTCCCTCCTACCCCAGGAAAGAGCCCCCATCACCTTGGAGTGGCCCCATGTGCCCTGGCAACCTCGCCTTCAGTGAGGAAGAGCATCCCCAAATCCTCTTCCTGGGTCTCAGATAGCTTCACGGAGAGCTGATTTACACTCTGCTGCTAAAACATCCTGCCATTTGTTCCACTTTCAGGGTCAGGTAAGGAGAGATGCAATGCAGCGTAAGAGGGGGAGATTCACAAATGCAGAACACTGAGAAGCCGTGCCTAATACATTCTAAAAGGTGAATGACAGTGAAAGTGGAGCATTATTGAGACAGCAGAGTCTGCTTCCTTGCTTCCCTCCCGGCCACCAGGAATTCTCCATGATGAACCCTCACCAGTCTTGGTTGCATTTGACCATAATTTCCCTCCACTCCACCATCTCCCAGCTTGTTTCCTCGCCCTAACCAGGTCTAACTCTGCACTGCAGAAGAAGCCTTGTCTTTTCTCGTCCCTCCAACTTCCTTATTTATTTATTGCGTGAGTCAGGTTTCCGTTTTCACTCTTTGTGTATTTTTATGTCTGTCTACATGCAGCCAGTCCTCAGGGCACCCCCAGGGAGGAGGAACGGGGCCTTGAGGGCATGGGGCCAATGGAGCTCGTTCTGTCGGGGCTCACTTGTGGGGCGATGGCTGTGCCGGTGGGCAGGCTGCCCCACTTGGCTCTGTCGGAGTGGGCGATAATAACTCAGGCTACAGCCATCGTCTTCTGTTGTGATGCAGAGTTCCAACCCTCCGTTGTTCTTCAGTTAGAAGGAAAGTTTTGCTCACCATCCACCACGCCTTCATCCGACATGGTTTTCGCCAGACTTTGACACATGTACACCCGTTCAGACATGCAGCGTCTCAGTTGTTCAAATGATCTTCTGAGACTGACCAGGAGGCCCTGAGCAGAGAACCACCAGAGGTCTCCCCACCCAAGGAATCCAAGACCTGCTGGGAAGGGAGGGAACCTAGGGAGGGATGGGGGTGAAAGAGGTAGCCCCCCCCCAGAGCTGAGAGACCCTCTTCCCACCAGCTGTAATTCCCCGAGGTCCCTGGCAAAAAGGACAGGTTATTAAAGCGCCTTTGGAGGGTGTCTCCTAGCAGCTCTCAACATCCTTAAGAAAGCACAGATCCCAGGATTCTTAGGAATCTAAAGTGGGTTGATCCTGCTTTGCAGATGCAGAGAAGGTGGGGACCTGGGAGTGTGTGTTGTCTTTTTCCTTCCTTTTTGGAATTCTGGTTTATTGGGTTTTATAAACAAGGATCACAGGAGGAAGAAAGGATACAAATAAATAGACCGAGTGTTCTCTTGTCATCTGTGCATCACAAAAACCACACAGTAAGTTTATGGGGATATCTACAACACCTGGATCATGATTAGTGTACGAGTTCTTGGTTCATGAATTGGTTTAATCAAAACCAGAAAAGGGGGAGACAGGAGAGAGCAGAGTTCACAGGTCACAGTCCACATTTCCCGGCCAAACGCCTAGTCCGGAAGGTGTTTCCCCCAATCGCCCACGGCTCCCCGGGTTGATGGCATGGCCTCTTCCCTCCAGGGCCAGCTGAGTCTTGCTCATCCATCTGGGCTCTCAGGAAGCCTCCAAGAGATGGGAAGGGAGCCCTTCTGTCCTCTGCCACCTTCTGCCCCCCTCCCGCAAAAGAAACCCCTCTGGGCGGGTGCAAAGGGCGGGGCTCCTCCCCGATTCTTCCTTTCCGCTTTGCAAGGCTTGCAGGGAACTGAGCTGGGCTCCGAGAGAGGAGAGGTAAGGAAGGAGGGGTGGGACCAGGTCCTCCCCCCCCCCCGGCAAAAGCCCCTCCCCTCCCTCCCGTCATTTCCTGCAAGCGGGGGAAGCGGGGGGAGGTTTGCCTGCCTCCCGCCCGTGCAAGGGGGCGCCTCCCGGAATGCGGTGAGCCTTCTCTCTCCCCCCCCCCCTTGGGAGAAAGGGGTCCCGGGGCTGCAGCGGGAGGGTGCATGGGGGGGGGTCAGGGAGAGGAGGGGGAAGGGGCCAGCTCGCCACGGTGGTCTCCCTTGGGGTGCTGAGAAAAGGCAGGCAAAGAACCCCCTTTCTGGTTAGGAAAAGATGGGCAGAGATTGCAGCCGGGGGGAAACAGTCTGAGCAGCTCCCCCCCCCCCCAGACTTCAGGGTCCTTGCAGCTCCCAGAATGCCCTGTCTCTGGGGTCAGAGGCCTTGGGAAAGAGGGGCAGGTACGGGGGATGCCCTTTCTGGGGCCCCCTGCCCCCCCTGTCAACCTCCCCTCCCCAGAGAGTCTGTAGGGAAGGAGGCGGTTCTTCAGATATGTGGGGGGTCTAAGTGAACAGAAAGATGTATTCCTTTGTAGGATTTGCTACCCGCTTTAATAAGGACAGACAGAACTTAGCAGAAGGCCAAGGGGTTCCTTCCGATATCTTGGAGGCTTCCTGAGAACACAGATGGATGAGCAAGACTCAGCTGGCCCTGAAGCAGGAAGAGGCCATGCCTTCAACACTGGGAGCAGTGAGGGATTCTGGGAAAGCTCTGTGAAGAAGATCCTGGGTGAGGAGGACACCCTCAGCACAGATATGAAGAGCCAGCAGTTCAGGCAGTTCTGCTACCAGGAGGCCAAAGGACCCCGAGAAATTTGCAGCCAGCTCCACCACCTTTGCCATGAGTGGCTGAAGCCAGAAAGGCACACGAAAGCTGAGATGCTGGACCTGGTGATCTTGGAGCAGTTCCTGGCTGTCCTTCCCCCGGAGATGGAGAGCTGGGTGAGGGAATGTGGAGCAGAGACCAGTTCCCAGGCGGTGGCCCTGGCCGAAGGATTCCTCCTGAGTCAGGCAGAGGACAGGAAGCAGGCAGAGAGAAAGCAGGTGAGAGAGACTTTCCCCTGGATCCTCTCAAGGGGGTCTGAACAGAAGGGAGAGTATCCTTAAATCCTCTACTAAGCTTTCGGAAAGCATCCCCAAATGGTTTTCCCTTTCTCATTCCTTTTCTAATATTTCTCTCCATCCTCTGTTCTGAATCCTTGTTGCTCTTTCAGGGAAAGATTATCTTTGCAGAAATGGGCCTGGATTCCTGTGAGGCAGAGAAGACTCCGTTGGTCAGGAGAGAGAGGCCAATAGGTAAGGAGGAAGGAGCTTTTTCTCCCTTGGGTTGCATTTTATGGATTTAGGAACTAATCTGTGGGTTCTTTTCATCTTTTGGGGGAAGATACTTGGGGCCAAGAGAAGGCCCTCTGCCTGGTTCGCTGTAGCTTTACTCCTCGCAGTGAGGGAACTGCCAGAATGCCCTTGGAGCTGGACCTCAGTGTCCGGACTGAACGATTGGTGTGGAGATGCTCCTTCAGGTCTACAGGGCCGAGGCTGTTTAGGGCTTCAAAGGTCAATACCAACATGTTGAATTGTTCTTGGAGCCAGTGTAGGTATTTCAGCACCAGTGATATATAGTCCCAGCAGCTGCTGCCAGTCACCAGTCTGGTAGCCGCCTTCTGGCTTAGTTTCTGAGTCCCCTTCAAAGGTACCGCGCATAGAGCGCCCCATCTGTAGTTAGAGGTGCACTGCTTCACCTCGAAGAAAAGCATGTGCTAATGGCCTGCCACCTCCCTTTGTCTCTCACAGGTGACAGAATGATGCTGCCAAGACCTCTTCTTCCATCTTTGCATGGCAAAGGAGAAACATCAGCTCTGGAGCCAGATCAGGTAGGGAGAAGGAGCATTGCGGGCAAAGAGGCTATGAGATGGGGCAGCTAGGCAGAAAAAAACAGAGCAATGTGTAGTAGATAATCTGTATATTGTCTAAGAAGGGGACCTTTCACTTTTTATTTTAGGGTCCTGTGTGCTTTGAAGATGTAGCTGTTCATTTCGCAGACGAGGAGTGGGCGTTGCTGGATCCTGACCAGAGAGCTCTGCATAAGGAAGTCATGGAGGAGAATGGTGGGATCATGAACTCTCTCAGTAAGGCTCCCTGTTGGATCATGATATCTCTTTCGGAATTAAAGATCCCTTGGGAAGAATCTGGGAGAGGAGGAGACTTAGTCAGTTGTGGGAAGGCAGGGCCTTCAGTCCCCACAACTGGCTCATAGGGGCCAGACCCAGAGGGAAGCATTGCTGTGCTCACTAGGCCTGACACTTCTGAGCAGCCGGTTGCTTCTCATAAAGAGTTAACTTCACTTACTCCGTGTGATTTATTGCTGCCCCAGTCCTGACACTCAGGTTCCATAAATATGTTCATTAATGCCTGTCAACAAAAGCAGTGAAGCCTGTTGTAAGACCTTACTTTTAATTCCCTTCAGTTCTTCCTCAGTCCCAAGGATTAATTAGCAAAGTTCAATAACCGAGGGCTGCGTTTCTCCCTGAGGCTGTGATCCGTTTCTTTCTTTGTTGCAGATGGTGATGAATCAGAGATTAAGAACCAGGGAGACCATGACCCTGTCTACACCATGGAGAAGCAATGTAAATATTCTGAGTGTAGAGAGAACTTCGGTCAAAGCTCCCATTCCACTTCCCTCCGAAGAAATCCATTGGGGAAGAAATCCTATCAATGCCTGGAATGTGCAAAGAGCTTCAGTTGGAAAGGGAGTCTCACTTCCCATCAGAGAATTCATACAGGGGAGAAACCTTATCAGTGCATGGAATGTGGAAAGAGCTTCACCTGGAAGGAAAGTCTGACTTCCCATCAAATAATTCATACAGGGGAGAAACCTTACCAGTGCTTGGAATGTGGGAAGAGGTTCTGTCGGAGGTCCAATCTCACAGTGCATGAAAGAATTCATACAGGAGAGAAACCATATCAATGCTTGGAATGTGGACAGAGTTTCACCTGGAAGGATAGTCTCACTTCCCATCAAATAAGTCATACAGCTGAGAAACCGTATCAGTGCTTGGAATGTGGAAGGAGCTTCAACCGGAAGAAAAGTCTCACTTCCCATCAAAGGATTCATACAGGGGAGAAACCGTATCAGTGCTTGGAATGTGGAAGGAGCTTCAACCAGAAGGAAAGTCTCACTTCCCATCAAAGGATTCATACAGGGGAGAAACCGTATCAGTGCTTGGAATGTGGAAAGAGGTTCACCAGGAAGTTCCATCTCATAGTCCATGAAAGAATTCATACAGGAGAGAAACCATATCAGTGCTTGGAATGTGGACAGAGCTTTGGTCAGAAGACCAGTCTCATAGGCCATCAAAGATGTCACAGTGGGGAGAAACCAGACAATGGCTGTCTATGAATTTAATTTTCAGAGACTTTGATTAATATGTTCCACCTGGACCCTGAGTTCCACTTCTGAAGGCCTTCTGCCAGTTCTCTGATTGTGGGAAGTGAGGTTACATGGAACAAGGCAGGGGAACTTTTTGATAGTGTCACCCGCCTTGTGGAACTCCCTCTTTTTAGATGTTAAGAAAATAAACAACTATCTGACTTTTAGATAAGGAAGTTTTTAATGTTTGTTAGTTTTACTGTGGTTTCACGAATTGTTAGAAACTAGCACTTTGAATTGGGTGTGGAAGCTAATTGGCGTCCAGTTCAGTTGGGCCAGGATCATTAATGCCCATCAAAATAGGTCGTAAGCACTGTAAGAAGTAGAGGCCCGTCTCCTTAGGACAGACAGAACTGGGCAGAAGACAAAAGGGATTCCTTCCTTCCGATATCTTGGAGGCTTCCTGAGAGCCCAGGGGGATGAGCCAGACTCAGCTGGCCCAGAAGCAGGAAGGGGCCATGCCATCCAAACTGGGAGCACTGGGGGGTTGATTCCGGGCCGTGTCTAGCCCTCCTAGAGGGGAAGTGACCCCGCCAAATGTGATGGCAACCGAAGGGATTTCTGTGAGATGAATCTGCCTCTTTGCTCCTGCCTTTTGGTGCTTTTGGTCAAGGAAGGAATTTAGAACTGTGGTTGACTGAGTACAATTTGCACACCAGGCTGGGGGTGGGGGGTTCTAACCCTGGGGTCCTCAAGAGCTGCTCTCCCTCCTACCCCAGGAAAGAGCCCCCATCACCTTGGAGTGGCCCCATGTGCCCTGGCAACCTCGCCTTCAGTGAGGAAGAGCATCCCCAAATCCTCTTCCTGGGTCTCAGATAGCTTCACGGAGAGCTGATTTACACTCTGCTGCTAAAACATCCTGCCATTTGTTCCACTTTCAGGGTCAGGTAAGGAGAGATGCAATGCAGCGTAAGAGGGGGAGATTCACAAATGCAGAACACTGAGAAGCCGTGCCTAATACATTCTAAAAGGTGAATGACAGTGAAAGTGGAGCATTATTGAGACAGCAAAGTCTGCTTCCTTGCTTCCCTCCCGGCCACCAGGAATTCTCCATGATGAACCCTCACCAGTCTTGGTTGCATTTGACCATAATTTCCCTCCACTCCACCATCTCCCAGCTTGTTTCCTCGCCCTAACCAGGTCTAACTCTGCACTGCAGAAGAAGCCTTGCCTTTTCTCGTCCCTCCAACTTCCTTATTTATTTATTGCGTGAGTCAGGTTTCCGTTTTCACTCTTTGTGTATTTTTATGTCTGTCTACATGCAGCCAGTCCTCAGGGCACCCCCAGGGAGGAGGAACGGGGCCTTGAGGGCATGGGGCCAATGGAGCTCGTTCTGTCGGGGCTCACTTGTGGGGCGATGGCTGTGCCGGTGGGCAGGCTGCCCCACTTGGCTCTGTCGGAGTGGTCCTGACCCAGAGGCCCCCTCCCCAAAGTGGATGAAAGGAAACCTACCTTGAACCTTTCCTGGCTTTGCAGAGAGGAAGGGGGCAGTACCCTTTGCTCCCTGATTTCAGGGTCCCCCCATGCATGGGCAAAACACATGCACTCCAACATCCCACTGATTCAAATAGGGATCCTGTGCCCTAGCCACTCTAGGCAGCTTCCAACATATATGAAAACATCATAAAACGTTAAACAAAAAAGCTTCCCTATGCAGGATTGCCTTCACACGGCTTGGGGGTTGGATAGCTCCATCTCCCTCCAACACATCTCCAATGAAAATAGGGACGTTCTAAGGGAAAATGGCTCCTGCCAGCCTAGCAGTTCGAAAGCATGTCAAAGTGCAAGTAGATAAATAGGTACCGCTCTGGCGGGAAGGTAAACGGCGTTTCCATGCACTGCTCTGGTTCGCCAGAAGCGGCTTAGTCCTGCTGGCCACATGACCCAGAAACTGTACGCCGGCTCCCTCGGCCAGTAAAGCGAGATGAGTGCTGCAACTCCAGAGTCGTCCGCGCCTGGACCTAAAGGTCAGGGGTCCCTTTACCTTTAAGGGAAAATGGGGCATTCCAGGATAAAATCAGAAACCAGGACAGCTTCTCTAAATCAGGGACAGCCCTGGAAGATAGGGGCACTTGGAGGGTGTGTGAACAGGCCCTGCATGCACACACCTCTAGCGCCCTGGGACTCCCCCTTCTCCCCAATGCAGAAGGAGGAGGAGAAGGAGAAGGAGAAGAAGAAGAAGAAGAAGAAGAAGAAGAAGAAGAAGAAGAAGACAACGACCACATAGGCCACCCATCTCTTCCTCTGGAAAGCAGGAGTTCCAGAGGAGCCCAGAGCATCACGCACAGCCAGAGATGCTTTATTTTGAGGGACCCACCTGGCTGGCCTCTGAGCTGCTCCCTCCCTTGGCCAGGAACAGGAGGAGGAGCTGGTCGGGGAAAAGGCTCTGCAAGAAGCAGGCAACCCCATCCTAGAGGGAGAGGGTTGGAAGAGAAGTGGGGGAGACTCCTCTTTGGCATTATGAATAGCCATAGAACGAAAGCTCTGGTGCAGAGCATTAATCTCTTCCCAGGCAGAAGGTTCTAGGGGTTGCGCCAACCTTGTGGGGTAGGACCATTGTGGAGCTGGAAAACCTTTGTTGAGCATCTGACATCTGGCTATGAAACCTCACCCGTCTCCTCAGGGGAACCTCCAAGGAAGCAAAATCCACCACCATCTTACCACCAGAAAGTTCTTCCTGATAAAAAAATTCCTTCCAGTAGCACCTTAGAGACCAACTAAGTTTGTTATGAGCTTTCGTGTGTATCTGAAGAAGTGTGCATGCACACGAAAGCTCATACCAATAACAAACTTAGTTGGTCTCTAAGGTGCTACTGGAAGGAATTTTTTTATTTTGTTTTGACTATGGCAGACCAACACGGCTACCTACCTCTAACTTCTTCCTGATATTTAGTCACAATCTCCTTTCTTGTAACTTGAGACCATGGGTTCGGGTCTTACCCTCCAGAGCAGCAGAGAACAAGCTTGCTCCATCTTCCATGAGACAGCCCTTGAGATATTGGGAGGTGGTGTTCGCATATTTCATTCTGCCAGATCTCAGTGAGGAGTAAGAAGACAAATAGTTCCTGCTTGTTTGTCGCTGAAGATGGGAGACGCTACATCTACCCCAGTAAATATTCATATTGATTTTTAGTTGTATTTTAGTTCCTTCTCTTATCCAGCATATTATATTGCATTGCACTTTGAATTTTGTGGAATATGAAAAACTACAATGTGTAAGATATAAAAGGAGCAATAAAAAAAAATACAATTAAATATCATGCAGCCTCTAGCAGAGAACGTTGGCCAGGGCCTGGGGCTGATAACATCGAGGTCGTGGGTTCTGGGACAGCTGCATATTCCTGCATTGCAGGGGGTTGGACTAAATCTCCAGAGCCCCTTCCCACTCTACAATTCTGGGATTCTGCCACAAAAACTACAATAAACTGAATGAAATCATTAAGTGGCCGGAAGTTTTCAAGTGGCTTCTGGTGGTGCCGTAAGCTGTGCTGAGCACTTGGGCTGAGAAGCAGCATGCGCACCACCTCGAGGTATCCTTACACATCTGTCCAGTTGTGGGGCAGTGTGGTCCGGGATCTGTATGAGTCCAATGGGCACCTGGAGAGGAGGTTGCTCCAAGGAGGCACCAGCCAGGTCCCAGGGGTGGGGGTGGGGGGGAGAGACTCCATCAGGCAAGGCCTCCTTCCACCTGCCTTGCTCCACACTCTAATTTCTGCTTCTCAATTTGTATTGTATTATTTTATGTACTGTGGCTTGCCGTTGTTTTATTGATTATAGTTTAGAAATTAGTGTAACTGTTGTGTGGCTTTCTGTTTAACTTTTATATGTTGATATTATTATTATTATTTTATACTATTCTAATGATCGTTGAAGGGATGTGGGTGGCGCTGTGGGTTAAACCACAGAGCCTAGGACTTGCCGATCAGAAGGACGGCAGTTCGAATCCCCTGTTCGGTCCCTGCTCCTGCCAACCTAGCAGTTCGAAAGCATGAATTGGAAGTAGATCAACAGGTACCGCTCTGCCGGGAAGGTAAACGGCATTTCCGTGCGCTGCTCTGGTTGGCCAGAAGTGGCTTAGTCCTGCTGGCCACATGACCCGGAAGCTGTATGCTGGCTCCCTTGGCCAGTAAAGCGAGATGAGCGCCGCAACCGCAGAGTCGGCCATGACTGGACCTAATGGTCAGGGGTCCCTGTACCTTTTCATGATCGTTGAATGTTCCTTTTTTTGATGTAGGTTGCTTGTTTTAAAGTTTTGTTTTATTATCACACTTTTGCCTTGCATTAGATTGTTATAAGATGTACATTGTTTGTTTCTTCAGGTTGTAAACCACCTAGAGTACTGTAAGATAGAAAGACAGTATACAAATTAAAAATGAGGATGAGGATGATGCTGAAGGTGCCCTCCTTGCGGAAGCTCAGCAGGTCGATGGTGACAATTTGCAAACCGGTGTTCCAAATTGCAGAGAGGGTTTCCCTGCTCCTTTCCCTCCACCTCTCCTATTCTAGGATTCTAGGACGGCGATTCCTGCTCCTTGCACAGATTTCCCCCACTGCCAGCTGCTCCTTCTGTTTCTGGCCGAGGGAGGGAGCAGCTCAGAGCCCAGCCAGGAGGGTCCCCCCCCCCAAATAAAGCCTCTCCTCCGGTGTGCGCAATGCACAGATCTGCTTCGGAGAGAGGAAGAAGAGGGGTGAGCTTGGTGCCCTCGGCTTGCCAAGGGTTAAAAGGAGCCGAGCTGGACTACTAGAGAGGAGAGGAAATAAAGGCGGCGGGGGGGGGGGGGCAGGTCCTTCGGAGCAAAAGCACCTCCTTGCAAAGCCCGTCCCTGCAAAGGGAGGCTGGTGCCTTTTGTCTTGTCTGCGGCGCAAGCGCTGCCTCCGTGGCGCATTCCGGGATCTGGTGAGTCTGGGGGAGAAGCGGGGGCGGGGGGGGGGTCCCAGGGCTGCAGGGGAACGAGGCATGGGGGGGGGGGGCTGTTCAGCTGAGGGAATGGGGGGGGGGGCAAGTCAGGAAGCAGAGGGTCCTCCCCGCTTCCTCTCTGCAAAGATAGGGAGGGGGCGAGTGTGCAGGAGCTCTGCAACTCTGTTCTTCCACGGTGGCAAGACGCTGCCATTTTGGGGAGAACATAATGGAATGCAGATAAGCCCATTTCAGATTTGTGAATCAGTCACACTTGTCAGCGGGGGTTGTAGCCAGAAGGAAACAGTCGGGCACAAAACATATGCAGAACAATAACAGGGAGAGCCTGACGTTTGCCATCCAGTGTTGGACAATCGAGGGCAGACAAAAGAAAGAGCTGCGTCATGGGACAAAGAGTTAAACCGAGGGAACTCCCTCCCACTGGAGGATGGGAGGGGCACCAATCCAGACGGCTTTCCAAAGAGGAGGAGGAGAGGGATGTGGGTGGCAGTTCTGTGCGCTTTCCCCTCTGGTCCCAGAGTGAGCTTTGAAGCCTCTTCACCAGGATGGAGATTCTCTGCATCCCCTGCTAGTTGCTGCTACCAAAGTGATGCAGGAGGAGATGGCTGTGGGAGACTCTTAAGGGCCCTGCTGTGCCTCCACAGTCGCAGGCAAAGATGCTTCTGAACTCCACTTGCTGGAAAACCACAGGCAGGGAGAAAGTTGCTCTTGCACTTGGATCCTGCTGGGGGGCTTCCCGGAAGAGGCGCCTGTGCGAACAGGAGGGGGGACTCAGTAGGAAGTCCCATTGGCCTGATCCTGCAGGACTCTCTGGTGCTGAGTTCCTCCAGATGCAAGCCAACCCTCCGTTGTTCTTCAGTTAGAAGGAAAGCTTTCCCCACCACCCATTCATCCTACAGGGGTCTTCTCCAGACTTTGACGCATGCAGCCTCTCAGGTGTCCCAAGGATCTTTGGAGGCTGAACAGAAAGCCCTGCTGAGAAACCCTGGAGGTCTTCCCATCCAAGGAATTCAAGGCAGGAGAGGAAAGGAACCTGAGATGGGGGTGAAAGAGGCAGCCTCCCCCCATTGCTGTAGCTACTGGGAGACCTTCTCCCCACCAGCTAGAGTTCCCTGAATTCCCTGGCACACAGGACAGATTGTTAAAGCGGACTTGGGGAGCGGCTCCTAGCAGCTCTCAGCATCCTTAAGAAAGCACAGATCCCAGGATTCTTAGGTAGGAGGAAGCCAGTGCTCTCTAAAGTGGGTTGATCCTGCTTTGCAGATGCCGCACATATGGGGACCTGGGAGTGTGTGTTGTCTTTTTCCTTCCTTTTTGGAATTCTGGTTTATTGGGTTTTATAAACAAGGATCACAGGAGGAATAAAGGATACAAATAAATAGACCGAGTGTTCTCTTGTCATCTGTGCATCACAAAAACCACACAATAAGTTTATGGGAATGTCTACAACACCTGGATCATTATTAGTGTACGAGTTCTTCATTCATGATTGGTTTAATCGAAACCAGAAAAGGGGGAAACAGGAGAGAGCAGAGTTCACAGGTCACAGTCCACATTTCACGGCCAAACGCCTAGTCAGGAGCCCTTGGAGTTAGTTGTGCTTAGGTCAAGTGTGAGGCAGAGTAGTTTTTTTCTCTTATGTTACCAATAAAACAATGTAAGGTGCAGATCAACCACACTGAGCCAAATGGTGTTTCTGAGGCAGACATCCTGGATTTAGAAGGTCATGACTTAAAATTCGGCTGGCCTGCATGTCTTTGGTATGGGAAGGCGAAAATTTATAAAAGTTTTATTAACTATATCCTTAGGAAGAATCGGTATAGAGTTTGGGAGAAATATAAAAATCTGCTGGAAAGGAAAACACCTTTATGGCTCTCTCCTATTGAGGCTATTACAATAAAGAGAATTAATATGGACAGACAATGGGCAACTTACTGGGAATTGCTGCACTTTACACAGGGGGAACCTAAACTGAAATCAATGGAAAGTGTAAGGAGCCACGTGACAGACTGGCTACAATATCATCAGTTACATGAAATGTTTAGAACAGGCAGGAAAAAATGTTTTTTGGATCAAAGCTCACGCTTTGAAAAAGAACTTTTGCAAAATGAAGAAAAACTCTTACCTAAAATGTACAATCTGTTATTAGACTGGGAAACAAAAGACGAGCTTGTTAAAGCTTCCATGACACACTGGGCAATAGATATAGGACATAATATAGATTTGAATCTCTGGGGAAAACTATGGAAGAGCGATTTGAAGTCCACAGCATGTTATTCCTTGAAAGAAAACTACCTGAAAATGATTCACAGATGGAATCTAACTCTGCGTAGACTTGCTAAGATGTACAGGACTGAATCAGCTAAGTCAGCATTTCCCAACCTTGGGCCTCCAGCTGTTTTTGGACTACAACTCCCATAATCCTCAGCTAGCAAGACCAGTGGTCAGGGATGATGGGAATTGTAGTTCGAAAACAGCTGGAGGCCCAAGGTTGGGAAACACTGAGCTAAGTGATGGAGATCTAATGAGGCTGAGGGTACGTTCCATCATATGTGGTGGTCTTGTAAAAAAGTAAAAGAGTATTGGGAAATAATTTATAATGAATTGAAAAAATGTTTCGGGTTTTTTTTGGGCAAAGTACTTTTAGAGTCCTTTTTGTTAGGGATAATTCAGATGGAAATTCCCAGGTGTCACAAAAGGTTATTTATGTATGCTACTTTTGCCACCCGTGTTTCGTTAGCCCCCAAATGCAAAACTAGTGACGTCCCAACCAAAGAAGAATGGCAACTCAAGTTGACGGAATATGCCCACTTATATTTGCAGACTTAGAGAATAAGAGAACAAGAAGAATATACATTTAGAGAAGACTGGAATATATGGGGGGAAATTGTGTAAACTTGAAAACGCTGGCAGCATTAAGATAAAATCAACAGTGTAAATAAGTTCTGATGAATGTAATAATGAAATACTGAATGGTTTACTTTATATAAGATATGTGGGGATTTATGTTTTGCAAATTGAACTATGGAAGGAGAAGAAGGGAAGAAGCTGATATTTTAAGGTTGTTCAGATGAATATTCTAAAATGTAAAATAGAAAAACAATAAACATTATATAATTTCTCTCTCTCTCAGAGGGAGAACATTTCCAATTCCAACAGGCTCTCCCACTTTCTTGAGATTCCATCTTGAGGCTCCCCCGCCCCCCTTGAGGCTTTATGTTATTGTTGTAAAGCTTGTTATTGCTAGTACAAGCAGCCACGACATTTTCATGCTGCTTCCTTGTTCTCGACACTGAACATGCTCCTGGTTCTGTGTCCCTGGGAGGTTTGCCTGCTACTCTGCTCCATTTATTACCCAGGACAAGTTACATAAGTGGTGAAATTCCATCTTAAAAAGAGTTAAAACAAATGACAGCCGCAGGAATAGGATGGGTCCGGATTGTCTTAGGTGAAGAGGGGAAGGAGCCAGACTCTTCCCTCTGGGGAGGGAATTTCCCAACCTGAGAAGCGCCCCCAGGATGCTCTCTCTTGGGTCACACCACACTCCAAACTCTGAGGGTGTCGAAATGACCAAGAGGGTCGCCTGCCAATCTCAGTTTGACGCCATTCATTCATTGATAACACTGAAAGGAAGGCACAAGTAGGATGATTCATTTAACAGAAATCCCTTCTGTTGCCTGCACATTTTGCATAGTAACTTTCCTTCCAAGAGCTAGAAACTTACATCTTCCCTTTTTTTTGCAGGAGAAAGCTCAGAGTCTGGGATGTGGAGTCCAGCCTGTTTCCTAGCAAGACTCTTCCATTCTTCTTCAGGGAACCTATTTGTTCTCCAGACCATGTATGAATTTTATTATGGTACAATGTATTTCCTTTTGTAGAATTTGCTAGCAGCTCTACTTAGGACAGACAGAACTTGGCAGAAGACCAAAGGATTCCTTCCAATCTCTTGGGGGATTCCTGAAAGCACAGATGGATGAGCAAGACTCAGCCGGCCCTGAAGCAGGAAGAGGCCATATCATCCAAACTGGGAGCAGTGGGGGATGCTGGGGAAACTCTGTGCAGAAGATCCTGGGTGAGGAGGACACTCTCCACTCAGATGTGCAGAGCCAGCAGTTCAGGCAGTTCTGCTGCCAGGAGACTGATGGACCCCGAGAGGTTTGTGGTCGATTCTCCCACTTTGACCATCAGTGGCTGAAGCCAGAAAGGCTTACGAAAGCTGAGATGCTGGACCTGGTGATCTTGGAGCAGTTCCTGGCTGTCCTTCCCCCGGAGATGGAGAGCTGGGTGAGGGAATGTGGAGCGGAGACCAGTTCCCAGGCGGTGGCCCTGGCCGAAGGATTCCTCCTGAGTCAGGCAGAGGAGAGGAAGCAGGCAGAGAGAAAGCAGGTGAGAGAGACTTTCCTCTGGATAATCCTAAGGGGGTCTGAACTGGAGGGAGAGTACCCCCTAATTTTCTAATAATGGTGTATACTTTTTTTGGAAAGCATTCAAGGAAGTTTAGGGTTAGGGTTTACATCTGCCTTTTTTCTAATTCTCACCATTCTCTGTTTTTAAACCTTGCTCTTTCAGGGAAAGGATCCGTTTGCAGAAATGGCCTTAGATTCTTCTGAGGGAGAGTGGACTCTGTTGGACACCAGAGAGAGGCCTCTGGGTAAGGAGGAATATGTCTGGAGGCGGTTGGAGGATGGATGGTGGCTAACAGATTAAGGTTGAATCCTGACAAGATAAGAAGTACTGTTTTGGGGGGACGGGGTGGGCAGGTGTGGTCCTGAATGGGGTAACTGTGCCTCTGAAGGACCAGGTGCACAGCCTGGGAGTCATTTTGGATTCACAGCTGTCCATGGAGACAGAGGTCCATTCTGTGTCCCGGGCAGCTGTCTGCCAGCTCCATCTGGTACACAGGATGAGACCCTCCCTGCCTGCAGACTGACTCTCCAGAGTAGAAGAGAAGAAGAAGAGTTTGGATTTGATATCCCGCTTTATCACGGCCCAAAGGAGTCTCAAAGCGGCTAAAATTCTCCTTTCCCTTCCTCCCCCACAACAAACACTCTGTGAGGTGAGTGGGGCTGAGAGACTTCAGAGAAGTGTGACTGGTCCAAGGTCACCCAGCAGCTGCATGTGGAGGAGCGGAGACACGAACCCAGTTCCCCAGATTACGAGACTAACGCTCTTAACCACTATACCATACTGGCTCCACACCACACCACATACAGAGTGGTGCATGCTCTGGTTATCTCTTGCTTGGACTACTCTACGTGGGGCTACCTTTGAAGGTGACCCGGAAACTACAATTACTCCAGAATGCAGCAGCTAGACTGGTGACAGGGAGTGGCTGCCAAGACCATATAACACTGGTCCTGAGACCTTCATTAGCTCCCAGTACATTTCCACGCACAATTCAAAGTGTTGGTGCTGACCTTTAAAGCCCTAAATGGCCTCAAAGGCCCAGTATACCTGAGGGAGCATCTCCATCCCCATCGTTCTGCCCGGACACTGAGGTCCAGTTCTGAGGGCCTTCTGGCAGTTCCCTCCCTGCAAGCAGTGAAGCTACAGGGAACCAGGCAGAGGGCCTTCTCGGTAGTGGCATCCGCTCTGTGTAACACCCTCCCTTTAGATGTCAAGCAGATAACGAACTATACAGCTTTTAGAAGACATCTGAAGGCAGCCTTGTATCAGGAAGTTTTTAATGTTTGATGCTTTATTATGTTTTAAATATACTGTAAGCCACCCAGAGTGACTGGGGAAACCCAGTCAGATGGGCAGGGTATAAATAATACTACTAATATTATTGTTATTGTTATTATTATTATGTATTTTTACACAGCTTAAATACGAAATGGCTACAAACAGCCCCATGCATGCAGCAGGTGAGGCTTTTTCTATGGCCAAGCTGTAGTTAGAGATGCCCTGCTTCACTCATGGCTTCCTACTTACCTCCGTCAGGTGACACAAGGATGCTGGCAAGACTTCCTCATCCATCTTCTTATGCTGGTGGAGGGGAAGCAGCAGCTCTGGAACCAGACCAGGTAGGGAGAAGGATTCTTTGGGGGAAAGAGGCCGAGAGAGGGGGCAGCCAGGGTTCTCTGGGCCTCAACAAATCGCTTTCGCTCATCTCTTGACTTCTGTCAAAACTGCCCTTAACGAAGGCTTAAAATGCCATTCCAGAAGGTTTATGTGCTGAGAATGATGAACAACCACCTCATGTTCACTAGCCTTCTGAATGTTGCTAGTGTTATTCATCAGTAGCTTCAGTTTTATTTATATCATTTAATGCTAAAAAAGCTTCTAAGCAGTTGACAAACCATACGAAACAGTGGCCAGGATTCACCTAAGCAGCCCCATCGGTTACACAATGGAGCTTCCCCGCTTTCCTCTGTGCCCACATCTGCCCTTTGAAGTTGGCATTAGGGCATCAGGAAGGTTCTCCCCTGCCCAGAAAAGGGCACAGGGAGAGCAAGGGGAGACCCCTCCGTTTGGCAAACTTGCACAGACAGAATGCTTTGAGGAACACCACGTGGAGTTCTACCCATTTACCCCAAGTTTAATACCCATTGTTAAAATATACAATAAGAGAATTCCAATAAGACGTTCAAATAAGCATCCATAGTTTAAATGTACAGCAAAACAATCCCATTAAAACTAGAATCATAGAATCATAGAGTTGGAAGAGACCACAAGGGTCATCGAGTCCAACCCCCTGCCAAGCAGGAAACACCATCAGAGCACTCCTGACATATGGTTGTCAAGCCTCTGCTTAAAGACCTCCAAAGAAGGAGACTCCACCACACTCCTTGGCAGCAAATCCCACTGTCGAACAGCTCTTACTGTCAGGAAGTTCTTCCTAATGTTTAGGTGGAATCTTCTTTCTTGTAGTTTGGATCCATTGCTCCGTGTCCGCTTCTCTGGAGCAGCAGAAAACAACCTTTCTCCCTCCTCTATGTGACATCCTTTTATATATTTGAACATGGCTATCATATCACCCCTTAACCTCCTCTTCTCCAGGCTAAACATGCCCAGCTCCCTTAGCCGATCCTCATAAGGCATCGTTTCCAGGCCTTTGACCATTTTGGTTGCCCTCCTCTGGAGACGTTCCAGTTTGTCAGTGTCCTTCTTGAACTGTGGTGCCCAGAACTGCACACAGTACTCCAGGTGAGGTCTGACCAGAGCAGAATACAGTGGCACTATAACTTCCCTTGATCTAGATGCTATACTCCTATTGATGCAGCCCAGAATTGCATTGGCTTTTTTAGCTGCCGCATCACACTGTTGGCTCATGTTAAGTTTGTGGTCAACCAAGACTCCTAGATCCTTTTCACATGTACTGCTCTCAAGCCAGGTGTCACCCATCTTGTATTTGTGCCTCTCGTTTTTTTTGCCCAAGTGCAATACTTTACATTTCTCCCTGTTAAAATTCATCTTGTTTGTTTTGGCCCAGTTCTCTAATCTGTCAAGGTCATTTTGAAGTGTGATCCTGTCCTCTGGGGTGTTAGCCACCCCTCCCAGTTTGGTGTCATCTGCAAATTTGATCAGGATGCCCTTGAGTACATCATCCAAGTCGTTGATAAAGATGTTGAATAAGACCGGGCCCAAGACAGAACCCTGTGGCACCCCACTAGTCACTCTTCTCCAGGATGAAGAGGAACCATTGATGAGCATCCTTTGGGTTCGGTCAGTCAGCCAGTTACAAATCCACTGAGTGGTAGCATAGTCAAGACCGCATTTTGCCAGCTTCTTTACAAGAATATCATGGGGCACCTTGTCAAATGCCTTGCTGAAATCAAGGTAGGCTACATCCACTGCGTTCCCTTCATCTACCAGGCTTGTAATTCTGTCAAAAAACGAGATCAGGTTAGTCTGACATGACTTATTTTTCAGAAATCCATGCTGACTATTGGTGATCACAGCATTCCTTTCTAGGTGCTCACAGACTGTTTGCTTAATGATCTGCTCCAGAATCTTCCCTGGTATTGATGTCAGACTGACTGGGTGGTAATTATTTGGGTCCTCTCTTTTCCCCTTTTTGAAAATAGGGACAACATTTGCCCTCCTCCAGTCTGCCGGGACTTCGCCTGTTCTCCAGGAATTCTCAAAGATGACTGCCAGTGGTTCTGAGATCACATCTGCCAGTTCTTTTAATACTCTTGGATGCAGTTCATCTGGCCCTGGAGACTTGAATACATCTAAACTAGCCAAGTATTCATGTACTATCTCCTTAGTTATTCTGGGCTGTGTTTCCTCTGCTGAATCATTTGCTCCAAATTCTTCAGGTCGGGCATTGTTTTCTTTATCGAAGAAGACTGAGGCAAAGAAGGCATTGAGGAGTTCAGCCCTTTCTGTGTCCCCTGTTTGCATTTCACCATCTTCTCCTCTGAGTGACCCCACTGTTTCTTTGTTCTTCCTTTTGCTATGAACATACCCATAAAAGCCTTTTTTTGTTGCTTTTAACCTCTCTAGCAAGCCTGAGTTCATTCTGTGCTTTAGCTTTTCTGACTTTGTGTCTACATGTGCTGGCTATTTGTTTGAATTCCTCTTTGGTGGTTTCCCCCCCTTTTCCATTTTTTGTACACATCCTTTTTCAATCTTAACTCAGTTAAAAGTTCTTTAGATAGCCACCCTGGCTTCTTTAGGCACCTTCCATGTTTCCGTCTCATTGGTATTGCCTGAAGTTGTGCTTTTACTATCTCCCTCTTAACAAACTCCCAGCCATCATGAACTCCCTTTCCTTTTAGTATTACTGTCCATGGGATCTCGCCCAGCACTTCCCTAAGTTTTATGAAGTCGGCTTTCTTAAAGTCAAGAAATTGAGTCCTAGTATGCTTGGCTGCTCCTTTCCGCTGTATAGTAAACTTCAGAAGAGCATGATCACTTGTGCCTAATGATCCTTCCACTTCTACCCCACTAACCAGGTCATCAACATTGGTTAGGACCAGATCTAAAATGGCTGTTCCTCTTGTTGCTTCTCCCACTTTCTGGACAATGAAGTTGTCTGCAAGGCCAGTGAGGAATCTGTTTGACCTTATGCTCTTGGCTGAGTTTGACATCCAACAAATATCCGGGTAATTGAAGTCCCCCATTACTACTATCTCCCTTCCTTTTGCTTGCTTGGCCATCTGTTCCAGGAAGGCATCATCTATGTCCTCCGTTTGGCTTGGGGATCTATAGTAAACTCCCACAATGAGGTCTCTGTTATTCTTCTCTCCCTTAATTTTGACCCAAATGCTCTCACTTTGACTTTGAGGTTCTAAATCTTGGATCTCTTCACAGGTATACAGATCCCTGAGATATAACGCCACTCCTCCTCCTTTCTTGTCTGGTCTGTTTCTCTGAAATAGATTGTATCCCTCCATTATTACATTCCAGTCATGGGACTTATCCCACCAGGTTTCAGTGATGCCTATTATGTTATATTTAGTTTGCTGTACCAAGAGGTCAAGCTCATCTTGTTTATTTCCCATGCTTTGCGCATTAGTGTACAGACATTGAAGTCCATTAATCACTCCCCCGTGTCTCTTATTTAAGGATTTTTTCCTCCCACCACTAGGTCTGCGTGCTGTTTGCTCCATTTGGTCTATGACATTTGGATGATCATCTTCATCAATTGATAGACTCCTACCTTCAGGAGCACTGTCTCCCTCCCCCAAATTAGTCAGTTTAAAGCCCTCCTGATGAGGTTTCTGAGATTTTTGGCAAAAACATTCCTCCCAACCGTTGTGAGGTGCAGCCCATCGCTTGCCAGAAGTCCATCTTTAAGAAACTGCAGTCCGTGATCTAAGAATCCAAACCGTTCCTGTTTACACCATTTGCGAAGCCAGCTGTTCACTTCCACTATTTTTCCCTCTCTCCCTGGGCCACGTCGTTCAACTGGGAGGACAGATGAGATAACAATTTGTGCATTTAATTGCTTCAATTTCCTGCCCAGAGCCTCGTAGTCTCTTTTGATCTTCTGGAGGCTATTGCTTGCAGTGTCATTGGTTCCCACATGAACCAAGAGGAAGGGGTATTTGTCAGTGGGTTTTATGATTCCTTACAGTCGTTCAGTTACATCTTGGATCTTAGCCCCAGGGAGACAGCACACCTCCCGAGACATCTTGTCAGGCCCACAGATCACTGCTTCTGTTCCCCTCAGTAGGGAATCCCCTATCACCACTACACGCCTCCTCTTAGGTTTGGTCGGGGTTCTTCCGTGAGCTGTCCATTCCAAGGTCGCCTGCACATTCCCTGAGGACTGACTTTGCTGCTCGTCTTCATATACCTGATTGACTGGAATGAGGGAGAGATCCTCAAATGGAGTCTGCTCTTCGTCTTCCATGCTAGGGGAGAGGACCTCAAAGCGATTGTGTATTTCTAAACAATCAGAGCGAACCCTGGGCCTCCTACTTCTTTGAGTCACGGTTCTCCATATATCTGGCTCCTGTGTTGGTGAACTAGCCTCCTTCTCAGGGGAGCCCCCTGTCTCCTCCTTGGTGGAGACGGTGTGCTCTGCGGCTTCCAAGAAGAGCTCCAGCTCTCTAATTCTTTGGAGCGTAGCTACACGTTCCTCCAGTTGCTGGACTTTGTCTTCTAAGAGGGCAATCAACATGCAATTGCTGCAGGTAAAGCTGACAGCAACCTTTGGCAAGATGGCAAACATTGCGCAGGAACTGCAGGCGACTGCAGCTGTTCCCTCCTCCTCCATCTTGAGAACGTGTCTTTGGGGGTGGCTACAGCGGTCCCCCATCATAAAAAGCGTACATATCAGTTAACAGGCAGAAAACAGCAGAACGACATGTGGAAGATAATCTTCATGCTGTCTGACAGCAAGACATTTTTCTTCTTCTTTTAGGGTCCGGTGTGCTTTGAAGATATAGCTGTTTATTTCACGGACGAGGAGTGGGCTTTGCTGGATCCTGACCAGAGAGCTCTGCATAATGAAGTCATGGAGGAGAATCGTGGGATCCTGGACTCTCTCAGTAAGACTGCCCATTTGATCATAATATCTGTTTTGAAATGCGATACAGTCATACCTCGGGTTACAGCCACTTCAGGTTACATTTTTTTGGGTTACGGACCACCGAAACGTGGAAGTACCGGAATGGGTTACTTCCTGGTTTTGGAGGTTGCCCATGCGCAGAAGTGCTAAATCGCGCTTTACACAGAAGCGCCAAATCTCAACCCGCGCGTGCGCAGACGCGAGTTGCGAACGTGCATTCCGCACGGATCACGTTCACAACCCGAGCCTCCACTGTACATATCTTTCTGTGATTCTGACACCCCCACAGCTAACCTTGAATTATCTGTCTTCTTGAACTCTAAATAGGCTTGCCTGAACTGCCCTGCGCTTTTAAATGTAGGCTTCAGAGTTGTTAGGGAACTTGAAGTAGATTCTGTCACATTTTTTGTTTTGGTTTATGCTTCTCACATTTTTGGTTGACCAATAAGATTACTGACATTTGAAATGGCACAAATTCTATGATTGGGCCAAGCAAAATCAATAAATATGTATTGCCAGTCAACAACAGTGAACCCTGGGGTAAGGCCTTCAGTTTTTCCTCTATCACAAGCCTTCATGCATTGTTCAATAATTTGGGACTGCATTTTTTCCTGAGGATATCTAATCAATTTCTCCCTTTGTTGCAGGTGGTGATGAATTGCTAATTAAGAACGAGGAAGAGCATGACGAAATCCAAATAGTGGAAAATCCATATATATATTCAGATTGCTGGGAGAGCTTCTTTCAGAGCTCCCATTCCACTTCCCTTCAAAACATTCCCATTGGGAATAAGCCATATCAGTGCTTGGAATGTGGAAAAAGTTTTGGGCAGCGTGCCCACCTCAAGGGCCACCAGATTCTTCATACTGGGGAGAAACCATATCAGTGCTTGGAATGCGGAAAGCGTTTCAGTCGGAGCACCCATCTCACTTCCCACCAAAGATTTCATACAGGAGAGAAACCGTATCAGTGCTTGCAATGTGGGAAAAGGTTCAGTCAGAGTGCCAATCTAACTTCCCACATAAGATTTCATACCGGGGAGAAACCCTTTCAGTGCATAGAATGTGGAAAGAAGTTCAGTCGGACAGCCAATCTCATTTCCCATCAAAGAATCCATACAGGAGAGAAACCCTATGAGTGCTTGGAATGTGGAAAGAGCTTCAATGCGAGTTCCAGCCTCACGGTCCATCAAAGAATCCATACAGGGGAGAAGCCATATCAGTGCTTGGAATGTGGAAAGTGCTTCAGTCACAGGCCTGGTCTCACGGTCCATCAAAGTATTCATACTGGGGAGAAACCTTATCTCTGCTCAGAATGTGGAAAGAGCTTCAGTAAGAGAGCCCATCTCACCTCCCATGAAAGAATTCATACAGGGGAGAAACCGTATCTCTGCTCAGAATGTGGGAAAAGTTTCAGTCAGAGTTCCCATCTCAAGGGCCATCAAAGAATTCATACAGGGGAGAAACTGTATCAGTGCTTGGATTGTGGGAAGAGCTTCAGTCATAGTGCCAAACTCTCTTCCCACAAAATGTTTCATATTGGGGAGAAACCATTTCAGTGCTTGGAATATGGAAAGAGCTTCATTGCGGGTTCTGATCTTAATGGAGACCACAACCAAATCCACACAGTGGAGAAGCCATATCAGTATTTGGAGAGTTCAGAGATGTTCGATCAGAAGGAAAGTCTCTCTTCACCTCAAAGAATTCACAGCAGGGAGAAACCCTATCAGTGCTTGGAATGTGGAAAGAGCTTCACCCAAAAACTAAGCCTCATTTCCCATCAAATTATTCATACAGGGGAGGTACCATATCAGTGCCTGGAATGTGGAAAGAGCTTTAATACAATCACAAACTTCCGTCGACATAAATATATTCACAGTGAGGTAAAACCGTTTCAGTGTTTGGAATGTGGAAAGGGCTTCGGTCGGAAAGAAAGTCTCACTTCCCATCAAAGAATTCACACAGGGGAGAAACCCTATCAGTGCTTGAAATGTGGGAAAAGATTCAGTCAGAGTGCCCATCTCACTTCCCATGAAAGAACTCATACAGGGGAGAAACCCTATCAGTGCTTGAAATGCGGAAAGAGGTTCAGTCAGAGAACCCATCTCATTTCCCATCAAAGAACTCACATCGGGTAGAATCAAAGGATTGCAGAGTTGGAAGGGTCCAATTCACCTCTTGCCGTCAGAATGTTTTCCCTCATTTTTTGTTGGAATCTGCTTTCTTGTAACCTGAATCCATTGGTTCATGTCCTACCCTCCAGAGCAGGAGAAAACAAGTTTGCTCCATCTTCTATGGGATAGCTTTTTAGATTTTTGAGGATGCCTATCATCTCTTCTCTTTTTCAGTACATACCCAAATACCGTTACTGTTCCTCATCAGGCTTGGTTTCCAGAACCTTGATGATCTTGGTCACTCTCCTCAGAACACATTCCAACTTGTCAATATCCTTCTTAAATTGTGGTGCCCAGAACTGAACAGTGGATTCCAGGTGTGGTCTGAGGAAGGCAGAATAGATTGGTCCTATTACTTCCCTTGATCGGGACACTAGACTTCTGTTGATGCAGCCTGGAATAGCATTAAGTGAATTTGCTGCTGCATCACTTTGTTGTCTCATGTTCAGCTTGTGGCAAGCCAGGATACCCCACCTTATATTTGTGCAACTGGTTCTTCTTGCCTAACCGCAGAACCTGACATTTGTCCTATTTGAAATCCATTTATTCAGCTTCATGGCCAAATTGGGATTTGAACCCAAGTCTCCCAGGGTTCCTGAAGCCCTTATCACTATACCTAATCACTTGCTCTCTAGTAACACTCTTGGAAAACGTGCATGCTTCTGCATCTCCTTAGTCTTTGTGTGCAGTGTTCTGGTGTTTTGTATTTAAAGTTGTATACACCTGTATCAAAGTAATTAATGTAATAGTGGTAAGTAGGTAGAATGGTGGTTTTAAGGAAATTTTAGCTAGGGAGTGGAGGGGGGGGGTTAGGAATGCTAAAGTGAGAGATTATTGGCTCTGAGTTTGAAAGCACCAAACTGAGTAGTTTTCACATAAATCACAACAAGATCTAAGATAAAGATTCGGTTCAGAAACTTCAGCTGGTGCAGAATTCAGCCGCCAGGTTGCTCACCAGAGCAAGATGGTCTGAGCATATTACACCGATCCTGGTCCAATTGCACTGGCTACCAATTAGTTTCCAGGCCCAATTCAAAGTGCTGGTTTTGACCTATAGACCTTAAATGGCTCAGGTCTGCAATACCTCAAGAACCGCCTCTTCCCACATGAACCTACCCGGACCCTGAGATCATCTTCTGAGTCCCTCCTTCGTGTGCCTCCTCCTTGAGAGATCTGGAGGGTGGCAACACAAGAATGGGGCCTTCTCTGCAGTGGCTCCCTGTCTGTGGAATGCTCTCCCCAGAGAAGTTTGCCTGGCATCTTCATTACACACCTTTAGGCGCCAGGCAAAAGTGGTCCTTTTTAACCAAGGCCTTTGGTTAACATCCAATACCCTTTTAAAATGTAGCTCTTTTGGGGGGGAGTATTATTAGATTATTGCTTTTATTTTTATTTTATATACTGTGATCTTTTTATGTGAACCGCCCAGAGACCTCTGGGTATAGGGCGGTATATAAATTCAATAAATAGTAAAATAATAAAGATAATAAAGATACAAAAAACTCAACAGCGACAACCCCTCACCCCAAAAGCCCCAGAGACTGTTCAACAGGCTCAGCCATTGCAGCTGGAGTCAGTCCATCAGTCCTCCCAGGCCAGGTGGGAAAAGGCCTGCAAGGCAGGGAGCAGCTCTCCTGAGATGGTCTATAGTCGCTTCAGTAGAGACAGGTGGAGAGTGAAAGTAGTGGTTGTTTTGAAGCAGTGTTGCATTGGGTAGATTAGCAGTAAAGGAACAGCCTTATAATACCCCTTGTTAGGGATGCGGGTGGCACTGTGGTCTAAACCACAGAGCCTAGGACTTGCCGATCGGAAGGTTGGCGGTTCGAATCCCTGTGATGGGGTGAGCTCCGGTTGCTCGGTCCCTGCTCCTGCCAGCCTAGCAGTTCGAAAGCACGTCAAAGTGCAAGTAGATAAATAGGTCCCACTTTGGCGGGAAGATAAACAGCGTTTCCGTGCGCTGCTCTGGTTCGCCAGAAGTGGCTTAGTCATGCTGGCCACATGACCTGGAAGCTGTCTGCAGACAAACGCCGGCTCCCTCGGCCTATAGAGCGAGATGAGCGCCGCAACCTCAGAATTGTCCGCGACTGTCAGGGGTCCCTTTACCTTTACCCCTTGTTACAGTTGGGGGAAGAGGTGGGTCTTCGTGATTTGTTTCCTGCTCTTGTTTTTATCATCATGCACTTGGTGTTTTTATATTGTATATTTATGTTGTGTATCGCCCTGAGATCTGCGGGGGAAGGGCGGTGTAAAAATATAATAAAATAAATAAATAAACTATTAAAATAAAAAAAAGAAACAGGAACATTTGAAAGCATGCATTTATGTACACAAAGTTACCTGGGAACCCTTGTTATCTATCTATCTTTCTATCTATCATCTATCTATGAGTTGCATTCCACTGCACACACCCTCCTTTGCTATGTTGGAGGTGAAGTGTTCAGATAAGAGTTCTCTGTGATGACAGACAGAATAAAGGGGGTGTTTACCCAGTAAAGACTCAGGTCAAAGCTGTGCACCTTGGCTCAAGTGGGAAGGGGGCGCAGGCGTGAGGGGCAGTGCCAGAGCAAATCTGAACAGGGAGAAACACCAATTCATGGAGCAAACCCCATGGATTACTGTTTTGGACACACCAAGTGGAATGGAAGAAGCGAAAATCGAAGGAATGGTATTTCTAAGTTAGTATGATACATCTTGCCTACAGGAATGGGTTCAGAAGCTATGGAACTGGATACAAATTAATGAATATTCAACAAAAAATAAATGGGCTAAAACTATTTTGAAGTATGAAGATAAGTTACTCTTAAGGGGATTTAAGTATCCAAGAAATCACAGCTTGTGGTCTCCTAAGACCCCCAGATCCTTTTCACATGGACTGTTGCCAAGGCAGGTTCCCCATGTCTTATATTGGTGCAGCTGGTTCTTCCTGCCTAAGCGCAGAATCTGACATGCATCCCTGTTGAAATTCATTTATTGCAGTTATGTACCACTTTTTTCTCCAAGGAGCTCGAGGTGGTGCTACATGGCTCTCCCCCTCCTCATTTAATCTGACAATAACCCTGTGAGGTAGGTTAGGCTGGGAAGCTCAGGTACATATACACATTCGAAGGAGGCTTTGTCGCAACAGACATTGGTCTTTGACTATTGGAAGAAAAAGAATGTGCAAATATTGACACTAAAATACATCACTTAACAGTGAAGCAAAACTGGAGCCGTGGTGGTGAGGATTGTGGTAGGTGAGGCTTTTATGGACTGGACCAATTAGGACTGCACTTTGCCATTCGTCCATGTTAACAGCTGCCCAGTGATGCTGCTATAAAAAGGAGATCTAATAGTTCATGACACAGACCAAAATAAAACAAGAACTCATTAGTAACTCAAATACAGTATTAGTAGTAAAATAAACGTAACATTTCAGTTGTATATTCTACTGTGTTTGTATTGACCCTTTGCTGTAGTGCAGTGTTTCTCAAACTTGGGTCTCCAGCTGGTTTTGGACTACAACTCCCATCATCCCCAGTGGCTGATGGGAATTGTAGTACAAAAACAGCTGGGAAACCCTGCTCCAGGACTTGATATGTGGATAATGCCCCGTTCATTGGGACGGAAGCTGCTATTAGTGCTGCATCCGTAGAAACAGCCTCCATGAACTGCAAAACAGACTCTTTGAGAGTGCCCAGAGGGAGTGCAAATAGGGGAGACAACTGTGCTCCACACAATACACTTGCCCCACAATAGGAGATTCTGTGATAAAAGAGGGCAAACCTGCCTGCTCCAATAACAGAGACAGATCTCATCCAAGATAGGCCTCTATTTTGGCATGGTTGGCTCAGACCCCATCCAGGTATATTTACAGCAGTTTAAGGCTGTAATCCAAAACTGTTATTCTACACTTGGTCCCATTGCTCAGAGGAATTTGCTTCTGGGCAGAAATGCTTAGGACTGTAATGTAAACTCAACCATTGATCAAGATGCCTATCATCATCATGGCAAGGTACGACTTTTGCATATTGTGTGAACACCTTTGTCCTGTCTTCTTCAAGGATGAAGAATCTCTTGCCCCAAAGGAGGAGGGCTTTCCACTCTTTAAAAGCCCACTGCTGTTCTGCAAGGTGCTTTAGGTTGCAATCCCATAAACACACAAGACCTGTTGCCCTTAGTGGGGCTTACTTCCAGGGAGACAGGAATTGTACAACTAGTGTTAAGAGGAGGGCTGGATTGAGGTTTGATGAGGCCCTAAGCTACTGAAGGGACGCAGGTGGCGCTGTGGGTTAAACTGAAGGGACGCAGGTGGTGCTGTGGGTTAAAATGAAGGGACGCAGGTGGTGCTGTGGGTTAAACCACAGAGCCTAGGACTTGTCGATCAGAAGGTCGGCGGTTTGAATCCCTGCAATGGGGTGAGCTCCCATTGCTCGGTCCCTGCTCCTGCCAACCTAGCAGTTTGAAAGCACGTCAAAGTGCAAGTAGATGAATAGGTACCGCTCCGGCAGGAAGGTAAACGGCGTTTCCGTGCGCTGCTCTGGTTCGCCAGAAGCGGCTTAGTCCTGCTGGCCACATGACCCGGAAGCTGTACGCCGGCTCCCTCGGCCAGTAAAGCGAGATGAGCGCCGCAACCCCAGAGTCGGCCACGACTGGACCTAATGGTCAGGGGTCCCTTTACCTTTAAGCTACTGAAGGTAATTTCTATGTCCAGCTGTCCTTTTGCCAACAACAAATTGTTGCTGTTTTTTGTGTTGATCTGCTATATGGTCTCCACAGTCACTTATGGACTCATTGTTAAAACCCTGTTTATGGAGGACAATCTTACTCGGCTACGAGGGATCGCCAAAAAGAAGAAGACGGAGGTATCTGAAGCCATTTGCACATAACAAATTGGAGCCTACACAACACAAAACACGGTTGCTGTATGGAGGCTTTATTTTATTTGTTTTTATCTTATATTTTGGAAATGTACATCCAGGTTATTTTTTCCTTAAAAATTTTTTGGGGGCCCCCAAGAGAGTGGGGCCTGAAGCTCTTAACTTAAGAGGCTTAACAACCCGCTTCTGCTATAGAGCACCTGCTTGAAGCTGCCGGTATTTTACCCTGAAGGGCCGCCGCCATGACACGAGAGGCAGAGCGAGGCGGAGGCGGAAGGCGCTCCGCGTCCCTCCGGAAAGGCGTCTCCCTGGGCGGCAGGGCCCGCGCGCGAAGGTTCCGCCTCCGGCACTTGAGAAACAGAGAGGGGCGGGGGAGCGAGCGAGGGCATGGCATGGCCGGGGGCTGGACTAGATGGCCTTGCGGGGTCCCAGCTCTCCTATTTCTCTGAGTCGGGTGGTGGTGGGCTCTCCTCCCCTGGAGGTTAGTAAGCAGAGGCACGGGGGGGGGGCGTCTGCAGGGGATGCTCCTTGCATGAGGGGGTTGGACTAGATGACCCCTAGGGGTCCCTTCCCGAGAAGAGGTTTCGCAGCCAGATGTCTCTGGCATTTTGGATTCTAGGAAGGCGACTCCTGTTTCTTGCAGAGCCTTTTCCCTGCCAGCTGCTCCTCCCGTTCCCGGCCAAGGGAGGGAGCAGCTCAGAGCCCAGCCAGGACGCCCCCCCCCCCATGAAGCCTCTCCTCCGGCTGTGCGCGATGCCCGGGGCTCCTCAGGGATTCCTGCTTTCCAGAAGGACGGGGCGAGGGGTGAGCTTGCTCCGCTCGGCTTTGCAAGGGTTAAAAGGAGCGGAGCTGGATTCCTAGAGAGGAGAGGAAATAAAGAGGGGGCAGGTTCCCCCCCCCCCCAGAGCTAAGCCCTCTCCCTCCAGCCCCCCCCCCACTTGCATAGGGAGAGGGGTGGCTTTGATATCCCTCTGCAAATGCTGCCTCGGGGACCCCTCCTGGGATCTGGTGAGTCTCCCCTCTCTTCCCCCTGTGCGTGCATTGGGGGGGTCCCGGGGCTGCAGGGGGAGGGGCATGGGGGGCCTGTTCGGCTCATGCATGGAGGACCCACCAGATCAAGGAGCAGAGGGGCCCCCTCCACTCCTTTCTCTCTGCAAAGCCAAGGAGAGTTCCTCGGCTGCAACTTTGCTCCTCCGCATCCAGGGGCTGCCTGCCACTTGGGGGGGGGGGCTGGTCTTTGGGTTAGGGGAAAAGTCGTGCAAATAAACCCAATTCACACTGATGCACAAGTCACATTTCTTACCAGAGGTGGTAGCCAGACATAAACATTCGGACATTAAATACACAATGAAAATGAAAACCTTATCTGTGCAGTAGATAAATAAGGAATATTGGAAGGTGGAGGGCAGAGAAATAAAGTGCTTCTTCCTGCGTTGCAGAGTTAAAGCTTTGGAACTCCCTCCTGCAGGAGGCAGGTAAAGTCACCAACCTGGATGGCTTTAAAAGGAGGAGGTGGTTGTTGTCGTTTAGTCGTGACCCCCTGGACCAGAGCACGCCAGGCCCTCCTGTCTTCCACTGCCTCCCGCAGTTTGGTCAGACTCATGCTGGTAGCTTCGAGAACACTGTCCCACCATCTTGTCCTCCGTCCCCTTCTCCTTGGGCCCTCCATCTTTCCCAACATCAGGGTCTTTTCCAGGGAGTCTTCTCTTCTCATGATGTGGCCAAAGTCTTGGAGCCTCAGCTTCAGGATCTGTCCTTCCAGTGAGCACTCAGGGCTGATTTCCTTCAGAATGGAGAGGTTGGATCTTCTTGCAGTCCATGGGACTCTCGAGAGTCTCCTCCAGCACCAGAATTCAAAAGCATCCATTCTACGACGATCAGCCTTCTTTATGGTCCAGCTCTCACTTCCATACATCACTACTGGGAAAACCATGGCTTTAACTATACGGATCTTTGTTGGCAAGGTGATGTCTCTGCTTTTTAAGATGCTGTCTAGGTTTGTTAAGAGGAGGAGGAGGAAAATTCACGGAGGAGGAGAGGGGAGCCACAGTGGGTCTACTCTGCCCCCCACAGTGGGCCCTTTGGCCTGATCCTGTGGAACTCATCTTCTGTTCTGATGCTGAGTTTGTCCCGATGCAATCCAGACTCCTGGCTAATCCATGTGCGCCCATTCAGACATGCAACCATTGCTCAGATGCCCTGAGAATCTTTGGAGACTTAACAGAAAGCCGTACTGAGAACCCCTGGGGGGTCTCACCATCCAAGGAAAGGAAGCAAAGCTCTGCTGGGGGTGAAACAAGCAGCGCCCCCCTCTTCCACCAGCCCCCTTTGCCCAAGAGACAATTATCTGAGTTCCCTGGCAAGGAGGATGGATTGTTAAACCACTCTGGGGAGGGGGGGTGCTCCTAGCAACTGCCAGCATCCATAACTGTGGTTCCCAGGTTACAGGTAGGTAGCCGTGTTGGTCTGCTGTAGTCGAAACAAAATAATAATAATAATAATAATAAAGTTCCTTCCAGTAGCACCTTAGAGACCAACTCAGTTTGTTATTGGTATGAGCTTTCGTGTGCATGCACACTTCTTCAGATACACTGAAACAGACATCACCAGACCCTTATATATAGGGAGAGGGTGGGGAGGGTTTTTACAGTATCCCAGGGATACTGTGGAGGAAGCCATAGAATCAGTTGGAAGTGGTACTGAGGATCATCTAGTCCAACCCTCTGCAATGTCAGGAGCCCTTGTGGTTAATTAAGAGTAAGTCATATTTCTCCCTATGTTACCAATGACATTTTAAAAAATGTTGGTCTTTGGTTGAATGTGGGAGCGGCGTTCAAAGTGAAGATAATTTCAATTTAGATCAACCACACTGAACCAATTGCTTATGGAGTGGGTGGGTTTTTTCTTGCACTTTTATTTTCCTCCCCCCTACACTTTATTTTTTTATTGTTCCAGTTGTTATTTTTGTTACTCTTATTACTAATACTACATTTATAACCCAGGGCTGGTTGCAACCATAGTCAGTATTAAAAACACACTTCTCAGCAGTCGGATATTGTGGTAAAGAGGGGAAGGTGCCTGGCTGGCCTCTGTTGGGAGGGAATTCCCTCACTGCCACCAAGATGCCCACTCTTGGGTCACCCCCACTGAAAACTCTGAGGGTGGTGATGAAACTCCCAGGAGGACCCCCTCGGCCAACCTGAACATCCCAAGATGGTCTGTAGAGAAGGAGACAGTTAGTCAGATATTTGGGGGTCTAAGCGAATCCCTCATGTGAGCACCTTGATGTGAGCCTCATACAGCCCATACACATTACTCATTCGTCAATCACAGGTCTGACTTCAATCTTTGACTGAAACTATTGAAAGGCAGGAGCAACCAGGCTTTCTCGTATCACAGAAATCCCTTCAGTTGCCTCCACATTTTGCATGGTAACTTTCCTTCTAGGAGGGCTAGAGGCTTGCTTCTCCTTCTTGCCTGCTTGTTTGCTTGTTTCTTGAAGATAGCTACGAATCTGAGCTGTGAGGGGGTACAGGCCTTGTTCCTAGCAAGACTCAACCATGCTTGCTCAAGGAATATCTTGTCTTCTCCTGGCAGTGTATGAATTTCATAACAGAACAATGTATTTGCTTTGTAGGATTTGGTAGCACCTCTCATGAGGACAGACGGAACTTGGCAGAAGACCAAGGGTTCCTTCTGATCTCTTGGAGACTTCCTGAGAGCCCAGATGGATGAGCAAGACTCAGCTGGCCCAGAAGCAAGAAGAGGTCGTGCCATCAACATTGAGAACAGTGGAGGATTCAGGGAAAACTCTGTGCAGAAGATCGTGAGTGAGAAGGATACCCCCTGCACAGATGTGCAGAACCAGCAGTTCAGGCAGTTCTGCTACCAGGAGGCCAAAGGACCCCGAGAAGTTTGCAGCCGACTCCACCACCTTTGCCATCAGTGGTTGAAGCCAGAAAGGCACACGAAAGCTGAGATGCTGGACCTGGTGATCTTGGAGCAGTTCCTGGCCGTCCTTCCGCCAGAGATGGAGAGCTGGGTGAGGGAATGTGGAGCGGAGACCAGTTCCCAGGCGGTGGCCCTGGCCGAAGGATTCCTCCTGAGTCAGGCAGAGGAGAGGAAGCAGGCAGAGAGAAAGCAGGTGAGAGAGACTTGCTCTGGATACTCCCAAGGGGTCTGAACAGGAGGGAGAGTATCCCCCGACACTGTAATAGTTTGCCCATCCTTTTTTGGAAAGCTTCCAAGGAATGATGTCTGATGCCATTGGAGTGTTTACCTCTGCCATTCTTTTTCTAATTCCTCTCAAATCCTTCTTGCTCTTTCAGGGAAAGAATCCATTTGCAGAGATGGGCCTGGATTCCTCTGAGGCAAAGAGGACTCTGTTGGACACCAGAGAGAGGCCCCCAGGTAGGAAGCAATGAGGTTTTTCTCTTTCTTTGGTCACGTTCTGTGGATTTTGAAACTAATCTGAGAGGTCTTCACATCTTTTTGGAGAAAACATTTGTGACCTAGAATCCTAAGGAGGGGAAATGTTTTTTTACACAGCTAAACAACAAAATGGGTCCAAATGAAAGCAGCAAGTGAGGCTTTCTCTAAGGCCCGCCTGTAGCTAGAGATGCTCAGCTTCACCTCTGAGAGAAGCATGCCCTCATGGCTTCCCATTTAACTTTGGCAGGTGACAGAAGGATGCTGACCAGACCTCCTCATCTGCCTTTCCATGGAGGTGGAGCTGAAGCAGTGGCCGTGGAACCGGATCAGGTAGCGGGAAGGAGCCTTGTGGGGAAGAGGCAGAGGGGTGGGGCAGCCAGACTGCTTTTTGGCCCAAAGGAATCTCCTCTCCTCCTCTTGACTTCTGTCAGAGCTGCCCTGAACAAAGTCTGAGCATGTCAATCAAGGTTTATGTGTTGAGAATAAGGATCTTCACCTAGACTGGCCTTCAGAAGGTTGCTATGTATCAGTTTTTGTTGTTGTTTAGTTGTTTAGTCGTGTCCGACTCTTTGTGACCCCCTGGACCAGAGCACGCCAGGCATACTCCTGTCTTCTACTGCTTCCTGCAGTTTGGTCAAACTCATGTTCATAGCTTCGAGAACACTGTCCCACCATCTCGTCCTCTGCCGTCCCCTTCTCCTTGTGCCCTCCATCTTTCCCAACATCTGGGTCTTTTCCAGGGAGTCTTCTCTTCTCATGAGGTGGCCAAAGTCTTGGAGCCTCAGCTTCAGGATCCGTCCTTCCAGTGAGCACTCAGGGCTGATTTCCTTAAGAATGGAGAGGTCTGATCTTCTTGCAGTCCATGGGACTCTCAAGAGTCTCCTCCAGCACCATAATTCAGAAGCATCAATTCTTCGGCGATCAGCCTTCTTTATGGTCCAGCTCTCACTTCCATACATCACTACTGGGAAAACCATAGCTTTTACTACACGGACCTTTGTTGGCAAGGTGATGTCTCTGCTTTTTAAGATGCTGTCTAGGTATTTACATCTTTATCTCTTAATACTAAAATCGGCTTATCAGCTGTCGGAAAACCATACAACAGAGTGGTGAGGATTCACCAGTGAGGATTCATCAGCTGCACAACGAGGCTGTTTTCCCTCTCACCCCCTTCCCTGTGTCCCCAGGTGCCCCTTGAAGTTGGCTTTCAGGTACTAGGAAGGTTCTGCCCCAGAACAGCCGACAGGGGGTCCTTCCATGAGGCAAACGGGAAGGCTTGCGCAGATAAAATGATTGGAAGACTACCTTGTGGAGTTCCACTCTTTTCCAAAAGATTAATACCCGTCATTAAAAGGCACAATTAAATACATTAAAAGAATCTCACATGTAATTAAAATATGCAGGAAAACAATCCCATTAAAACAACACTGCCACTGACAGGCAGAAAACAACAGAGCAGCGTGTGATAGATAATCTTTACGCTCTCTAAGAGGAACGTACTTTTTCCTTTTAGGGTCCAGTGTGCTTTGAAGATGTAGCTCTCCATTTCACAGACGAGGAATGGGCATTGCTGGATCCTGACCAAAGGGCTCTGCATAAGGAAGTCATGGAGGAGAATCGTGGGATCATGGACTCACTTGGTAAGGCTCCCTGTTGGATCATAATATCAGTTTTGGAATTAAGTACATGTTGTTGTTGTTGTTGTTGTTTAGTCGTTCAGTCGTGTCCGACTCTTCGTGACCCCATGGACCAGAGCACGCCAGGCACTTCTGTCTTCCACTGCCACCCGCAGTTTGGTCAGATTCATGTTTGTAGCTTCGAGAACACTGTCTAACCATCTCGTCCTCTGTCGTCCTCTTCTCCTTGTGCCCTCCATCTTTCCCAACATCAGGGTCTTTTCCAGTGAGTCTTCTCTTCTCATGAGGTGGCCAAAGTCTTGGAGCCTCAGCTTCACGATCTGTCCTTCCAGTGAGCACTCAGGGCTGATTTCCTTCAGAATGGAGAGGTTTGATCTTCTTGCAGTCCATGGGACTCTCAAGAGTCTCAAGAGTCTCCTCCAGCACCAATTCAGTACATAGAGTATCTCTATGTAACGAACCTCCAGTATTTTGATGGGGCTCAGCAGGACCACGTACAACATTTGGGATTCTAACACCCCCCCCCCCAAAGCACACTGTGAATGGAGAGCTATCTAATGTTTTGTCTTTTTAAACAATGACCAGGCTGCTGTGAAATGACCGGACTGTTAAAATGTAGGCTTTGGAGTGCTAGGGGAACCTGAAGTAGCTTCTGCCAGGATGTTTATTTATTTTATTGCTTCTGTCAGGTTTTTTATTACCAAAAAAGGCAGGCTTCCATGATAGGGCCAAACAAGAAAGAGCCAGGCTTTTCCAAACTCAGGTTACCAAAGATATGTCTGTTAATGCCAGTTAACAAAGGTAGCAAACCCTGTAGGAAGACCTCACAACTAATTCCGTTCAGTTCTTCCTCTATCACAAGCATTCATTAGCATCGTTCAGTAATTTGGGGCTCCATTTCTTCCCAATTTATTTCTCTCTTCATTGCAGGTGGTGATGAATTGGAAATTAGGAACAAGAGAGAACAGGACAAAGTCCACACAGTGGAAAAACCATATCAATGTTTGGAGAGCAGAGAGAGTTTCAGGCAGAGCTCCCATTCCTCTTCCCATCAGAGAAATCCCATTGGACAGAAACCCTATCAGTGTTTGGAATGTGGAAGGAGCTTCAGCCGGAACTCCAATCTCACCTCCCATCAAATAATTCATACGGGGGAGAAAGCATATCAGTGCTTGGAATGTGGAAAGAGATTCACCCATAAGAAAAATCTCACTTGCCATCAAAGAATTCATACCGGGGAGAACCCATACCAGTGCTTGGAATGTGGGAAGAGCTTCATTCGGAGAGAAAGTCTGACATCCCATCAAAGAAATCATACAGGAGATAAACCCTATCAGTGCTTGGAATGTGGGAAGAGCTTCAACCAGAAGAAAAATCTCATTTCCCATCAAATAATTCATACAAGGGAGAAACCATATCAGTGTTTGGAATGTGGAAAGAGATTCCGTAAGAGCTGCCATCTCACACCCCATCAAAGAATTCATACTGGAGAAAAACCCTATCAGTGCTTGGAATGTGGAAAGAGCTTCAGTCGGAAAGATAGTCTCAATTCCCACAGAAGAATTCATAGTGGGGAGGAGCCATATCAGTGCATGGAATGTGGAAAAAGCTTCACCTGGAAGGAAAGTCTCAATTCCCACCAAAGACTTCATAGTGGGGTGGAACCATTTAAATGCTTGGAATGTGGAAACAGCTTCAGTTGTAAGAGAAATCTCACTTTCCATCAAACAATTCATACAGGAGAGAAACCATATCAGTGCTTGGAGTGTGGGAACACCTTCACCCAGAAGTTAAGTCTCATTTCCCACCATCTAATTCACACAGGGGAGAGACCGTATCAGTGCTTGGAGTGTGGAAAAAGTTTCAATAAGAGGGGCAATCTCACAGCTCATCAAAGAATTCATACAAGGGGGAAACCATAGTAGTGCTTGGAATATGGCAAGAGCTTCAGAAAGCCCCAGTCTCACTGCCCATCAAAGAACTCATCGTGCAGAGAAACCATCTATCAGGAGACTTCAGCATGTGGATGAGGATTGCAATGGAGTGGACCCCCAGTGCCCAATATTTCTTCATGGTGCAAGTCGCTGTATGAGGTGTTGAATACCTTTTCCACGTCACATATGGGGAGACAGTTAGGAGCAATTTGGCAACACTGACGAGGTAGCCATCAATGCTGATCTCTTATCTGAAGACATTGATCTCCAATGTTGCAAATTTGTGCTGCTGCCGACTGCAACTGTTGTCCTTTGCATGTCCAGGATGGTGTCATCATGAAACTCTTCCTGGTATCTGCTGAGCACACACAGAAAATAAGGGCACAGTCCAGGAGGAAGAAGCAGAACCCTTGCATAACAGTTCCTCCAGCTCCCGTCCCTCCCAGACGGTTGTTGAGAGATCCAGCAGAACCAGGAAACAGCTTTCACATCTGTCCATAGTCCGCCGGAAATCATCGACCTTCGCGCCCAAGGCTGTTTCAGTCCCATGATGGGGCCTGAAGGCCGATTGGAAAGGGATCCAAATGGTTTCTCTCGCACCACATGGAAACCCTCTTGAATGAGGAAGGGATAACACACTTGAGGAGTGTTAGCCACATGTCACACATTCATGTATTTGGTGGTATTACCTATGTCTGTTTACCCAAGGAAAGCAGGCACAAGTTAGATTCCAGGGCGGAAGAGACTATGGCGATTGGCTGTGCTTCGGGGAGCAAAAAATATAGGGAAAGGCAGCACAAGGTTCATTTTGCTCATGGGTAGGCATACTAAGGCCTGGGGGCCGGATCTGGCTCAATCGCCTTCTAAATCCACCCCTCTGTCTGGGAATCAGCGTGTTTTTACATGAGTAGAATGTGTCCTTTTATTTAAAATGCATCTCTGGGTTATTTGTGGGGCACAGGAATTCATTATTATTTCTTTCTTCAAAATATAGTGCGGCCCCCACAAGGTCTGAGGGACAGTAGACCGGCCCCCTGCTGAAAAAGGTTGCTAACCCGATTTTGATGAACACAGGAAGACTAACGAGAAGAACTTTGATAGATTTTTACAAGGAGTCAGGGATTAGGGTTAGGGGTGTAGGATTAGAGGGTTAGGGTTGGAATAGGGTTGAGGGGTAGGGGTTGCAGTTAGTGTTACATTAGGGTAAGGGGATAAAGCAGGGGTTGTCAACCTGGTCCCTACCGCCCACCAGTGGGCGTTTCAGGATCCTAGGTGGGCAGTAGGGGGGTTCTACGGCACAAGCTGAATCCTCCTTCCATCGAGCACTGGGGGGCGGTAAGGAAATTTTACCATCAAGAAAGATGCATTTGTGGGCAGTAGGTATAAAAAGGTTGACTACCCCTGGATTAAAGTCACCATTAGAGTTAGGGTTAGGGGTTTGTGTTGGGTTTCGGTTAGAGCGGTTGAGTTCAGGGGTTAGGGATTAAGGTTCAGGGTAGGTTGTGGGGTTAGAGGGTTGTTAGCTTTAGGGTCGGGATAATTGTACAGGATTAGGCGTCAAGTTTAGGATTAGAGCTTGAGGGTTGGGTTATGGTTAGGGGTTAATGTTCAGGTTTCGGCTTATGGTTAGGGATTTAGGGTTAGGTTTGAGTTGGGTTGTTAGGGTGGGTGGGGTTAGGGGTAGGGGAAGCTGGAAGCAAGGCATTGGGCTGGACAGAGAAATGTTTGATTTGCTTGAATACAAGACTATGGAGCAAGAAAGAACTTCTTGGGGTATTGATGGTGTGATCTCCATCGCAGGGTTGGGTTGTAGATATGTGTAAATAAACCATATATCCTAAAGACACCACAGTCGTCCCACATTCTAGGAAACATAAACCCTGGGTTTGTGAAGGGTGAGATATAGAGCTATGGATTCAACCCCCAACATCTTCAGATGGGGCTGGGAATGTCCTTTGAGACCTTGGAGAACATCTGCAGTCTGTGGAGACAAATCAGAGTTAGCTGAAGCAAAGGTCTGACGTGGGATAAAGGAGCCCTCATGATCCCATGTCTTTGTCATCGTAAAAAGCATGGCAGCATCAGTGCAAGAGGATGCTAAACCCAACAAAGGTGTCCCCAGCAGGCCATAGGACCTTGGTGAGAAATCTCTGAGAGAAGCAGGAGTCCCACTGACACATTCCCTCAGAGAGAGAAGGGGCTAGTCTGGTGTGGGTCGCCATACATAAGAGAGCCACACTGGTGTAATGTGTAGAGCAGCCTTTCTCCACCTTGGGTCCCCAGATGTTGTTGGACTACAAGTCCCATCATCCCTAAGGTGGTCAGGGATGATGGGAGTGGAGAGTGTTGGATGGACTAGGACCTGGGAGACCAAGGTTCGAATCCCCACTCCGTCACTGTCTCTGAGCCTGACCTGCTTCCCTGTGTTGCTGGGAGAAGACCATGTATGGCTCCTTGAGCTCCTTGGAAGGTGGGATGTCAATATAATTAGCTAATAAATAAAAATAAATAAACAAACACACGTACATCAGAATAGCACATAGGAATCTATTATCCCCATTCCAACCAAAGGTGACAGAATTCATGAGCTGCAATCCAGCAGTTTCACGCTGCAATCTCCTTTTGAAATTATTCTCTTGGAGACAAAAGGTTTTGGGAAAGAGTTATGTTCTCCCCCACTTTATACTTTCAGATGCTCAAATGATCAGTGAAGGGCACAATCTGCCTTCCTGTAGCTGCAGGTACAAAGCAAGCACGCACAAATGTTCCCAGGGCACAGCCGATCTCAATGCCAGTGACACAGCATCAGAGGAAAAACTGAGTTGAGCAGCTCTGTGACTGTAGTGCTAAGTATCCCCATTTGTTTGCTGAATCCACTGAAATTCTAACGAGGGCATGGTGAAAGCAGTGTTAGGAGCTAAATCCTGTGTGTGTGTGTGTGTGTGTGTGTGTGTGTGTGTATAGCCTCAGAACTCCATCCTAGGGGCAGTAATGTTTTAGAAACTTAAGTTTTCAGCTCTGCCCCAGCAGGAATATCTTGAGGAGCCAGAAGCTTAGATGAGATCCCCATTTTAGAAAGTCGGGTATCAAAAAAGCGAAACCCATTGATCTATGGTTTCATGTGGCAGAGACTTAAGTTCGCAGGAGAGCCATCTTAGAATCAACAATGCAGGTGTATCTCAATGCAAGCGTCAGTTTTTTGGTAGGGGAAGGAAGAATGGCGTATAAACTATGGATTCAGCTGTAAGTTTCATTCTTCAGTTTAAAACCAGTTAGAACTAGTTCAGTTTTTCAAAACCAGAATGTAAATTAATCACCACTTAACCAAGACCCACATTCCTCTCTGCTCAAAATGTAGGACTTGGAGCAAGCTTATCATTCCCCTGACCCAAATGCCCAGAGTGATACTGAGTTGGAGAATGAAATCAAGGAAACAGCCCAAAGAGGAAGGGATGCCAGAATCAACAGCAACACTTTATTACAGTCGTAGACCAGCATAATATCAGAATCAGCGACTTCTGATTACCAGCACATATACTGGCTACATGTGTGTTGTTGTTTCTAAAGATATTGTTATTGAATTATTTTTTACACAAAATAAAAATCAGACTAGTCTACAGAAGAAAAATAAAAAACAAACAGGAACATGTACAGAGGAGGGCAAGCGTATGGAAACCAAGTCTTACGACGAATGGTTGAGGGAACTGGATATCTCTAGCCTGGAAAGGAGGAGAGTGAGAGGAGATAGAATAGCTATCTAAAAATGGCTTACCGCTGTGTGGTAAGAATTCACTTCTACACCATCTTGTTTGCTACCCAAGTGAAGAGCAACCACCTCTTGAATAAACCACAGAACCAGGGAAACTATTTTTTCATGTCCACCATCTGGATTTAGGGACCCAGCATTTATTATAGCTATTGCATTAGGACAGAGCTCACTAAACTCAACGTGCCAGTTGAGAAGGTCTGCCCCAACGAAATTCAGAATGAAAGGAGAGGGTGCACCTCCACAGGCACATACCTCCACATGTGGCGGGAGTGCCCCCAAATCCAACTTCTGGACAACAACCATACAAGAAATAAGTAAAATAACCAAGCAAGTATTAGAAATCACCCCAGAATTGGCCCTACTAAACATATTCCAAGACAATAATGCCCATTTACACCAGAAAGAACTCATAACCCACCTACTTTCAGCAGCCAGAAGCATAATAGCCAGACACTGGAGAGACCTGTCAGGAATAAGCATGGACCAAGGTACCAAATAGTATGGGAAACAGCCTTACTAGAAAAATTAACCAATAAACTAAAACTGACAGGGGGACAAACAGAAGAAGATGTCTTCACCCTGGTATGGCTCCCCTATATCACATACACAGCCCAACAAAACAACAAGAATCCACCAACAGCATACAAATCAATATGGCCACTTTCTGGGTCATTTGTGCCACTTTCTGGGTCAGATAAGGAGAGATGGAATGTAGCGTAAAAGGGGGGAGATTCACAAATGCACAACACACACAAAAACAAGTCTAATACATTCTAAAAGGTTAAATGCAATTCAAGTGAAACACTGAAATATTATTTGTTGCCGGAAAAATCCGAGGGCTCCCTTGGACAAAAAGTAAAGACACCAACCAGAGTAAATTGGAGCAAATCAGCAGCCTGTAGGCTTGGCCTTTATTGTACTGTTGCAGCAGGGTGTTCCCCTCACTCGCAGGAGAGAGGAGGAAAGACCCAGAACAATGGTGTGCAAGACCTTATAAAAACTTTTGAAATTCCCCTCCTCTAGGTCAAGCCCACCCCCAGAAACATCATGCATACATTACAGAAAGGAGGGGTTGAGGGAGGAGTTGTGGTGGTAACCTGAGTGTCCTGTCACCTGGCTGGTTCCTCCTTTCTCCCCTCCCCATGAGTACTTTCCAGGTGACAAAGGGGAGAGTGCAGATTCCTGCCCCCTGAGGGGAAATCCAATCACTGTTCTTTTGTTATAGTCCGTGTTGAATCCACTCCTGTATGCAGTCTGTAGTGTGGTGGATGGGTTTCTGTCTAGGACCATCAGGGTTGGCATAGCAACTGGGCAGGGCTCCTGTGGATGTGCTGGAATGTTCAAGGGATTATGGCTGGCCTGTATCAAACCTTCCCCATTTTGTAGTCCTTCCTTCATGGAGTAAAATAAAAGTGGAACAGTGCAAATCTGATGTATGGTTGATTTTCTATGAATTTATAACAGAAGTGTAGCGTATGTAGTGTGTGAGTGTGAGTGTGTGTGAAGTCTGTACAAACTGAATGATGGGGGGGGGGGGTGTTTCCTGCTACATTATTAAAACAATAAAAATATACACCTGGGGTCACTAATTCTTATATCATTCCCCCACTGTGATCATAACCTTTTCAAGGATTATGACCACACTTTATCAAAGTTATCAATCGACCTATTGGCCTTAGGTACAAAACAACACACTTTTACAAGGATTGAATTCCACAACATAGTAATATAAAACACAGAATGACTGAGAGGAAAACTAATAACTCTCCTTTCAAGGCTTCCTTTATCTCACTAATCTGAGGAGATCAACCTTTCAGGAACCTTGGGGAAGTATTATCCCTTGCTTTAAGCATGATAGTCTAGGTTTTATACACAGTAGGAAGGTCTATTAATAAAGAAACATGAATTTTATTGCTTCAGCTTTTTTTTATTCCCGGTGTCAAATTAGTCTTCTGGACCCAATATCTTTGCTATTCCACAACAATTCCCCTTTAACGAATCCCTGGTAAGGGCTTTCATCAATCATCAGCAATCTCCTGATGTGACACACGTCCTGAGAGAAATTATATTCAACATTGCCATCCATTCTGGCAGGTTTCATCCCATGGCATAGCAGGTGAAGCAAACCTGTTTTCCTCTACTCTGGAGGAGAGGACCCGCACCAATGGATGCAAGTTGCAAGAATTTAAGTTGCAAGTTGTAAGCATTTTATTTTCAATTTATATTATTGTGCTCCAACATAATTGCACCCCAGATTTAAGTGTATTTGCATATTTGGGGGGCGGCTATTGGGTGGTTGTTTTTATTCTTATTATGTATTTTGTGGTTTTATACTGACAAACTGGAACGTGTCCAGAGGAGGGCAACCAAAATGGTCAAAGGCCTGGAAACAATGCCTTATGAGGATCGGCTAAGGGAGCTGGGCATGTTTAGCCTGGAGAAGAGGAGGTTAAGGGGTGATATGATAGCCATGTTCAAATATATAAAAGGATGTCACATAGAGGAGGGAGAAAGGTTGTTTTCTGCTGCTCCAGAGAAGCGGACACGGAGCAATGGATCCAAACTACAAGAAAGAAGATTCCACCTAAACATTAGGAAGAACTTCCTGACAGTAAGAGCTGTTCGACAGTGGAATTTGCTGCCAAGGAGTGTGGTGGAGTCTCCTTCTGTGGAGGTCTTTAAGCAGAGGCTTGACAACCATATGTCAGGAGTGCTCTGATGGTGTTTCCTGCTTGGCAGGGGGTTGGACTCGATGACCCTTGTGGTCTCTTCCAACTCTATGATTCTATGATTCTTATATCTTGATATTACTCTGTGAACCGCCCTGAGACCCCAGGGTATAGGGCGGTATATAAATTAAACTAGTAATAATAATAAGAAGAAAAGAGATGCAGTCTAAACATCAGGAAGAATCTTCTGCAGGTAAAAGCTATTTCAAAGTGGAACCGGCTGCCTCAGAAGGTGGTGGTTTCTCTCTCTTGGGTTTTAAGCAGAGGGTGTAGATTGCTGCATTGTGGAGGGATGGACTAGATGACCTGCAGAGTCCCTGCTCTGATACAATTATATGTCTCTATGATTCTCCCTGCCATGAGTTATTTCATAGAGTGAGATTGGAGCTATGTCTGAAGCTCTTTTCACATTCCAAGCACTGCTACGGTTTCTCCACCATATGGATTCTTTGATGGGAAGTGAGACTCCTCTTGGAATTGAAGCTGTTTCCACATTCCAAGCATATAAATGGTTTACCCCCAGTGTGAATTCTTTGATGGGAAGTAAGGCTATCCTTCCGACTAAAGCTCTTCCCACATTCCAAGCACTGATATGGTTTCTCCCCTGTATGAATTCTTTGATGGATTATGAGACTGGTCCTCTGACTGAAGCTCTTTCCACATTCAACACACAGATATGGTTTCTCCCCTTTATGGATTCTTTGATGGGACATGAGACTTTTCTTCCAACGAAAGCTCTTTCCACATTCTGTGCACAGGTATAATTTTTCCCCGCTGTGAGTTATCTGATGGGAAGTGAGAGAGGCCATATTAATGAAGTTCTTCTCACATTTTGTGCACTGATATTGTTTCTCCCCTGTATGGATTCTCTGATGGTACATGAGACTGGCACTCTGAGGGAAACTTTTTCCACATTCCAAGCACTGATATGGTTTCTCCCCTGTGTGAATTCTTTCATGACAACTGAGAACATTCTTTCGACTGAAGCTCTTTCCACACTCTAAGCACTGATATGGCTTCTTCCCTGTGTGAATTATTTGATGGGAAGTGAGACTATCCTTCCGACCGAAACTCTTTCCGCATTCCATGCACTGATATGGTTTCTCCCCGCTGTGAGTTATTTGGTGGGAAGCCAGAGCAGCCCTTTGACGGAAGCTCTTTCCACACTCCAAGCACTCATACGGTTTCTCACCAGTATGGATTCTTTGATGGACTGTGAGGGTGATACTATGACTGAAGCTCTTTCCACATTCAAAGCACGGATATAGTTTCTTCCCCGTATGTATTATTTCATGGGAAGTGAGACTTTTCTTCCAGGCGAAACTCTTTCCACATTCCGTGCACAGATATGGTTTCTCCCCTGTATGAATTCTTTGATGGGAAGTGAGATTGGCCTTCTGACTGAAGCTCTTTCCACATTCCAAGCAGGAATATGGTTTCTCCCCACTGTGATTTATTTCATTGGAAGAGAGGTTGGATTTTTGACAGAGGTTCTTTTCACATTCCGAATACTGATAGAGTTTCTTCCCCAAGAGATTTATTAGATGGGGAGTGGAGTGGGAGCTCTGACTGAAATTCCCATGTCCCGGATATTTAAATGGCTTCTCCTCCATGTGGATTTTGTCATGCTCTCCCTTATTCTTATTTTCCAATTCATCGCCACCTGCAACAAAGAGAGAAACTGATTAGAGCTTCAAGAAGAAATGCAGGTCTTAAATATTGGAACAACCAGCTTCGTGTTTCTTGCCGAGGAAAATGGCTGCCTCTCATGAGATTGGGCCACCGGTCATGCCAGAAAATCAGGGATAAGAGGAGGGCAATTAGTCCTGCCGACCCCTCCAGGGTAGGGAGGGCTATCTCACCCACAGATTTCCATTATCAGCCACCTGCACCAAGATGTGGGGGCTGGGACACTGGGGCGGAGCCTGGCATGAAACTGGGCACTCTCCGGAGCCACTCCCACGAGCGGGAGATACCTGTTTTCTAAAAATTAATAAGATGCAGACTAAAAACAGGCGTGTTCTGGATGGAAGGAGATTAAAAAAAAACAATCTGCCAAACTATACAATTGCTGGACACCAAGCTTTGGACTTCAAAGAGACTCTTCTTTTGGCATTTGGATTAATGAGGTGAGCGGCTGCCGTTCTTTTGTTTAAGTTATATTTGCTACTTCATGATTTAAAAGTGCTGAGCAGTTCAGTGCAGCCTGATCATAGTTTAGAAAGGCAAAATTGGAGAAAGAATATTCACTGACAAAACAGTAGATAGCCCTCCAATCAAGGTGAGCTGTGGGGTGTTAAAATATCAGATGCTGTATGCAGCACTGTCAAACCCCATCAAAATATATTTCTAAGCAGATGATATGAACCAACAGGGAGCCTTACCGAGAGAGTCCATGATCCCATGATTCTCCCCCATGACTTCCTTATGCAGAGCTCTCTGGTCAGGATCCAGCAACTCCCATTCCTCATCTGTGAAATGAACAGCTACATCTTCAAAGGACACTGGATCCTAATATAAAAAGGGGAAAGTCTTCTTCTTAGAAAACATTATCTACTACACATTGCTTACACATAGTTTTCTGCCTGTTAATTGCTGTGTTCCTTTAATGGGATTGTTTCGTTGCACATTTTAATTATGGATGCTTCTTTTACATGTCTTTCATTGTGTCTTTTATTAATAGGTATTAATCTATGTGTAAGTGGGTGGAGCTCCACATGGCGTTCTTCAAATCAGTCTGCGCAAGCGTCCCTGTTTCCCAGATCCCCTTTCCTCCCCCCGTCTGCTGTTCTGGAGGGGGAAACCTCCCCAATGCCCTGAGACCAACTTCAAGGGGGTGCGGTGCAGGATCCCCTTTCCTCCCCCCGTCTGCTGTTCTGGAGGGGGAAACCTCCCCAATGCCCTGAGACCAACTTCAAGGGGGTGCGGTGCAGGGGGTCACAGGAGGGGAAGGAGGGAGAAAGCGCAACTGATGGGGCTCATTTGGTGAATCCTGGCCACTATTATTTTTATGCTTAGAAGCCTATTTTAATATTAAATGGGAAATCAATAAATAAAACTATAACTACAGATAAATACTACCAGCAATATTCATAAAGCCAGTGAAGGTGAGATGGTTGTTTATTAACTTTCTGGAATTGCATTTTAAGCCTTTGTTAAGGATAGGCATGACAGAAACCAAGATGAGGAGAGGGATTCACCCTGGCCCAGAGGCACTGGGCTGCCCCATCCCTCAGCCTCCTTCCCCACAATGCTCCTTCCTCCTACCTGAATTCCTTCCTCAGCCACTGCTTCCCCTCCACCAGGAAAAGATGGATGAGGAGCTCTTGCCATCGTCCTTCTGTCAGCTGCAAGACAAAAAGGTAAGTGGGAAGTCTTAGTGCCTGCTTCTCAGAGGTTTAAGCAGCGCAGCACTAAATACAGAAGAGCCTTTCTAAAAGTCTCACCTGCTGAGTGAATGTTGATGTTTCTACCCATTTCATATGTTAGTTGTGCAAAAATACATCTCCCCTCCTTTGGGCTCTTGGCCCCAAATGATTAAAAGAACCTACAGAATAGTTTTAAAACAAACAGAACGTGACCAAACAGAGAAAAAACTCCTTCCTCCTTACCCAGCGGCCTCTCTCTGGTGTCCAAGAGAGTCTTCTCTGCCTCAGAGGAATCTTGGCTCCTTTCTGCAAACAGATCCTTTCCCTGAAAGAGCAACAGGGACTCAAAACAGAGAACGGGAAGAAGGATTGGAAAAGGAATGGCAGAAGCAAAAGCTTTAGGGGTATCTAATATGATCCACTTAAGGCTTTCCAAAAATGGATGGGCCATTAGATGAGAGTTTGGGGATACTCTCTCTCATGTTCAGAGCCCCTGGGATTATCCAGAGGAAAGTCTCTCTCACCTGCTGCTCTGCCTGCTTCCTCTCCTCTGCCTGACTCAGGAGGAAACCTTCGGCCAGGGCCACCGCCTGGGAACTGGTCTCCGCTCCACATTCCCTCACCCAGCTCTCCATCTCCGGGGGAAGGACAGCCAGGAACTGCTCCAAGATCACCAGGTCCAGCATCTCAGCTTTCGTGTGCCTTTCTGGCTTCAGCCACTGATGGTCAAAGTGGGAGAATCGACCACAAACCTCTCGGGGTCCATCAGACTCCTGGTGGCACAACTGCCTGAACTGCTGGCTCTGCACATCTGAGCGGAGAGTTTCCTCCTCACTCACGATCTTCTGCACAGAGTTCTCCCAGATTCCACCACTGCTCCCAGTTTGGATGTCATGGCCTCTTCCTGCTTCTGGGCCAGCTGAGTCTTGCTCATCCATTTGTGCTCTCAGGAAGCCTCCAAGAGGTCAGAAGGAAGCCCTTGGTCTTCTGCCCAGTTCCATCTGTCCTAAGTAGAGGTAAATCCTGTAAAGCAAATACATATTGTCAGAGCTGGCTCCTGGTCCCAGCTCACAGAGGACCAACGCTAGCCGGTAGTAATGTATCAAAGTCTTTATTGAAGTATAGTTTCCATTTCCAAGCCTCAGCGCCCCAGCTCTACGTCTAGGGTCTAGACCGGCGAAGCTCCATCTGAATCTCCACCCCCTGTACACCAGTTTAAGACTCTAATCTTACTCCACCTCTTCCTTCTCTCCTTTCTCCTCTGGGTCCTGCTACCCCCCGGGGTCTCCTCCTTCCTGGACTCTTCCGACGCAGACGTTGACTCCCCTGACTCCTCCCGCTCTCTTCGGCGGGCTTTAGGACCTGGCTCCCTACCCGGGCTGCCAACTGTGCTGCCCTCCTGTATATTTGAACTTGGCGCGCGCGCGTTTAACCTTCCTCTTGACCGTTTCCTCGCTCCCTGACGGAGGCGTGGTCAATACTGCCTCCTGTTCTCCCGCTGGTAGCGCGCCGCCTGATCCCGATGCCTGGGACTCCTCCCCCCTACTGCACTCTGGTGTGGACGCTGGTCCGGATTTCCAACTGCTGCTCTCTGAGTCTCCTCTGGCCCCTTCTTCCTGAAGTGCCCCCCTGGGCACTCCCCTTGCCCTGACCATGGGAGCCCCCTTTTGTGAATCCTCCGATTCACTGGAAAGACTCAGAGACCTCGGACCGCTGTCATCGCTGACATTTCCTTCGGACTCCTCCCCCTCGCTCTCCATTTCCTCCCTCTCCTGTGCCTCTGCTCCTGAACCCCTGACACATATGAAATTGATACACGGTCAGGAGAAAAAAAGAGGGTCCCTGACCAAGCATGGGTGAGTTTTGCTGGGAACTAGGGATAGACTACACTTCAGCCCAAACTCTGACCTTTCTTTACAGAAAGAAGACAGAGAAGATGGAAAAGCAGCCAGCATCTTGTCCTCCTGAAAGTTACTATAAAAATGTGCAGGAAACAGAAATTGATTTTCTGACAGATGGATCAGCCTAGTTGCTCCTGACTTTCAGCGTTTTCAGTCAATGAACGAAGTCAGAACTGTGAATGACAAGTGAGGTATTTGTACCAAGTGTAATTTCCAGCAATTGCAATTCAGAAGCATCCCTATCTCCAGCTGAGGAGGACAGAGCAGAGTCATCCTGGCTAAGCGGTCCTAGAAAGCTTTAAAAAGCTCCTCCCGCTTTTCAAGCCCTCTAGCTTGGTGGCCTCTTGTGGGAGGGAGTTCTGCAAGTTTAACTCTGCACCGCATGAAAAAACGCTTTTTTCTGCCCTCTGTTGCAGGGATTTATGAATAGGTTGGGGGGGGGGGTTTGCCCCTCCAGCAGATATCACGCACATGCAGCCCACTACCAAAATCAGCACCATCACTTTTGTGACTTTTGTGATTTGTCCCCACAAAACACTTCATCACAATTTCTTCCTATCTATTCAAAGGGCCTCTGCTGCATAATACCAAATTCACTGATAAATGCATCTATGTACTGGCTCACTGGGAAAACTTCAGAAATGTATATAGACATGTGAGCTCAGCTACTCAGCAGCCCCTCAGCCTGAGGGATAATCCCTGGCATCCTGATACCTGAGTGCCAGACAGTTAGCCCTTCCAAAAATAAACCCAGATGAAGGCAAAAGGGTGTGATTAACCTGGCTGGGAAACAGGGAAATGTAAATATCTCTTTTGTTCCACTTGATGGGTGTTTGGTGGAGGGCAAGGAGGACCATGGGGCAGGGTCCAGGATGCTCAGATTCCTGCCACCAGACCTCCCCTTTCATGGTGTAACCGTGATGTATGAGTGATGTAGTTTGGGGGGGGATTAGCAGCTAATAAAAGTTTGGGGGCTCTTTTGTTCAGGGCTTCCATCTTGTTCCACCTGGTGGCAGGTGGGAGTTCTGTCATGACAGTCTTCAATAAAGACCAAGCCTACTGGCTGCTGTTTTGCTCTGGCATTCCTGGCTGGTTTCCTTGTTTTTTGTCCAAGGGAGCCCTTAGATTTCTCCGTTAACACCTCCATCTTCCAACAGTCCTTATATATTTGCTGCTGTTAAGGGAGAAATATTCTGGGGTGAGAGACTACTCAACAGCCCAGCTCATCGGGGTGCAAGTCCCCTGCAGATCCATGCAGTCAGTAAAGGAAGGAAGTTTGAGCCAAGTAATTTGGAGCAAAACAGTGGTCAGTAGACCATGATCTTTATTGTTGCGCAACAGGTCCCCACAGGAGTAAGAACCCCAAGCAAGGGGGTGACATTGACTTTTAAACCTTCTCTCTTTCCCCCAGAATACACTTTGAGAGGCATCATTGATACATCATCACTACATCACTAGCATGTCACAACTGGGGAGGGGTACACAAGGACGCAGGTGGTGCTGTGGTCTAAACCATTGAGCCTAGGGCTTGCTGATCAGGTCGGCGGTTCGAATCCCCGTGATGGGGTGAGTTCCTATTCGGTCCCTGCTTCTGCCCACCTAGCAGTTTGAAAGCACGTCAAAGTGCAAGTAGATAAGTAAGTACCACTCTGGCGGGAAGGTAAAGTATGTTTCCGTGCGCTGCTCTGGTTTGCCAGAAGCGGCTTAGTCATGCTGGCCACATGACCGGAAGCTGTCTATGGACAAACACCAGCTCCCTCAGCCTATAGAGCAAGATGAGCGTGCAACCCCATAGTCGTCCATGACTGGACCTAACGGTCAGGGGTAAAGGTAAAGGGACCCCTGACCATTAGGTCCAGTCATGACCGACTCTGGGGTTGCGGCGCTCATCTCGCTTTACTGGCCGAGGGAGCCGGCGTTTGTCCGCAGACAGCTTCCGGGTCATGTGGCCAGTATGACTAAGCCGCTTCTGGCAAACCAGAGCAGCACACGGAAACGCCGTTTACCTTCCCACTGGAGCGGTACCTGTTTATCTACTTGCACTTTGATGTGCTTTCGAACTGCTAGGTTGGCAGGAGCTGGGACCGAGCAACGGGAGCTCACCCCGTTACAGGGATTCGAACCGCCGACCTTCTGATCAGCAAGTCCTAGGCTCTGTGGTTTAACCCACAGTGCCACCTGTGTCCCAACGGTCAGGGGTACCTTTACCTTTATACAAGGGTTACACAAGTTCAGAATTAGGTCACTTTATCAGACACCTTTCCCAATACCTCTTAAGTATTGTAATAATAATTAAAAAAAGGTCTTATATATATAATAAATGTTCATAAATGTACCAATCAAGCGCATACATAGATAGGTGGACCACATGTCTGGAGCAGCACAGAAAGACCGCCCTGAAACCATTTTGACTGCCAAACTGACCAAATGTTTTCTCTGCAAGGAGGGAAGGGGTGAGGGAAGCTTCCCATTGTCTCAGGAATTGGGAAATTCAAAGAAATGGCCAGACTACCAGGAAAGGCAATCAGATAAAGCATTATCAGATAACCTGATAGACAGGAAAAACAACAACATTCAAATTTCTGTTGCAGACCGCCTTTTCTGTGATGTAGGCATGATGTTTGTGGGCGGTGGTCTTGGGTTACACCCCTTCTGTGATGTGTGTATGATGTATGGAGGGGTGGTCTTGGACTCCAGGGCAGGGAATTTAAAATGTCTATATAAGGGCAGGCACACCTTGGTTCTGGGTCCTCCGTGTGAGAGGAGCACCCTGTTGCAACAGCTTTAATAAAGATCAGGCTTACTAGCTGCTTTGCTTCTCAATATTCTCTGGTTGGCCTCTGTTATTTTCTCCTACCAACAGAGAACCCACTTAAGGACTCTATATGGGCTCTTGGAGACTCCATAGGGGAAGAAGGGCAGATTTTGTTTACAACAGTCCCCACCACCGAAAGAACAATAAAACTCTTTCCATCTCCTTGCCCTCAGAGCTTGTTTGGAGATGGGCTTACAGAACACCCAACTTGCTAAACTGCTTCTGGATGTCTTGTGTTGCCCCCCTGGTCACTCCCTGGGTGGGGGGCCGTGAATGCGCTCTCAGGCTTGGGGAATTATGGTGGGATGCCCTGTTCCTGCTGCCTACGTGACTTCCCGCTTCTTGGTCCATGGAGGGAGGGGGAGCCCAAATTCACCTTTCTTTAAGGGTTAAAATGGCGTGGGAACGAAGAGAGTCGGTTAAAGTATGGATTTTCTTACGAATTTATAAAGCTAGGTACCGTATCTTCCCTGACCTGTCAAGTCGAAAGGCATAAATGTGAGATTAATTTGCACGCCTTTTTTCCTGATCCAAAGAACTACACACACACAGAGACACACAAACTCCGTGGCAAACAGATTTGGGATTCAAAGTAAGAACAGACTTGCAGACTTCTTGCAAACTCGCCCCCTCCCTGTCTTTCGTTTTTCAGGAAGGGGAAGAAACCTCTGTTCCCTGATTTTTTTTTGGGGGGGGGCGTCCATGCATCTGAACAGACACCCTCCCCCTGTAGCCCTGGGACCCCCCCCCTTCTCCCCAATGTACCCGCAGGGGAAAGAGAGAGGAGACTCACCAGATCCCAGGAGACGCCGCAGAGGCAGCGCTTGCACAGAAGGAAGACAAAAATGCACATTCCTCCCCTGGCAGCAAGGGACTTCGGAAGGAGGTGCTTTGCTCTGGACTCTGGAAAACCTGTCTTTCTTCCTTCCCCCTTTAGTAATCCGGCTCAGCTCCTTTTAACCCTTGCAAAGCCGAGCGGAGCAAGCTCACCCCTCGCTCCGTCCCTCTGGAAAGCAGGAATCCCGGAGGAGCCCCGGGCATCGCGCACAGCCGGAGGAGAGGCTTCATTGGGGGGTGGGGCGTCCTGGCTGGGCTCTGAGCTGCCCCCTCCCTTGGCCACGAACGGGAGGAGCAGCTGGCAGGGGAAAGGCTCTGCAAGAAGCAGGAGTCGCCTTCCTAGGGGAGGAGGAGGAGAGGTCATCCCAGTGGGTCAACCGATAGTGGGGCTATCATGCACCTTCCTGTATTTCCCCTTATACTGCCCTGGAGCTCAAGACCACCTCCCACAAACATCGTACCTACATCACAGAAAAGGCGGTCTACAACAGAAATTTGAATGTTGTTGTTTTTCCTGTCTGTCAGGTTATCTGATAATGCCTTATCTGATTGCTTTTCCTGGTTGTCTGCCCATTCCTTTGAAATAAAGGTAAAGGTACCCCTGCCCATACGGGCCAGTCTTGCCATACTCTAGGGTTGTGCGCTCATCTCACTCTGTAGGCCGGGAGCCAGCGCTGTCCACAGACACTTCCGGGTCATGTGGCCAGCGTGACAAGTTGCATCTGGCGAGCCAGCGCAGCACACGGAACGCCGTTTACCTTCCCGCTAGTAAGCGGTCCCTATTTATCTACTTGCACCCGAAGGTGCTTTCGAACTGCTAGGTTGGCAGGTGCTGGGACCGAACGACGGGAGCTCACCCCGCCACGGGGATTCGAACCGCCGACCTTACGATCAGCAGGTCCTAGGTGCTGAGGCTTTAACCCACAGCGCCACCCGCATCTTCCTTTGAAATGGTGATTACTAAATTCCTGTAACAAGGAAGGTTTTTTTTCACTTCCTCCCTTCTTGCAGAGAAACATTTGGTCAGCTTGGGAGTTAAAATGGTTTCAGGACTGTCTTCCTGTGCTGCTTCAGACATGTGGGTTACATATTTAAACCACAGGGTAGAACAGGGAATTTAAAATGTCTATATAAGGGCAGTCACACCTTTGTTCTGGGTCCTCCGTGTGAAGGGGCACCCTGTTGCAACAGCTTCAATAAAGATCAGGCTTACTAGCTGCTTTGCTTCTCAATATTCTCTGGTTGGCCTCTGTTATTTTCTCCTACCAATAGGGAACCTAAAAAAGGCTCTTGGGTACCCCATAAGGGAAGAAGGGCAGATTTTTGTTTTCACTGGCCCCAAAGGTCGGCAGCGCCCGTGTAAGGATTTCTCATTGTGCAACGGAACGCTGTCCCCCTCTCCTCTCCCTCCCCCCAAATCTGCTCTGGGAGTCCCCCAACCTTTGAGAGCAGATGTGGGGGATACACAAGGCGCACTGGGAGGAAGGAGAGTGAGGTGGGGACGCCTCCTTGCACTAGTGCAAATCTTTTTGCTGGCACACTAATTTAGTCAAATTACAACCCACTAGCTTTATTTGAGACATCACATCTCCCTTTCTGCAGATAACTTATTGGTTTTAATACGCAGCAAGAAAGACAACAGCCGAGGGCCTCTGAAAAGCAGGAAAAGCATGAAAGCACCACTATCAACACAGTCCCAGTGAGGGTTGACCCACTGGGCCAGCAAGACGAGGTCAACATTTCCCATCGAAGAAGAGCTGGAAACACTTCCATTGTCCTGCCCTCGCTGACCTCCATCCAAATGCCTCTGGGCTTCATGGCTGGGCTCTTCTGGCCTGAAGTGCCCCTGAAGTTTGATCTGCCCTCGGTCTGAGGGGGACTTGGCTGTGGTAGAAGGGGCTCCCCCTCTCCCTTTCCAGCATAGGACTATTTCCAAACTCCCCCCAGTTTCCCCATGAGGACTGCAGGAAGAGCCTTCACTCCTACCTTCAGCCGTCTCCGCCACCAGGGTGGCAGTTTGCACATTTATTTTGTCTTCTTTGGTTTTGTTATTGTATAATTTTTATGTGGTGGACGTGGTACGAGAGAGTGGGTAGGGAATATTAAGAATAGTAAGCTTTTCTCATAGAGTTCATTGTTTTCTGCCTATAGCCTTCGTCTTTAGCTATTTCACACGCTAATCGCTTTAGACATGTTCCTCTTCTCTTTGATTCTCTCCTATCACACAAACATTCCTTCTGATGCTCTGCTTTCCCCATTCTCACACGTTTTCTTTCTGAGTTTATAAACAGTCGCCATTTGTACGCTTCGATTTCAACACACATCTCAAATCCGCTTTGCTTGTGATCTTGGTTCTCCTGCTCGTTTCTGGTTCCACACGCCTTGACTTCCAGGATCAAATCCATAAGTGAGTCTTGAAGAACATCAGGGCTGGGAACACCCCCTCCCTGGAATGGTGGCGACAGGGCCAGTTCCTATGCAGCGCAAGGGACCAGGGGCCCAACTTGGTCGAAGGCATGTTTTTACTTGAATCAACCCTTTGTTCAGGACCAGGAGCAAGGGAATATTACTTTGTTTTTAACAAAGCGTAAGAACATTGGAGCCCACTTCCTGGGGAGTGGGGTGGTGTGGGTGGACTCTATTGCCCTGGAGGTTTTTAAGCAGAGGTTGGGAAATGCACAGAAAAGCTCAAGATACACGTTGATCTACCCACACGTAGTTGTTATCCCTGAGAAAGGTAGAAATAAAAATTAGCTGATGAAGGTGAATACATTGAAACAGGTCCCTGGTTTCTGATCCATAATTGACTTCTGACCTCTGCTCAGTGATTGAAACTGAGTCTCCATCTGCAAGCTGATAAATTATAAGGATCAACATTATTGTCGAGTGAAAAAGAGAAAATCTTTGTAATGAAATATTGTGTTATACATATCTTTATGAGTTTGAGTTTGTAATCTCTATTTGAGTTTGTAATTCTTGTCCAGCTTGTCCGGAGTTTTGGGCTGGGCTGCCATCAGTATGCTGATGACACCCAACTCTATCTGTTGATGGATGGCCATCCTGACTCGGCCCCAGACACACTGATCAGATGCTTGGAAGCTGTGGCTGGATGGTTACGTGGGAGCCAGTTGAAGTTAAATCCTTCGAAGACAGAGGTCCTCTGGCTGGGACGGGACGATATGGGATTGAGGGGGCAACTCCCATCTCTAGCGGGGGTGCAATTAGTGCCAGCACCATTACTACTGACTATTGACTTGTGAGTAGGGACCACTCCCACTCTTGAAACTTAGATTGGCCTGTGTTCTTGGTGTGCTTTTTTCTTAGCTGAGATTCCTGCATTGCAGGGGTTGGACTGGATGACCCTTGGGGTCCCTTCCTGAGGAGACTGATGAGCTTTCCCAACCAGAAGTCAGAGGCTCCTCCACACCAGAGGAAGGTATTGTCCATCCTCGCCAGGACATGCATAGGAATAGATTGATGCTCTACAGCAGAGCTTTTGTTTCATTGTTATTCTAATGGCAGAGAGGATTGTCCCTCCTCCTCTTCCCCTCTCCCATTCCAGGGTTCGAGCAAGGGGCTTGCTGCTTCTTGCAAAGCCTTTCCCCTGTTCCTGGTCAAGGGAGGAAGCAGCTCAGGACCCACCCCGGCCAGGAGGGTCCCCCCAAAAGAAAGCCTCTCCTCCGGGTGCGCGCAATGCGCGGGGCTCCCTCCGCCTGGACTCCTGCTTCGGAGAAAGGAGGGAGGCGTGAGGCTGGTGCGCTCGGCTGAGCTGGATTCCCGGAGAGACCAGGAATAAGGTCGGGAGGAGGGCAGAGCAAAAGCCCTTCCTGCAAAGGGAGCCCGGCTTTCGTCTCTCTCTGCAAGGGCTGCCTTGGGGGCGCCTCCCGGGACCTGGTGAGTCTCCTCTCTCTCCCCGCTGTGGGTTCAATGGGGAGAAGGGGCTCAGGACTGCAGGGGAGGGTGCATTGGGGGGGCTGTTCAGAGCATGCATGGGGGGACCCCCAAGTCAATGAGACATTGCACATACTTTTGTAAACCAGGAAATGTGTATCAAGAGATACAGTGAGAGGGAGAGCAACTCTTGAGGCCTCCAGGGTTAGGACCCGCAATCTGGCCTACTGTTCAAATTTCACTCAGTAGGAATGATTCACTTGTCAATAACAGTTCTGATTCATTCCTTGACTGAAAATACTGAAAGAAAGGAGCAGCTAGGTGTAGCCTTCTAAGGCTTTGCCCTCGGGTGGGAAAAATATTGCGCCCGGGAAAGGGAAGTGGGAGTCAACAGACACTCAAGGAATAGTTTCGGAGAAAAAGCTTTATTTCTACCATCCATGAACTGGTAGAAGGAGCAAGTGTGATAGTTCACAAAAAGCATGCACGGGTTCACAGTCATGTGCACAGAGTATATATTCCCCTTCCAGTTCCCTCCCCTTTCTCCTCCCTCAGGACTCCTGTCCCATGAGTTCCTCTGAGCATGCACAGAAAGCTCCTGTCTTGGGACTCTTCCCAGGAAAGGGGAATGAGAGCAGTTCAGCATGTCCAAGATGTTGCAACTAGAATGAGATATAAGTCAGTTCTCAGGCCTGAGTATTCTTGGCATTGACAGAGTCTATTCGTTAGCCTTTAAAAGTAATGTTTTGCCTATGCACAGCATCTTGTGATAGAGCAGAGGAAAACTTTAGCTGTGGATTTTTACAGTTTTGAGGCCTGGGGTGATGGGGGGGGGTGACTTCGGGCCTAGGTGTGCTCACCTGTCTTCACCTCCTTTATAGGCAGATTCATCATCCTGCCTGGACAACTTTCCTTCTATAAGGACTGGAGGCTTACTTCTCCTTCCTTTTGTTTGTTTGTATCTTGAAGAAGGCTCAGAGTCTGGGCTGTGATGAATTCCAGCCCTGCTTCTTAGCAAGACTCATCCACGCTTGCTCAGAGAACCTTGTTCCTCCCGTGGCCATGTATCTGTTTCCTAACAGAACAGTGTATTTGCTTTGTAGGATTTGCAGACGCCTCTGCTTAGAACAGACGAACAAGGGCTTCCTTCTAATATCTTAGAGGCTGCCTGAGAGCCCAGATGGGTGAGCAAGACTCAGCTGGCCATGAAGCAGGAAGAGGCCATGTCATCAACACTGGGAGCAGTGGGGTATTCTGGGAAATCTCTGTGCAGAAGATCCTGGGAGAGGTGGACACTCTCTGTTCAGATGTGCAGAGCCAGCAGTTCAGGCAGTTGTGCCACCAGGAGACTGATGGACCCCGAGAGGTTTGTGGTCGATTCTACCACTTTGACCATCAGTGGCTGAAGCCAGAAAGGCACACGAAAGCTGAGGTGCTGGACCTGGTGGTCTTGGAGCAGTTCCTGGCTGTCCTTCCGCCAGAGATGGAGAGCTGGGTGAGGGAATGTGGAGCGGAGACCAGTTCCCAGGCAGTGGCCCTGGCCGAAGGATTCCTCCTGAGTCAGGCAGAGGAGAGGAAGCAGGCAGAGAGAAAGCAGGTGAGAGAGACTGTCCTCTGGATACTCTGACGGGGCACCAAACAGGAGGGAGAGTATACCCAAAATGCTCTCCTAATGGTCCATCCTTGGGGGGGGGGGGGAAAGCATCCTAGGAATGATATCTGATACCCCCAAAAATTTCCTCTGTCATTCCTTTTGTAATCCTGCTCCCCACTCTCTGTTTTAAATCTTTGTTCTATCAGGGAAATGATCTGTTTGCAGAAAGGAGCCAAGATTCCCCTGTGACAGAGAAGACTCCGTTGGTCACCAGAGAGAGGACACTGGGTAAGGAGGAAGGAGCTTTTTCTCTGTTTGGTCACATTCTGTGGATTTTGAAACTAATCGGTGGGTTCCTTTGCTCTTTGGGGGGGAGACATTTGGGGCCAAGAGCCCAGAAAAGGAGAGATGTATTTTTGCAGAACTAAATTATGGGTACAAACACTGAAATGTATTCTGCAGGGGAGACTTTTTCTGAGGCCCATCTTAAGTGAGAGAGGCACCGTTTCTCCTCTCAGAGAAGCATGAACTCATGACTTCCCTTTGTCTCTTGCAGGTGACACAATGACACTGGCAAGATCTCCTCATGGTGGTGAAGGAGAAGCAGGGGCTGTGGAACCAGACCAGGTGGGAAGAAGGAGCCTTGTGGGGAAAGAGGGGAAGCCATGTTGCCTTTCAGCCTGAAGAAATGGCTCTCCTCCTCCCTTGGGCTTTTGCCAAAGCTGCTGTCAAGAAGGGCTGAAACTGCCATTCAGAGAATAATGCACAGCAGCCTCACCTCACCTCGCCTTCTGAATATCGCTAGCATTATTTATCAATCACTTTATTTTATTCTAATTGTTGAATGCTGATAGGGGCTTTGAAGCAGTCAAGAAACCATACAAAACCGTTGTCAGGATTCACCTAAGCGGCTCCATCAGTTGCACAATGGCTTTCCTCCCAGGGACCCCTTGAAGTGGGCTTTAGGGCATCAGGAAAGTCTCTCCTCGGCCCAGAGCAGCGCATGGGGAGAGTAGAGGCAGAGAGGAATCCTTGTGCAGATGGAATGGTTTGAAGGCCACCATGTGGAGTTCCACCTGTTCACACCTAGATTAAGACCCATCATTAAAAGGCAATAAAGAATTCCATTAAGACCTTAAAAGAAGCATCCATAACTCAACTGTGCAGCAAAACAATCCCTTTAAAACAACACGATAATTAATAGGCAGGAAACAAGAGAGCAATAGGAATGTAGACTTGGAGAGTTGGAAGGGATCCCAAGGGTCCAACCTTTTGCAATGCAATAATTTCAACAAAATGAAATAACATGACAGATGTCCATCCAAGCTCTGCTTAACAACCTCCAAGGAAGGACAACTCATCACCTTCTGAGGGAGTCGGTTCCTCTGCTGAATAGTTCTTACCTGCAAGAAGTTCTTCCTCATGTTAATAATAATAATAATAATAATAATAATTTATTATTTGTACCCTGCCCATCTGGCTGGGTTTCTCCAGCCACTCTGGGTGGCTTCCAACAAAGATTAAAAATACATTAAAATGTCACACCTTAAAAACTTCCCTGAACATGTAGCTTTTTTCTTGTAACTTGGATCCAATGGTTTGGTCCTAGTGTGCAGAGCAGGAGAAAAGGGCTTCCTCCATCTTGTTCCCTCTTGTTCCTTGATCCATCTTCCATGTGACAGCCCTTTACATATTTGAAGATGGCTATCATATCTCCTCTCAGTCTCCTTTTTTCCAGGCTAAACAAATAAAGCTCCTTCAAGCGTTCCTCATAAGGCTTGGTTTTCAGACACCCGCCCCCGCCCCCCGCACACATTCCAGCTTGTCAATATCTTTCTTAAAATGTGGTGCCCATAACTGGACAAAGGATTCCAGGTGTTGTCTGACCAGAACGGCAGAACGGAGCAGGACTGTTACTTTCCTTGATCTGGACACTAGATTTCTGTTGGATGCAGCCTAGAATGCTATTAGCTTTTTTTGCTCCTGCATCACACTGTCATCTCATGTTAAGCTTGTGGTCTACTAAGACGCAGGGGGGGGGACGCAGGGGTATGCATACCCCTAAACATTTTGTGAATCCAAGTTTGGCCTCATTGAGGGGCAGTATTTCAACATGAGTAGGAAAATGAGAGTACCCCTAAACATTTTTTTAGGAAAAAAACCACTGACTAAGACCCCCTAGATCCTTTTCACAGGTACTACCGGTAAGCCAGATTTTCCCCATCTTATATTTCACAGAATCATAGAAATGTAGAGCTACTAATCCACAAGTTACCTTATGCAGCCCGCATGTTACCAGCTTCACCACAAAAGTATCATGGAGGACACTGTCAAAGGCTTTATTGAAATCAAGATATACCACATCCACAGCATTCCCCTGATCCACCAAGATTGTAATTATGTCAGAAAATGAAATGAGATTTGCCTGGCAAGTCTTGTTTTTGAGAAACCCCTGCTATATCTTAGTAATCACAGCATCCTTTTCTAAGTGCTCCCAGACTGTTTAATCGTCTGTTCTAGGACTTTTCCCTGTGTGGAAGATAATCTTTATTGTGTCTAAAAGGAATATGCTTTTCTTTTTCTTGTAGGGTTCAGTTTGCTTTGAAGATGTAGCTGTTCGTTTCACAGACGAGGAATGGGCATTGCTAAATACCGACCAGAGAGCTCTGCATAAGGAAGTCATGGAGGAGAATCATGGGATCATGGACTCTCTAAGTAAGGCCTCCTGTTGGAACACAATATCTGTTTTGAAATTCTTTACATATCTGCACATGAACCTCCAATATTTTGATGTACTTCCTACAGCATCTGGGATTCTAACACCCTCCCCCGCTGCAGCTCAGCTTGAATGCAGTGCTATCTACTGTTTCCCACTTTGAATATTCTTCCTCCATTGATGCCTTTTTAAACCATGATCAGGCTGGTGTGAACTGGCCAGTTTCTGCTTGTTTCCATTTTTGTTTGACCAAAGAGATGAATGACGTTGGAGGTGGTGCAGATCCCATGATTGTGCTAAACAAAATCCATTGGAGAAAAGTCTGGCTTTTGAAATCTCAGGTTCCCATATTTTGAATTTGCATTTCTTCTTGAAACTAGAATCAGTTTCTCTGTTTGTTGCAGGTGGTGATGAATTGGAAAATAAGAATAAGGGAGAGCATGACAAAATCCACATAGAGGAGAAGTCATTTAAATATCCGGGACATGGGAATTTCAGCCAGAGCTCACACTCCACTTCCAATCTAAGAAATCTCTTGGGGAAGAAACTCTATCAGTATTCAGAATGTGGAAAGAACTTCTATCGTAAATCCAACCTCACTTCTCATCAAATAACTTCCAAAAGGGAGAAACCATTTAAGTGCCAAGAATGTGGAAAGAGCTTCAGTCAGACGAAAAGTCTTACTTCCCATCAAAGAATTCATACAGGAGAGAAACCATTTCACTGCTTAGAATGTGGAAAGAGTTTCATTTGGAAGAAAAGACTCACTTCCCATCAAAGAATTCATACTGGGGAGAAACCGTATCAGTGCCTGGCATGTGGAAAGAGCTTCAGAAACAGGGCCCATTTCACAGTCCATCAAAGAATTCATACAGGGGAGAAACCCTATCAGTGTTTGGAATGTGGAAAGAGCTTCAGTCGAAAAGATAGTCTCACTTCCCATCAAAGAATTCATACCAGGGAGAAACCATCTCAGTGCTTGGAATGTGGAAAGAGCTTCAGTCGGAAGGATGGTCTCAGGTCCCATCAAAGAATTCATACAGGAGAGAAACCATATCAGTGCTTGGAATGTGGAAAGACCTTCAGTCAAAGGGCTGCTCTCACTTCCCATCAAATAACTCACAGTGGGGAGAAACCTTATCAGTGCACGGAATGTGGAAAAAGCTTCAGTCGGAAGGAAAGTCTCACTTCCCATCTTAGAATTCATACAGGAGAGAAACCATATCATTGCTGGGAGTGTGGAAAGAGGTTCAATTGGAAGAAAATGTTAACTTCCCACCAAAGAATTCATACAGGAGAAAATCCATATCCGTGTTTAGAATGTGGAAAAAGCTTCGGCCGGAAGGATAGTCTCACTTCCCATCAAAGGATTCATACAGGGGAGAAACCGTATCAGTGCTTGGAATGTGGAAAGAGCTTCATTCAGAGTTCTAATCTCACTTCCCATCAAATGACTCACAGTGGCGAGAAACCATTTAAATGCTTAGAATGTGGAAAAAGCTTCAATTCCAAGAGACGTCTCGCTTCCCATCAAAGAATCCATATGGGGGAGAAACCATATCCATGCTTGGAATGTGGAAAGGGCTTCAGCCGTCATGCCAATCTAATGTTCCATCAAAGAACTCACAGCGGAGAGAATCAAAGGATTGTAGAGTTGAAGGGACTCTGCGGATCATCTAGTCCCTCCCCCTTGAATGCTGGAATCTCCACTATGACAGATAGTTATTCAACCTCTGCTTCAAAAACTCAAAGGAAGGAGAACCCACCACCTTTTGATGGAGTCCATTACATAGCTGAATACATCTTACCTGCAGAAAGTCCTTTCTGATATTTAGTATTCTATTTTCTTGTAACTTGAATCCATTGGTTTGGGTCCTATCATCCAGAGCAGGAGAAAACAGGCCTTTTCCATGTTCCATGTGACAGCCTATTAGATATTTGAAGATGGACATCATATCTCTTCTCAGTCTCCTTTTGTAGGCCAAGCATGTCCAGATCCCTCAACTGTGCCTCACAAGGCTTGGTTTCCAGACTCTTGATCACCTTGGTTACTCTCCTATGCACATGTTCCAGATTGTCCATATCTTCTAAAATCATGGGTGACCCAAACTGGATACAGGACTCTAGGTGTCATGTGAAGGCAGAATAGAGCAGTTCTACTACTATAAAACCAAAGACATGACAGCTGAGATTCTCACCAAGAGGCAGTTTTGAGAATCTTTGAGTGTAGTTGGGATTCTGGGTGGTTTGTTCTATTGTGTATCTAGTTTTTGTATTTACCTGAGGAGTTTCTGAAAAAGATTCAGCCAAATATCACTGGCAAGCTTCAGGCAAGTTATTGCATGACGGGAGAGCAGAGGGAGATTATATTCTGTGGCACAAGGGAGAAATCCCTGGGATTAGGCAGGGGCTGCCAACCTTGTGGACCAGTGAGCACATTTCCAGATGCTTAGATAGTGGATGTGAATTTTAATTTTTCCAGTATTTTAGCTTTTTGTATGTTCTAAAGCATGGTTGTAGATTTTTCTTGATTTTCGTGTTTTATCTTTTTGTAAGTCACCTTGAGATTGTTGTTGTTTTTTACAAGCAGGCAGGGTATACATTTCATGAAATAAATAAAAGTAAAAATATATTTTGAATTTTGAGAGAGTGCTGGGGGTTGACAGGAAAGAGGCTTATAGCAACAAAATAAGTAATGGGACTATATAATGAGGATGTGAAAATGAGAAGAGTATAATTCTAACTAAGTTAAAGATTTTAAGATTAAAATATATTAGAGCAAGCAGGAGAAGTTTAAGATGTAAAAAAACCCAGAAGAGGAAGTTGAGGGAAATAACGGGGGGGGGGGGGAGTTGGGAATTGTATTTTTTATATATAGTTGATATGAAATTTTGATGTTTAAAATGCAAAATCTAATAAAAAATATTTTTTTTGAAAAGGAAAGAGGGCTTATAGCTCTGTTGTGGAGCAGAAAACCTACATCTGATGTGAAAAAGAGCCTTAGCAGGAGCAGCAAACACTTTAGATCAGGGGGGGCCAAACTGTTTTCAAATGAGGGCCAACCAAAGTTGTTGAGCTTTTTAGGATTTTACCCTGGGACATATACTGCCTCAGGCCAGATTAAATCGACTGGTGGGTCCGATATCCTGGCACCCACAGAGAATTTCCTGGGTGAGCCTGTGAGCTCTGAGCATTCTCCATCCCACCCCCATCCTCTTCTACTGTTATTTCAGATTCAGTAAAGTAAATAAAGAAATTGATCAACAAATACTCATAGGATTGCAACAGGTTGAAAGCAGCCTAAGGATGAACATGATCATTAAACGGATTATTCCAAAAAATACCCATCTGTCCATGAACCTGTTACTGTACTTAGATTTATACTGTTGGGTGTTTTTTTTTGGGGGGGGGGTGTCTTCTCCTTTGGCGATCACTCCTAGCAGAGTAAGATTGTCTTCCATGAACACGGTCTCAACAGTGAATCTCAACCGTGAGACCAGAAACACCCCTGAGCCCTAGGAATTAATATATGGTCTGGTTTTGATTATTTGGGGTGTGAAAGGAGAAATGCCAGCTGCAGATTCTAGCAAGGGGTTCCCTGCTTCTTGCAGAGCCCTTTCCCCTTCCAGCTGCTGCTCCTCCTGTTTCTGGCCAAGGGAGGGGGCAGCTCAGAGCCCAGCCAGGATGGGTCCCCCCCCCCCAAAAAAAAGCCTCTCCTCCGGGTGTGCGCGATGCACAGATCTGCTTCGGAGAGAGGAAGCGCAGATTTGCAAGAGTTAAAAGTAGCAGAGCTGGTTTCCTAGAGAGGAGAGGAAATTCGGTTCCGGGTGGGGGGCCAAGTCCTCCAGCGCATCAGTCCCTCCCCCCAAAGTCCTCCCTGGAAGGGGCGCCGGCTGGCTCTTGGGTTTTCCTCCTGTGCAAGCGCCTCCGGTGAGTCCCTTCTCTCTTCCCCCTGTGGGTGCATTGGGGAGAAAGGGGGTCCGAGGGATGCATGGGGGGGGGCGGTTGTTCAGGTCATGCATGGGGGCATCCAAGTCCAAGAGCAGGTGGTCCTGCCCGCCCCCCCCTCTCTGCAGAGCCAGGCTGGGAGGAGTCTGCGGCTCTGTCCTTCCTCCTTTGTATCGCTGCGCTGCTCGCCACTTTGCAGGGGGGTCTCTTTGGATCAGGAGAAAAAGCGTGCAAATATTTATGAATCAGCCACGTCGCTTAACAGAGGATGTAGCCAGACGGAGGCAGCCAGACATAAAATATAAGCAAGAAATAAAGGCGAAAATCTGACCTAGGCGGTCAGATGGAAGGTGGAGGGCAGAGAAAAGAAAGTGCTTTTTCATGCGGCGCAGAGTTTAACCGGTGGAACTCCCTCCTGCAGGAGTCTAGGTGGCTTTAAAAAGAGGATGGCGGAGGAGAGGGCGATGGGGGGCTCCTAGCCCCCTCCTCAGTCGGGGACAGGGATGCTTCTGAATCCCAGCTGCCGGAAAACTACAGGCAGACGCTCTTGGGCTCGGATCCTGCTGGTGGACTTCCCAGAAGAAGCCCCTGCTCGGCCTCTGTAAGAACAGGAGGGGGGCCTCAATAGGGTCCCCTTTGGCCTGATCCTGCACGTCTTGTCTTCAGTTCTGATGCTGAGTTCCTTCAGATGCAAGCGAATCCTCTGTTTTCCTTCAGTTAGAAGTATAGCTCCCCCCAAAAAAAAATCACCAGAAGGGGTGTGATCCAGACATTCGGATGATACAGGTGTCCCTGTTCAGACATGCAGCCTCTCAGGTGCCCAGAGGATCTTCTGAGACGGAACAGGAAGCCCCGCTGAGAAGCCCTGGAGGTCTCACCACCCAAGGATTCCAAGGGAGGAGAGGCCCTGTGGGGAAGGAAGCAAAGTGGGGTGGGGGTGGGGGTGGAAGAGGCAGCCCCTCTGAGAGTTGCTGGGAGACCCTCTCCCACCGGCTTCTTCTGTCTGTAATTCCAAGAGGCCCCAGGCAAAAAGAATGAAATCTTAAAACACTCTTAATGGGGTATCTCCTAGGAACTCTCAGCATCCTTAATAAACTACAGTTCGCAGGATTCTTTGGAGGAAGCCAGGGCTCTTTAAACGGGTCTGATCCTGCAGTGCAGATGGAGTGTAGGTCTCTCTGTTGGTTTTCCCCTTCCCTTATGAAATAACCTTTTTATTGGGTTTTATAGCAAGGATCATAGGAGTAATAAATGATACAAATAAATAGATGGAGTCTTTTGGCTAAATTTGTAGATCACAAAAATAGTATAATGAATTTGCAGGCAAATCCACAACATATGCTGAATTATAGGTGGTCAGTGCATGAGTTCCTGGTTCGTGAATGGGTTTAAACAAAGCCAGAAAAAAGGGAAACAGGAGAGAGCAGAGTTAACAGGCATCAACACATGGACAAATTCCTAGTCAGGAGCCCTTGTTGAATGAGGAAGAGTAATGTGTTTAAATGTAGACCATACCTCCTCTCTCTGTCTCCTCTTTTCCAGGCTAAACATACTCGGCTCCCTCAACCCTTCCCCACAAGGCTTGGTTTCCAGACCCTTGATCCTCTCGGTCACCCTCCTCTGCACACGTTCCAGCTTGTCCACATCCTTCTTAAATTGTGGCGCCCAGAACTGGACACAGTATTCCAGGTGTGGACTGACCAGGGCAGAACAGAGTGAGACGGTTACTTCCCTTGTTCTGGCCAGGTCCTCCCAAGTTTCCCAGTACTTCCTAGCAGGTGAGGACCAGATCCAAGATAGATGATCCCCTTGTTGCTTCTTCCACCTTCTGGGAAATGAAATCTTGTGAATGTTGGAGATTCCAAGGGGTCATGGGAGGGAGAGCAGCTCTTGAGGACCCCAGGGTTGGAACCCCCTTTCTAGCCTAGGGTCCACATTACACTCTGTACAAATGAGTCACTTGTCAGTTACTGTTGACTGACTTGATTCATATACTGAAAATACTGAAAGGCAGGAGCAACCAGGCTCATTCACAGCACAGAACTCCCTTCAGTTGCCTGCACATTTTGCACGGTAACTTTCCTTCTAGGTGGGCTAGAGGCTTGCTTTTCCTACTTCTTCCTTTTGTTTATTTGCTTGTTACAGAAAGCTCAGAGTCTGGGCTGTGGGGTGGAGTCCAGGCTTGGTTCTTAGCAAGACTCAACCATGCTTGCTCAAGGAACATCTTCTCTTCCCTTGACAGTGTATGGATTTTACAACAGAACAATACATTTGCTTTGTAGGATTTGCTAGCAGCTCTCATAAGGACAGACGGAACTGGGCAGAAGACCAAGGGTTCCTTCCGCCCTCTTGGAAGCTTCCTGAGAGCCCAGATGGATGAGCAAGACTCAGCTGGCCATGAAGCAGGAAGAGGCCATGCCATCAAAACCGAGAGCAGTGGGGCATTTTGGGAAAACTCTGTGCAGAATATCCTGGGTAAGGAGGACACCATTTGCTCAGATATGAAGATCAAGCAGTTTAGGCAGTTGTGCTACCAGGAGACCAAAGGACCTCGAGAGGTTTGCAGCCAACTCTACAACTTTGACTGTCGGTGGTTGAAGCCAGAAAGGCATACAAAAGCTGAGATGCTGGACCTGGTGATCTTGGAGCAGTTTCTGGCTGTCCTTCCGCCAGAGATGGAGAGCTGGGTGAGGGAATGTGGAGCAGAGACCAGTTCCCAGGCGGTGGCCCTGGCCGAAGGATTCCTCCTGAGTCAGGCAGAGGAGAGGAAGCAGGCAGAGAGAAAGCAGGTGAGAGAGACTTTTCTCTGGATGCTGTCAAGGAGTTCCGAATATGAGGGAGAGTATCCCCAAATTCTCTCCTAATGGTCCATATTTTTTGGGGGGGGGGGGAAACATCCTAGGAATTATCTGTTATACCCTAAAGTGTTTGCCGCTGTCAATCCTTTCTGAATCTTTCGACCCATTCTCTGTTTTGAATCCTTGTTGCTCTTTCAGGAAAAGGATCTGTTTGCAGAAATGGACATTGATTCCTTTGAGACAGAGAGGATTCCATTCGACACCAAAGAGAGGCCACTGGGTAAGGAGGAAGGGTTGTTTTCTCCATTTGGTCACATTCTGTGGATTTGGAAACTAATCTGCGAGTTCTTTTAATCTTTTTAGATTAAAACTGTTATGTATTGAAGTTCACACCCTGGCCAAAAGGAGTATTGTGTATGTAGTTTTCACTCAGGTCCACGTCAGTTACTTTAGGAGGGAAACCCTGGGTTGTTGTTGCTACAATGTTGACAGCCGGCTGCCTATAAAAGCAGGCCGGCTGAGCTGTTTGCTGTTCAGTTCTGTTCCAGCTTACAAATAAAGAGCTGCTTTGAAGAAATCGCTGCGTCGTCTGCTATGTCTACCTACTATTTAACAAAAATGTAAAATACTTTACATAAAATATAAAAATATAAAATGGGTACAAGAATCTTGCATGCACTCAGCAGGTGGCGCTGTGGTCTAAACCACTGAGCCTCCTCTTGGACTTGCTGACAGCAAGGTCAACAGTTCGAATCCCCTGACAGAGTGAGGTCCTGTTGCTCTGTCCCAACTTCTGCCAACCTAGAACTTCAAAAGCACACCAGTGGAAGTAGATAGTGGTATCTCGGGTTACAGACGCTTCAGGTTACAGACTCTGCTAACCCAGAAATAGTACTTCAGGTTAAGAACTTTGCTTCAGGATGAGAACAGAAATCGTGCGCGGCAGCAGGAGGCCCCATTAGCTAAAGTGGTGCTTCAGGTTAAGAACAGTTTCAGGTTAAGAATGACGCACAGAGTAAATTAATAATGCAGAGTTTTTAAGTGAAGGAATAAGAGCTTTACTGAGTTAAAATAAACTTCTTCATCAACAACATGGTTCCAAACAGTTTGACTGAGCTCACATACTGACTCTGCTCACAACTGACTCTGACTGAAATCTTACTGAGAACACAGAGAGAAAATGGCTGCTACTTATAAGGAGAATGAGTCCCATGTCAGAGCGGCTCCACAGTTAGCAGTTAGGCCTGAATAACTTTCTTAGACCCAAATGATTGTGCAGTCCCAGCACTTCCCAGCCTGCTTTGCTGCTTCTGCTCTCATGTGTCTTAGTCATATGACCTCCAGAAAGAATTAAGTTCTTAACCCGAGGTACCACTGTAAACAGATGCCGCTGCAGCTCTGGCTTCTGCCACAGTGTCGTGTTGTGCCAGAAGCAGTTTAGTCCTGCTGGCCACACGACCCGGAAAGCTGTCGGAGGACAAATGCCGGCTCCCTCAGCCTGCAGTTAGATGAGCGCTTCACCCCATAGTCCCCTTTGACTGGACTTAACCGTCCAGGGGTCCTTTGCCTTTACCTTTTACTACTAAAAGCACCCAGTGCTTTTCCAGCTGCACTGGCTCCCGGTGAAGTACAGGGTCGGATTTAAGGTGCTGGTTTTGACCTTTAAAGCCCTTCACGGCCTAGGACCCTCGTACCTACGGGACCGCCTCTCCCAGTATGCCCCACGGAGAGCCTCAAGGTCCATAAATAGCAACACCCTAGAGGTCCCGGGCCCTAAGGAAGTCAGATTAGCCTCAACCAGAGCCAGGGCCTTTTCAACATTGGCTCCGGCCTGGTGAAACGCTCTGCCTCATGAGACCAGGGCCCTGCAGGATCTGATTTCTTTCCACAGGGCCTGTGAGACAGAGTTGTTCCGCCTGGCCTTTGGCTCGGAGCCAATTTGATTCCTTCCCTCCCTCTCTTTCTTTTTCCTTTTCCCTTTTCTCCTCTTGTGATGATGCTGCATTTTAATATTTTAATGTTTCAATATTTTAATGTTGTATTTAAATTTTGTTTTTAAGTTGTATTCATTCAACTTGTTTTTATTATTGCTTGTTAGCCGCCCTGAGCCCAGCCTTGGCTGGGGAGGGTTGGGTATAAATAAAAATTATTATTATTATTATTATTATTATTACTACTACTACTATTTCTTTGGTCCATCTGTGGTTAGAGATGCACTAATTCGCCTCTGAGGAAAGCATGCACTCATGGTCTCCCACCTCCCTTTATTTCTCGCAGGTGACAGAAGGATGCCAGCAAGACCTCCTCATCCATCTTTCCATGGTAGCGGAGAGGAGGCAGTGGCTGTAGAACCAGATGAGGTAAGGGAAGGAGCATTGTGGGGAAAGGAGCAGTCAGGGTTCCTCTGAGGCTGAGGAAATCTCTCTCTTCCTGCTCTGTCTTACTGCTGTATTGATGGTGGAATGCTGGTATATATTGGGGAGCTGGTAAGAAACCATAGAAAAAAGTTGCCAGGATTCACCTCATCAGCCTCATCAGTTGCACAGTGGGCTCCTTCCCACTTTCCTCCTGCTCTCCGTGCCCCCAGGCGCCCCCTGAACTTTGCTTTTGCGCATCAGGAGAGTTCCACCCCAGAACTGCGCACAGGGAGAGTAAAGAGGGGATCCTTCCCTCTGGCAACAGGAAATGCTTTCGCAGGCATATTTGTGATTTGAAGACCACCATGTGGAGTTCCACCCATTTATACAAAGATGAATACCCATCATTTAAAGACATGATAAAAAATGCCATTAAAACAACAACGCAGTTGACATGTAGAAAGCAACAGAGCAATGTCATGGAATCATTAAGAAAAAAAGGACTGAGTTATACCATAAAACTATATATCTATGTAAAGATAATTTAATGAAGAATGTAATGCAATAACTTTTATGAAGGATTATTTATTGCAACAGCAGTCATAAAGAAGAAAAGTGAAACACACAGAAAAATTGAGATATACAGGTTAATTGCCATGTTGCTACTTTGTGATAAGTAAGTGGGTTTTGGGTTGCAGTTTGGACACTCGGTCTCTAAAAGGTTTGCCATCACTGCCCTAGATCAGTGGTTCAAGTAGGTAGCCATGTTGGTCTGCCGTAGTCGAAATAAATTAAAACAATTCTTTTAGAAGATATTTAAAAAGACTCTTCTTTTTAATGGGCTTCTTTTTATTTATTTTAATCTGCCTTTTCTAAGAGCTCACAGACCGACTGTTTCATTCTCTGTTCTAGGACCTTTCTTGGTATTGATAACACTCTCACTGGTCAGTCATTACCTGTGTAGTAGGTGATCTTTATGCTAAGAGGAAGATACTTTTCTTTTCCTTTTAGGGTCCAGTGTGCTTTGAAGATGTAGCTGTTCATTTTACAGACGAGGAATGGGCGTTGCTGGATCCTGACCAGAGAGCTTTGCATAAGGAAGTCATGGAGGAGAATCGTGGGATCATGGACTCGCTTGGTAAGGCTCCCTGTTGGATTGTGATATCTGTTTTGAAATTCTATGTGACAAACCTGTATCTTGATGTATTTCAACAACGCTGCTTCTAGCATCTGGGATTCTAATACTCTTGCAGCTCACGTTGGATGTGGGGCTATCTGCAAATATTCTTCCTTCAGTAATGCCTTTTTAAACCATGATCTGGCTGGACTGAACTGCCCAAGCCTTTTAAAATGTAGGTTTTAAAGATGTTTGGGAAGTTGTTTGGGAAGTTGAAGAAACTTCAGTCAGGTGTTTTGTTTTTGTTGTGTCCATTTTTGTTTGACGAATGAGATGAGATTGGAGATGTTTCGGCTTAACAAAAGAAGTAAAAGAAAAGTTCCTCGCTTTTTTATCTTTGTTGTTCCAATATTTAAGAGCTGCATTTCTTCCTGAAGCTCTAATGAATTTCTCTCTTGATTGCAGGTGCTGAAGAATTGCAAATGAAGAATGAGGGAGACCCCGACAGAATCCACACACAGGAGAAGCCGCTTAAATATTCAGGGTCTGGAAAGAGATTCAGTCAGAGCTCCCACTCAACTTCCAATCTAACAAATCTCTTGGGGAAGAAACAATATCAGTGTTTGGAATGTGGAAAGAACTTCTGTCGGAAATCCAACCTCACTTCTCATCAAATAACTCACAGCACAGAGAAACCATATGAGTGCCAAGAATGTGGAAAGAGTTTCAGCTGGAAGAGAAGTTTCACCTCCCACCAAAAAATTCATACAGGGGAAAAACCCTATCAGTGTTTGGAATGTGGAAAGAACTTCAGTCGAAAGGATGCTTTCACTTTCCATCAAAGAATTCATACAGGGGAGAAACCGTATCAGTGCTTGGACTGTGGAAAGAGCTTCAGTCGGAAGCAAAGTCTAACTTTCCATCAAAGAATTCATACCGGGGAGAAACCCTATATGTGCTTAGAATGTGGAAAGAGCTTCCGTCAGAAGGATAGTCTCACTTCCCATCAAAGAATTCATACAGGGGAGAAACCATATCAGTGCTCAAAATGTGGGAAGGGGTTCTATGGGAAGAATATGCTCACTTCTCATGAAAAAATTCATACAGCGGATAAACCCTATCAGTGCTTGGAATGTGGAAAGAGTTTTCGTCAGAAGAGTGAGCTGACTTCCCATCAAAGAACTCATACAGGGGAGAAACCATATGAGTGCATGGAATGTGGAAAGAGCTTCACTCACAGAGCTGGCCTCGTGTACCATCAAAGATTCCATACAGGGGAAAAACCATATGAGTGCTTGGAGTGTGGAAAAAAGTTCAGTTGGAAGAATATGCTCACTTCGCACCAAATAATTCACACAGGGGAGAATCCCTATCAGTGCTTGGAATGTGGAAAGAGCTTCAGTCGCAAAGATAGTCTCACTCTCCATCAAAGGATTCACACAGGGGATAAACCATATCAGTGCTTAGAATGTGGAAAGAGCTTCACCCAGAGGGCTGCTCTCATGTCCCATAAAAGAATTCATACAGGGGAGAAACCATATCACTGCTTGGAATGTGGAAAGAACTTCGCTCACAAAGCTGGTCTCATGTCCCATCAAAGAATTCATACAGGGGAGAAACCATATGAGTGCTTGGAATGTGGAAAGAGGTTCAGCTGGAAGAATATGCTCACTGCCCACAAGATAATTCACACAGGGGAGAACTATCCGTGCTTGGAATGCGGAAAGAGCTTCAGTCGGAAGGATAGTCTGACCTCCCATCAAATAATTCATACAGGAGAGAAACCTTATCAGTGCTTGGAATGTGGGAAGGGGTTCTATGGGAAGAATATTCTCACTTCTCATCAAAAGGTTCATACAGGGGAAAAACCCTATCTTTGCCTGGAATGTGGAAAGAGTTTCCGTCAGAAGAGCGAGCTCACTTCCCATCACAGAATTCATACAGGGGAGAAGCCATATCAGTGCTTGGAATGTGGAAAGAGGTTCACTCACAGAGCTGGTCTCATGTACCATGAAAGAATACATACAGGAGAGAAACCATATGAGTGCTTGGAGTGTGGAAAGAGGTTCAGCTGGAAGACAATGCTCACTTCCCACCAAATAATACACACTGGGGAGAATCCCTATCCCTGTTTGGAATGTGGAAAGAACTTCACTCGGAAAGATAGTCTGACTTCCCATCAAAGAATTCATACAGGGGAGAAACCGTATCAGTGCCTGGAATGTGGAAAGAGCTTCACTCAGAGAGCCAGTCTTATGTACCATCAAAGAATTCATATGAGAAGGAACCATATTGGTCCTTGGAATGTGGAAGAGCTTCAATCAGAGGGCCAGTCTCACTTCTCATCAATTAACTTACCGTGGGGAGAAACCATATAAGTTTTGGAATGTAGAAAGAGCTTTACCCGCTCACCGTCAAAGAATTCACATGTTGGAAACCATGGAAATGCTTGTAATGTGAAATGAGCTTCAGCTGTAGCTCCAATTTCACTTTGCATCAAGAAACTCACATTGAGGAGAATCATAGAGTCTCAGAATTATGGAGTTGTAGCATTCGAGAGGACTCTGTGTGTTGTCTAGTTCACCCACCTGGAATGCAGGAATCTACACTATGGCAGATGAGCATGCAACCTCTGCTTAAAAACCTCCATGGAAGGAGAACCCACCTCCTTCTGAGGCAGCCTGCCACCGTTGAATAGCTCTTACCCGTGGAAGGTTCTTCCTGATGTTTAGTCTGATTCTCTTTTCTTACAACTTGCATCCATTGCTTCAGGGCCTATCTTCCAGAGCAGAACAAAACAGCCTTTCTTCATCTTGTCCCCTCTTCCATGAGACAGCCCTTGAGATATTTGAAGATGGCTATTATATCTCTTCTCAGTGTCTTCTTTTCTAGGCTGACCATTCCTCATAAGGCTTGGTTTCCAGACCCTTGAACGTCTTGGTCACCCTCCTCTGCACCCATTCTGGTTGGCTTGTTTTTTGTTCCTGTTCCATGGTGTTAGGGACTGGGCAGAGGAGGAATGGTGGAGACCACCTCCCCAGCCTGACCTTTCCAGAGAAGAAGACAGTTCAGAATTACAAGAGGGGTTTGAGGGAGGTCACAGCTCAGAGGCAGATGAGGGGGAAAGCTGGGAAATAAGGGGACATGAGATGGAGGAAGAGGAATCACCAGGAGGGCAATAGCTGACAGACACACTGTCTTTAGAAAGCATTCTAGACCCCCCTCTCCCAGAACCGGCAAGCCTTGAAAGTACAGTGGTACCTTGGGTTACATACACTTCAGGTTACAGACTCTGCTAACCCAGAAATATTACTTTGGGTTAAGAACTTTGCTTCAGGATGAGAACAGAAATCGTGCTCTGGCGGTGCAGCAGCAGGAGGAGAACCCATTAGCTAAAGTGGTGTTTCAGGTTAAGAACAGTTTCAGGTTAAGAACAGACCTCCAGAACGAATTATGTTCTTAACCCGAGGTACCACTGTAGAGCAAAGAGCCCTCAGCGCCACCCGTAGGGGAGAAGGTGACAAATGAGGGAGAAAAAGGGAAGAAGAAGAAGTGTTTGGATTTGATATCCCGCTTTATCACTGCCCGAAGGAGTCTCAAAGCGGCTAACATTCTCCTTTCCCTTCCTCCCCCACAACAAACACTCTGTGAGGTGAGTGGGCTGAGAGACAGAAGTGTGACTGGCCCAAGGTCACCCAGCAGCTGCAGGTGGAGGAGCGGGGAAACGAACCCGGTTCCCCAGATTACGAGACTACCGCTCTTAACCACTACACCACACTGGCTCCCAGGGAGTGGAGAGTCACGCAGGACTGTGTTGTGTTCCAAGCCTCTGTCTGTAAATATTGAATAAAAAGCAGATGGTAAGGACTTTTCATTGTCTGTTCCTGGCAACCTGCTGTAGGGGCTGTTTCCCCTGCTGCCTGACATGTAGACTAGTCTGACTTTTATTGTATGTCAAAAAATTCATTAAATTTCCTTCTGCCCTCACTCTTTTGGATGCTTCCTTGATTTCATTCACCAACGCAGGATCACTCTGGGCATTTTGGTCAGGGAGACGAAAGCACCTTTCGAGTAGACAGCAGAGAGGAATGTGGGTCTTGGTTAAGTGGGGAATAATTTACACTCTGGTTTTGAAAAGCTGAACTAGTTCTAACTGAAGAACGAAACTTAGAGCTGAATCCATAGCCTTTATGCCATTCTTCCTTCCCCTACCAAAAAACTGAAGCTTGCAGTGAGAGACACCTACCTTGTTGATTCTAAGATGGCTCTCCTGCGAACTTAAGTCTCTGCCACATGAAACCATAGGTCAATGGGTTTCGCTTTTTTTATACCCGCCTCTCTAAAATTGGGATCTCATCTAAGCTTCTGGCTCCTCAAGATATTCCTGCTGGGGCAGAGCTGAAAACTTAAGTTTCTAAAGCGTTATTGCCCCTAGGATGGAGTTCTGAGGCTTTTTTAAAAACTGGATTTAGCTCCTCGCACACAGTGCTTTCACTATGCCCTTGTTAGAATTTCAATGGATTCAGCAAACAAATGGGGATACTTAGCACTACAGTCACAGAGCTGCTCAACTCAGCTTTTCCTCTGATGCTGTGTCACTGGCATTGAGATCAGCTGTGCCCTGAGAACATTTGTGCATGCTTGCTTTGTACCTGCAGCTGCAGGAAGGCGGATTGTGCCCTTCATTTGAGCATCTGCAAGCCAAAGCTTATTAAAGCATAAAGTAGGGGCGAACATAACTCTTTCCGAAAACCTTTTCTCCCGGACCTTTTGTTCTCCGAGAAGAATTTCAAAAATAGATTGCAGCGTGAAACTGCTGGATTGCAGCTGATGAATTATGTCACCTTTGGCTGGCTACAAAACGACGGAGGAAGCGTGGCTTAACACCCAATGGCTGCACTCAGAGAGACAACTGCCCCTGACAACCTTACGCATCCCCTAGGGCGGCAGCGATGTTCTGCTGGTCCTGATTGTAGAAAGCGATTTCCCCCCCCCCCTCTCTCTCTCTCTCACACACACACACACAGACACGTGTCGTCCCTGTTTAACAACATGGAGTGTTCCTCAGTACAAGGGGAAATACAGGAAGGTGCATGAAAGCCCCACTATCGGTTGACCCACCGGGATGACCCCTCCTCCTCCTCCCCTAGGAAGGCGACTCCTGCTTCTTGCAGAGCCTTTTCCCTCCCGTCCCCTCCTCCCGTTCCCGGCCAAGGGAGGGAGCAGCTCAGAGCCCAGCCAGGACAGCCTCCCCCCCAAATGAAGCCTCTCCTCTGGCTGTGCGCAATGCACAGATCTGCTTCGGAGAGAAAAAGCGCAGAGAGGGGTGAGCTTGATGCGCTCAGATTTGCAAGGGTTAAAAGGCGCTGAGCCGGATTACTAGAGGGGGAAGGAGATCGCGGAGGGGGTGGGGCCGGATCCTACCGAGCAAAGCTCCCTCCCCCGCGTCACTTCCTGCAAGTTTTGTCTGTCTCCTGCGCAAGGGCTGCCTTGGTGGCCCCCTCGGGGGATCTGGTGAGTCTCCTCTCTCTTCCCCCTTTGGGTGCAGGGGGGAGAAGGGGGTCCCAGGGCAGCCGGGGGGGGTGTATTCGAGAGGGTCCTGTGCATGTCATGCATGGGGAGGGAAGCCAGGGAAGGGGCGAGTTTTCAGGAGGTTTGCAACGGTGCTCTTTGTAGGGATGCGATGCTCGCCGCTTGGGCGAGGAAACAATGGGCTGCAAACAGCCCCCCCTGCAGATCTAGGAATCAGCCACATCTGTTAGAAGAGGTTGCAGCCAGACGGAAACATTCCGATATAAAATCCACCCAAACAATAAACGCAATTTGACCTATGCGGTAAATAAATAAGGAATGTTGGAAGATGGAGGGCAGAAAAAAATGAGTCTCTGCATGTTGTCTTTTCCCTTTCCTTATGGAATAACTTTTTATTGGGTTTTATAAGCAAGGGTCGTAGGAGTAATAAATGATACAAATAAATAGATGGAGTCTTTTCGTGTCATCTCTAGATCACAAAAATACAATAATAAATTTGCAGGCAAATCCACAACATCTGATGCATTATTGGTGGTCAGTGTATGAGTTCCTGGTTCGTGAATGGGTTTAAACAAAGCCAGAAAAAAGGGAAACAGGAGAGAGCAGAGTTAACAGTCATCAACACATGGACAAAATCCTAGTCAGGAGCCCTTGTTGAATGAGGAAGAGTAGTTTCCCCCTTATGCTAATAATAAGACAGTATAAAGTGTTGGTCTATGCATGAACATGGGAGGAGCGTTCCAAGTGAAGATAATGATTTGTGTTTAAATGTAGACCATACTCCTCTCTCTGTCTCTTCTTTTCCAGGCTAAACATACTCGGCTCCCTCAACCCTTCCTCATAAGGCTTGGTTTCCAGACCCTTGATCACATTGGTCGCCCTCCTCTGCACACGTTCCAGCTTGTCCACATCCTTCTTAAATTGTGGCGCCCAGAACTGGACACAGTATTCCAGGTGTGGATTGACCATTGCAGAACAGAGTGAGACGGTTACTTCCCTTGATCTAGGCAGGTCCTCCCAAGTTTTCCAGTACTTCCTTGCTGGTGAGGACAAGATCCAAGATAGATGATCCCCTTGTTGCTTCTTCCACCTTCTGGGAAATGAAATCTTGTGAATGTTGGAGATTCTAAGGGGTGGTGGGAGGGAGAGCAGCTCTTGAGGACCCCAGGGTTGGAACCCCCTTTCTAACCTAGGGTCCAAATTACACTCTGTACAAATGACTCACTTGTCAGTTACTGTTCTGACTTGATTCATATACTGAAAATACTGAAAGGCAGGAGGCTCATTCATAGCACAGGCTCATGCAACCAGGCTCATTCATAGCACAGAAATCTCTTCAGTTGCCTGCACATTTTGCATGGTAACTTTCCTTCTAGGTGGGCTAGAGGCTTTCTTTTCCTTCTTGCCTGCTTGTTTCTTGAAGAAAGCTAAGAATCTGAGCTGTGAGGGAGTACAGGCCTTGATCCTAGCAAGTCTCAACCATGCTTTCTTTTTTCTTCTCCTGACAGTGTATGAATTTTATAACAGAACAATGTATTTGCTTTGTAGGATTTGATAGCACCTCTCATGAGGACGGACAGAACTTGGCAGAAGACCAAGGGTTCCTTCTGATCTCTTGGAGGCTTCTTGAGAGCCCAGATGGATGAGCAAGACTCAGCTGGCCCAGAAGCAGGAAGAGGCCATGCCATCAAAACCGAGAGTAGTGAAGGATTCAGGGAAAGCTCTGTGAAGAAGATCCTGGGTGAGGAGGACACCCTCCACTCAGATGTGCAGAGCCTGCTGTTCAGGCAGTTCTGCTACCAGGAGGCCAAAGGACCCCGAGAAGTTTGCAGCCAACTCCACCACCTTTGCCATCAGTGGCTGAAGCCAGAAAGGCACACGAAAGCTGAGATGCTGGACCTGGTGATCTTGGAGCAGTTCCTGGCTGTCCTTCCAGCGGAGATGGAGAACTGGGTGAGGGAATGTGGAGCAGAGACCAGTTCTCAGGCGGTGGCCCTGGCCGAAGGATTTCTCCTGAGTCAGGCAGAGAAGAGGAGGCAGGTAGAGCAGCAGGTGAGAGAGACTTTCCTCTGGATACTCCCAAGGGGCTCTGAACATGAGGGAGAGTATACCCAAATTCTCTCCTAATGGCCCATCCTTTTTTTGGAAAGCATCCAAGGAATGATCTCAGATACCACCAAATTTCCCCCCTCAGACATTCCTTTTCTAATCCATCTCCCCAGTCTCTGCTTTAATCTTTGTTGCTTCTTCAGGGAAAGGATTTATTTGCAGAAGTGGGCTTAGATTCCTTTGAGACAGAGAGGACTCCGTTGGACACCAGAGAGAGGCCACTGGGTAAGGAGGAATCGTTTTTTTCTCTGTTTGATCACATTCTGTGGATTTTGAAACTAATCTGCAGGTTCTTTTAATCATCTTGGAGAAGACACTGAATTGTGTATTTTTGCACAATTAAAATATGAAATGGATACCAATGTCTCACATGCACTCAGCAGGTGACACTATTTCTTTGGTCGATCTGTGGTTAGAGATGCACTAATTCGCCTTGAGGAAAGCATGCACTCATGGTCTCCCACCTCCCTTTATTTCTCGCAGGTGACAGAAGGATGCCAGCAAGACCTCCTCATCCATCTTTCCATGGTAGCGGAGAGGAGGCAGTGGCTGTAGAACCAGATGAGGTAAGGGAAGGAGCATTGTGGGGAAAGGAGCAGTCAGGGTTCCTCTGAGGCTGAGGAAATCTCTCTCTTCCTGCTCTGTCTTACTGCTGTATTGATGGTGGAATGCTGGTATATATTGGGGAGCTGGTAAGAAACCATAGAAAAAAGTTGCCAGGATTCACCTCATCAGCCTCATCAGTTGCACAGTGGGCTCCTTCCCACTTTCCTCCTGCTCTCCGTGCCCCCAGGCGCCCCCTGAACTTTGCTTTTGCGCATCAGGAGAGTTCCACCCCAGAACTGCGCACAGGGAGAGTAAAGAGGGAATCCTTCCATCTGGCAACAGGAATGCTTTCGCAGACATAGTGATTTGAAGACCACCACGTGGCATTCCACCCATTTATACAAAGATGAATACCCATCGTTTAAAGACACAATAAAAAAATACATCAAGATTTTAAAGGAAGCACCCAGTCTTAAAATGTGCAGCACAACATTCCCATTAAAACAACAAAGCAGTTAACAGGCAGAAAACAACAGAGCAATGTCATAGAATTCTATAATTGCATAATTGGTAGGGACCTAGTTACTTTGAAAGAACTGAAATCTCCAGGGCCTGAAGGACTGCATTAAATAGTACTAAAGAAGCATGTGGATGTAATTTCAGAGCCTTTGTCTATTATATTTGAGAAATCTTGGAGAACAGATGAGGTCCCCACAAACTGGAGGAGGGCAAATATCCCCAGCTTTAAAAAGAGGGGAAAAGGAAGACCCAGTTAACTACAGACCGGTGAGCTTGACATTGATACCAAAGAAGGTATCAGAACAGATAATTCAACATTTGGTCTGTGAGCATTTAGAAAAGGATGCTGTGATTAGTAAGCATGGTTTTCTCCAAAGTAAGTCATGCCAGACCAATCTGATTTCTTTACAAACTTGGTGGATCAGGGGAATGCTGTGGACATAGTGTATCTTGATTTCAGTTAGGCTTTTGACAAAGTCCCCCATGATATTCTCACGAGGAATATGGTGAAATGTGGGTTTAACAAGGTAACTGTTAGGTGGATTTGTAGCTGGTTGACTGACTGAACCCATGAACCCAAAGAGGACTCATTCATGGTTCTTCGTCATACTGGAAAATAGTGACAAGTGGGGTGCCGCAGGGATCTGTCCTGGGCCTGATGTTGTTCAACATCTTTATAAACGACTTGGCTGAAGGAACTGAGGAGTTATTAATCAAATTTGCAGATGACACCAAACTAGGAGGGGTAGCTAATGCCACAGAAGACAAAATCAAAATTGAAAATGACCGTAACAGATTGGAGAACTGAGTACAGGCTAACAATGTGAATTTCAGTCGGGACAAAGGTCAGGTTCTGCACTTAGGCAGGAAGAACCAGGTGCACAAATATAGGATGGGGGGCACCTGGCTTACTAGCAGCACATGTGAAAAGGATCTCAGGGTCTTGGTGGACCACAAGCTTAACATGAGTCAACAATGTGATGCAGCAGCAAAAAAAGTGAATGCTATTCTAGGCTGCATCAACAGATTTCTAGTGTCCAGATCAAGGGAAGTCATAGTCCTGCTCTAATTTGCCTTGGTCACACCTCACCTGAAATACTGTGTCCAGTTTTGGGAGCCACAATGTAAGAAGGATGTTGACAAGCTGGAATGTGTGCAGGGCAACTAGGATGATCAAGGCTCAGAAAGCCAAGCCTTATGAGGAACAGTTGAGAGAGTATGTTTAGCCTGGAAAAGAGGAGCTATGATAGCCATCTTCAGATATCTGAAGGGTTGTCACATGGAGGATGGAGCAAGCTTCTTTTCTCCTGCTCTAAAAGGCAGGACTCGAATAAAAGGCTTCAAATTGCAGGAAAGGAGATTCTGACTAGACATACGTAAAACTTTCTGACAGCTGTTCAACAGTGGAACAGTCTCACTCCGGAGGGTGTGGACTCTCCTTCCTTGGAGGTTTTTAAGCAGAGGTTGGATGGCCATCTGCCAGGGATACTTTAGCTGAAATTCCTGCATCGCAAGGGGTTGGACTAGATGGCCCACAGGGTAATAGAATCCTAGAGTTGGAAAGTACCCAAAGGTCATCTAGTCCAACCACCAACGAAGGAGAGTCTACAGTTTCACAAGGGAGTAGCAGTTATATTTCATTCTGTTAGTTGGGCAGGATGAGGGGATTTGTAGCTGGTTGCCTGACAGAATTTCAAGATGATGAACATAGATGGTCTGTGGTGCATGAAACCCTAGATCAATGGGTTTCTTTTTCTTTTTTTTAATCTGCCTTTTCTAAGTGCTCACAGACCGAATGTTTGATTATCTGTTCTAGGACCTTTCCTGGTATGGATGACAATGTCACTGGCCAGTTAGTGTAGTAGATCATCTTTATGCAGTCTTAGAGGAAGATACTTTTCTTTTTCATTTTAGGGTCCGGTGTGCTTTGAAGATGTAGCTGTTCATTTCACAGACGAGGAATGGGCGTTGCTGGATCCTGACCAGAGAGCTCTGCATAAGGAAGTCATGGAGGAGAATCGTGGGATCATGGACTCTCTTGGTAAGGCTCCCTGTGGGATCACGATATCTGTTTTGAAATTCCATACGTATATCTATGTGACAAATCTCCAATAATTTGATGGAGCTCAGCAGGGCAACCTATAGCAGCTGGGATTTTAACACACCCACAGCTCTAAAAGCTTTGCCTGCAAATATTCTTCCTCCAGTTATGTCTTTTTAAACAGTGATCAGGCTGGACTGAACTGCCAAGGCCTTTTAAAATGTAGGCTTACGGTTGTAAGCAAAGTTGAAGGAATTTAAGTTGGGTTATTCGTTTTTGGTTGACGAAAGAGATGACTGACATTGGAGATGGAGCAGACTCCATATTGGACTCAACATAATCCATCAAAGAGCCTGTTTTTTTTTAATCCTTGTTTTTCTGACTTAGAAGAGCTGCATTTCTTTTCTTCCTGAAGCTCTAATGAATTTCTCTCTTGGTTGCAGGTGCTGAAGAATTGCAAATGAATGAGGAAGACCCTGACAGAATCCCCACACAGGAGAAGCCGCTTAAATATTCAGGGCCTGGGAAGAGATTCAGTCAGAGCTCCCACTCCACTTCCAATCAAACAAGTCTACTGGGGAAAAAACTCTATCAGTGTTTGGAATGTGGAAAGAACTTCTGTCGGAAATCCCGCCTCACTTACCATCAAGTAACTCACAGCGGGGAGAAACCATATCAGTGCTTACAGTGTGGAAAGCGTTTTAGTTGGAAGAGAAGTTTCGCTTCCCATCAAAAAATTCATACAGGGGAGAAACCCTATCAGTGCTTGGAATGTGGGAAGAGCTTCAAACGGAAGGATGCTTTAACTTTCCATCAAAGAATTCATACAGGGGAGAAACCCTATCAGTGCATGGAATGTGGAAAGAGCTTCAGCCGGAAACATAGTCTGACTTTCCATCAAAGAAGTCATACAGGGGAGAAACCCTATACCTGCTTGGAATGTGGAAAGAGCTTCAGTCAGAGGGCCAGTCTCACAGTCCATCAGAGAATTCATACAGGGGAGAAACCATATAGGTGCTTGGAATGTGGAAAGGGGTTCTATGGGAAGAATATGCTCACTTCTCATCAAAAAGTTCACACAGGGGAGAAACCCTATCAGTGCTTGGAATGTGGAAAGAGTTTCCGTCACAAGGGTGAGCTCACTGTCCATCAAAGAATTCATACAGGTGAGAAACCGTATCAGTGCATGGAATGTGAAAAGAGCTTCACTCAGAAATCCAGTCTCACGTCCCATCAAAGATTCCATACAGGGGAGAAACCATATGAGTGCTTGGAATGTGGAAAGAGGTTCAGTTGGAAGACAATGCTCACTTCCCACCAAATGATTCATACAGGGGAAAATCCCTATCCGTGCTTGGAATGTGGTAAGAGTTTCAATCGGAAGGATAGTCTCACCCTCCATCAAAGAACTCATACAGGGGAAAAACCGTATCAGTGCTTGGACTGTGGAAAGAGCTTTACTCAGAGAGCAGGTCTCATGTACCATAAAAGAATTCATACAGGGGAGAAACCATATCAGTGTATGGAATGCGGAAAGAGCTTCACTCACAGAGCAGGTCTCGTGTCCCATGAAAGATTCCATACAGGGGAGAAACCATATGAGTGCTTGGAGTGTGGAAAGAGGTTCAGCTGGAAGACAATGCTCACTTCCCACCAAATGATTCACACTGGGGAGAATCCCTATCCATGCTTGGAATGTGGAAAGAGCTTCAATCGGAAGGATAGTCTCACTTCCCATCAAAGAATTCATACAGGGGAGAAACCATATCAGTGCTTGGAATGTGGAAAAAGCTTCACTCAGAGAGCAGGTCTCATGTACCATCGAAGAATTCATATGAGGAGAAACCATATCAGTGCATGGAATGTGGAAAGCGTTGCATTCAAAGAACCAGTCTCACTTCTCATTGAGTAACTCACAGTGGGAAGTAACTACCTCAGTGCATGGAATGGGGCAAGAGCCTCAGTCGGAAGAATAGTCTTACTTCCCATCAAAGAATGCATAAAGAGTAGAAACCATATAGGTGCATGGAATGTGGAAGGAACTTCAATCAGAGGGCAAGTCTCACTTCCCAACAAAGAACTCACAGTGGGCAAAAACCGTGTCAGTGTGTGGAATGTGCTTCATCTGGAAGGAAAGTCTCAGTTCCCATGAAATAATTCATACAGGGAAGAAACCACATCAGTGCATGGTGTCAGGATGACATGTGGGTGCTAGCTGAGATAACAACCTGGGACTCCAGCCAGCTTTACATGATTTATTAAGTCCCAAAACTATGTACAATCCGGAGCTCTTAAAAGCATATCTTCCTCAGTCACTATCAGTTGCCGGAAGTGGCTCCTGTCTCTTCCCTTTCCAGCACAGAAACTTCCTGAGCCCCCCCACCCTTTACTCCTCTCCCCGCATAAAGACCGAAGCGTCGGAGGCTGTTCCTTTTTCTGTGTTTCCGTGTTTCCTGACAGTCCCTCCTCCTCTTCGCTCTCTGATGAAGTGCAGCTGCTCATTAAAGGAGGCGGCTCCCTGTACATTCTGATCTCTCCCCCCTTCTCAGCCAACAGTTCCCTGACACATGGAATGCAGAAAGGGCTTCACTCAGGATCAAAGTCTCACCATCAAAGAATTCATATGTTGGAAACCATAGAAATCCTTGTAATGTGAAAGGAGCTTCAGCCATAGCTCCACTTTCACTTTCCATCAAGAAACTCACAATGAGCAGAATCATAGAGTCTCTGAATTATAGTGTTGTAGCATTTGAGAGGACTCTGTGTGTTGTCTAGTCCACCCTGTTCCTGGCAACCTGCCGTGGAGGTTGTTTCCTCTGCTGCCTGACACGTAGACTAGTCTGACTTTTATTGTATGTCAAAAAAAAATCATTAAATTTCCTTTTGCCCTCACTCTTTTGGATGCTTCCTTGATTTCAGTCTCCAACGCAGGATCACTCTGGGCATTTTGGTCAGGGAGACGAAAGCACCTTCCAAGTAGACAGCAGAGTGGAATGTGGGTTTTGCTTAAGTGGTGATTAACTTACAGTCTGGTTTTGAAAAACTGAACCAGTTCTGAATGGCTTTAAACTGTGGAATGAAATTTACAGCTGAACCCATAGCGTATATGCCACTCTTCCTTCCCCTACAAAAAACTGCAGCTTGCACTGAGATACACCTACCTTGTTGGTTCTAAGATGGCTCTCCTGCTAACTTGGTCTGTTGCACATTGATCAATGGGTCTCTCTCTCTCTCTCTCTTTTACCCACCTCTCTAAATTTGGGGTCCCGCTGGGGTAGAGCCAAAAATTAAGGTTCTAAAGGTTTGCTGTCCCTAGGATTGAGCTCTGAGAGTTTTAATACATATATTTACCAGATTTCGTCCCTGGCTCACAGGTCCTTTACCTAGCTCACAGGTCCTCATTACAGTTTCTGTGGATGCAATAAACAAGCAAGCAAACAAATGGGGATTCCAGAACCCCTTCCCTCACTCCTTACCTTGATGCTTTCTCGGTGGGATTGAGACGGGGTGCGTGGCCTGAGAACGTCTGCAAATGATTCTTGTAAAGCTGCGGTTGCAGGAAGGCTGATTGTGCCCTTCATTGGTCATCTGAAGATTTACAAGCCAAAGCCTATTAAAGTATAAAGAGGGAGAGAACATAACTCTTTCCCGATACCTTCTCTCCCAGGACCTTTTGTTCTCCAAGAAGGGAGAATTCAGCATGAAACCCCTGTGTTGCAGTTCCTGAAACGGCTCAGTTCTGTCACCTTTGGTTGAAATAGGAATAAAAGATTCATATGTCCATGTGTTAATAATTTTTATTATTTAGCTAATTATATTGACATCCCATCTTTCTTCCAAGGAACTCAAGGTGTCGTATGCCACTCTAGAAATCTGAAGCTGGGGGACCTGAAGTGCTAGTTCCAACTGGTTTTAAACTGAAGAACGAAATTTACAGCTGAGCTTATATGCCACTTCCCCTACCAAAAAACTGAAGCTTGCAGTGAGATACACCTGCCTTGTTGATTCAAAGATGGCTCTCCTGCTAGCTTGGTCTGTGCCACATGAAACCAGAGATCAATAGGTATTTCTTTCTTTTTTGCTGAACAGCTTGGTAGGTTTCTGGATGAAATATCGGCTCTGGATCCATTCCAGTCCGGCTTCCGCGCTGGTCATGGGACCGAGACGGCTCTGGTCGCCCTAACAGATGATCTCCGCAGGCAGCTGGATCGAGGCGGGTCGGGGCTGCTGATTCTTTTAGATCTGTCAGCAGCCTTCGACATGGTCGATCACGAACTCCTGGACCACCACCTTGCCGACGTGGGGATCCAGGGCACAGTCCTTCAGTGGCTGCGCTCGTTTCTCTCTGGTCGGGGACAGAGGGTGGCGCTTGGGGGGGAATTGTCCTCGCGCCACTCCTTGGTGTGTGGAGTGCCTCAGGGTGCAATACTCTCCCCGATGCTTTTTAACATCTTTATGCGCTGCCTCGCCCAGCTTGTCCGGAGTTTTGGGATGGGTGTGCCATCAGTATGCCGATGACACCCAACTCTATCTGTTGATGGATGGCCATCCTGACTCGGCCCCAGACACACTGACCAGATGTTTGGAAGCTGTGGCTGGATGGTTACGTGGAAGCCGGTTGAAGTTAAATCCTTCGAAGACAGAGGTCCTCTGGCTGGGACGGGACAATATGGGATTGGGGGGGCAACTCCCATCTCTTGCGGGGGTGCAATTAGTGCCAGCACCATCCGTTAAGAGTTTGGGTGTAATCTTCAATACCTCCCTCTCCATGGAGGCACAGATTACAGCTATAACAAAGGCGGCATTTTTTCATCTCCGCCAAGCTAAGCAGTTGGCTCCTTATCTCTCTCGCCCTGACCTAGCCACTGTGATCCACGCGACGGTCACCTCCAGACTGGATTATTGTAACTCGCTCTACGTGGGGCTGTCCTTGAGACTGACCCAGAAACTCCAGCGGGTGCAGAATGCCGCGGCGAGACTCCTTATGGGGTCTTCGCTGCGAGATCACATTCATCCGGTACTATACCAGCTGCACTGGCTCCCGGTGGAGTATAGGATCAGGTTTAAGGTGCTGGTTTTAACCTTTAAAGCCCTATACGGCCTAGGACCCTCGTACCTACGGGACCGCCTCTCCTGGTATGCCCCACAGAGAAACCTACGGTCTTCAAATAAAAACATCCTGAAGGTCCCAGGCCTCAGAGAGGTTAGGCTGGCCTCAACTAGAGCCAGGGGTTTCTCGGCTGTGGCTCCAATCTGGTGGAACGTTCTGTCACAAGAGACTAGGGCCCTGCGGGACCTGACATCTTTCCGCAGGGCCTGCAAGACAGAGTTGTTCCACCAGGCCTTTGGTCAGGGTCCAGCCTGACTCCCTCCTCTGGCAACCTGCACAGAATTTTGCTTAACGGTTGCCATTAACTTGATTTTAATTAATTTTTATAATGGAATGTTTTTAGAATGTTGGATTATTTGATTGTTTGATTATTTAATTGTTGTTAGCCGCCCTGAGCCTGGCTTCGGCTGGGGAGGGCAGAATATAAATAAAATTTATTATTATTATTATTATTATTATTATTATTATTATTATTATTTTACCCACCTCTCTAAAATTGGGAGCTCATCTAAGATTCTGCTTTACTGGGGCTCCTCAAGTTATTCCTGCTAGAGCGGAGCTGAAAACTAAGTTTCTAAAATTTTATTGCCCCTAGAAATTGAGCTCTGAGTTTTTTTTTTTAAAAACCGTGGCCTTCACTGATCATTTGAGCATCTGCAAGCCAAAGCCTATTAAAGTATAAAGTGGAAGAGAACAACTCTTTCCCGATACCTTTTCTCCCAGGACCTTTTGTTCTCCAAGAGAAGAATTTCAAAAGGAGATTGCAGCATGAAACTGCTGGATTCATTAATTCTGTCACCTTTGGTTGGAATGGGGATAATAGATTCCTATGTGTTATTCTTATGTCCATGTGTTATTTATTTTTATTTATTAGCTAATTATATTGACATCCCACCTTCCAAGGAGCTCAAGGCGCCATACATGGTCTTCTCCCAGCCACACAGGGAAGCAGGTCAGGCTCAGAGACAGTGACGGAGTGGGGATTCGAACCTTGGTCTCCCAGGTCCTAGTCCATCCAACACTCTCCACTCCAATCATCCCTGACCACCTTAGGGATGATGGGACTTGTAGTCCAACAACATCTGGGGACCCAAGGTGGAGAAAGGCTGCTCTACACATTACACCAGAGTGGCTCTCTTATGTATGGCGACCCATACCAGACAAGCCCCTTCTCTCTCTGGGGGAATGTGTCAGTGGGACTCCTGCTTCTCTCAGAGATTTCTCACCAAGGTCCTATGGCCCGCTGGGGACACTTTTGTTGGGTTTAGCATCCTCTTGCGCTGATGCTACCATGTTTTTTACAATGACGACATGGGATCATAGGGGGTTCCTTTATCCCACGTCAGACCTTTGCTTCAACTAGCTCCGATTTGTCTCCATAGACTGCAGCCATTCTCCAAAGTTTCAAAGATGGGACATTCCCAGTCCTACCTGGAGATGTTGGGGGTTGAATGGAGGACCTTCTGTATACAAAGCAGGTGTCCTAGGATGTAGCTACAACTCTAGGACGGTCACTGTGGTTCATCAAAAGATCCAGGCACCTTGCACAGTCTCCCACAGGGTTGTCCTATGATCCACGAGGGCTTCTGTGCTGTTTGGTGAACATTGCTGAAGTTCATGGTTCCTCAGGCCTAACAGGACCTGATTGACAGTCACACCAGAGAGTTCTTGGAAGCATGTTTTTCTCTGGCTCTTTCCTGGCCCCTGGAGCCAAGGCCAAGAGTCCAGGATGTGGCTTAGGAGGTGGCCCTTCTTAATCTTTCAGTTATCAAATTTGTGGTGATTTATTTCTCCAGCCTTGAGATTTCTCCCAAGATAGCCTTGGAGACCAATAATAACATAAACATCAGAAGATCAGGCAGCATGAGACAACTTTTTTGTAACAAGCCTGCCAGAACTCGGAGTTAGCTATTTCAAATGCCACAGACAGCCTGGCCTGGGCACTTTGTAACAGCCAAGGATCATGTCAGCACAAAGTTTTTTGTTGCAGTCTTTGCTTCTGCAAGAAGATTTAGGGGTTTAAAGGAGCATCACACATGCCCCTTTGTGTCCTGCAGTTATAGAATCATAGAATCATAGAGTTGGAAGAGACCACAAGGGTCATCGAGTCCAACCCCCTGCCAAGCAGGAAACACCATCAGAGCACTCCTGACATATGGTTGTCAAGCCTCCGCTTAAAGACCTCCAAAGAAGGAGACTCCACCACACTCCTTGGCAGCAAATTCCACTGTCGAACAGCTCTTACTGTCAGGAAGTTCTTCCTAATGTTTAGGTGGAATCTTCTTTCTTGTAGTTTGTATCCATTGCTCCGTGTCCGCTTCTCTGGAGCAGCAGAAAACAACCTTTCTCCCTCCTCTATGTGACATCCTTTTATATATTTGAACATGGCTATCATATCACCCCTTAACCTCCTCTTCTCCAGGCTAAACATGCCCAGCTCCCTTAGCCGATCCTCATAAGGCATTGTTTCCAGGCCTTTGACCATTTTGGTTGCCCTCCTCTGTACACGTTCTAGTTTGTCAGTGTCCTTCTTGAACTGTGGTGCCCAGAACTGGACACAGTACTCCAGGTGAGGTCTGACCAGAGCAGAATACAGTGGCACTATAACTTCCCTTGATCTAGATGCTATACTCCTATTGATGCAGCCCAGAATTGCATTGGCTTTTTTAGCTGCCGCGTCACAGTGTTGGCTCATGTTAAGTTTGTGGTCAACCAAGACTCCTAGATCCTTTTCACATGTACTGCTCTCAAGCCAGGTGTCACCCATCTTGTATTTGTGCCTCTCATTTTTTTTGCCCAAGTGCAATACTTTACATTTCTCCCTGTTAAAATTCATCTTGTTTGTTTTGGCCCAGTTCTCTAATCTGTCAAGGTCGTTTTGAAGTGTGATCCTGTCTTCTGGGGTGTTAGCCACCCCTCCCAGTTTGGTGTCATCTGCAAATTTGATCAGGATGCCCTTGAGTCCATCATCCAAGTCGTTGATAAAGATGTTGAATAAGACCGGGCCCAAGACAGAACCCTGTGGCACCCCACTAGTCACTCTTCTCCAGGATGAAGAGGAACCATTGATGAGCACCCTTTGGGTCCGGTCAGTCAGCCAGTTACAAATCCACTGAGTGGTAGCATAGTCAAGACCGCATTTTACCAGCTTCTTTACAAGAATATCATGGGGCACCTTGTCAAATGCCTTGCTGAAATCAAGGTAGACTACATCCACTGCGTTCCCTTCATCTACCAGGCTTGTAATTCTGTCAAAAAATGAGATCAGGTTAGTCTGACATGACTTATTTTTCAGAAATCCATGCTGACTATTGGTGATCACAGCATTCCTTTCTAGGTGCTCACAGATTGTTTGCTTAATGATCTGCTCCAGAATCTTCCCTGGTATTGATGTTAGACTGACTGGGCGGTAATTATTTGGGTCCTCTCTTTTCCCCTTTTTGAAAATAGGGACAACATTTGCCCTCCTCCAGTCTGCCGGGACTTCGCCTGTTCTCCAGGAATTCTCAAAGATGACTGCCAGTGGTTCTGAGATCACATCTGCCAGTTCTTTTAATACTCTTGGATGCAGTTCATCTGGCCCTGGAGACTTGAATACATCTAAACTAGCCAAGTATTCTTGTACTATCTCCTTAGTTATTCTGGGCTGTGTTTCCTCTGCTGAATCATTTCCTCCAAATTCTTCAGGTCGGGCATTGTTTTCTTTATCGGAGAAGACTGAGGCAAAGAAGGCATTGAGGAGTTCAGCCCTTTCTGTGTCCCCTGTTTGCATTTCACCATCTTCTCCTCTGAGTGACCCCAATGTTTCTTTGTTCTTCCTTTTGCTACGAACATACCCATAGAAGCCTTTTTTGTTGCTTTTAACCTCTCTAGCAAGCCTGAGTTCATTCTGTGCTTTAGCTTTTCTGACTTTGTGTCTACACGTGCTGGCTATTTGTTTGAATTCCTCTTTGGTGGTTTCGCCCCTTTTCCATTTTTTGTACACATCCTTTTTAAATCTTAACTCAGTTAAAAGTTCTTTAGATAGCCACCCTGGCTTCTTTAGGCACCTTCCATGTTTCCGTCTCATTGGTATTGCCTGAAGTTGTGCTTTTACTATCTCCCTCTTAACAAACTCCCAGCCATCATGAACTCCCTTTCCTTTTAGTATTACTGTCCATGGGATCTCACCCAGCACTTCCCTAAGTTTTATGAAGTCGGCTTTCTTAAAGTCAAGAAATTGAGTCCTAGTATGCTTGGCTGCTCCTTTCCGTTGTATAGTAAACTTCAGAAGAGCATGATCACTTGCGCCTAATGATCCTTCCACTTCTACCCCATTAACCAGGTCATCGACATTGGTTAGGACCAGATCTAAAATGGCTGTTCCTCTTGTTGCTTCTCCCACTTTCTGGACAATGAAGTTGTCTGCAAGGCCAGTGAGGAATCTGTTTGACCTTATGCTCTTGGCTGAGTTTGACATCCAACAAATATCTGGGTAATTGAAGTCCCCCATTACTACTATCTCCCTTCCTTTTGCATGCTTGGCCATCTGTTCCAGGAAGGCATCATCTATGTCCTCCGTTTGGCTTGGGGATCTATAGTAAACTCCCACAATGAGGTCACTATTATTCTTCTCTCCCTTAATTTTGACCCAAATGCTCTCACTTTGGCTTTGAGGTTCTAAATCTTGGATCTCTTCACAGGTATACACATCCCTGACATATAACGCCACTCCTCCTCCTTTCTTGTCTGGTCTGTTTCTCTGAAATAGATTGTATCCCTCCATTTTTACATTCCAATCGTGGGACTTATCCCACCAGGTTTCAGTGATGCCTATTATGTCATATTTAGTTTGCTGTACCAAGAGCTCAAGCTCATCTTGTTTATTTCCCATGCTTTGTGCATTAGTGTACAGACATTGAAGTCCATTAGTCATTCCCCCGTGTCTCTTATTTAAGGATTTTTTCCTCCCACCACTAGGTCTGCTTGCTGTTTGCTCCATTTGGTCTATGACATTTGGATGATCATCTTCATCAATTAATAGACTCCTACCTTCAGGAGCACTGTCTCCCTCCCCCACATTAGTCAGTTTAAAGCCCTCCTGATGAGGTTTCTTAGTTTTTTGGCAAAAACATTCCTCCCAACCGTTGTGAGGTGCAGCCCATCGCTTGCCAGAAGTCCATCCTCAAGAAACTGCAGTCCGTGATCTAAGAATCCAAACCGTTCCTGTTTACACCATTTGCGAAGCCAGCTGTTTACTTCCACTATTTTCCTCTCTCTCCCTGGGCCACGTCGTTCAACTGGGAGGACAGATGAGATGACGATTTGTGCCTTTAATTGCTTCAATTTCCTGCCCAGAGCCTCGTAGTCTCTTTTGATCTTCTGGAGGCTATTGCTTGCAGTGTCATTGGTTCCCACATGAACCAAGAGGAAGGGGTATTTGTCAGTGGGTTTTATGATTCCTTGCAGTCGATCAGTTACATCTTGGATCTTAGCCCCGGGGAGACAGCACACTTCCCGAGACATCTTGTCAGGCCCACAGATCACTGCTTCTGTTCCCCTCAGTAAGGAATCCCCTATCACCACTACACGCCTTCTCTTAGGTTTGGTCAGGGTTCTTCCGTGAGCGGTCCGTTCCAAGGTTGCCTGCACAATCCCTGAGGACTGACTTTGCTGCTCATCTTCATATACGTGATCGACTGTAATGAGGGAGAGATCCTCAAATGGAATCTGCTCTTCGTCTTCCATGCTAGGGGAGAGGACCTCAAAGCGATTGTGTATTTCTAGACAATCAGAGCGAACCCTGGGCCTCCTACTTCTTTGAGTCACGTTTCTCCACATATCGGGCTCCTGTGTTGGTGAACTAGCCTCCTTCTCAGGGGAGTCCCCTGTCTCCTCCTTGGTGGAGACGGTGTGCTCTGTTGCTTCCAAGAAGAGCTCCAGCTCTCTAATTCTTTGGAGCGTAGCTACACGTTCCTCCAGTTGCTGGACTTTGTCTTTTAGGAGGGCAATCAACATGCAATTGCTGCACGTAAAGCTGCCTGCAACCTTTGGCAAGATGGCAAACATTGCGCAGGAACCGCAGGCGACTGCAGCTGTTCCCTCCCCCTCCATATTGAGAATGTGTCGTTGGGCTTGAGACTAGTTCCCCTAAATCTAAAAGGTGGTTCAAACTGCGCGCGCCGATAGGCGCGCACCGCTGCCCTGCAAACACTGATAAGCTCCTCCCACAGCTAATCACCTGCCTCAACAGAAACCCTGCCCCCTCTGACCTTTGACCAGGGAAAGCAGCTAATCAGCCACAAGAATCACACACACAAGAAACCCCTTTTGGCTCCTTCTTCAGCCGCTGCCCTGCAAAAACAGGGGCGGTTAATTGTGAATACTCACTGTTTTGACACTGAGCTCAGTGAACATGAAGGCAGCATCTAGAACACAACGGACCACAAAATCTTTAGCAGCTCAGTATGACGATAACATATTATGAGGCAAAATTTTTAAAAAATCCTTCCAATAACACCTTAGAGACCAACTAAGTTTGTTATTGGTATGAGCTTTCGTGTGCATGCACACTTCTTCAGATACCTGCACACGAAAGTTCATACCAATAACAAACTTAGTTGGTCTCTAAGGTGCTGCTGGAAGGAATTTTATTTTTATTTTGTTTCGACTACGGCAGACCTACCTGTAACTAATATTATGAGGCAGTTTGTTTTTTCTAGTATAATTTTGTTCCAAGATGCAAACACACTCTTGGCTTTTAAAACTGGGGATAATAAACACCAAGCGTTTCCCTCGGTGGTCTAAACTCCAAAGGCTGGTGACTTGTGCTCTGTGTGGGGCTGCCCTTGAGCTTGTCCCAGAAGCTGCAGGGAGTGCGCAGTGCAGTGGCATAACTGCCCACTGAGGCAGACCCCGGCCACCGTGTCACATCCCTGTGGAAAGAACGGCACTTGGTAGCTGCTAATCTCACTTCAAAAGCAATGAATCATACTCTGATAATGACTAATACTTTGTTTTTATGCATTATCTAAAAGGAAACACAAACCTATGCCCCTTCCCCTTTCAGAAATGCTTAATTGCTAATTGAATTGACTTTTAGTTATTATTCATCCACCGTTGGTCCACACCCTGCACTCAGCTCTCCTTTGTGGCTCCTAGAAGCTTTTGGTATGCAAATGTGGCCACATCTTGGGTCTGCTAAACCAGGTGAGGGTAGCTGATGGGTCTTAAGCCCTTGGTGACTTAGGGACTTACCTATCTTCTGCATGTGAAGACGGGCTCAGCTGGATTGAGCAGTCAAGACCAATAGCGTGTCCAACAGTCAAGAAGGTGGTTTCTGCATGTACGGTACAAGGAAATGAGGAGCAGGTGGGGCTTTTCAACCTGGGAAGGTAGTCCATCTAGAAGGAAAACTCTGGTGCTAAACTTCTGCTGCCTTGCAGCTGCACTCATTTGTGAGAAAGGCTTGGGGAGTAAATCCTGAGGAACAATCTGTAGCCCTGTGGGATACCTTTGGGAGAAGAAAAGGCTAAGGAGTAAACGCTGTCAAATCTGGAGTCCCTACGGTGTCTTGTGTGTCTCCTTCCAGCAGCCAAGCAGGTGCCAAGCATATTGTTCTGATTCCTTTGGACCACACCAGCGAGGCCAAGGGGGGGGGGTCTTGTCATCTGGGCAGCCCAGGACCTCCATACACACTGCCCAGGCTTATGCCCTTGAGATACTGCCATTCATCGAGACCAAAGGGCAGTTTGCAATATAGAACACATCATTAAAGAGACAAGTGATGCCTTGCCCAAGATTTCATTAATCAGGTGGCAGCACCAAATATGGGGAATCACCACAGCACAGTAGTAGAGCATCTGCTTGTCATGCACAATGTTTGACCCCAGGCTTATCCCTACAGAGATAGCACAACAGCTTTCCAGGTTAGTTAGCATAGTGGCATTCTGCTCTCTAAAATGTCAGCTGCCACAGCAATTACTTTCTTGAGCCACTTTAGCACTGTAATACATACCTTTTATATTTAAGAGGATTAATTTTTAATTCATGGCAGTATGTGAACATCTACTTTTCTACATCAACATTTGCACTTTTTATAGACAGCCACGCTTGCAGGCGCATGACTAAGTGCTGAAATTCTCCATGATGCTCACTAGATTCTAAATGTTTGGGGGAAAGGGTGTGCCTCTTTTCTTCATTTTCATTATCAGTTATTTCTACCTAAGAAATTGGGAGAAAGCAGCAGGGTTCGTCGGGGTTCAGATTAATGAGCCAACTATGGTGTAATTTTTCTGCAATAAATGAAGCCACTTTGAAACACTACAGCAGCAGTCCAAGGGATTTTCCTAGGAAGCATTTTATTTAGTCTCATTTGCAATTATGTGTGCTGAACACACAACAAACACATAGATAATATGAAAGTACTGAGAGTTATTGTCTCCAAACAACATTAAACCCGTGCAAACAGATTCATAGAATAGTGCAAATGATTCCCCCTCCCATGAATTCACTAGGCAAACAAATTTTAGGATACTTTACCATATATGAAATGGAACATTTCTACTGTAACATTAAATCTTAATATACTCTGCTTTGACACCAAAGTATCTCTAGTCTATCCATCTATATAGAAACCCCCAAAAGTCACAATGCACTAAAGGAACATTTTTTAAAAAAACAACCCAACAATTCAAAATAAATTCAGGTGTGGATTGTGTGTGCCAGGGGAAATGTGCTTTAAATGAAAGGTGTGTACAAAGTCTCAAGGTTCCGCAGCTTCAGATTTCTTGACCTAAGGAACAGGACAGCCAATAGCTAAGCAGGTTAAAGGGTGTGATATGATTTCTGTGACCAGTTGTTTAATTCCAGGTTAGAAGGTGGGTGCCCTAGTCCAGGAGCACATGGACTGTGCCAGATTCCTCTCTGGAAGTTGCAGAACCCAACATCATGGACAGTCTTTGGGGCAAGGCGCCATCTTTTCATGAACTTCTGAAAGACTTTATTTTGATTTCATTGTTTGGAAGACTGTCGTCTGGTTTTCATATGTGACGGTGGACAATGCAAAAAGTTACCCTTGCAACTAACTGTCCACTTTGCAGCAAAAGCCATCATTTCTATTTATTCATTTATTTTAAAGATGATGGGATTACAGGTCATATTAAGAGGACTGGGAGGTAAGAGACTATTGCTCAGCTACGAAGCTCAGGGCCATCCAGCCACTGTCTCTCAGCCTAAACTACCTTACAGGATTGTTCATTTAAGTATTTATAGACAGCTGTATCATCAAAATATACTACAGCAGTTTAGAGCAATATAAGAACATAAAACCAATTGATATCATAAAAATTAAAATTAAAAGCAAGTTAATTAAAAACAAGTTAATAAAATTTTAAAACACGCATCAATAGATCCTTGAAGGGGTGTACGTACTCTTAATGGAATAGAAAGAAAAAAAGTAGGCTGTTAAAAGTTGGCACAGCAGGACCCTACGGAACCTCTAGTGGCAGGATGTTCCACAGGACTGGGCCCATGACAAGAAACACTAAAATAAACCCTTGAAATCCACATTGGTAAAAGATGCACCGCTGTGAGCTGGGTCTTTCACCAAACACCTGCCTTTCTCCTCTGCCACTCTTACCAGAACACTTCAGCTCTAATGTAGCAAAGGATGAGATGTGTGGTGGAAGGCAACTGACTTTTTAAAAAATAAAGGTTTCAATGAAAATTTGTGTACATAAACGAATGCTTTCAAACGTCCCCATTTCCATTTTTGTCACTTTATTACAACTGTAACAACAGGTATTATTATAATGCTGTTCCTCTATTCCTAATTTAACCAAAGTTGCTTCACAAAAACCACGACTCTCCCCCTCCACTCCACCGTCCAACCGTCTCTACTGAAGAGGCCAGAGACCATCTTGGCCATCTCTCAGCCTTGCAGGCCTTTTTCCACCTGGCCTGGGAGGGCCCAAACTGATAGACTGACTCCAGCTGCAAAGGCTGAGCCTGCTGAACAGGCTCTGGGGCGTAGGGATTTCGGGGTGGGGAGGCTGTTGCGTTTTCCCCCTCCTGTATATTTATTTTAGATCTTGTTGCAATTGTTGTGGAAATTGTTGAGCTTAATTGTGTATTTTTAATATTTCATTCATTGTTTATGACTACTTTTCAGACACTGTATTTATTCAAACCTCCTTTGAAACTCAGCCAATCACCTCTCACCCCAGCATTCCAAACTCACTCTGCCCCACCTTCCTAGCTAACAGTACCTTAAATCTTCTATTATACTATACTTATTATTATGAATTACTTTGATACAGGTGCATACAACTTTACATACAAATGGAACCCGAGAGAGATACGATAGCCATCTTCTAAGATCAAAAGGGCGGTCACATGGAAGATGGAGAAAACTTGTGTTCTCTTGCTCCAGGAGAAGGACCTGAAGACATGGATTAAAGTAACAATAAAGGAGATTCCAACTAAACATCAGACAAGAACTTAGACAATACCATAATAGCTATTCAGCAATGGAAGGGAATTCCCACAGAAGGATTGGGTGGCCATCTGTCTGAGATACTTTAGCTGAGATTCCAGCCTTGAGGGGATTGGGGTAAATGAACCTCAGGGTTGATCAATCGCTACAATTTTATGATTCTCTCCTCTGGAAGATCTTTCATGGGAAGTATGATGGATTCTCTGACTGAAGTTTTTAGCACATTAGAAGCATTGGTATGGTTTCTCCCCTGTATGAATTATTTTATTGGTCATGAGATTGATGTTCTGACTGAAGCTCTTTCAACATTACGAGAAATGATATTGTTCCTCTCTTCTGTGAGTTCTATGATGGGAAGTGAGATGGGTGCTCTGGCTGAAGCTCTTTCCACATTCCAAGCATTGATATGGTTTCTCCCCACGGTGAATACTTTGATGTCGTCGGAAGTTTGTGCTTGTATTAAACCTCTTTCCACATTCCAAGCACTGATAGGGTTTCTCCCCAGTGTGGATTCTCTGATGGGAAGTAAGATTGGCCCTCTTACAGAAGCTCTTTCCGCATTCCATGCACTGATAGGGTTTCTCCCTTGTATGAGTTATTTGATGGGCGGTGAGATGGACACTCTCACTAAAACTCTTTCCACATTCCATACACTGAAATGGTTTCTCGCCTTTATGAATTATTTGATGGGAAATGAGACTTTCTTTCCAGGTAAAGCTCTTTCCACATTCCATGCAGTGATATGGTTTCTCCCCTGTATGAATTCTTTGATGAGCCGTGAGATTGGTGCTCCGACTGAAGGTCTTTCCACATTCCAAGCACTGATATGGCTTCTCCCCCGTATGAATTATTTGATGGGATGTGAGATAGGTGCTCTTATTGAAGCTCTTTCCACATTCCAAACACTGATAGGGTTTCTCCCCTGTATGGATCATTTCATGGGAAGTGAGACTTTCTTTCCAGGTGAAGCACTTTCCACATTCCAGGCACTGGTAGGGTTTCTCCCCCGTATGAATTCTTTGATGGGATGTGAGATAGGCACTCTTACTGAAACTCTTTCCACACTCCAAGCACTGATATGGTTTCTCTCCACTGTGAATTCTTTGATGGGATGTGAGATTGCCCCTCTCTCTGAAGTTTTTTCCACATTCCAAGCACTTGTAGGGTTTTTCCCCTGTATGAATTCTTTCATGGGTTGTGAGATTGGCACTCTGGCTGAACCTCTTTCCACAGTCCAAGCACTGATATGGTTTCTCCCCTGTATGAATTCTTTGATGGGATGTGAGATTGGCGCTTTTATTGAAGCTCTTTCCACATTCCAAGCACTGATATGCCTTTTCCCCACTGTGAATTCTTCGATGGGCCGTGAGCTTGCCCATCTCACTGAAGCTTTTTCCACATTCCAAGCACGGATATGGCTTCTCCCCTGTATGAATACTTTGATGGGAAGTGAGACTTTTCTTCCAGGTGAAGCTTTTTCCACATTCCAAGCACTGATATGGCTTCTCCCCAGTGTGGATTCTTTGATGGCAAGTGAGATGAGTGCTCTGGCTGAAGCTCTTCCCACATTCCAAACACTGATATGGTCTCTCCCCTGTATGAATTCTTTGATGGGAAATGAGATTGGCCCTCTCACTGAAGCTTTTTCCACATTCCAAACACTGATATTGTTTCTCTGTTGTATGAATTCTTTGATGGGCCGTGAGCTTGTCCCTCTCGCTGAAGGTCTTTCCACATTCCAAGCAGTAATATAGTTTCTCCCCTGTATGAATTCTTTGATGAGACGTGAGACTTTTCTTCCAAGTAAAGTTCTTTCCACATTCCAAGCACTGATACAGTTTCTTCCAAATGGGATTTATTTGATGGGAATTTATTTGATGGGAAGTGGAATGGGAACTCTGACTGTAGCTCTGTCCAAATTCTGAATATTGATATGTCTTTTCCACTGTGTGGATGATGTCATGGTCTCCCTCGTTCTTAATTTCCAAGTCATCATTACCTGTAACAAAGAGAGAAATGGATTAGGGCCTCGGCAAGAAATGGAGCCCCAAATTATTGAACATTGCTCATAAACACATGTGATAGATTAAGTACAGAATGGAGTTATATGTGAGATCTTACAGGGTTCACTGCCTTAGTTTACTGGCACTAACAGGGATTTTTATGGGAACCTGAGATTCAAAAAGCCTGGCTCTTTTCTAGGATGGATTTTGTTTGGCCACATCATGGATTCTTTGATCAACCAAAAGCCGACACAAGCAAAAACGAAAAAACCTGCCAGGGAGCTACTTCGACTTCCCTAATAATTCTGAAGCCTATAAAAAGGACCAGGCATTTAAGACCAACCTGATTATGGTTTAAAAGGGCATAACTGGGAGAAAAAGATTTGCGGACTAAACAGTAGATAGCTGTAATGTGCATTCAAGGGGAGCTGTAGAGGTGTCAGAGTCCTAGATGCTGTTGGTGGCAATATTGAGCCCCATCAAAATATAGGAGGTTCAGCACATAGAGATATGTATTGATTTTCAAAACAGATATTGTGACGCAACAGGGAGCCTTACCAAGTGAGTCCATGATCTCACGATTCTCCCCCATGACTTCCTTATGCAGAGCTCTCTGGTCAGGATGCAGCAATGCCCATTCCTCATCTGTGAAATGAACAGCTACATCTTCAAAGCACACTGGACCCTAAAAGAAAAAGAAAGTTTCTCTTCTTAGAAAACATACAGATTATCCACTACACATTTCTTTCTTATTTTAACGGATTTTTCCCCCCTGCACATTTTAATTATGGATGCTTCTTTTAATGTCTTAAGGTCATTCTATTACTTTGTATTTTAATGATGGCTATTAATCTATTTTTAAATGGATGGAACGTCACACTGTGTTCTACAAAACATTTTGTCTCTGCAAGCATTTCTCTCTCTTCCCTCCCCATGTGCAGTTCTGTGTTGGGGACCCTCCTGATGTACCAAAGCTTCAAGGGGCGCATGGGGGCACGGAGAGCAGGAGGAGAGGGGGGAGGAAGCCCCATTGTGCAACTGATGAGGCTGTTTAGGTGACTCCTGGCAACCGTTTTGTATGGTTTAACTACTATTTTCATATTCAACAATCAATATATAAATAAAATAGCAACCAGTGGTAAATGATACTACAAGCACTCAGAAGGCAAATTAAGGTGAGACAGCTGTTCATTATTCTCAGCACATAAACCTCCTTGAATGGCATGTTCAGCCTTTGTTAATGGCAGCTCTGACAGAAGCCAAGAGGAGTGAGGTTCATCCTGGCCCAGAGGCACCCTGTATGCCCTGCCCCTCAGCCTCTTTCCCCACAATGCTCCTTCTTCCTACCTGATCTGGTTCCACAGCGGCTGCTACTCCTTTGCCAACATGAAAAGATAGGTAAGCAGGTCTTGCCAGCATCCTTCTGTCACCTGTGAGAGATAAAGGTAAGTAGGAAGCCACGGGTGTGTGCTCTCAGAGGTGAAGCAGCGCATCTCTAACTACAGATGGGCCTTCAAAAAAGTGCCACCAGCTGAGTGCATTTTGATGTTGGTACCCATTTCGTATTTTAGTTGTGCAAAAATACATATCCCCTCCTTTAGGCTCTTGACCCCAAATATCCTCAAAAACATGAAAAGAACCCACAGATTGCAAAGAATGAGACCAAACAGAGAAAAAACTCCATCTCACCCAGGGGTGTCTCTCTGGTGTCCAATGCAGTCCTCTCTACCTCAGAGGAATCAGGGTCAATTTCTGCAAAGATCACCGTTCCCTGATATAGCAACACGGATTCAAAACAGAGATTGAGGGGAAAGATTAGAAAAGGAGTGGCAGAGACAAAAAAATAAATGGATCTCCCATATCATTCAGAGCCTCTTGAGGGTATCCTGAGCAAAGTCTCTCTCACCTGCTTTCTCTCTGCCTGCTTCCTCTCCTCTGCCTGACTCAGGAGGAATCCTTCGGCCAGGGCCACCGCCTGGGAACTGGTCTCTGCTCCACATTCCCTCACCCAGCTCTCCATCTCTGGTGGAAGGACAGCCAGGAACTGCTCCAAGATCACCAGGTCCAGCATCTGAGCTTTTGTATGCCTTTCTGGCTTCAGCCACTGACGGAAAAGGCGGTAGAGTCGGCTGCAAACCTCTCGGGGTCCTTCTGCCTCCTGGTAGCAGAACTGCCTGAACCGCTGGCTCTGCGCATCTGAGTGGAGGGTGTCCTCCTCACCCAGGATCTTTTGAACGGAGATTTCCCATAATCCCCCACTGCTCTCAGTTGCAATGGCATGGCCTCTTCCTGCTTCAGGGCCAGCTGAGTCTTGCTCATCCATCTGGGCTCTCAGGAAGCCTCCAAGAGATCAGAAGATTAGTCTTCTGCCCAGTTCTGTTTGTCCTAATGAGAGGTGCTAGCAAATCCTACAAAGCAAATACATTGTTTTGTTAGAAGACTAATACACAGTCAGGAGAATAAAAAGTTTCCCTGAGCAAGTATGGATGAGTCTTACTAGAAACCAGGCCTGGATTCTACCACAGCCCAGAGTCTGAGCTTTCTTAAACAAAGGAACCCCTCCTTTGATACATTCTAAAGATAGAGGTGGATTCTCCCTGCCGGATTTAAGAATAGAGTATGAAGCATCCTGTTTATGCTGGCTAAGGGAATGTATATTATTTAAAAACTCATTTTAGATCTCGAAGTTCATGACAATAGATAAGGTTGGCATGCATTTTTGTGGTACAAGAAGGTTAAAGTACATACAGCTTTCCTAAGAGTGCACTGGGGGGAAATGTTTAAAATAACCTTTTCTAGAAAACCCGAAGCTTTTCTTTTAGGAATTCTAAGTGCTGAAATTCCAACAGATCAGAAAAGACTATGTATGTGACCACTGCTGCTCGGATGTTATTAGCCCAGAGATGGAAAGAAGACAGAGTCTTATTCTTCTTCATACCAGAGAAGAATGGAAGATGAAGTGGATGGACTTTGCCGAATTGGCAAAAATGACTGGAAGAATCAGAAACCAGGAAGACCAAAATTTTAATAAGGAATGGGGAAAATATATAATTTACCTTAACAACCATTGTAAACAACTACAATTATTAGTAGGATTAGAATAACACTTCTGGCTTAAGGTTGAATTTCGGCTATAACAGATTTAAAAGATTTGGATTACTAGACAAGATGCAGGAGGAAAAGATTAATATAAGGTCCCACCAAGGGGAGGAGGGAAGTTCAGGAGATCCTTTGGAATTCTCTTTTTATGTTGGTTGGTTGATAATTGTTTGTAATTTTTAAAAATCTGAATAAATAAATAAATAATCCTCCAGCCCTCCTGGAAAGGAAGTGACCATGCAAAATATGCAGGCAACTAAAGGGATTTCTGTGAGATGAAGCAGCCTGGTTGTCCCTGCCTTTCTGTATTTTCAGTCAAAGAGTGAAGTCAAAAGTGTGACTGACATATGAATTGATCGACTATGGAGTGTCATTTGGATACTAATCTAGAGTGGGGGTCCTAACCCTGGGATCCTCAAAAGTTGCTCTCCCTCCCACCCCCACTTTGGGGACAACTTCTTTCCTGCTTCTCTCTTGTTTTCTAGCACTTGGAATCTGCAACACTCTAAAGACATGGTAATGGGGTGGGGTACCCCCAAATGGGCAGGGTATAAATAATAAAATTATTGTTGTTTTCCTGAGGGCCAAGTGTGCCGGGTCAAAGGACACCACTTAAAAACGAAGTTAATTAGGAGTAATCTTCTTTCTGTGATTGCAAGTGGTTTTAAACTGTGTATACCAGGCATAAGCAAACTCGGCTCTCCAGATGTTTTGGGACTACAACTCCCATCATCCCTAGCTAACAGGACCCGTGGTCAGGGATGATGGGAGTTGTAGTCCCAAAACATCTGGAGGGCCGAGTTTGCCTGTGCCTGGTGTATACTCTCCTGGGAACTTAGGGTCAAGCACAGGTAATCATTAACAATATTAATAATAATACTGTTACATAGCATATTCCCACCCCCAGCCATATATTCCTGGGTGTTCTCCTGCATCCCACACGGGCCCTGGAGGCTCAGGTGGCCTCAGTGACGGAGCAGGGCCCATTTCCAGCTCAGGCTCCTTTGCCAGCCACCATCCCTTGGGGGCTGAGGGGACGAGGACATGGGGCTCCCCACTCGGGATCCGGTGGGGCATTGCAAGACCCTCCGTGTGGGGAAGCCGCCCTTGAAGGCAACCCTGAGGGACACTTGGGGGGAGGCAGCGCCTCAGAGATTCCGCCAGAGGACGGGAACTTCTCTCTCTCTCTCTCTCTCTCTCTCTCTCTGATTGGCTGCCAGCCCTTTTGGAGGGAAAATCCAAGGAGCCCTTTCTGAGGGAAAGAGTTGGGCAGGGCCTGATCTGAGAGGGGATTATTATTATTATTATTATTATTATTATTATTATTATTCGAAGAGGTTCTGTCTGAGGGAAAACTGGCTTTGATCTAAGAGGGGAGGTGGGGATTTTATTATTATTATTATTATTATAAGCTCTGTCTGAGGGAGAACTGGCTCTCATCCAAGAGGAGAAGGAGCCTCACAGCAGCTTAGATAGGAAGTCGACCCAGTGGAGGGTCTGAGGAGAGTATGGAGGCAGGATTTAATCTGGAGGGCTGAGTCTGAGGAGGCAGGAGAGGGAGAAGCTGTGGGAAGACGGACTAAACCAGGGTCTCCTTCCAGTCAGTTGGGGAGAGATCTGCTAGGAAAAGGAGATCCCCAAACCAAGAACAAGGGCTGAGGGGATCCCCTGGGTCTGTGGGAAATCCCTCAGGAGTGGGATGGCTAAGAGAGAGGCGGACGGGGAGAGGGAAATGCCCCTCGCTCAGGAACCAAAGTATTAGGCTGAGAAGGAAGCTGTGCTGCATTAAAAGTATTTAAGTGTAACCCTGGTCATAACTAAGTAAATGAACAGAAACCGAGTTAATTCTTTTACCTCCTGTGGTAGAAACCTGAACTTCCAACTGAAGTGCAACAAGTGAGCTTTTAGCAACTGAAGTTTAAGAAAAGCTGTGCATGTACTACAGTGACATCTTTCTATTTAGTTTAAGTAATAATCTAACTTTTATTTGAAAGAATGCACCTCCTGACGCCAAATTTGTTTCAGGGACCTCTTCTTTTGTAAATAAAACGGTTCTTGTTCGTTCAGCTCCTGCCTATGTCTTTAAATAACTAAGTTTTCCCTCACACAAGATCCTCACAAGGTAGCCTGTAGTAAATTGCAGAAATTCATGTAATTGGCCTGCCAAGCGGTGCGTCCGCTATATTTAATGGGGGGGCAGTTAGCGGGGTGAGTCTGCTGTGTTATTAATGGGTGGCTAGCGGTGGGTTCTGCTACAACAACTTACAACCTGGTCCAAAATGGAGCAAACACATTATCGGCTGGGTTCCCTCTCTTTATTAACGACATTCCCCCCCCCCCAATCTTTTTCCTCCAGAGCTCAAGGTGGCCTCCATGGATCTGCCCCTCCTCATTGAATCTCCTCAACAACCCTTGAAAACACATCTCATTCCTGTTTTTGGTGTTCCGTTCATTTGGGGGCCCAATTTGAGGTGCTCAACCCAGGGGTTCACTTAGGTCCCCAAGAATCTGAAGAACTGCCTCCTTTTCTACTGCTGTAACTCCCCTTCCAGGTTTTGGCATCACTAAGCTTTACAAACAGCATCATGAAAAGGAGAAAAAACCCTCCCCAGGAATATCCCCACCCCTTCAGGATTGGGCTGCACCTGGTTGATGTAAATTTGAATTTAAACATAAACTACTATCTTCACTTTGAACCCACGTTCATCAATAGACCAATTACAGTGGTGCCTCGCAAGACAAAAAGAATCCGTTCCGCGAGTCTCCACGTCTTGCGGTTTTTTCATCTTGCGAAGCAAGCCCATTAGCGGATTAGCGGCTAGTAGCGGCTATTAAAGGCTTAAGGGATTAGCAGATTAGCTGCTAAAAGGCTATTAGCAGCTTAGTGCCTTAGAAAAAAGGGGGTGGGGAGCGAAAAAACCCCCCCAGGAATCGCAAGACATTTTCGTCTTGCAAAGCAAGCCCATAGAGAAATTCGTCCTGCGAAGCACCTCCAAAACGGAAAACCCTTTCGTCTAGCGGGTTTTCCGTCTTGCGAGGCATTCGTCTTGCGGGGCACCACTGTACCTGATATTGTTTCATTGGTAACATAGGGATGTGTGCTAAGTCCCTACCTGTATTCACTGTATACATACGACTGTGTATCATCTGACCCGTCTACTGCAATTATTAAGTTTGCAGATGACACCACCATAATGGGTTTAATAACAGGTGGAGACGAATCAGCGTCTAGAGGGGAGGTCCAAAAAATATCTCCATGGTGCCTAGGGAACAACTTGCACCTTAATATCAGCAAGACAAAGGAGATGGTGTTGGACTTTCAGAGGAAGAGAGGAGAACTAGCCCCGCTGTGTGGAGAGAGTCTCTTAGGAGTTTATCTCAGTGAAGACCTTACTGGGAAAATCAATACAACCTAGGTGGTTAAGAAAGCCCAACAGAGACTCCATCTCCGCAGAGTATTGCAGAAGAACGATGTCAATCAACATTTGATGATCTCCTTCTACCGGTCCACAATAGAAAGTGTCCTTTCCTACTGCATCACGGTGTGGGACGCTGGTTTGACATCAACGGATAGGAAGTGCCTACAGAGGGTGGTGAATGCAGCACAAGATATTATGGGCTGTCCCATGAATCTGCTGGATGACAACACGGAAGAACATTGCCTCAGGGGAGTGAGGAAAATTATCAGGGATGATTCACACCCTGGCCAGCACTTTCTTGCTCTCCTGCCCTCGGGCAGAAGATATAGAAGCAAGATTAGTCACACCAACAGGGTAAAGAACAGTTTCTATCCGTGGGCTGTTAGGCTGCTGAATGAAAAGAGAACAACAGGGCAACTGACTTTCGGGTGTGGTGTGTCAGTAAATGAGGGGAATTAAGACCAAGAGAGCTGAGTGGGGGGTGCTTGCGTAATCTCACTGTGTACAAGTCGTAGAAGTGACAATAAAGTATTTCAATTTCAGTTGGAGGGAAAAGGACTATTTTTCACACTTGACCTCAGCGCAACCCCAAGGACTCCTGGCCAGGCCTTTGGCTATAAGATGCTCAATGTTACCTGTTAACTCTGCTCTGGCTTTCCCCCCCTTTTCTGCTTTAGGTTAAACCAATTCATGAACTGAGAACTCAGACACCCCAATAATAATGAACGATGCGTTGCAGATATTCCTGCCCAATTATTATGCTATTTTTATGATGCAGAGAAGACTTGGTCTTTTGTTTTTCCTTATCCTTTATTCTTCCGATGATCCCTGTTCATAAAACCTAATAAAGTTTGCCAGGAAACTCTGGGAATTATAGGGAACCAGGCAGAGGGCCTTCTCGGTGGTGGCACCCGCCCTGTGGAACGCCCTCCCACCAGATGTCAAAGAGAACTACTACTACCAGACTTTTAAAAGACATCTGAAGGCAGCCCTGTTTAGGGAAGCTTTTAATGTTTGATGCATTACTGTATTTTAATATTTTGTTGGAAGGCGCCCAGAGTGGCTGGGGAAGCCCAGCCAGATGAGCGGGGAATAAATAATAATAATAATAATAATAATAATAAAGCCCAGTCAGAGGGAGCTGGTGGGAGAGGGTCTCCCAGTTAAGGATGCTGAGGGCTGCTAAGAGACCCCCCCCCCAAAAAAAAGGGGATCTAAGAATTTGTGCTTCATGCCCTCCACTTCTCCGCCTTCCTTATTGATGGATCGCACAGCTCAGGTTTTCCTTTGATCTTTGGCGTATATTTCAGGCCCCGTCCGGCTGCAGCCTCTGCTCGTCCCTGTGGCGGATCCTGATCAGTCTTCTCTGCATGCAGAGACCCCCCCCCCGCAAAGTTGCAAGCGGCAGCCATGGGATCCTAAGGAAGACTACAGCGCCAGGCTTCCTGCCAACACGTCCCCTCCCTGCCTTTTCCTGGAGGACTAGGGCAGGACCCTCTGCTCCCAGACTTGGGGGCCCCCACATACATTAGCTGAGCAGCCCCCTCCCCAAGCACCCCCACCCTGCAGTCCCGGGACCCCCCCCCTTCTCCCCCAGACTCACCAGATCCCAGAATGCGCCACGAAGGCAGGGATTGCTCCGCAGACAGACAAAAACCACCAGCCTCCCTTTGCAGGAAGCGGGGGGGGGGGGGGCTGTTGCAATGGAGGACCTGCCCCTCCTGTCTTGCCTGTCCTCTCTAGGAAAGCAGATCAGTGCCTTGTAACCCTTGCAAAGCCGAGCTCACCCCTCCCTCCCTCTGCCCGGGAGGTTTTATTTTGGGGGCCCCTCTGGTCTGGGATCTGAGCTGCTCCCTGCCTTGGCCAGCAAAAAGAAGCGCAGGGGGAAATGCTCCCAGCCAAGAGCCCCCCCCCATGAATGCTCTCTGGGTGTGCGCAGTGCACGGGGCTCCTGCTTTCAAGAAAGAAAGAGCAGAGGGGGGGCGGGGAGCTTGGTGTCTCGGCTTTGCAAGGGTTAAAAGGAGCCGCGCTGGATTCCTAGAAAGGAGAGGAGAGGAAATAAAGGCGGGGGAGAGGCAGGTCCTCCAGAGCAAAATCTCTTGGCTTTTGTCTCTCTCTCTGCAAGCCAAGCGCTGCCTAGGTGGCGCCTCCTGGGATCCGGGGAGTCTCTTCTCTCTTCCCCCTTAGGGGTGCAATGGGGAGAAGGGAGTCCCAGAGAGGATGCGTGGGAGGCTTGTTCAGATCATGCTTGGGGGATGAGCAAGGAGCAGAGTGGGGCCTGATTCTGCGGGGCATCTGTTCTGATGCTGAGTTCCTCCTGTTACGGAAATTACGGGGATGGGGCACATCTTTAAAGTTGTTAAATGTTGCAAAAATTATGCATTGTAGCAGGAAGCCCCCCCCATCATTCAGTTTGTACAGACTTCACACACACTCACACTCACACACTACATACGCTACACTTCTGTTATAAATTCATAGAAAATCAACCATACATCGGATTTGCACTGTTCCACTTTTATTTTACTCCATGAAGGAAAGACTACAGAATGGGGAAGGTTTGATACAGGGTGCCATAATCCCTTCACCATCCCAGCACATCCACGGGAGCCCTGCCCAGTTGCTATGCCAACCCTGATGGTCCCAGACAGAAGACAATCAAAAATCACAAAGAACTTGCATATGGGAGTGGATTCAGCATGATCAGATTTCCCTCAGGGGGCAGGAAACTGCGACTACCTTTTGTCTTCAGAAAATGACTCATGGGGAGGGGGAGAAGGGAACCAGCCAGGTGACAGGACACTCAGGTTACCACCACAACTCCTCCCTCAACCCCTCCTTTCTGTAATGTATGCATGATGTTTCTGGGGGTGGGGTTGACCTAGAGGAGGGGAATTTTCAAAAGTTTTTATAAGGTCTTGCACACCATTGTTCTGGGTCTTTCCTCTCTCCTGCGAGTGAGGGGAGCACCCTGTTGCAACAGTTCAATAAAGGCCAAACCTACAGGCTGCTGATTTGCTCCAATTTACTCTGGTTGGTGTCTTTACTTTTTGTCCAAGGGAGCCCTCGGACTTTTCCAGTAACAGCATAAATGTATCCTTTCGACCTGACAGCTCAGGGAAGTTACCTAGCTTTAACAATCGATTTTATATGATTGTTAAAGCTATGTAACTTCCCTGAGCTGTCAGGTCGAAAGGATACATTTATGCTGTTCTCCTTCACCAGTTTCCTCCATTTCAACACTATTTTGCCCTTGGAAAAACGACTCTTTTCCCTGCCACCTCCCCAAGCCTGAGGACATGTATACACACCTCCTACCCCAGGAAGTTCCCAGAGATGACAATTGCTGAGCTGATTGTTGGCCAAGGGAAGCCTAACTCCATCACCAGACCTGCCAAGGGGTCCAGACATGCAAAGGAAGGTCTATTGTACTGTGGGTGGTGGGACTTCAGATGTGTTTGCCTATGCTAACCTTATGCAGTGGTACCTCGGGTTACATATGCTTCAGGTTACATACGCTTCAGGTTACAGACTCCGCTAACCCAGAAATAGTGTTTCAGGTTAAGAACTTTGCTACAGGATGAGAACAGAAATCATGCTCCGGTGGCGCGGCAGCAGCAGGAGGCCCCATTAGCTAAAGTGGTGCTTCAGGTTAAGAACAGTTTCAGGTTAAGTACGGACCTCCGGAACGAATTAAGTACTTATCCCAAGGTACCACTGTACCTGGGTCTTGCCCTGACATGTCTGCTTATGCTAATCTTATACCAAGGACTTGTCTGGACATGTTTGCCAAGGTTGAACTAGTGTAACCCCGGTCTACCCCTCCCCTTTTGTGACATGTCAGTGATGTATCAATGATGCTGTACGAACTGCATTCTGGGATATGGTGGAAAAGTTTTAAAAGTCCTTCTCACCCCGTCTTTGGGGTTAAAAATTCCTCTTTGACTCTGTTGCGCAATAAACTTTGGTCTTCAGCTATTTGCTCCGGTTGGTGGCTGGACTCCTTCCTTTATTCCGCAGGGACCCGCGGGCTCTGCCCGATGAGCTGGGGGACTGAGCAGTCTCGCACCTAGATTTTCCCATAGCGCTCCAGATGCCAGTGAATTGTCCACTTCAGTTAGCGGCTCCCCCCTCATTCATCAGGCAGGTCAACTTCTTAGATCTTCTGAGACGAACAGAAAGCCCTGCTGAGAACCACTGGAGGTCTCGCCATCCAAGGAATCCAAGGTTAAGTACAGAGAGGCCCTGTGGAGAAGGAAGCAAAGTGGGGTGGGGTTGGGGGTGAAAGAGGCAGCTCCCCTCCCCTGCTCAGAGATGCTGAGAGACCCTCTCCCACCAGCTATAATTCCCAGAGTTCCGTGGCAAAAAGGACAGGTTGTTAAACTTGGGGGTGCCTTCTAGCCTCTCAGCACCTTTTAAAACAACAGTTCCCATGATTCTGTGGAGGAAGCCAGGACTCTAAAGTGGGATTGTTGTGCTTTGTAGATACAGTGCAGACGGGGCCTGGGTATGTCTCTTGTCTTTCTCCTTTCTTCTTGGAATGGCTTTTTATTGGGTTTTATAAACAAGTATCATAGGAGTAATAAAGGCTACAAATAACTAGACCAAGTCTTCTCTTGTCATCTGTACAAAAATAGCACAATAAGTTTGCGATAATCCCTTCAACATATGGTTCATTATTAGTGGTCAGTGTCTGAGTTCTTGGTTCATGAATTGGTGTAAGCAAAAGCAGAAAAAGGGGAAACAGGGTAGAGCAGAGTGAACAGGTAACAGACAACATTGCCTGGGGAAGAGTCATTTTCCCTCTTACGTTGTCAATGAAAGTGTTGGACTGTTGATGAGGGTGGTGTTTAGATTTTACTTTAGATCAACCAGATGGAGTCTGATCCTGATGCGTGGGGGGGGGGGGCGTGTTTCTGGAGACTTTTCTTCCGACAGAACAAAAGAAAAGAGGAGACCTCACCCCAGTAGTCTGTCTGGGTTGGAACTTTGGAGATTCCAAGTGCTAGAAAACGAGACAGAAGCAGGAAAGAAATGAGAATGGGAAGGAGAGCAGCTCTTGAGGACCAAAATTTAGCACACACACCCTCTAGCCTGGTGGACAAATTGCACTGGGTCAATCACAGTTCTGACTTCATTTGTTGACTGGAAACAGAAAGGCAGGAGGAACTAGGCTCTTTCATCTCACAGAAAACCCTTTGGCTGCCTGCATTGTAAGTTTTCTTTTCGGAGGGTTAGAGTCTTACTTCTCATTCTTCCTCTGTTTTTGGTTAAAGCCAGGGTAAGTGTTGTGCTGCAGTCCAGCCCTGGTTCCTTGCAAGACTCAATATTCTTCCATCTATAAGACGCCCCATGTACAAGACGCCCCCTATTTTGGGGGACTCATATTTAAGAAAATGGAGGGAATATGTATCTGTGTATAAGATATTATTTTTTAGGGGGCAAACCTAGTCCTATACATGGAAAAATACAGTATTTCCTTTTGTAGGATTTGCTAGCAACTCTAATAAGGACAGACAGAACTTGGCAGAAGACCAAGGGGTTCCTTCCGATCTCTTGGAGGAGTGGCACCTTGAGATGTTGGAATATGTGGAATTCGCAGGAATGACCAGTAGAATAAGAAAACAAGATGAAATAAAGGTTTAAGGAGGACACGATAATATATATATATATATATATATATATATATTACATGAAAAACTATAATAAACAATTAATTATAACAATTAACTAGCAGGTTGCTAGTAACTTCAGCAGTGTAAGTAAGAACAGGAGATAAAGAGTAGAAGAGAAAGGATTGGAAAACTAAGATGTGGGAGGGAGTGGAGTATAAAATGAGCCATGGAAGGAGAGGAAGGGAAGTCCAATACTGTTTGTATCTTTTAAAGTAATAGAAGAAGTTACAGTTTTGAAATAATATTAATAATAATTTATTATTTGTACCCCTGCTCATCTGGCTGGGTTTCCGCAACCACTCTGGGCGGCTTCCAACAAAGATGAAAAATACACTAAAATGTCACATATTAAAAACTTCCCTGAACAGGGCTGCCTTCAGATGTCTTCTGAATATCAGGTAGTTGTTTATCGCTTTGACATCTGATGGGAGGGCGTTCCACAGGGCGGGTGCCACTACCGAGAAGGCCCTCTGCCTGGTTCCCTGTAACTTGGCCTCTCGCAGTGAGGGAACCGCCAGAAGGCCCTCGGAGCTGGACCTCAGTGTCCGGGCAGAACGATGGAGGTGGAGACGCTCCTTCAGATATACTGGACCGAGGCCATTTAGGCAAATAAATAAAATATTGGGGGGGGGGAGAGTGTTGGTTATTTTGCAGATTAGTTGGGCTGCAGAAGGCGTGATGGGGAGACCACACTTTAAAGAAACGCAAAAGTATCTTTCACTTGGTTTAATAACAAAAACAAAAACTCCTTTTACACTAAATTACATTATATCAGTAAGCACAACCCATCCAGCAGGGTACTGAGAGAGCCACATGCTGCTCTTTATATACCATACCCAACAACTTAATTAACACAACTTAACAACACCTGCTATTCTGCTTCGCAGCTGTAAAACTAGGTCGTGTTATTTGGCCTTTAAAGAAATACACATCTTGTGAAACAATAATGAACCTTATATTTAAAGAAACCATTCAACAGGAGAGCGGGCTTTAGCATGTTTGTGTTTTGCAGGGTTTTTGGAAATGAGGTCCCTGTACTTATGTGCCTGCCCCCTCATGTTTTTATAACATTTCTGACTAGCAACTGCTGGAAAGCACAAGAGGGAGTTGTTTGGTTGCTCGGATCCTGCCTGGCCACTGTGAGAACACGATGCCGAGCTCGAGGAGCCACTCAGAACAGAACATGAGCCAAGGGCTCTTCTGGGCCTGATCCCGCAGGTGGTTCTTATGTTCTTGCAATTCATGGAGGCAGCAATGCTTCTGGATCCCATGTGCTGGGAAGCGCAGGTGAAGAGCTCGGATCCTGCTCCGGGTTTTCGCATAAGAGGCATCAGGTGGGGCCCTTCCGCCTCCAGGTCTCTCCCCTAGTTTTAGGGGACGAGGCAGGCACTCCTTTCCCGGAGCAAGTCCGAGCTTCGCTCCAGAAATTCCTCGGTTGCGCAACCTTGCGCGCTTCCGGGGAGGCGACAAAGTCCGTTTTCTCCTCCCGCTGCTGCGCTCCCCTTGCTGCGCTCAGTGCGCAAAGGCTGCCATCCCGAAAGCAGCACCAGCCCCGACTGCGCGCATCCAGCTGGAAAGGCCGTCGGACAAAGAGGTGCGGGGGGACTGGACAGGGCGGGGCGCTTTGCTGGAAGTTGGCCCCTTTGTTTGATATGGGGGGGGGGCATTTATTTTCATTTTTAAAAAGTTGCGTAGGGGTCTCACTCCCGTTATTTGGGGAGCGCGGCTTATCCCCCCCCCCCCAAGATGTGGAACGCCTGCAATCTCTCCTCAAGGTACCGGGCGGAGAAGGCGGCTCCCCTCCATCTCCCTAGCTCTGTGCCTGACCAAGGGGTTTGGGGTTTTGGGGGGGGGGGGGTTCCGGGGCTGCTGCAAACGGCTTCGAAGCCACCTCGCTGCAGGAAGTAAAAACTTCCTTGAGTGAAAGGGGTTTTCCACAGTCTGGACTCTGCCCTTCCGTCGCTAGGGCTCTCTGGACAGGGGCCAGGTCTCCGCCCGGGGAGCCAAGAGGAATCGAACCCGGGGAGCCGAAGAGCTCTCGCACCCGGCCCCCATTTAAGCCCCAAGGGAGCAGTGCGGGGGGGGGGTCTGCCCATGGGTGTAGCCGGGGGGGCAGCTGCCCCCCATCAAGTAAATCCATAAAAATACTGTACTGTACTTAGCTAACTGAGGTTCTGCACCCCTACCATAAAGCCTGCCCTCCAGCAGAAATCGTGGCTACGTTCATGGGTCTGCCCCCCAACATTTTAAGCTGAGCGCCGCTTTCTTCGCACCTCCAGACTGGGGCCACCCAGCACCTAAAGACGCTCCTCTCCCTCAGGTGGGCGGAAGGGGGACCTCCCCCAGCCTGCACGGCCCCCTGGCCTGGCTCCACGAATCCTCCCCCCTCCACGGAGCAGGCTGACCTGACAGTGCTCGGTGCAATAGAGAAGCGCAGAGCTGGAAGGGATCCCCAAGGGACATCTAGTCCAGCCCCTTGCAGTGCAGAAATCGCCGAACCTACAGGAGCTGATTTGTCTCCACCTTTCTCTCTGGTTCAAGGCGCCCCCTTCCCGCCATCACCTTTGTGTTGCAAAATTCTCCTTGCTTATAGCCCCCACCCCAACTACTTATTCCCCCCTCCTCCTTCATGAATTTGCCCAATCCTCTTTCAAGCCATCCAGGTTGGTGGCCATCTCTGCCTCCTGTGGCAGGGAGTTCCACAGTTTCATTGCACAGAAGGACTCTATTTGATTTGCCCTGAATCTTCCCACATTTGGCTTCCTGGGATGTCCTCACTGTGTTAGGAGAGAGGGAGGGAGACCCCTCTCTCTCCTCTTTCAGGCTCCCTCCAGGCAGACCCTGCCCTCTTCTGCTCCCTGACCCCCCCCCCCACAATTGTCTCTCTTCTCTCCCCCCCCAGGTGCATCTTGTGGGTCCCGAGGAGGCATCATGGCCAGCAGCAGCAGCATCGTGAATGTGTCCGGGGTGGAGGGCGCAGAGAAGACGGTGATCCACGTCAACATCACCCAGGAGTCCTCCCTCGGCTCCCTCCTCAAGGCCCTGGCAGCCTGTAGGAAGACCCCCAAGCCTCGCCCCAAGGCCCCCCGGGGCCCCTCTGCCCCTCCGAAAAAGGCTGGGTGCAATGCGGAGCAGAAAGTGCTGGGGGTAAGGGCCAGGTGTGGGGTGGGGTGGAAGGAGGGGAGGGGCCCCAGGCTGTGAGGAAGGGCAGGAAAGAGAGAAGGGTCTCTCAAGGGCCACATAGTCCACACACCCCCACACCCACCCCGTGATGCAGGAAGGGGGCAGCTGAGCCTGAAGTGAAGGTGGGAAGTCTGCAAGTGGAGATCAGCAAAATCCCTCTCTTGCAGGAAGTTGCTGCCCTGAGGCCAGAAGGGAGGCAGCTCTGGGGCTTGGGGAGCATTTTCAGAGCTGGAGGGAGTGGGACACATGCACACTGCTGGAGATAATAATAATAAATTGTATTTATACCCGCCCTTCCCGGCCAGAGCTGGGCTCAGGGCGGCTAATGCCAATAAAATCACAGCAAAACATAATAGGGGGGAAAGAGAGGGAGAGAAAAAACAAACCAATTTAAAATACAGGTTAAAATGCAATTAAAAATGCATCCTCATTTTAAAATAGCTGATAAATCAATATCATAAGGGGAGGGAAACATAAGGGTCAGACTGAGTCCAAATCAAAGGCCAGGTGGAACAGCTCTGTCTTGCAGGCCCTGCGGAAAGATGTCAAGTCCCGCAGGGCCCTAGTCCCTTGAGTGCCTGAGTGCTGGCTGCATGGAACTCTGTGCATGCCCAGAGACAGCCCCTCCTGACCTAGCAGCTCTGCGAGGGGCTTGAGTTGCTCTGACAGGGGTGACTTGTGGGGCGGAGCATGTGCTGGACCCTGTCCCTCATTCCTCAGCTAGTCTCGTCTCTCTTGCTTTGCAGGCGGCACAGATCCTGCTTGGACTGCTCACCATCGCCATCGGATGTGTCCTGACCCTTGCTGACTATTATGGGGCTGACTATTATGGCTATTGGCTATTCCGACCACTCTGGAATGGAGCTCCTTTCTGGTCGGGGGGCGTGGTGAGTCCTGTGGGGCTGAGAGGAGGCGCTGCTCCTCTGGAGGGGTGGGGTGGAGGGTCCCCTTGGAGGCATCTGTTGGCCCTAAAAGAGCCTGCCTGGAGAAAATCGAGGGAGAGACAGGACTTTGTCAAATGATGCACAGCCTGGAGAAAGGGAACAGAGGAAGCTTTTCTCCCTCCTAATGCGAGAAGTGGGCACCCAGGGAGGCTGAATGTCGGAAGATTCAGGACAGATCGAAGAAAGTCTTTCTCCACACAGCAAGTGAAGTTAAACTATGGAACTCATTTCCTCAATAGGCAGCGATGGGCCCCATCTTGGATGGCTTTCAGTGGTGATGGACACATCCATTGAGGAGGAGAGGACTATGGATGACGATGAGCTGAGATGGCTCTGCTCTGCCTCCACCGTTCTGAAGACCAGTCCTCTTTTATGGCCATCCCAGTTGGCGGCCGTCGCTGCCTCCAGTGGCAGGGAGTTCCATCGTTGAACTCTACTCTGCCTGAAGGATTTTCTTTGATCTGTCCTGAATCTTCCAAGCTTCCTTGGAGGGCCAGGAGTTCTGGTGCCACAAGAGGGGGGACAAGTCCTTTTCTCTGTCCTCTTCCTCCAGGCCATCATAAATGTTCATAAACGTCTACCACGTCACTTCAAACTACCACTTTTCTCTAAACTTAAAAGCCCCCAATGCTGCCGCCTTTCCTCATTGGGGACTCACTCCACCTGCCTGGAAGTTTGGGCTGCCTTTACCTGAGCAGCCCAGGCAGCAGGTCCAGCCCACTTTCCCCAGGCTCAGGTGAGAGGCCAGGTGTTGTGTTTGCGGCCATGGAGGAGTGGGGGAGGTGTCATTCTGGGCTGCGGAGCCATTGCAGGTGAAGGAGCACACCTGGCATTGGACGGAGAGCAACCTCAAGGCCTCTGAATGGCGGTCGCTGGGGAAGAGAGGAGGGGATGCCTGATTCTTCCCAGTTCCTCATTGGCAAGAAAGGGCAGGAAGCAGATGGTTCGGGCCGGTGGAGATATCGCAGAATCCTAGAGATATTATTATTATTATTATTATTATTATTAATTGATTTATATCCCCACCTGGCGGGACTCAAGGCTGCTCACAGCTAAAAATGAGAATGGCTAAAAACAGAGAAAAAGCAATGACTAGAAAACAATCAAATGTTGATAGGATAAAACTGTATACATATATGAAATCTATTTAAGCCAATAAGGACCACGGGGGTCATCTCTGTGGACCCCTGACCTTGGTGTTTCTCCCCAGCTCTTCGTGGCCGGTGTGCTCTCCGTTGTGGGTGACAGACGTGGCGGCCGCTGGGTAAGTGAGCGGGGTGAGGGCTGCTCTTCCATTTGCAGGCAGGGGAGGGGGCTGCTGGGCCTGGGGCTGCTGCCCCCTTCCTCACGGCTGGGCCTCACTCTCCCTTCCCAGGTCCACCTGGCCACCTTTGCCCACCTGGCCAGCGTTGTCGCCTGCTCCGTGGCCCTGGCAGTCGGTGAGGCAGACTTGCCCAACCTCCAGTTAGATTCCTACTACTCTGAGAAATTGTGCAGGAACGCCCAGTACAGGGACCGCTATTACCAGCCATGGGAGACAGCTGCTGCCCCCATCCCTGAGGACACTGACAGGGTCCAGGAGTGTGAGGACATGATCCAGAATCTCTGGGTGAGTTGTCTGGCTCATGGTGAGGGGTAGACAGTGTGGCTTAGTGGTCAGAGTGCCACACTGGGACCTGCGAGAGAGCAGGGTTCAAGTCTTCCCTCTCGCTGTTGTGACCTTGGGCCAGTCGCTGCCTTCCCTCTGCCTCTCCTCCCTTCCTCGCAGGGCTGTTGTGGGGACTGAATGGGGAGGGGGAGAAGAAGAGGAGGAGGTGGGATAAAAAGGCAGTGAGTCTGTGCATCCAAGTAGCCATGAGGAGCATGAACACTTAAGTGAGGAGGGGAGAATCTACTGGATTCCTGGCATGGTGGATCTCCTGTTTCCAGACCTTGGTTGCAATCCATGCAATGGGTGGGGGCTTCTTGTATGTCTTGAGCTGCTCCCTGAGGGTGGGGGTGCCATCACCCCACCAGACCCCAAGGGAGCAGTTGCTGTTGTGGGGAGGGGGGAATGTTGCCATGTTTCACTTGTCTCTCTGCTTCCCCACACCCATCCAGAAAATTGCTGCTGGACTCAGGATCCTGCTGTTGGTCCTTTGCATCGGGGCTCTGGTGATCGCCGTCTTCTGCCTGGGCAACGGCCTCCGCCGGCTCTGTTGCTCCTTCCTGGTACTTGCACTGGGGGGGGGGGCAGTGGGTGGGAGAGAGGAGTGCTGGGCCCAAACAGACAGGACCTGATCTGTGACGCTCTTGGTGCTCAATTGTAGGGAGAGGTCCAAAGTGGAAGCGTTGGAGGACTCTCCTTCCTGGGAGGTCTTTAAGCAGGGGGGGGGGGCCCTGCCAGGGATCCTTCAGCTGTGATCCCTGCATTGCGGGGGGGGGGGGGCGACTGGATGGCCCACACGGCCCCTTCCAACTCAGCCCTGTCCCCCAAATTGTTTAGGGCTCTCAAAACCTGTGCCTGGCTAGGGGCAGGTGGGGGTGCTCCTGCTCTCCATCCCAGCTCCCAGCCGCTGTGCTCCGCTTGGCACCAGCTGCAGCTTCTGGGCAGCTTTGGGGTATCAGGAACTGCAGGCGCCCGACTGGGATGTGTCCAGTGTATGACCTGGCCCTTCTGCCATGGCCGACCTACAGCTGACCAGGGTCTTAAAAGGTCCCCGCTCATCACACTTTCTCTGCACGTAGATACTTGTGTGAAGGCACCTCAGCAAATGCTTTCAACTTGTTTAGCAGAGCTGCTGGGAAGCAGCGAAACAGCAACTTGAGTTAGTTTAGAGATGAAAACACTCAGTGTCAGTCTTTTCCTCAAACTGCCCTTTCTCCCACCTTCCAGGGTTGCTGTGAGAACTACAGCCCCCTTGAGGACCCTGAAGTGCCTCCTCCGTATGAGGAGCCGGCCAAGGAGGAGAACGCTGCCTGAGCCGTGGGGCAGAAGGAGCCGATGCCTGCCTCTTGCCCCTTCCTCTTGCCCCTTCCTCTTGCCCCCTTGCTTGCCTGGGTGGGGGGACCTTGTCCTGGTGAGCGAGCGGGGTGCCCTTCTCACCTGGAGCCCCCACCTGGTCCCAGGACCTAGCTGCTGAAACTCTGGCTGTCTCGCAGCTGCCCTTTCTTGCCCTTTGTTTCTCTCTGCATATCTGCTCATTCCAGCCTCTTCCGGAATTGGGGCTAGAAGTCACCTGCTAGAAAAACACAAAGCAGGGGGAAGCCCCCCCCCCCCCAGTCAAGGGGAGGGGCAGGCAGGCAGAGTCCTCTTCTGCCGTTTCCAGCAGAAATCCAGAGCCATTCATGCCTTCCCTCCATCCTGGCTGCAGTTGGGCTCTGAGCTGCCGCTTCTGACCTTCCACCGAAAGGGCTTCCCCGCCTGGTCCTTTGCCACTTCTTGATATTACTTGTTCAAACTTCTTCTTCTTCCACAAGCCCCTGGTTTCCAGGGGGTGACAGATGCTGCCTCTCTGCCTGCCGCTTGATTTGTAACCAATATATTCTCTAATAAAAAGATTTATCTCTTCTCCTGGGAGTTTTGCTCATTTGCTTCCAGTCCCTTTTCCAGGAATGCCTGGCCCAGGGGTGGCTCTTTTCGCAGCTGCTGGCTCTGCCGTAAGAGCCTGAGAAGAGCCTCCTGAATCAGGCCAAAGGGGGCCCACCTAGTCCAGCAGGGGCCACACAGGGGCCCATTGTGGGAAACGCGCAAGCAGGACATGAGCACAACAGCAGTACAGCATCTGTGGCGCTTGCTGCCACTGCAATGGCTTTCAAAGAGGATTGGACAAATTCCTGACAGAGGTGAAGGCAGTCTAGGGCTGGATGCCTTGGAGTGCCACCTCTGTGTCCATTCTTACATGCAACGTGGCGCCAGTGCCAGAGGGCACATCCTTTGGCCTTCCTTCTGGGTGGGGCTGGTGTGTGTTTTTCTGTTGCTTTGCCTGCCTGGATGGGGCTCCGGGTTCTCTTTCCTCCTCTGGCCCAGAAGGATCAGGAGAAAGAGGAGGCTCCTGGCTGGCCGGTGTTCTCTGTGTGTGCTCAGAGGCACACACTTTGTGGAGAACTGAGGGAGCCTCTTGCCTTGCATGGGAGGATCGGCTGAGGAGCCCCCCCAGACAGGGGCAGTCCACACCAGGGACTGCCTGGCAGGACTTGGAGTGGGGATGAAGCCCCCCAACAACCCCCTGGCTGCTGCTGCCTCCTTGCCAGGGCTTTATGGACTCCTAAATTATTATGTTGTTACAAAAGCAGTGTGCCTGCCCCTCTCTCTGCCGAGGGGTGGCAAGAGCCCATGGGGTCCCAGGCACACACACAGGGTCTGTGTCCCTTTGGAGAATGGAAGACGCGGTTTATTCACCTATCTACGCCTTCAGTCCATGATGGATCTCAGCTCTCCCACCTCTTCCTCCTTCCCAGAACACGCCTCCCCCCTCCCAGAGCAGTTACCCTGGATGCCTTCCAAATCCCTGGTCTTTGTCCACCCCTCAAGGCAAGAGGGAAGGAGTTCTCTTGTACAGTGGTACCCCGGGTTAATTCGTTCTGGAGGTCTGTTCTTAACCTGAAACGGTTCTTAACCTGAGGTACCACTTTAGCTAATGGGGCCTCCCGCTGCTGCTGCACCGCCGGAGCACAATTTCTGTTCTCATCCTGAAGCAAAGTTCTTAACCAGAGCTACTATTTCTGGGTTAGCGGAGTCTGTAACCAGAAGCGTCTGTGAGGTTCCACTGTGTTCTGGTTTTAAAACAGCTGCATTGGTTGTTCATTCAATGGAAGGGGCTCCCGTGAGGGTTCACTTAGACCCCCACACATCTGAAGAACCGCCTCCTTCCCTACAGACCCTCTGGGGAGGGGAGGCTGGCACAGGGGGGGGGCTGGGCAGCCCCAGAAAGGGCATCCTGGTGGGAGTTCCTGGGCTGGGGGATACCCTCCCCACAGAGCCCCCCCCCCCGCACCTGCCCCTCTTTCCCAAGGCCTCTGACCCTAGAGACAGGTGTTTCCAGGACCCAAACTCCTCCTGGGGCATTCTGGGAGCTGCAAGGACCCCGAAGTCTGGGGGGGGGGGAGCTGCTACAAACTTCACACACACTCACACTCACACACTACATATGCTACACTTCTGTCATAAATTCATAGAAAATCAACCATACATCGGATTTGCACTGTTCCACTTTTATTTTACTCCATGAAGGAAGGACTACAAAATGGGGAAGGTTTGAGACAGGGCAGCCATAATCCCTTGAGCATACCAGCACATACACAGGAGCCCTGCCCAGGTGCTATGCCAACCCTGATGGTCCTAGACAGAAGACAATCAAGATCACAAAGAACTTGCCTATGGGAGTGGATTCAGCATGGACTGAAACAAAGGACAATGATCAGATCTTCCCTCTGGGGGCAGGAAACTGCCAACTCCCCTTTGTCCCCTGGAAGTGACTCATGGGGAGGGGGAAAGGAGGAACCAGCCAGGTGACAGGACACTCAGGTTACCACCACAACTCCTCCCTCAACCCCTCCTTTCTGTGATGTATGCATGATGTTTCTGGGGGTGGGCTTGACCTACAGGATGGGAATTTCAAAAGTTTTTATAAGGCCTTGCACACCATTTTTCTGTGTCTTTTCTCTCTCCTGCAAGTGAGGGGAACACCCTGTTGCAACAGTTCAATAAAGGCCAAGCCTACAGGCTGCTGTTTTGCTCCAAGTTATCCTGGTTGGTGTCTTTGTTTTTTGTCCAAGGGAGCCCTCGGATTTTTCCTTTAACATGGCCAAGGGAAGGAATAGCTCAGAACCAGCCAAGAAATAAAAACAAAACCTGCTCTGAAGGGAGAAAACACTAAACAACCACCACAAGCAACACATCGGCTAATATGACATACTGTATATTGTTTCAAAATTCATAAACAGAGAACAAAATATATGCATGGAGTCACAAATTAATGCGAATCGTATAAATGTTCCATAAACAGAAATGGTAGAAGTGGTAAGTAACTTAAATGAGCGCTATAATGAAGGCCGAATGCCTTTCCACCGTCAATATCCTCCCAAAGTGAGATGATGGGCGCTCGGAACATCGCTAGGCTGTTCCACGCACAGCAGCAGACAGGACAGGATAATTCGGGAAGAAACATTTCTGTTTATGAATTTTAAAACAATGCATGTTATTTTATTAGCCGACGTGCTGCTTGTGCTCGTTGTTTAGCGTGTTCTGTTTTGCAGGGATTTTATGAAGGGAGAAAACGCGGGGGGGGGGGGAGAGGGGGTGATCTTGGTGCTCCCGGCTTTGCACGGGTTAAAAGGAACTGAGCGGGATTCCTAGAGAGGGCAGGAAAGAAAGGTGGGGGTGGGGCCAGGTCCCTCCCTCCCAAGTCACTTCCTGCAAGCGGTGGGCGGGGGGGCTTCTTCGGAGATCTGGTGAGTCTCCTTCTCTCCCCCCCCCCCCGCCGGTGCATTGGGGGAGGGGGTCCCAGGGCTGCGGGGGAGGGTGCATGGGGGGCTGTTCGGCTCATGCATGCTGGGGACCCCCAAGTTTGGCAGCAGGGGGGCCTTCCCCTTCCTCTCTGCAAAGCCGGGGGGGGGGAGTTTGCAGGAGGTCTGCAACTATGTTCCTCCTTTGTATCAATGCGCTGCTCGTAGGCACGAAGGTAAACCCGAACCCGTTTCAGATTTATAAACCAGTCACGTTTGTCAGTAGAGGCTGCAGCCAGACGGAAACATTCAGATGTCAGGTAGACCCAAACAATAAACACAACCTGACCTGTGCAGAAAATGAATAAGGAATGCATGGATGGGGAAGGCGATGGGGGCATAGCTGTCAACTTTTCCCTTTTCTTACGAGGAATCCTATTCAGAATAAGGGAATTTCCCTGAAAAAAAGGGAAACGTTGACAGCTATGGGTGGGGGGCTCCTAGCCAGGATGGCCAGTCGGAGGCAGGGATGCTTCTGAATCCCAGTTGCTGGAAAAACCACAGGCAGGGAGAGAGATGCTCTTGGGCTTGGATCCGCCTGGGGGGCTTCCCAGAAGAGGCCCCTGGTTGGTCCCTGTGAGAACAGATGAGGGGACTCAATGGAGCCGCCTTGGCCTGATCCTGCAGATCTCGTCTTCTGTTCCGATGTTCCTCCAGATGCAAGCGAAATCTCCGTTGCTTCTGCTCCCCCAACCCCTTCATCAGACAGGAGGGTTATCCCGACTCTTGGGTGACACATGTGCGCCTGTTCAGACATGCAACCTCTCAGGTGTCCAGACACCTCACTCTGAGGGGGTGGCTCCTAGCAACTCCCAGCATCCGTAACAAACTACAGTTCCCGGGATTCTTTGGAGGAAGCTAGGGCTCTTCAAAGTGGTCTGATCCTGCTTTGCAGATGCAGTGCAGATGAAGGTGTGTGTGTTGCCTTTTTCTTTTATTTTTGGAAGAACTTTTAATTGAGTTTTATAAACAAGGAATAAAGGACACAAATAAATAGGCCAAGTCTTATCATGTCATTTGTGTATCACAAAAATAGCAAAATAGATTTGCAGGGATATCTGCAACATTATTAGTGGTCAATGGATGAGTTGTAGGTTCGTGAATTGGTTTAAACAGAAACAAAGGGGAAATGGAGTTAACAGATAACAGTCAACAGCCAAACACCTAGTCAAGAGCCCTTGGGTTTGTGCTTAGGTTAAATGTGAGTAATAGTAATTTTTCTTCTTATGTTACCAAAGAAACAATATAAAGAGGCGGTATGGTAGACAGTGTCAAATATCTGAAGGGCTGTCACATGGAACAAGCTTGTTTTCTCCTGCTCCAGAGGGCAGGACTCGAATGAATGGCTTCAAGTTAAAAGAAAGGAGATTCCAAACTAAACATCAGGAATTATCTTCTGGTGGAAAGAGCTGTTTGTCAGTGGAGTGGTCTCCCTTGGGAGGTGGTGGACTCTCCTTCTTGGAGGTTGCCTGGCCATCAGTCATGGATGCTTTAGCTGAGATTCCTGCATTGCAGGGGGTTGGACTGGATGACCCTCAGGGTCCCTTCCAACTCTACAAATCTATGATAAAGTGTTAGTCTATTGATGAACGTGGGAGGGAGGTTCAAAGCAAAGGTAATGCTTTATGTTTCAATTTAAATTCAGATCAACCAGATTGAGCCAAATTCTCAAAAGTCTGCAAATTCGAGCAAGCTCCATGCCTGTTTCTTGAGCCTCTCCACGTACCTTGAGGCTATTTTCCCACATGCTTGAAGCTTTATGCTTTGTACTGGATGTTGTTTTGCCTATTCTTCCTCCTGCTGCTGCATTTCTATGATTCTAGTAGACTTTATCTTTTTTCCACGCTGGAGGCTTCATTAGTGTAGTTGTTTGTTATTATTATTGCTATTGTTGGGGACGCGGGTGGCGCTGTGGGTAAAACCTCAGCGCCTAGGGCTTGCCGATCGAAAGGTCGGCGGTTCGAATCCCCGCGGCGGGGTGCGCTCCCATCGTTCGGTCCCAGCGCCTGCCAACCTAGCAGTTCGAAAGCACCCCCGGGTACAAGCAGATAAATAGGGACCGCTTACCAGCGGGAAGGTAAACGGCATTCCGTGTGCTGCGCTGGCTCACCAGATGCAGCTTGTCACGCTGGCCACGTGACCCGGAAGTGTCTGCGGACAGCGCTGGCCCCCGGCCTATAGAGTGAGATGGGCGCACAACCCTAGAGTCTGTCAAGACTGGCCCGTACGGGCAGGGGTACCTTTACCTTTTATTATTGCTATTGTTACCACTGTTCCACTTAGTACCCAGTGCAGCTTAAAACCATTTAAAAATATTTTTAAAAGTCAAAACAAATAACAATCACAAGAACAGGCTGGGTCCTGAAAACACACGTCTCCGTTGTCAGAGGCCTTGGGAAAGAGGGAAAGGTGCCTCTGTGGGGAGGGAATCCCCCAAGGGGGGGGTCTGCCCCCAGGATGCCCTCTCTTGGGCCACCCCCACCCAAGACTCTCAAGGGGGTGAAGCTACCAAGAGGCCCCCCCCCGCCAAATTTCACAGCCAAGAGGGTCTCTAGCGAAGAAGGTGGTTCTTCACATAACTGGGGGCCTCAGTGAAGTCCTCCTGTGAGCACTTTGAATTGGACCTGGAAATGAAGGGACCACCAATGCAGCTGTTTTGAAACAGGAATTAAATGTGTTCTCAAGGGTTGTAATGGAGGTGGGCTTCAATGAGGAGGGGGAGACCCATGGATGCTCCTTGGAGAAAAAGGTGGGAAAGAAATGCTCTTCATAAAGAAAGGGAACCCAGCCAACAATCTGGCTTCTGCAATTTGGAGCGTATTCTGAACTGTGCTGGGCCCGGGGGTAGCCCAAGTAATGTGGTCCAGGTCTGTTCTTGAATCCAAGGGTTCCATGAGGAGTCAGTCCGAGAGGGCCAAGGCAGGACACGAGGCAGGAAACCAGACAAGGTCAGGCACAGGCAGGATCTGGCATACAGCAATGTTGCTCCCGCAACCTGGGGCGGGGTCTGACAGCCTTTTATCTTTGTTGGGTTAATGGTCGGTCCTGATCCCCCGGTGACTCACCTCCCTGTTTCGCCCGAAGGCGAGCACTCCTCCTGCGAGTACTCAGGTGTCTCCTTCTCCCAGACCTCAGTCTCTGCAGCTCGGGAGACGTCGGTGGGTTACTAGACCCAGGGGCCGCCTCAGCCTCCCCTGACCCAACTGGTAGTGGAGCAGCTGTAAGTGATGGCCCAGCTGGAGGTAACAAGGTCATCCCTGCATCTGGAGTCAGGGCAGGCTCAAGCCCAGGTGGAGTTTGTTGCAGGGGAACCTGTGCAGACTGGGGCCCTTCAGAATCAGGCCCCAGACTAGGTTCAGATGCCGCCTGAGGCAAAGGATCTGGTGTGGACTGAGACTCCTCTGGCTCCGAGTCCCAGGCCATCACATGAACCATCTTCAAGAGCAGTTCCACTTAGAGGGCATTGCGATGATCCTATCTGATCCACAGCAGAGAGTACCCTGGCCATGTCATCTCTGCTCCAAGGGGACAGTGGTTGGCAAGCTAGCCAGACCTGGAAAGGGGCACTCAGTGACCATTCTGGATCCAGGAATACCCCCAAACATATATGGCTGCGTGTGGGTTAAGCTATGCAACATTATTATTAGTAGTATTATTAACCTGCTGTTTATCCTAAGTACCCTGGGCAGACAACCACGTTAAAGCGCAATATTAAAAACAGTTTAAAACAACTTACAGCCGCAGAAAGGAGAGTCCTTCTTTGCTTGCTTTCTAGCGCTGCCCTTTGGCCTCACCTACTTGGTCCTCATAAGGGGACGCGGGTGGCGCTGTGGGTTAAAGCCTCAGTGCCTAGGGCTTGCCGATCAAGAGGTCGGCGGTTCGAATCCCCGTGGCGGGGTGCGCTCCCATTGTTCGGTCCCAGCGCCTGCCAACCTAGCAGTTCGAAAGCACTCTCGGGTGCAAGTAGATAAATAGGGACTGCTTACTAGTGGGAAGGTGAACGGCGTTTCCGTGTGCAGCTCTGGCTCACCAGAGCAGCGATGTCACGCTGGCCACGTGACCCGGAAGTGTCTCCGGACAGCGCTGGCCCCCGGCCTCTTGAGAGAGATGGGCGCACAACCCTAGAGTCTGGCAAGACTGGCCCGTATGGGCAGGGGTACCTTTACCTTTACCTTACTTGGTCCTCATGGGGTGGGTTGGATAAGGAGAAAGGAAAAGAGACGCCTCTGAAGTTGTCTGTATTGAGAACTTTGCAGGAGCCAAGTGGTAGAAAATCAGGCAGAAGCGGCAAAGAAATTGGCCCTGAATTGGGGGAGGGAGCAACCCTGGAGAACCCCAGGGTTCGGAAACCCACATTTTAGGAGGGCTAGAGTCTTTTCTTCCTTTTTGTGTTGAAGAAATCTTAGAATCTATGATTGGTTCTCAGAATCTCCAGGCTTGGTTCCTAGCAGGACACAGCCACGCTTGCTCAGAGAACATTTTCCCCTCCTGACAGTGTATTTGCTTTGTAGAATTTGCAGAGCCAGCGGTTCATGCAGTTGTGCCACCAGGAGACTGAAGGACCCCGAGAGATTTGCAGGAGGGCTCTACCACCTTGACCGTCAGTGGCTGAAGCCAGAAAGGCACACAAAAGCCCATACGCTGCACCTGGTGATCTTGAAGTAGTTCCTGGCTGTCCTTCCCCCGGAGATGGAGAGCTGGGTGAGGGAACGTGGAGCGGAGACCAGTTCCCAGGCGGTGGCCCTGGCCGAAGGATTCCTCCTGAGTCAGGCAGAGGAGAGGAAGCAGGCAGAGAGAAAGCAGGTGAGAGAGACTTTCCCCTGGATCCTCTCAAGGGGGTCTGAATGATATGGGAGATGCATCATTTTTTGTCTCTGCCACCCTTTTTCTAATCCTGCTCCCTATTCTCTTTTTGGAATCTTGGTTGCTCTTTCAGGGAAAGGATCCATTTGCAGAAATGGGCCCCGATTCCTCTGAGGCAGAGAGGGCTGCACTGGACACCAGAGAGAGGCCACTGGGTAAGGAGGAAGGAGTTTCTTCTCTACTTAGCCCACATTCTTTGGGTTTTGAAACAAATCTCTAAGTCCTTTTAATCTTTTTGGAGAACACACTTGATGGCCTGGACTCGTTCAACGAGTTATTAGCAAGACTAAAGACCTTCCTAACAACTGAGATACTTAACTCTGTTACAAAGCGGGCAAAGGCTCAAGAGAGTTGGTTTGATTCGGAGTGTAGACAAGCAAGGAAACGTCTGAGATCAACCTATCGGAATTACAGAAACACCGGAGCACCCTCGCTATTTATGGCCTACATCTACTTAAGACGAAATTACAAACAGCTATTAAAGGTAAAAAAACAAAAAGCCGAGAGAATGGCCTGGTGTAGACTAGTGAAGGCCTCGAATGACAAAGACTCAACCTCCTTCTGGCGTACCATTAGGGGGATCCTGGGCCAAGAACAGATTGGTCCCACATGCACTGTAGAACCCCAGGAGTGGATGAAATATTTCCAAACCCTCTTCTATGATGACAAAGCTCAGCACAACGATCCAAGTGCCTACTCTGAGAATTTACCATATTGGCCTCCTGTCTCCATAGAGGAGGTGGGGAAACTAATTGCCCAACTGAAAAACAACAAAGCCCCGGGCATAGACTACATTCCAGCAGAGCTCCTGAAGAACAATACCAGTTGGTGGGCTCCCATAATGGCGTCAATATTTACATACATTGATTCAACAGGCATAATCCCTGGTTGCTGGACAGAGGCAGTAATCATCCCAATCTATAAAAAGGGTCCTATGGCAGATCCAGCGAGCTACAGACCCATCAGCCTCCTCCCCATTCCCAGCAAATTGTACGCCAAACACCTCCACATTAAACTAATCGACTGGATGGAAACTGAGGCAGTTCTGGCAGAGGAGCAAGCCGGCTTCAGACAGGGCAGAACAACAATAGACCATTGCTTCGTACTAGCACATCTCATTGACAAATATGTCAACAAAACACGTGGGATTCTATACGCAGCATTTATTGACCTAAAGGCGGCCTTTGACTCGATTTCACGAATCAAACTCTGGGCGAAACTCAATGCTACCAACATTGACAAAAGATTACTATTCCTGATAAAAAGCCTATATAAAGACTCCAAGTTATATGTAAGAGCCTCAGTAAATGGGCAACTAATTGGCCCTGTACCAGCCACCAAAGGAGTCAAGCAGGGTTGCATTCTAGCCCCAGCCTTATTTAACTTATATATCAATGACATGGTCAAACACCTAACATCCCCAGAGTTCCATGCCCCCAAACTGGCCGAAAAATCAATTTCAGTGCTCCTCTATGCGGACGACGCGGTTCTCTTATCACGAACTAAAGTAGGCCTCAAAAGGCTACTAAGAGAATTCTCAGCTTACTGCAGGAGAGATCAATTGGTAGTTAATCACCAAAAAACTAAAGTCATGGTCTTCTCTAGGAGACACAGACATCACAGATGGGAGATGGACAATCAGCCAATAGAACAGGTCAAAATTTTCAAATACCTCGGAGTAGTTTTCCAGTCAACAGGGGCCTGGGAGGCCCACCATAAATATGCTAGGGAAAAAGCATCTCAAAGCGTCAAAATACTGTCTCGCTTTTACTTTACGAAGGGGGGCAGACATATCCCAGCAGCTTTGGAGGTCTTTCAAGCAAAACCCTTGGCACAACTACTCTACGGGGCCCAAATCTGGACGGGAAATCATTGCCGCACACTCGAAACGGTCCAGTCTAAATTCCTAAGACAGATTCTAGCCGTTCCATCATGCGTACCAAATGCGGCCCTACGGCTGGAGACTGGCCTCCTCTCCGTCGAGACCCGGACCTGGATAAGAACATTCAACTATTGGCTTCGTTTAAATTTAAACCCATCCGGACTATTACCTCTAGTAGCACGAGACGCTCATAGAAGTCGGTGGTCCAAAGCAGTGCATCAAAAACTACTTACATGTGGCCTACAAGCACAGCATCTCCTGAAAGCGGGTCTCCCCAAGGCAAAAACCATTATCGAACAGCGCTTGAAGGATATTGAGCAGCAGAATAATCTGGCCTATATTAAGAAATTTAGTGCCTGGTACGCTTATCTGCCCCCCTCCCATTTTGATTTTCGGGCACCTTATTTGTCTACCTTAACCATTCCAAAACTTAGGCGGGCCTTTACACTGGCCAGACTAAATATGTTACCGTCAGCTGTTCTCGAAGGTAGATATCAAAAAATCCCATTTGAGAACCGGCTCTGCCCCTGTGGAGCTGGCTATGTAGAGACGGCGTCACACGTTCTCTTGTCTTGCTCCCTATATAAAGATCTCAGGGACGAGACCATCACGCCGCTCCTATCGGCCATCCCCGGCCGCTCTTGCGAAGCCAAATTGTGCTCACTTCTAGCCGATCAGAACAGCTTGACAACAGAGAAGGTTGCCAATTTTATCGAGAGAGCAATGAGATTGAGAGCTGGTATCTGAATGATATCAGCGTGGTCACCCGGATTCCTCGCCTGGGTTTTTATGATTATTATCATTATGTTTTATTACTATTATTTTATTACTTCTGCCAAGTTTTAAGTACTGAGATTATTAATTTACCTAGGGTTTTAATAGGTCACAAGATTTTAATTATATTTGTAATGTACTTCTGTTGGTGTTTGTCCTTTGATGCTATGGCCTGTAGGCTATGCAAATAAAGTTTTATTCATTCATTCATTCATTCACTTGATGGCCTGTGAGGGACAGTGGAGCCAGAGTGGAGTGTGGGGCTGCAGTGCCTCTGAGGTTCCAGCAGAGGGCGGAAGCCTCTCTCTTTCTGATTGGCCGCCAGCCCTTTTGGAGGGAAAAGCCAAGAAGCCCTTTCTGAGGGAGAGAGTTGGGCAGGGCCTGATCTGAGAGGGGAAGTGAGGATTATAAAACAATAATAGTAATTGTTATTATTCAGAGAGGCTCTGTCTGGGGGAGAACTGGCTCTGATCTGAGAGGGGAGATGGGGATTGGGAGAGGGTTTTTCTGAGGCGAAGGAGCCTCGCAGCAGCTTAGATAGGAAGGCGACCCAGTGGAGGGTCTGGGGAGAGTATGGAGGCAGGATTTAATCTGGAGGGCTGAGTCTGAGGCAGGAGAGGGAGAAGCTGTGGGAAGACGGACTAAACCAGGGTCTCCTTCCAGTCAGGAGGGGAGAAGTCTCCTAGGAAAAGGAGACCCCCAAACCAAGAACAAGGCCTGAGAGGATCCCCTGGGTCTGTGGGAAATCCCTCAGGAGTGGGATGGCTAAGAGAGGCGGACCGGCGAAAAGTGCCCCTCGCTCAGGAACCAAAGTATTAGGCTGAGAAGGAAACCGTGCTGCATTAAAAGTCATAAATAAGTAAAGAAATGAGAGAGAAGAAACAGAAACCGAGTTAAGCCTTTTACCTCCTATGGTAGAAACCTGAACATTTAACTGAAGTGCAGCAAGTGAGCTTTTAGCAACTGAAGTTTAAGAAATGCTGTGCATATACTTCAGTGACATCTTTATATTTAGTTTAAGTAATAAGCCAACTTTTATTTGAAAGGACATATCTCCTGACCCGAATTTCCCCCCACAAACCTCTTCTTTTTGTTCAGCTCCTTCCTAAGACTCTAAATCACTAAGTTTCCCCTCTCACAAGATCCTCACAAGGTAGCCTGTGGGAAATTGCAGAAATTCGTGTAATTTGCATATCATGAGGTGGGTCTGGAATATTTAATGGGGGGCAGTTAGCGGGGTGAATCCACTCCTTTATTAGTTGATGGTCATTGGTGGGATCCAAGAGCCCAAAGCAGGGTGCATCAATTTTCACATAACTAAAATAAGAAATGGCTGCCAGTGTCCAAATGCCCTCGGCATGTGAGGCTTTTTCTGTGGCCCATCTCTCGTTCGCCATGCACAGCTCCACCTTTCTCATTCACCTTTCTGTCTCACAGATGGCGGAGGGATTCTGGCAAGACCGCCTCATCCATCTTTTCTTGGTGGCGGAGGAGAAGTCGCGGCTGTGGAACCAGATGAGGTGGGGAGAAGGAGCATGGGGGAGAAGAGGCTGAGAGACGGGGCAGCCAGATTGCCTCTGGGCCTGAATAAATCTCCTTCTCTTGGCTTCTGGGCTTAAAATGCCATTCCAGATGGCTTATGTGCTGAGAATAAGGAACAGCCACCTCATCTTAACAAGCCTTCTGAATGTCACTAGTATTATTTGTCACTAGTTAACAGTTTTATTTCTATATTTGTTGAATGCTAAAATAGGCTTCTGAGCAGTTGACAACAGGGGAAAAACAGTAGCCAGGATTCACCTAAACATCTCCCTTAGTTGCACATCAGAGATTACCCTCCCCCATGCCCCTTTGTATCCCTTGACTTTGGGGCGTCAGGAAAGTCTGCTCAGCCCCACCCCCAACCATGTACAAGGAGAGAATACTTGATTTGAATAACACAATGTGGAGTTCCCATTTACAACAACATTAACACATTTCATTCAAATACACAGTAAAAGAACTCCATTAAGATGTTAAAATAAGCATCCATGCTTAAAATGTGCAGCAAAACAATTCCATTAAGGCAATGCAGCAATTACCAGGCAGAAAACAACAGAGCAGTGTGTAGTAGATGATATTTATGCTGTTTAAGAGGGCGACATTTTCCTTTTTCTTGTAGGGTTCAGTTTGCTTTGAAGATGTAGCTGTTCGTTTCACAGACGAGGAATGGGCATTGCTAAATCCCGACCAGAGAGCTCTGCATAAGGAAGTCATGGAAGAGAATTGTGGGATCTTGGCCTCTCTAAGTAAGGCTCTGTGTTGGATCATGATATCTGATTTGAAATTCAATACGTATCTCCATGTGAGAAACCTCCAAGATTTTGATATAGCTCAACAGCACCACCTACAGCATCTGGGATTCTGATAGCCCCACAGCTCACCTGGAGGACTATCAACTGTTTGGCTGTGTATAGTCTTCCTCCATTTATGTCTTTTAAAGCAATAATCAGGCTGGTCTGAACTAACCCGGCCTTTTAAAATGTAGGATTCAGAGTAGTGAGGGAGGTTAACGTAGCTTCAGTCAGGTTTTACTTGTTTGGTTACCCAAAAATGATAGAACAAATAAACAAAGAGAAGACTGACAGTGGAGATGTAGCAGATTCCATGAATGTGCCAAACAAAATCCATCTAGGAGAAGATCCAGGCTTTTCAAATCTCAGATTCCCATTATCTAGGGCTCCATTTCTTCTTGAGGTTCTAATCCATTTTTTCCCCTCCTTGCAGGTGATGATAAATGGGAAATTGAGAACCAGGGAGAATATGACAAAATACACATGGTGGATAAACCATATAACTATTTGGAGCGTGAAGAAATCTTCAGTCACAGCTCCCATTATACTTCTCATCAAAGAAATCCCATTGAGAAGAAACTCTATCCATGTTTGGAATGTGGAAAGAGCTTCAGTAAAAGGGCCCACCTCACAGCTCATCAAAGAACTCACACTGGAGAGAAACCTTATCAGTGCTTGAAATGTGGAAGGAGCTTCAGTCGGAACTACCACCTCACAGCCCATCAAAGAACCCACAGTGGGGAGAAACCATATCAGTGCTTGGAATGTGGAAAGAGCTTCGCTCAGAAGTTAAGACTTACAACCCATCAAAGAATTCATACTGGGGAAAAGCCATATAAGTGCTTGGAATGTGGAAAGAGCTACATTCATAAGTTCAGTCTCACTTCCCATCAAAGAACTCATACTGGGGAGAATCCATATCAATGCCTTGAATGTGGGAAGAGCTTTCATGCAAGCACAAATTTCCGTCGACATCAGAGTATTCACCGTGGGGAGAAACCATATCAATGCCTGGAATGTGGCAAAAGCTTTATTCGAAACTCTCATCTCACTATCCATCAAAGAATTCACAGCGGTGAGGAACCATATCAGTGTTTGGAATGTGGAAAGCGTTTCACCTGGAAGGAAAGTCTCACTTCGCATCAAAGAATTCATACAGGGGAGAATCCATATCAGTGCTTGGAATGCGGAAAGAGCTTCTGTAAGAGGGCCAATCTTACAGTCCATCAAAGAATTCATACAGGTGAGAAACCCTATCAGTGCTTGGAATGTGGAAAGGGCTTCACTCAGAAGGAAAGTTTTAATTTCCATCAAAGAATTCACACAGGGGAAAAACCCTATCAGTGCTTGGAATGTGGAAAGAGCTTTGGTACAAGCGCTTACTTTGTTCAACATCAAAGTATTCACTGTGGTGATAAACGGTATCAGTGCTTGGAATGTGGAAAGAGATTCACTTGGAAGGAAAGTCTCACTTCCCATCAAAGAATTCATACAGGGGAGAAACCATATCAGTGTTTGGTATGTGGAAAGAGCTTCAGTAAGAAGGCCAATCTTACTTCCCATCAAAGAATTCATACAGGGGACAAACCTTATCAGTGCTTAGCATGTGGAAAGAGCTTCAATCAGAGAACCCATCTGACAGCCCATCAAAGAATTCATACAGGGGAGAAACCCTATGAGTGCTTGGAATGTGGAAAAAGCTTCAGTCGGAAGGAAAGTCTCACTTCGCATGAAAGATTTCACAGAGGGGAGGAACCATTTAAATGTCTGCAATGTGGAAAGAGCTTCAGCCGGAACGCTCATCTCACTTCACATGAAAGAATTCACAGCGGAGAAAAACCTTTTCATTGTTTGGAATGTGGAAAGAGCTTCAGTCGGAAAGAAGGTCTCACTTCCCATCAAAGAATTCATACAGGGGAGAAACCATATCAGTGCTTGGAATGTGGAAAGAGCTTTAGTCAGAGGTCCCATCTCACAGCCCATCAAAGAACACACAACGGAAAGAATCATGGAATCATATTATTGTAGAATTGAAAGGCACCTTGGGCGTCTTGCAGTCTAACCCTCTGCAATAAAGGAAACTCAACTAAAGCATCCATTGCAGGTGGCTATCTGCTTAAAACCTCCAAGGAAGGAGAGTTCACCATCTTCTGAGGGAGTCCATTCCAATGCTGAACAGCTCTTATGATCAGAAAGTTCTTATTTATGTGTCAAGGTAATCTCCTTTCTTGTAACTTGAATCCATCAATATGGATCCTATCCTCCAGAGCTGGAGTAATCAAGCTTCGTTCGTCTTCCAAGAGACAGTACTTTAGATATTTGAAGATGTCTATCAAAGCTCCTCCCAGTTTCCTCTTTCCCAGGCTTAACGTACCCAGTTCCTTCAACCGCTTCTCATAAGGCTTGGTTTCCAGACCTGTTATTACCTTGGTCACCCTCCTCTGCACACATTTCAGCTTGACGTATCCTTAAATTGTGGCTTCCAGAACTGGACACAGGACTCTAGGCGTAGTCTGACCAAACCAGAATAGAGTGGTACTACGACTTCCCTCGGGACACTAGACTTTTGTTGGTAACAGCCTAGAATAGCATGAGGGGTTTTTTACCGCTGCATCACACTGTGGACTCATGTTAAGCTATGAATCACCTAGATCCTTTCACATGTAATATTAGCAATCCAGGCGTCTCCCATTTTATATTTGTGCAGCCTAAGTGGAGAACCTTATGTTTGACCTTATTGAAATTTCATCTTGTTGGTTTCAGCCCAGTTTCCCAACCTGTTAAGGTTATCTTGAATCCTGATTCTGTCTTCTTCAGCTACCCCATTCCACCCCGCTGGTTTGGTGTCCTTTGTAAATTTAACAAGCATCCTCTCAATTCTTTTGTCCGAGTCATTTATAAAGACGTTGAGCAAAAACAGGCACAGGATAGAACCCTGTAGCACTCCAGTTATTCCTTTTTTCCAGGATGACGAGGAACCATTAGTGGGCACTCTTTGGTTTCGGTCAATCAACCAGCTACAAATCCCACATTTTACCAGCTTATATACAAGAGGGTGATGAGCAATTTGGCAGTGCTGGTGAGTTAGCCATCAACGCTGAGCTCTTCCTTGGAGAAGCTGACAAACAATTCACGCACTTCCAAGAGCCTCCAACTCGCAAATTCGTGGTGCTCCTGGCTGCAGCTGTCTTCCTTGGCATGTCCAGGATGGTGGTGGTGCCAGCTTGAGCTCTTCTTGGTTTCTGATGAACACACACAGGACATCTTCCAGAAAAGCCAGGAGTTCCCTCTGTGAGAAGGGTAGGTCAAAGATTCCCTTGCTGCTGTCCTCCTTTGATTCTTCAAAGTACATTCCGAGAGGATGCAAGGAGCAAATAATTGTATCCACGAGGAAGAATGAGTTTTGTGTTCATTGTACTCAAAGGTGGTTGGGAGCAACAGCAAGCACAGTTTATTTGTTTCGGCCAACTCCAGTTCTCATCTGCACATGTCTGACCCATGGAAGATGGCTTAGATTGAACCAAGATTCTGAATGACAGTGCAAAACCTGACATTTGTCCTTATTGAAATTCATTTACTGCATTTATATACCGCCTTTTTCTCCAGGGAGCTCAAGGTGGTGTCACATGGTTCTCCCCCAAGCTCCTTTAGTCCTGACAATAACCTTGTGAAGTAGGTTAGGCTATGAAGCGGAGACTGGCCCCCAAGGTCGCCCAGTGAGCTTCATTGCCAAGTGGGGATTTGAACCCACTTCTCCCAGGCTGTAGTCTTGACGCACTAACCACTAAACCACACTTCCTCTCTAATGAGTCTCTCTGAAAATGTGCATGTATGTGCATTTCCTTAAAGTTTGCCTGTGATGTTGTGGTGTTTGTATAAGTTGTATACACATGTAATTAATATAATAATGGTAAGTACAGTATAATAGTAGATTTAAGGTAGTGTTAGGTAGGGAGATGGGGAGAATGAATTTGGAATGCTGGGGGTGAGAGGTGATTGGACGAAAGTTTTAAATGGGGTTTGAATAACTACAACATAACAAAACTGATATACAATAAATATACAAGATCTAAAATAAAGATACAAAAAATCAACAGCAAGAACCCCCCTCAAAAACTCCCAAGCCCAAGAGTTTGTTCAGCAGCCTCAGCTTTTGTAGCTGGAGTCAGTCCAGGCCAGGTGGAAAAGGCCTGCAAGGCAGAGAGTAGATCTTCCAGGACTCAGCCAATATGGTTTCTGGCCTCTTCAACAGAGACAGTTGGAGGCTGGGGTGTGAGAGGGGTGGTAGTTGTGAAGTAGCGTTGGGTAGATAAAGGAGTAGAGGAACAGCTCTGCTCTGATTTCTGCTACCTGTTGACATCTGTTTTAATCCCCCAGGCATTTGCTGCCCCAGTTTAGGTGCTATTTTTTAGTGTTTCATACTTGTTGCTTTCTTAAATTGTGATTTTAAGGTGGGGGTATTTTGGAGGGGGGACGACGTTGATTTATGTAGGCTTCTTTGAGCTGGAAAGGTGACTGTGACATTGCCCTAATACTGAGGCAGAGGGAAGGGGGTTGCTGTGAAGAACGGGCAGGAGGCGTCTCCCAGCGGAGAGCCAGAGCTGAATATTGTAGCCATGAATATCCTGGTTGCGTCCCAGATTCTTCTTTTCTTTGATATTGAGGGAGGGCTTTTCATGAATCTGTTCCTGGCCACACACACACCAATTCAAAATCAGGGACAGGCAGGCTGGAGATGAATTTTTAAATTTCTTATTATTATTTAGCTGCATTAAAAGGTAAAGGTAAAGGGACCCCTGACCATTAGGTCCAGTCGTGACCGACTCTGGGGTTGCGGCGCTCATCTCGCTCTATAGGCCGAGGGAGCCGGCGTTTGTCCGCAGACAGCTTCCTGGTCATGTGGCCAGCATGACGAAGCCGCTTCTGGCGAACCAGAGCAGCGCACGGAAACGCCGTCTACCTTCCCGCCGGAGCGGTACCTATTTATCTACTTGCACTTTGACGTGCTTTCAAACTGCTAGGTTGGCAGGAACTGGGACCGAGCAACGGGAGCTCACCCCGTTGTTGCGGGGATTCGAACCGCCGACCTTCTGATCGGCAAGTCCTAGGCTCTGTGGTTTAACCCACAGCGCCACCCACTTCCCATTTAGCTGCATTACGGCTATATCTATTCCACTTTCCCCACAAGTTGGTCAAGGAAGTATCCTTTTACCAGTGTTAATTTCAAGCCTTTCCTTTAGTCTTCTGTGTTCTGTAGAAAGTCCTGCCACCAGAAATTCAGTGGGTGCCTGCTGTGCCAGCCTTTTAATGCTTGCTGAAAAATTTCCTATTCTTCCCTGCCTGTACAGGTACCGTATTTTTCGCCCTATAGGACACACTTTCCCCCCTCCAAAAATGAAGGGGAAATGTGTGTGCATCCTATGGGGCAAATGCAGGCTTTCGCTGAAGCCTGGAGAGTAAGAGGGGTCGGTGTGCACCGACCCCTCTTGTTCTCCAGGCTTCAGGAAGCTATCCGTAAGCCTTGGGAGCCCGCAGGAGTTCCTACCGGGCTCCCAAGGCTTGCGGACAGGAGCCTGCAGCCCGAAACCCGGGGAGCGCACCCCGGGCTTCGGGCAGATATCTGCAAGCCTGGGGAGACCGGCGCGACTTCCCGCCGGGCTCCCTAGGCTTGCGGATAGCAGCCCCGCACCAGGGGGGGAAAATATTTTTTTCTCCCCCCCCCCAAACTAGGTGCGCCCTATGGGCTGGGGCGCCCTATGGGGCAAAAAATACAGTAATTAAGAGTACAGTGGACGCCCAGGTTGCAAATTTGATCCATGCGGGATGTGCGTTCGCAACCCGCAGCGTTCGCAACCCGCAATGGCGCGTCTGCGCACGCATGGGTTGTGATTTGGCCCTTCTGCACATGCACAAAGTGCGATTTAGCACTTCTGCGCATGCGCGACTGCCAAAACCCAGAAGTAACCCATTCCGGTACTTCTGGATTTCAGTGGTCCGTAATCCAAAAAATTGCAACCTGAAGCATCTGTAACCCGAGGTATGACTGTACACCCCCCACAAGGGGCTGTCGATGCTGGGGTTTTTTTAAATTTATTTTTGTTTTTACCTTATTTTAGACTTTTTATTATGTTATTGTTTGGGTTTATATTGCTGTAAACCACTGTGGTATCTTTTATGACACATCTGTGTATAAATATTTAAGCAAACAAACAATTCTTGAAGGTACCGTATTTTTCGCTCCACAACACACACTTTTTTCCTTCTAGAAAGTAAGGGGAAATGTCTGTGTGTGTTATGGAGTGAATGCCTATGGATGGCGGGGGGATCTGCTGCAGTCATGAGCAGAGGATCCATGGTTCCCCTTCCTTCCCTCCTCCGTGGCTCGCTTTGAAACAGCAAAGTGGTAGAGGAGCCGCTTACACAGGTGTAAGCGGCTCCTGTCTGGTTGGCTGCTTTAAAGCGAGCGTTCTCTCTGACCCTCCCTCCTCCCCACTCAGCTCGCTAAATAGCAGCAAAGTTTTTCAGCTCGCTGAGCCGGGGAGGAGGGAGAGAAGCAGAGCCTGCTTGTTTTAAAGGAGCAAAGCGGGAGAGGAGAGGAGCCTTCTCCCCTTATACCCCTCTTCTGCATTATTAGCAGCATCCTTCTCCACACACCCCACGCATGCTTCTTCTCCCCTTAAACCCCTCTTCTGCATTATTAGCAGCATCCTTCTCCTTGTCCCTTGAGTGCTTTTCCTTCCCTCCCCACTTAAAACGTGGTTACAAAGCATGGATCCACATGGATCCTCAGGATTTTTGCACTGGGTCACCCCAAATTCACCATCAGATCACATAGCATGTCCATGGCTACAGCCTGCACCAAAAACACACACACGCACCCACTGTTTCATGGGGCCACAATGGCGCAAAAACGTGGTTACAAAGCATGGATCCACATGGCTCCTCAGGATTTTTGCATTGGGCTACCCCAAACTCACCGTCAGATCACATGTCTGTGTCCACAGCATGAACCACAAAAACCATACATCCACTGTTTCGTTTAGAATTTTTTTTTCTTGTTTTCCTCCTCTAAAAACTATGTGCGTGTTATGGTCAGGTGTGTGTTATACAGCGAAAAATATGGTAGTTTGGGCTGCGAAACAGATCTCTGCTACTTTAGTAAAGAAGCAACGATTTAATGCGTTTTAAGCATGGAACACCTGATGGCACCAGAGAGCAGGAATGGTTTAATACATTTCCCATGGCAAGTTTTTTCTTTTGTTTTCTTTCTGGCTTATTTATAGCATTCCTTTCCTGTGTTTGGATCCACCCGCAGGGACTGACTGTTCCAAGGTCACCCATTGAGCTTCGCAGCTGAGCAGAGACACTCTTTCGTACCTCCCAGGTCCCCTCCCTCCTTCATATGACCTGTAATCCCTTCATCTTTAAACTAAATGAATAAAAAGAAATGATGGTTTCTGTCGCAAAGTGAACAGTTGCCAGGGTAACTTTTTTACAGTGTCCAGGGCCACATCTGAAAGCAAGACCAGAATAGAAGATGGTCCTCAAAACACCCACATGCAATCAAAATAAAGTATTTCAGAAGTTCATGAAAAGATGGAACCTTGCCCCAAAGACATCTGGCACAGTCCATGTGCTCCTGGACTAGGACACCCACCTTCCAACATGGAATGAAGCAACTGATCACAGAAATCATATCACACCTGATATAAGGTTAAAAAAACCTGCTCCTTTTCCTTATGGGGTACCCAAGAGCCCATATAGAGTCCTTTTGTAGGTTCTCTATTCGTAGGAGAAAATCACAGAGGCCAACTAGAGCAGTGTTTTTCAACCACTGTTCCGCGGCCCACCAGCGTGCCGCGAGATGTTGCCTGGTGTGCCATGGGAAAAATTGAAAAATTCGAAAGATTTAAAAAAATAAAAATTCAAATTTTCGCCCACTAGGCGAGCGCCGGACTGTGTCCTGGGTATGGGTGGGGTGGGGTTTTTGACCCCACCCTCAGCCAGCAGGGGTGCCGATTGGCACTCCTCAGGGGGACACCCTCCACTTTTCTGATGTCCGGGCTGTGATTGGTCCAGACTCCAGCCTGGTCCTATCACAGTAGGACATTATCTTCCGACTTCCTTCCCGCCTGAGCACAGTGTGCGCAGTAGCGGAGAGAAGAAGACGTCGCGACTCGAGTTATTTCTCTTCAGTCTCCACTGAATGCCTTGACTGGGTTAGGGACCCTTATAGCTCAGCATCAGTTGGTGGAAAGGACATGACTTTACAGGAGCAGGAGGAACTAACTGAACTGAGACAAAATCATGATTTCAAGCTAAGATTTGCTGATCTACCTTTGGACAGTTTTTGGTTGGATACTGCCAAGGAGTTCCCCCTTCTGGCAAACAAAGCTATTTTGACATTGCTCCCATTTCCCACTACATATCTGTGTGAGATGAGCTTTTCAAGCATGATTGCTATAAAAACTAAATACAGAGAGAGACTGAGAGCTGTTGACAAAGACCTACGTGTGTGTCTTTCTTCAATTCCAGCCAGAATATCAGCTTTGTGTTCAGCCAAACAGGCCCAGGTTGCGCACTGAATAAAGTATTTTATAAGTTTTCATATTTCTGTTTACTTACTATTTCATAATAAAGTAATTATAAAATATTTTCTTTGTGTTTATTTGATTCCTATTCAAGAGAATTACTTTATATATAGTCAATATAGGCACAGAGTTAAATTTTTTAACATTTTCTAATGGTGGTGTGCCTCGTGATTTTTTTCATGAAACAAGTGTGCCTTTGCCCAAAAAAGGTTGAAAAACACTGAACTAGAGAATATTGAGAAGCAAAGCAGCTAGTAAGCCTGATCTTTATTCACTATTGCAACAGGGTGCTCCCCCCCCACACACAAGGGGAGGGAGGAACCCCAAGCCATGCTTGCAAGCCCTAATATAGACATTTTAAATTGCCCACCCTGGAGTTCAAGACCATCCCCAGAAACATCATACATACATCGCAGAAAAGGCGGTCTGCAACAGAAATCTGAGTGCATTGTTTTTACCCTGTCTGCCAGGTTACCTGTTAATGGCCACTGGACTGGATTACCTGTGGAGCCTGACCATTCTTTTGTAAAGATAATACTTAATTCCTGAGCCAGGTCACAGGCTCACCCTATTCACACCTTAAATGTGCCCTAAAAGCAGGATTTGTGAGGACAGAGACAATGGGGAGGTTTCTGCCTTTCCTTCGACTTTGTAGAGAAATATTTGAGGTGACTGAAAGAGTCAAAATGGCTTTAGGACTTTTCCTGTGGGTTTTGCACATGTGGTTTATATATTTATACATGTGTTTTCTTGGTACATTTATGACCATTTATTATATATAAGACCTAAAATTTTTTATAACACACCCTTTAGCCTCGGCTGTCCTGTTCCTTAGGTCAATAAATCTGAAGCTGGGGGACCTGGAGTGACACTGAGATTTTGTACACACCTTTCATTTAAAGCACATTTCCCCCGGCACACACAACCCACACCTGAATTTATTTTGAATTGTTGTTGGTTGTTGTTGGTTGTTGTTTTTAATGTTCCTTTGGTACAAGGTGCCTCCTGAATCCGAATCTCAGCAAACCATGCACTCAACGTGAGTAGCTGCTGCCTTTCCCAATTTTTTAGGTAGAAATGACTGACACGGAACAGGAAGAAAAGAGGGAGACCTTTCCCCTCAATCTTGGGAATCTAGAAGGCACCATGCAGAATTACAGCACTTAGTAATAGTCCTGCAAGCTTGACTGCCTATGAAAATTACGAATGTGTAAGTATTTGTTCACACAATGCCAGGAGCTAAAACAACAACAAACCTCTTTTCCAAAGCTACGCATTACAGGGCGAAAGTGTCTCAAGAAAGCAGGAATCGGCGTCTTGGAGATGGCAATGTCCCCATGGCCCCTGCCTTGTGCCCTCCTCTGCACACACAGAAAAGGAGGCTGCATGAGTCACGCTGCAGGCACTTGGCCTTGAACTGTTTCTAAACCAGGCAGTGCAGCTGGGCGTCTTTCTGAACAAAATCCAGACGTGGGGGATGGGCCGCTCACATGTTGGACTGAGCACTTAAGTGCAATTTGACCCATTTTTCCCCCTACATTGCACCAACAGGGCAGGCTCAGGACACAGGACACTGCAAGCAGAGGGCATTTGGGGAAGGGGCTGGAAGGACATCCAGAAGTCTGGGAACTTGTGTGTGGATATGTGGAGCCGTTTCTCTGGGGTGAAGGGATGCAACTCTTTCCTGCCCTTGGATGTTTCAGCTGCTTGCCTGACCTTGGAGGGAGGTGGGCATTGCATTCTCAGGAAGGAAAGGATCCAGCCCCCTTGCTCACATCCTCGAGGAGGAATTCATTCTCCAGGGGTGAATCCTTCCTTCTCTCCCCCCCCCCCACTTCTCTCTCTCTTTTTAATAATTATTTTTTTCCATTCTTTATAATCACACTTTCATCCAGTGATGTCAAATAACTTACAAAAAAGCATTCAGTTGAAAATCTAACAATAACATGCATCATCAAAATCATCTTCCTATTAGTTATAGATAAAGTATATACTTTTGTCCCTGCTCATTTATTCTATTTCCCCCCTCCCTCCCCTTTAACCCCTCCCCCCAAAAAACCTTGTTTTCTATTCAGATCTTTAACCATGTGCACAGATTATTCATTCTAATTTGTATGCTTGGGTTGGCTTCTCCTATAACTTGTCTTTTTATTCAAAATCTTTTTACATTTGCTCTCCCCTGTATCTTCCGTCATTACCTGTTCAAATATATCAGACTGTATTGTTGCAGGAATTATAGGTTGGGGGACATATCCTGCACATTGCAGCCCACTACCAAAACCAGCACAATCGCTTTTGTGACTTTTGTGACTTGTCCCCACAAAACACTTCATCACAGTTTCTTACTATCTGTTCAAAGGGCCTCTGCTGCACGATACCAAATGTAAGAATTCACTGATCAATGTATCTCTGTACTGGCTCACAGGGAAAACTTCAGAAATTCGTATAGACATGTGAGCTCAGCTACTCAGCAGCCCCTCTGCCTGAGTCTTCCTGGCATCCTGAGACCTGAGTGCCAGACAGGTAGCCCTTCCAGAAATAAACCCAGATGAAGACAAAAGGGTGGGATTAACCTGGCTGGGAAACAGGGAAATGTAAATATCTCTGTTGTTACACTTGATGGGTGTTTGGTGGAGGGCAAGGAGAACCATGGGGCAGGGTCCAGGATGCCCAGATTACTGCCACCAGACCTCCCCTTTCATGATGTAACCGTGATGTAGTCTTAGGGGTGTAACATGGGGCTTAGCAGCTAATAAAAGTTTGGGGGCTCTTTTGTTCGGGGCCTCCATCTTGTTCCACCTGGTGGCAGGTGGGAGTCCTGTCTCGACAGTCTTCAATAAAGACCAAGCCTACTAGCTGCTGTTTTGCTCTGGTCTTCCTGGCTGGTGTCCTTGTTTTTTTGTCCAAGGGAGCCCTCAGATTTCTCCATTAACAGTTTATATTCAAAAACCTTCCTGACACAGGTGGGATGTGTGTGCAGAGCCTCCACGTGGGGCCCCCCAAACCGTGGCCCTGGGAGAGAGGGAGGGCCAAACCTAAGCAGGCTCTGGCCAGCGGACAAAGATGGGATCCCACGTCACACGCAAACAACCACAGTGACACCCGAGGAGGAGGGTGTTTCTAAGCGGAGGCTGGGTGGCCATCTGCCAGAGGTGTTTTAGCTGAGATTCCTTCCTGATTTGGGGGATGGGGAGGACCAGGGGGTTCCCCTTCCAATTCTAGGATGGGGTCCCTGCTTATTGCAGAGCCCTTTTCACATCAAGCAGTTCCTCCTGTTTCTGGGCGGGGGGGGGGGCAGCTCAGAAGGCCACCCAAGAGGGCCCCCCAAAATAAAGAGTAGTAACCCACTTTTGGGGGTGTGATGAAACGTGGGGGGTTTCAGTGTAAAAAGGTTTCAGCACGATAGCAAAACTTGGATGTATTCTTCCTTGATGCGCTTCCTATAAGACCATCGCCGAACTTTGACACTGGTTTGGACCGAACTGGGCAGCGTTGGGATTTGGGGTGATACAGTGGTACCTCGGGTTAAGTACTTAATTCGTTCCGGAGGTCCGTTCTTAACCTGAAACTGTTCTTAACCTGAAGCACCACTTTAACAAATGGGGCCTCGCGCCTCCGGAGCACCAAGCAAAGTTCTTAACCCGAGGTACTATTTCTGGGTTAGCGGAGTCTGTAACCTGAAGCGTATGTAACCTGAAGCGTCTGTTACCCGAGGTACCACTGTATTTATGACCCTCAGAGCATCACTTACTCAGGGGCGGAGGAGAAGATGCAAAATATACGGTGTTTCGCTGCAAAACGACCGCACAACTTTGGCGCAGGTTTGGCGAGGATCCCAAATGTTGGGGTTAATAAAATTCAGCTTTTCTGGCGAGAGAGAAAGCGCAGAGAGGGGAAAGAGGGGGGAGCTTGCTGCACTGGCTTGCCAAGGGTTAAAAGGAGCTGAGCTGGATTCCTAGAGAGGACAGGAAATGAGGGCGGGGGGAGGCCTTCCAGAGCAAAAGCCCCTCCCTCCCTCCCCCCCCCCCGTCTCTTTCTGCCCGGGGTCGCGGGGGCTGCTGGCATTTGGCTCTCTCTGCAAGCGCCGCTGCTTCTGGGCGCCTCCCGGGACCTGGTGAGCCTCCTCTCTCTTCCCCTTGGGGTGCACTGGGGAGAAGGGGGTCCCCGGGCTGCAGGGGGGTGTGTGCATGGGGTGTGGGTGTGCTCAGCTCATGCATGGGGGGCGGGGAGGACCCCCAAGCCAGGGAGAAGACCTCCCTTCCCCCTCCCTCTCTGCAAAGCCGGGAGGCGTTTGCAGGAGGTCTGCAACTCGGCTCTTCCTTGCCGTTTTGGGGAGGGGTCTTTGGGTCACGGGGAAAGTGGCAGGCAGATAAACCCCGTTCAGGTGGGTGGAAAAAGTCACCTTTATTATTAACCAGGGTTGTAGCTGGACGGAAACATTCGGACATAAAACATATGCAGGAAATAATAAAAAAAGAAAACCTGACCTAATGCAGAAAGACAGACTGTTGGAAGACGGAGGGCTTATTCGTTGGCTATTTCGCAGATTAGTTGGGCTGCAGAAGGCGGGCTGGGGAGATCACACATTCAAGAAACGCAAAAGTAACTTTTGCTTGGTTTAATAGCAAATAACAAAAAATCCTTTTACACTAAATTACATTATATCAATAAGTGTGATCTACCAGGGTACTGAGAAAGCTACATACTGCTCTTTATATACTATACCCAAAAGCTTACCGTAATTAACATAACTTAACAGCACCTGCTATCCTGCTTCACAGCTGTAGTAGTAGTAGTAGTAATAAAATATTTATACCCCGCCCATCTGGCTGAGTTTCCCCAGCCACTCTGGGCGGCTCCCAATCGAGTGTTAAAAACAATACAGCATTAAATATTAAAAATTTCCCTAAACAGGGCTGCCTTCAGATGTCTTCTAAAAGTCTGGTAGTTGTTCTCGTTGACATTTGGTGGGAGGGCGTTCCACAGGGTCGGCACCACTGATGGAGGGCGTTCCACAGGGTGGGCGCCACTACCAAGAAGGCCCTCTGCCTGGTTCCCTGTAACTTCACTTCTCGCAGGGAGGGAACCGCCAGAAGGCCCTTGGAGCTGGACCTCAGTGTCCGGGCTGAACGATGGGGGTGGAGACGCTCCTTCAGATATACTGGACCAAGGCTGTAAAACTAGGTCATGTTATTTGCTCTGGCCCTTAAAGACATACGCATCTTGTGAAACAACAATGAAACCTAAAATTTAAAGAAGCCATTCAACAGTTGTAGCTGGATGGAAACATTCGGACATAAAATGTATGCAGAAAATAATAAAAAAAGAAAACCTGACCTAATGCAGAAAGAAAGACTGTTGGAAGACGGAGGGCAGAGAAAAGAAAAAAGCTTATTCGTGTGGTGCAGAGTTAAACCTCCCTCCCGCAGGAGGCAGGGATGGCCACCAAAGCAGATGGCTTCCAAAGGAGTTGGGGGCCAATGCATGGAGGAGGAGAGGGCGATGGGGGGCTCCTGGCCAGGAGAGCCATGCCTGCCTTCTTGTAGTCAGAGGCAGACACGTTTCTGAATCCCAGTTGCTGGAAAAACACAGACAGGGGAAGAGTTGCTGCTGGGCTCAGATCCTGCTTGTGACTTCCCAGAAGGGGCCCCCGCTCGGCCCCTGTGGGAACAGGAGGGGGGACTCAATAGGGAACCCCTATGGCCTGATCCTGCAGGACTTGTCTTCTATTCAGATGCTGAGTTCCTCTGAATGTAAGCAAACCCTCCCTTGTCCTTCAGTTAGAAGGAAAGAGGATCTTCTGAGACTGAACCTGCTGAGAAGCCCAAGGAATTAAAGGCAGGGAAGGCCCTGCTGGGAAGGAAGCAAACTTGGGGTGGGGGTGAAAGTGGCAGCCTCCCCCCATTGCTGAGAGTTACTGGGAGACCCTCTCCCACCAGCTATAGTTCCTGAGTTCTCTGGCAAAAGTGACAGATTGTTAAACCACTCTAGGAGTGTGTCTTCTAGCGGCTCCCAGCATCCTTCACAAACTACAGTCCCCAGGATTTTTGGAAGAAGCTTTGGCTCTCTAAAAGTGGGATGGTCTTGCTTTGCAGATACATGGCAGATGGGCCCCAGGTCTGTGTGTGTGTGTGTGTGTGTGTGTCTGTTTCTTTCTTTTTGGAATAACTTTTTATTGGGTTTTATTTTTTAAAAAAATCATAAGAAAAAGGGGCAACAGGATAGAGCAGGACCCCTCTAATTTCCTAGAGCAGATCACGGCATTAAAACCCAATCTTAAAACCAGTTCAGAGCCACTTACAACCACAGAAATGAGGTAACTCCTACTTGCTTTTGAGCGCTGCCCTGTGGCCCCGCCCACATGCCCTTTGGCCTCGCCCATTTGGCTCTCAGGGGGTTGGCCAGATAAATATCTGGCCCTCAGAATAAAAAACAAAAAGGCACTTCACTCCCGTAGTATGCTTGCAGATTTCAAGGGCTAGAAATGAGGCTGAAGCAGGAAAGAAATTTGCACTGAAGTGGGGGTGGGAGGGAGAGCAACCCTAGAGGACCCCAGAGTTAGGAAACCCCACTCTAGCCTGGTGTCCACATTACACTCGGTACAAATGACTCACTTGCCAATCACACCTCTGACTTCATTTGCTGACGGGAGGCACTGAAATGGAGGAGCAACCAGTCGGATTCATCTCACAGAAATTCCTTCAGTTGCCTGCACCTTTTGCATAGTAACTTTCCTTTTAGGAGGGTTAGAGGATTCCTTTTTCTTTCTCATTGTTTATTCCTTAAAGAAAGCTCAGAGTCTGGGCTGTCCAGTCCTGGTTCCTAGCAAGACTCAACCACGCTTGCTCAGGGAACCTTTTTCTTCTCTTGACCGTGTATGAATATTATAACAGAACAAAGTATTTGCTTTGGTAGCACCTCTCATTAGGACAGACAACTTGGCAGAAGAAAAAAAGGATTCCTTCTGATTTCTTGGAGGCTTCCTGAGAGCCCAGATGGATGAGCAAGACTCAGCTGGCCCAGAAGCAGGAAAGGGCCATGTCATCAACACCGAGAGCAGTGGGAGAGTCTGGGAAAGCTCAGTGCAGAAGATCCTGGTTAAGGAGGACACCTTCAGCTCAGATGCGCAGAGACAAAAGTTCAGGCAGTTCTGCTTCCGGGAGGCCGAAGGACCCTCAGAGGCCTGCAGCCAACTCTACCACCTTTGCTATCAGTGGCTGAAGCCAGAAAGTCACACGAAAGCTCAGATGCTGGACCTGGTGGTCTTGGAGCAGTTCCTGGCTGTCCTTCCACTGGAGATGGAGAACTGGGTGAGGGAATGTGGAGCAGAGACCAGTTCCCAGGCGGTGGCTCTTGCTGAAGGATTCCTCCTGCGTCAGGGAATGGAGAGGAAGCAGGCAGAGCAGCAGGTGAGAGAGACTGTCCTCTGGATGCTCTCAAGGGGCTGAGAACATGAGGGAGAGAACCCCCAAATTCCCTCATTGGACCATCAGTTTTTGGAAAGCATCCAAGGAATGAAACCGGATACCGCTAAAGTTTTTTCATCGGCCATTCCTTGTCTAATCTTTCTCTCCATCCTCTGTTCTGAATCCTTGTTGCTCTTTCAGGGAAAGATTATCTTTGCAGAAATGGGCCCTGATTCCCCTGAAGCAGAGAAGACTCCCTTGGACACCAGAGAGAGGCCACCAGGTAAGAAGGAATGAGGTTTTTTTCTGTTTGGTTGCATTCTGTGGATTTAGAAACTGATTTGTGGGTTCTTTCCATCTTTTGGGGGAGGACACTTGGGGCCAAGAGCCCAAAGTGGGGGAGGTGTATTTTTACATAGCTAAAATACAAATGTCAAAATGCACTCAGTAGGTGAGGCTTTTTCTAAGGCCCACCTGTGGTTGGAGACGCACTGCTTCACTTCTAGAAGCACACACTCATGGCTTCCTTCTTACCTTCTTCTCTTGCAGGGGACAGAACGTTGCCGACCAAAGCTTCTCCTCCATCTTTCCAGGGTGGTGAAGGGGAAGAAGAGGCTGTGGAACCAGATCAGGCAGGTGGAAGGAGCCTTGCGGGGAAGGAGGCCAAGGGGTGGGGGAAGCAGAGGCGGTTCTGGGCCCAAACACATTTCTCTCTCCCCCTTGGCTTCTGTCAACACTGCCCTGAACATGCCGGTCAAGGTTTATGTGCTGAGAACAATGAACAGCTCCCTCACCTTCACAAGGCTTCTGAATGTTGCTAGTATTATTTATCACTAGTTCAGTTTTATTTCTATACTGGTGGTTGAATGCTAAAATAAGCTCTTAAGCACAGTTCACAAACTGTACAAAACAGTGGCCCGGATTCACCTAAGCAACCCCATCAGTACAATACAAATACAGTGGTACCTTGGTTCTCAAACTTAATCCCTTCTGGGAGTCCATTCGACTCCCGGAACTGTTCGAAAACCAAGACTCGGCTTCCGATTGGCTGCAGTATCTTTACTCAATCGGAAGCCGGTTCAGGCGTTCAGCTCCTGAAAAATGTTCACAAACCGGAACACTCACTTCCGGGTTTGCAGTGTTGGGGAGCCTGTTTGTTGGGGAGCCAAGCCGTTCGAGTACCAAGGTACCATTCCATTAAGGCATTAAAATAAGCATCCATACTTAAAATGTAGCAAACCAATCTTATTAAAACAAGATGCCAAGGAACAAGCGGAAAACAACAGAGCAATGTGTAGTAGATAATCTGTATGTTTTCTAAGAAGGGGACCTTTCCCTTTTTATTTTAGGGTCCGGGGTGCTTTGAAGATGTAGCTGTTTGTTTCATAGACGAGGAGGGGGTGTTGCTGGATCCTGACCAGAGAGCTCTGCATAAGGAAGTCATGGAGGAGAATTGTGGGAGAATGGACTCTCTCGGTAAGGCTCCCTGTTCGAGCATGATATCTGTTTTGAAATGTAATACGTATCTCTATATCAGGCTTTCTCAACCTGTGGGTCCCCAGATGATGTTGGACTACAACTCCCATCACCCCTAGCAAGCAAGGCCAGAGCTCAGGGATGATGGGAGTTGTAGTCCAGCAACATCTGGGCACCTACAGGTTGAGAACCACTGCTCTATAGGACAAACCTCTAGTATTTTGAAGGAGCTCAAAAGTCCTACCTAAACATCTGTGATTCTGACGCTCCCACATCTCACCTTGAATGATTTGTGTGCAAATATTCTTCCTCCAGCTGTGCCTTTTAAAACCAGGAACAGGCTGGTCTGAACTGTCCACACCTTTTAAAACAGGGGTAGACAACCTAAGGCCCGGGGGCCAGATGTGGCCCAATCACCTTCTCAATCTGGCCCATGGACAGTCCAGGAATCAGCGTGTTTTTACATGAGTAGAATGTGTTTAACAGACTACTGTATTTTAATACTTCGTTGGAAGCTGCCCAGAGTGGCTGGGGAAACCCAGCCAGATGGGCAGGGTATAAATAAATTATTATTATTATTATTATTATTTATTATTAATTAATTTAAAATGCATCTCTGGGTTATTTGTGGGGCCTGCCTGGTGTTTTTACATGAGTAGAATGTGTGCTTTTATTTAAAATGCATCTCTGGGTTATGTGTGGGTCATAGGAATTCATTCATCCCCCCCCCCAAATATAGTCTGGCCCACCACATGGTCTGAGGGACGGTGGACCGGCCCATGGCTTTAAAATGTTGCTGATCACTGTTTTAAAAGACAGGCTTCAGAGTTGTTAGGGATTATTTTTGCTTCTGTCCATTTTCGGTTAACCTTGGAGATGGTCAGTCATCTCTTTAGTCAACCGAAAATAGACAGAAGCAAAAACAAACAAAAAACAGAAGTCCGACTAGCAGATAAACATCTATACAGTCGTACCTTGGAAGTTGAATGGAATCCATTCCGGAAATCCGTTTGACTTCCAAAACGTTTGGAAACCAAAGCACCACTTCAGATTGACTGCAGGAAGCTCCTGCAGCCAATCGGAAGTGGCGGAAGCCCCAGTGGATGTTCGGGTTCCAAATAATGTTCGCAAACCGGGACGCTCACTTTCCAGGTATCTGGCCTTTGGGAGTCAAAATGTCTGAGTACCAAGGTATTCGGGATCCGAGGTACTACTGTATACCTGTACACCAGGTAGCCAAATTTGCACTGGCAGCCAAGAATCTCCGTTCCAGCTGTATGAATGCACTCCCAATTTTAAAACCTAATATTGTAAATTTATTTTTATATTGTAAACTGCTAACTGATTTCAGATCATTTATGAGAATTGTTCAATTATTTGGGACTCCATTTCTTCCCGAGGCTCTAATCTAACCTAGTGGTCCCCGGGCCCTAAGGAAGTTAGATTGGCTTCAACCAGAGCCAGGGCCTTTTCAACTCTGGCTCCGGCCTGGTGGAACGCTCTGCCTCATGAGACCAGGGCCCTGCAGGATCTGATTTCTTTCCGCAGGGCCTGTAGCCAATTTGATTCCCTCCCTCTCTTTCTTTTCCTTCTCCTCCTGCGATGAGGCATTTTAATGAGGCATTTTAATATTTTAATGTTTCAATATTTTAATGTTGTATTTTAATTTTGTTTTAAGTTGTCATCATTCAACTTGTTTTTATTATTGCTTGTTAGCCACCCTGAGCCCAGCCTTGGCTGGGGAGGGTGGGGTATTAAAACAAATACATTATTATTATAATCCATTTCTCTTTTTGTTGCAGGTGGTGACAATTTGGAAATTAAGAATGAGGGAGACCATGACAAAATCCCTACATTGGAGAAGTCATATGAAAATTCAGAGTGTGGAGAGAACTTCAGTCAGAGCTCCCATACCACTTCCGATCAAAGAAATATCACTGGGAAGAAACCTTATCAGTGCCTGGAATGTGGAAAGATCCTCAGTCGGAAGGAAATTCTCACATCCCATCAAAGAATCCATACGGGGGAGAAGCCATATAAGTGTTTGGAATGTGGAAAGAGCTTCAGCCACAGAGCCAACCTCACAGCCCATCGAAGAATTCACATAGGGGAGAAACTATATTTGTGCTTGGAATGTGGAATGAGCTTCAAACGGAAGGAGAGTCTCACTTCCCATCAAAGAATTCACACAGGGGAGAAGCCCTATCAGTGCTTGGAATGCGGAAAGAGCTTCACTCGGAGGGATAGTCTCACTTCACATCAAAGAGTTCATACAGGAGCAAAACCATATCCGTGCTTGGAATGTGGAAAGAGCTTCAGTCGGAAGGATAGCTTGACTTCCCATCAAAGAATCCATACGGGGGAGAAACCATATCAGTGTTTGGAATGTGGGAAGAGCTTCGCTCAGAGCACCCACCTCATTTCCCATCATAGAACTCACAGCGGGATGAAACCGTATCAGTGCTCAGAATGTGGAAAGAGCTTCAGTCAGAGCGCCCATCTCACCTCCCATCAGATAACTCACAGTGGAAAGAAACCCTATCAGTGTGTGGAATGTGGAAAGAGCTTCGGTTGGAAAGAAAGCCTCACTTCCCATCAAAAAATTCATGCACGGAAGAAGCCGTTTCGGTGCTCGGAATGTGGAAAGAGCTTCACCCAGAAGCAAAATCTCACAGCCCATCAAAAAACTCATACAGGGGAGAAACCCTATCAGTGCTTGGAGTGCGGAAAGAGCTTCAGCCAGAGCGCCCATCTCACTTTGCATCAGAGAATTCATGCAGGGACAAAACTATATGTTTGCTCTGAATGTGGAAAGAGCTTCAGCGAGAGCGCCCATCTCACTTCCCATCAAAAAACTCACCGGCCAAAATTACAGAATCGCAGGATGGTAAAGTTGGAAGTCACCACCATGGTCATCTAGTCCAACTCCCTGCAATGCAGGAATCTCCACTACAGCATTCCATGACAGATGGACACCCAGTATCTCCTGAAAAGTCTTCAGTGAAGGAGAGTCCACTACTTTCCACGGTTGTCTGTTTTTCCGATTGCTCTCTTGTAACTGTATCAGGAAAATGATGAGATCCATCTAGCATGACTCGTTTTTGAGAATCTCAGTGCTGTGTCTTAATAATCACAGCATTCTTTTTAATTTCTCACAAGCCAACCATTTAATTATCTGTTCTAGAACCTTTCCTGGTATCCATGCCAAGCTTGAGCGTTCAGTAGTTACCTGGGTCTTCTCCCCACACCCTTTTGTAAGATGAGGACAATATTTGGCCTTCTCTAGCCTGCAGGGACCTCATCTGTTCTCCAGGAATTCTCAAAGATTATAGTGTCTGAGATTGCATAAGCAAGTTCTGTAGTACCCTTGGGTGCAGCACATCAGGCCCTGGAGATTTGAATTTATTTAAAGTAGCTAGATGTTCCTTACCACCTCTTCCTCTCCTGGGCTGCAGTTATTCTGTTAACACCGGGTTCGACACGGCTTTCTTTTTGGGTGAAGACAGAGGCAGAGTGGCTATTCCGCCTTCTATCGCTTAATAGCATTTCTGCGTCTTCTCCATGAAGAGGACCTGCTCCTTGCTTGTTCTTCCTCTTGCTTTCAAGATAGCCGAAGAAACCCTTTGAGATTAGTTTTAACCTTTCTTCCAAGCCTGAGCTCATTTTGAGATTTGGCCTGCCTGAGCTTCTCCCTGCAACTGTTGGCTTCTGGAGAATACTCTTCCTTCTTCATGAGTTGCCCTTTCTTCCATTTGTTATCCATCCCATATCAGAGAAACCATATCAGTGTGTGGAGGGGGGAAAGGGCTTCAGACAGAGGGCCTGTCTCGTGGCCCATGAAAGAATTCATACAGGGGACGGGACCAGATCAATTTAAATTTAAGAGACTTGAATGACTCTGTGGGTGAGCATTGCAACAGTGCCATGTGGCAACCTAGCAAAGAAGCTGTCTTTTCTCTCAAAGCTATGGAGTACACAACCAGTGTCCAGTCTTTCTTCAGACTACATACTCAGGTCTCGGAGGTGCAAGTCATGGGCTCATGGCACTGAATACCTTCTCCACATCCATCACATCTGGAAAGAGGGTGAAGAGCAATATGGCAACACTGCTGAGATAGCCCTCGGTGCTGAGCTCTTAAAAGAAGTTGGCAAGCAATTCGTGTACTTCAGGAACCTCCAAGTTGCAAAGTTGCGCCACTGTTCTACTTGGCAAGCCCAAGATGGCGGCGGTGCCCCCTTTGAAGCTGTTTCTGGTATCTGCTGAGCACTCCCAGGTCATCTGCAAGAAAAGCCAGAAGTTTCAGGCTTTCGTATGTGAGAAGCTTAAGAGAAGGATTCCCTTGCTGCTGTCCTCCTTCGATTATTCAAAGTACATACTGAGCGGATGCCAGGATTGTACCCCTGAGGAAGAAAGAGTTACTTGTTCACTCAAAGGTGCTTGGGAGCAACGCCAACCCCATTTTGTTTTCTTCAGCCAACTCCAGTCCTCATCTGCACACATCCAATACATGGATGAAGCCTTAGATTGAACCCAAATTCCAAACATCTCATCCCAGTGGCAGCATCTGAGACCTTTTCCCAGGCCATGTGCACAGAGTACCAGATCTCAACCGGTGGGACATTTTTGCCTGTGTCTCGCATCTATCCCTTGAGCAGGGGACCCTGTTCTGCTTTCCCCCCAGTGTGAACTGAGACTCCGTCGCAACGGACCAGGTATTTCTGGAATCATGCCGGGTGCGTGTGTCTCCAAGGCCTTGCAACCCTCTTCCCATGAACCCCTGAGCTCCAGAGATTGTCGGTTCTTGCACTCCCAAAAAGTCTTGCTCCTTTTCTCAAGCTTTGGAAACCTCTGCCCAATGTATAACTTTTCTTTATGTGTATCCAGTCTACCAATCTTATCTTACCTGTGGTTCTTTCCCATCAGCTATTATTGAGTGCTAATGTCTTTATTGCAACATTAAAATATATTGCAAAATACATTGATGGTTCTGGTTCCATATCCTGTTGCGGTGTATCAGAGTGCGAAGCCCCCAAGGACCTTCTGAAGAGCATGAACTCTCCAGAGGTTCCTGGGGAAGCCAGCTTTCTAAGTGAGTAGGAGTTTTTGTCACGATAGGATCACTTCTTCACTGCAGAGCCTGGCTGTGAGATCCAGCCCACCTCTTCCAGCACCCTATTCTCATAGTGGCCAAGTGCCCCTAAGAGCCCAACTTCATGTGCCACCTCCAGGGGAAGTCAGGAGGGTAGCAACACAAGGAGCCTTTTCTGTGGGTTCGATCCCCAAGAGCTACATGTTCATGCATTGCAGGGGGTGGGACTAGACAATCTCAGGGTCCCTTCCCACTGTACAAGTCTATGATTCTGTGGTATCTTTGGTGTTGTGTGAAAAAATTCCTCTTCTCCCAGACCTTCAACTATTTTTTGTTTGTTATGCAAAACAAAACTTTTTAATTTTTTTGAAATAATTTTTATTTGGTTTTAGAAGTATGAAATTATAACAACACAGCCAAACACATCCATATTTAAAGATTACGCCCAATTTCAGGACTTCCCACCTTCCCAGTACATTTTTGAGCACAATTCAAAGTGTTGGTGCTGACCTTTAAAGCCCTAAATGGCCTCAGTCCTGTATACCTGAAGGAGCATCTTCATCGTTCTGCCCGGACACTGAGGTCCAGCACGAAGGGCCTTCTGGTGGTTCCCTCACTGCGAGAAGCAAAGTTACAGGGAACCAGGCAGAGGGCCTTCTCAGTAGTGGCGCCTGCCCTGTGGAACGCCCTCCCATCACATGTCAAGGAAATAAACAACTATATGACTTCTAGAAGACATCTGAAGGCAGCCCTGTTTAGGGAAGCTTTTAATGTTTAACAGACCACTGTATTTTAATACATTTTAATGTATTTTTAATACTTTGTTGGAAGCCTCCCAGAGTGTCTGGGGAAACCCAGCCAGATGTGCGGAGTATAAATAATAAATTATTATTATTATTATTATTATTATTATTATTATTATTATTATTATTATTTCCCTCCATGGGTCCTACGGTCAACCTTATCAACTGCATATTATTCAGTAGTCCATGTTTTATGTCACTCCATTTTCTCTATAGTATATATGGTATTTTACACTGGGGAAGGCATTGTTTTGTTTGTTACCATGATATGCATTTTTGGGTTTTCATTTTGTAAACTGCGCTGTGATCTTCGGATGAAGGGCGGTATAGAAACTCAGTAAATAATAATACAATAGGAGTCGAGATAGAATGCATTGCTGCTGAAGGTTTCACTCTGAAGAACATAAGAAGAGCCCGCTGGATCAGGCCAGTGGCCCGTCGAGTCCAGCATCCTGTTCTCACAGGGGCCGACCAGAGACCCTGTTATGGGAAACCCTCAAACAGAACCCAAGAACTGCCTGCTGTTTCCACCAAATTCAGAAGCACACCAATTTGGAACCGGTTCAGAGTCAATGGGACAAGGTTGAGTTTTGGGCCATTTACTTGTCACCCTGGTTTGGGTGTCGATTACTCAGTTTGGGGGAAGGCACAAAATGGGTTCACAGCACAAGAACGGCACCAGTTTGGAGTCAATCGGTGGATTATTTTGGCGTTTACCTGTATCAACTGCTCAGTTTAGGGGACATGGAGTTCGCATTACAAACGGCCACTAAACTTTGGCATCAGGTTGGGGGAATCTGAAATTTCAGACTAATGGAGCTGTATTCTTTTGGGCATAATGGGGTCGGAGCTACCTAAGTCGTATAGAAATTTATTTGTGTCTGCTACTACAGAAGCAAGAACGCCCCTCGCCCCAAAATGGAAAGAAGCAGAAGTCCCAGCAAAGGAAGAATGGATACAAAAAACTTACTGTAAGAATAAGAAATCAAGATAAACTTTTTATAAAAGAATGGAAATGGTTTATCGGATATTTACAGATAAATTGCAAACAGATAAAAACATTAGCAGGATTATTGTATTAACCTGCAGTCATATTTAAAGTAGATAAACAAGTGAGCAAATTAAATGAATTTGGATATGCAGTAGAGAGATACAGTTCCTTAATTTTACAATTTCCCCCCCTTAATTTATACATTTCCTTAATTTTCCTAACATTTCGGAACTTGACTTCCCCCTCTTTCTGCGGTTCCTTAGTTATATTATATATAATAACTTTAAGGAACCGCAGAAAGGGGGAAGTCAAGTTTTGAAGTGTTACAATGACTGTAAAATTAAGGAAATGTATCAACCTGAAAAGTGTTTGTTTTTAAATAAAAAATGACGCATCACGGCCTCTGATCCCCGCGGGGAGCCCTCTCCACGGATTTGCCTAATCCCCTGGAAGCCCCCTCCCCTCCCCGGCCCCCCATTGTTCTGTCGGGGGTCCCGCGCCCCCCCCCTCTCCTGTCCCCCGGGCTTTGTTCTCGATTTGGAGAGGCGGCGAGGCTCGGCGCGGCTCCGGGGAGAGGGAGGCTGCCTTGCGGCCGGCCGTGCGCCCCGGGAGCCTGGACGGCGGGGACGGGAAGGAAGGCGCTTTCGGGGGCGCGGGGCGCCGTCGCGGAGCCGCCTCTCCCCGCAGCCCGGCAGGTAGGGGAGGGCGCGGAGGGGCGTCCGGCGCGGAGCTGGGAGTCTCCGCGAGGCCCCGGCTCGACGGGGCGGGATAAAAAGGCGGCGCCGGCTCGCAGCGCCTCCCCGAGCGCCCTTTGCACTCCGACCGGCGGAAGCGGAGGCTACGCGGCTGCGGCCGCCCAGCCTGGCTGGGGATGGCGGCGCCGGCGGGGCGCCAGGTACCGGCAGCCCTCGAGGGGAGGCGCCAGCGGCGTCCAGGGACGCGCCCGGCCCGGGAGGCGTTGCAGCCCCAGCTCTTGCCGCTGCCGGAGAGCCTCCGAGCCCCGGCGGCGGCCAGGCGCCCTCGGGGATGCGGGAGCCGAGGGGGCGCCCGCGGGGGGAAGGGAAGGGGGACCCCCTCCTCTGCAGCGGGGCCCGAGGGCCTTGATCCAGATGGGCCGTGGCGCTCCAGCCTCTCCTCCGGTGGAGAGCGGGCGACCTTCTGTTGGGGGGCAGCAGGGGTGCCAAATGGATTAAAATATTGGGGGGTGAGCAGGTAAGCCCCACTCCAGGACAGATGGATTTCCTTGCCAAGGGAGTTACTGAGATTGAGGCCTGTCTGAGCTCTGGGCTCCTAATCTATGGGGAAAGCCACTCTGCACATGCTCAGGAGACCATTTCATTTATCACTGGCCCCTCTTGTTAAGTGTTGCTGCCCTTGCTCTGGGGCCGAAGCCCAGCGCGGAAAACAAGGCAGGGTCCAGAATCCAGTTACAAGGGAGGAGATTCTGACTAAACCTCTTGAAGGCCAGACCAGAAGGGGGTCCCTTGGAGGTGGTGGACTCCCCTTCCTTGGGGGCTGTTAAGCAGAGGTTGGGTGGCCATCCCTGCATGCTTGTTGAGATTCCTGCCTTGCAGCGGGTTGGTCTGGATGACCCTCAGGGTCCCTTCCAACTGTACAGTTCTTTGATCTACAGGGGTTGTGTCAAGGGGTTCCACAGCTCCTGGCCCTGTGCGTTCCAGGGGGTCCGTGAACCCCCCTCGTGTCAGGCGATGGAAAGAGATTTCTCTAAGGAGTCGGGTCCCCCTTGTCTTTCTTTCTCTCAGCTTCCGGTGACCTTTGAGGACGTGGCCGTCTATTTCTCCCCAGAGGAGTGGCCCCTGCTGACCGACTGGCAGAGGGACCTCTACTACGATGTCATGCAGGGCAACTTTGAGCTGGTGGCTTCACTGGGTGAGCATCTTGGGGGCAAAGGACCTTCAGGGTCCCACGGCCAGCGTTAGAAACTCGGATACAGGCGAAACTCTGAAAATTAGGATATCATGGAAAGGTTCATTTATTTCCGCAATTCAACTTAAAAGGTGAAGCTAATATATGAGATAGACTCATGACATGCAAAGCGAGATATGTCAAGCCTTTATTTGTTATAATTGTGATGATCATGGTGTACTGCTGATGAAAACCCCAAATTAACAATCTCAGAAAATTAGAATATTAAATGAAATCAGCAAAACAAGGATTGCAAATAGAGCAATATTGGACCTCTGAGAAGTAGAAGCATGCATATGTACTCAGTACTTGGTTTGGGCCCCTTTTGCATCAATTACTGCCTCAATGCGGCATGGCATGGATGCTATCAGCCTGTGGCACTGCTGAGGTGTTATGGAAGACCAGGATGCTTCAACAGCAGCCTTCAGCTCATCTGCATTGCTTGGTCTCATGTCTCTCATCTTTCTCTTGGCAATGCCCCATAGCTTCTCTATGGGGTTCAGGTCAGGCAAGTTTGCTGGCCAATCAAGCACAGTAATCCCATGGGCATAGAAACAGGTTTTGGTACTTTTGGCAGTGTGGGCAGGGGCCAAGTCCTGCTGGAAAATGAAGTCAGCATCCCCATAAAACTCATCTGCAGAAGGAAGCATGAAGTGCTCCAAAATCTCCCAGTAGACAGCTGTGTTGCCTTGGACTTAATGAAGCACAGTGGACCAACACCAGCTGATGGCATGGCTCCCCAAATCAACACAGACTGTGGAAACCTCACACTGTACTTGAAGCATCTGGCATTGTGTGCCTCCCCATTCTTCCTCCAGACTCTGGGTCTTTGGTTTCCAGATGAGATGCAAAAGCTGCTCTCATCAGAAAAGAGATTTGGAGAAAACATTATTATTATTATTATTATTATTATTCATTTAATTTTTATACCGCTTTATATTTGAAAGAAAAACAACCTCAAAGCGGTTTTACAACCCATTAAAACATTGAGCGTAAAACAAATTCACGCTTCGGGGAAATTATTTCCGATCCTTCTCTAAGAGACATTTTGCTTTCCCCATGCAGTCGTACCTTGGAAGCCGAACGGAATCCGTTCCAGAAGTCTGTTTGACTTCCAAAATGTTTGGAAACCAAAGCGCCGCCTCCGATTGGCTGCAGGAGTAAGCTGCGCCGGATGTTCTGGTTCCAAAGAGCCTACGCAAACCTGAACACTCACTTCTGGGTTTGTGATGTTCAGGAGCCAAAACGTTTGAGTCGCAAGCCGTTCGGGATCCAAGGTACAACTGCATTTATTTACCTAAATTTATAAAGCTGCCCCATAGCAGGCGCTCTAGGAAGCCAGGGTGGAGCAGTGCTTAGAGTGTCGGACGAGGGCCTGGGTTCGAATCTCCCTGGTGATGTTGGAGCCAGCCACAGCCTCTTAACCTAGGGATGAACAGTGGGGGTGTGGGGGGTGGACCATGGGATATGAATGCAGACATGGAAAATGTTAATGCTCAGAGTAATGGAGGTAGCTCAAATCAAGGCCAGACCCATTGATGTGTAAGACCCACTGCTGAGGCCTGCCTGAGAAGAGACAATTGAAGCTTTGCTCAAAAGCCTCTGGCAAGGGAGACTCTGCCCCTTTCCCCAGGGATGGAAATGTGGAGATGTGTGTTTAAAAAGCAGCAGTCATGGATTTTGCAATTTACTGCATCCCAGTTGGGGCCTCTCCTCTTTTGGAATATTTCCCTGGTCAGGGTGATTTGTGATCTCTGCCTATTACCAGCGTGACAAATCTATTTATTTCTAGCTGTTGCATTTGTACCCCAACTTTTTCCTTCAAGGAGCTCCAGGTGCTGTACGTGGCTCTCCCACTGCTCATTTTAAAACAAAAACAAAGGGGCCATACTCTGTTTTTATTTGCTAATTACATACATTTTATTGTTATTTTTAACAACGCTTAAACAACACAGAATAAAAATAAACATGAGAACATAAAAAGGAGACAGGCATAGTACATCACTATAAGATTCACAGTTACGATTCCATAGAGTTTAATCTAATATATAGATATTATTATCCAAGTAGATATATATTTATTTTTAACCTTGCTATATTTTGTATAAATGTGCTCCAGTGTGAGGTTGAGAGGGAGTAACTGGCCCAAGGTCACATTGAGCTTCATGGCTGAGTGGAGATTTGAACCCTGGCCTCTGTCTCCAGGGCCCCAGTCTGACGCTCTAACCACTGCTCCACACTGGCTGCCTTACGAACAAGGAACATGGGAGGAAGTCCCTCACTGGCCAAAGTGCAAACCCCTCATCCTCACTTGCCCATCTGCAAAATGGGAATAGCAGTGGCTTAATTCAGAGGAGTGGGCGCTGAAGGAAATAACATCTGAAAAGAGTGAGATAAGTCAACGGCCTTGTAGCTGTTGGAACTGGGATTCCCGCAAGAGGTTTCGGGGCCTGATGTTCAAAACAGATGTAAAGTGGTACCTTGGAAGTCGGACGGAATCTGTTCCAGAAGTTCGTTTGACTTCCGAAAACGTTCAGAAACCAAGGCACAGCTTCCGATTGGCTGCAGGAAGCTCCTGCCCTGCCTCAGAGGCGAACGGAGGGCAGAGTGACTGGTTCTGTCCCCCTGGGGCACTGCAGGGCATCACAGCTATGATGCAGTGAGTGCAGAAGAATGGAAGGCAAGAGGAAGGGGGCTCTGAATTCTGGCCTCCCACAGGGTGCCCCTGGAATTTGAAAGACCCAAGCCTGCCCACGCCAGGAGCTCCTGCAGCCCTCGGAAAGGCAGGGGCTCCTTTTGTCCGTTCTGCTGCTGGTAGCAAAGGCCGACTTTTCTTTCTTTGCTGTCTGTCTGCACACAGGAGCTGTTCCTCCCAGACCGGAGCTTCTGTCCCGGATTGAGCGAGGGGAAGAGCCCGGCACTGTGGGTCGCCCTAGGCAAGGGTGCAGAGACGCCCAGGGGAGTGCCAGTTCTGGTGAGTATAGAATCCTAGAATTGTGCTGCTAGAAGGGACCCCCAGGGTACCTGCAAAGAAGGAATCTCAGCTGAAGAGTCCCTGAGACAGATGTCCAACCAAGAGGGCCAGATTCAGACTTTAGAGGCCATAATAATAATAATTTATTTATACCCATCTGACTGGTTGCTCCCACTACTCTGGGCAGCTCCCAACAAAATATTCAAAACACAATAAAACATCAAACATTAAAAACTTCCCTAAACAGGGCTGCCTTCAGTATCTTCTAAAAGTCAGATAGTTGCTTATTTCCTTGACATCTGATGTGAGGGCATTCCACATGGTGGGCACCACCACCGAGAAGGCCTGAATGGTTCCCTGTAAGCTCACTTCTCACAGGGAGGGAACCACCAGAAGTTCCTCAGAGCTGGAGTTCAGTGTCTGGGCAGAACGATGGGGATGGAGATGCTCCTTCAGGTATACAGGACCGAGGCTGTTTAGGCCTTTCAATAGGATGAAAAACAATGTTTGTTTTGCTATAGTTCCACCAGGGGTAAGCAACCTAAGATCCAAGGGCCGATGTGGCCCAATCGCCTTCTCAATCTGGCCTGTGGATGGTCTGGGAATCATCGTGTTTTTACATGAGTAGAATGTGTGCTTTTATTTAAAATGCATCTCTGTGGTGCATAGGAATTCCTTCATTATTTTTTCCTCAAATTATAGTCTGGCCCCCCAGAAGGTCTGGGGGGACGGTGGACCAGCCCATGGCTGAAAAAGGTTGTTGACCCCTGATTCCACTTTGTTTATATTTGGAAAAATATCTCTTCCTTTTTCTAATTGCTCAGATCCCGAAAACTAATCTTCGGTCACATACCTGCTTCTGCACTTAGTAGAGATCTAGGCCCCCGACTTGCCCTGTGGCAGAGTTGCTTCTGTTGGGATTTTTAATAGACTTCAAGTGAGAACGCTAACGCTCCACTGAGCAATTTGTGAGCGATTTGATGTTAGAAATCTGGCAGGGGAAATTTTCCATGGTGCCTCCCTTTCCCTTGATGTCCTACGCAGGTGCTCATTTTGCTTCATTTTGGCAACCAACCTCTCTTTTAAAACCCTCCAATGAATCAGAGAATCGTTGGAAAAGCAGCCGGAGTGCTGGTCTAGATGGGCCAATGTTCCACCCTCCAACCTTTCTCCAGGGAAAGAGGGACATTCCGTTCTGCGGCAGGAAGCCTTCGCTGCGTTTGATCTTGTGACGCACCCAGGCGTCGTCCTGGACTCAGAGGCATCGGTCACCTTGAGCCAAGGACAACCTCCCCTCCCTCGCAGGAGTGTTGTAAAGAAAACATGTGCGAGGGAAGGGATCATTTACAACACCTTCCACAGATCAATGGAATGAAGAAAAGCCCGTCAGGAAAATCATCATCATCATCAAAACACCGAGAATATTCAGGAACATACCAGAGAGTAAATCTTACTGAACTCATGTGGGATTGCAGTGTAAGGATGCCCAGTCTTGACCCCATTACCTGGGAGTCAGCTCCATTAAAAACAGCGGGATTACTTCTGAGTAAACAGAGCAGTTCCGAAGGAATAAATACTCCCTGTGATCCCTCAGAAATGTCTGGCTGCGGAAGCAACACAATGAAAGAATTTAAAGTAGTTTGGAGGCCTTTTCTTTCAAAATTGTAGGGAGGGTTTCTTATGCCAACTTCACCCTTCATTCAGTGCAGGGATTTTATTATTGGTATAAACAGAACTCTATTTTTGCACCCCCCCGCACCACTTTTAGAGCGGGTGGAAAAAGGAAAAACGGGACATTTTATGATCAAATCAGAATCTGGGACAGCTTCTGTCATTCTGGGACTGTTCCTGGCAAACCAGGACACTTGGAGGGTGTGGGGTGGCCGGATCCAGCAGGGTCTCCTTATGTAGGTTTTATGTCTTCGACTCCATTCCCAGACTTGGGTTTTGCACCTTCTCCTTCTTCTTCTTCCCGCAGGAGAGTCGAGCATGAGCTGGCAGGCGATGAAGGAGGAGCCGAGGGGGGACTGGAACCCGCCTGCCTCCCCTCCCTGGTCCCTCTCGGGACCCCAGTTCCTTTCCCTCCAAGAGCTGTGTCCCGCTTGGTGCCAGGTGGAGCTGACGAACATCCGGAGCCTTGCCCAAGAGGGGCCTCTGGAGACGGGCGCGCTGCAGGAGCCCCAGCTGCTGATCTGTGGCGAGTGCGGGAGGAGCTTTGAGGACGGGGGCTCCCTGGCGGACCACCAGGCCACCCACGAGGAGCAGAAAGGCCCCTTCGCCTGCTCTTCCTGCGGGAAGCTCTTCCTCTACCGCCTCAACCTCCTGACCCACAAGAAGCACCGGGCGAAGGCTCAGCTTGCCTGCGCCCCCTGCGGCCTCCGCTTCTGCCTGAAGGGGGACCTCCTGCGCCACCGGGCCAGCCACGCGGCCAAGGAACTCTTCCCTTGCGGCACTTGTGGCGAGGTCTTCCAGCGCAAGGCCCACCTGCTGGCCCACGAGGCGGTGGAGCATGCTGGGAGGGCGGGCCATGAATGCCCCGAGTGTGGGGAGGCCGTGGGCGGGGAGGCGGAGCTTGCGGCGCACCTGGCGGCGCACCACGAGAAGCACCGCCCCTTCGCCTGCGCCTTGTGCCCAGAGACCTTCAGCTGGAAGGAGGGCCTGCGGCTGCACCAGCGGGCGCACGCCCAGGAGGGGGGCCACCGCTGCCCAGACTGCGGGAAGAGCTTCAGCCGCCGCGGGAACCTCCTGACCCACCAGCGCCTGCACACGGGGGACCTGCCCTTCGCCTGCCCCGACTGCGGGCGCGCTTTCCCCACCAACGTCGCGCTTGTGGCTCACAGCAAGATGCACCTCCGGGGCAAGACTTTCGCCTGCCAGCAGTGCGGCGGCTGCTTCCGCTCGCGGGAGATGCTCCTCCAGCACCAGAGCCACCACAATGGGCGGCGGCCGGAGGAGGACGGGGTCAAGGAGGAGGGCGAGGCGTAATGCCCCCGTTCTGCCTGTAGGTGGAGCAAGTCAGACTCGGGGAAATCCCTTCTCTCTCTCTCTCCATTATCTCGGACTTGTCATAAATCTGTTTTTCAAAAACGCACCTTGACTGGTTTGTTTTGTTTGTTGTCTCTGCCTCCCACCTTCTTCTATTTTTTAAAAACAAAATATTCATTTTTCTTTTTCATTCCTTACATACATCTTAAATTCTTAACATTTTCTATATAATCCTCCCTCCCTCCCCTCCAGGGCTCCCCCCAACTTCCGCTTCTCGTTTGTTTCACCCACTTTGCTATCTCCTAACAGAAAAAAATATTAATAACATAACATCCAGCCTAAAAACAAAAAATAGAAGTAAATACACCATAATATTTCACCATCATCTAAACATTTTCTAATACTAATAATGTAAATGTTTATTTAAATCCTGCCATCAAGTCTGTTGACTTTCTTTGTTTCTGCAAACATGGTTCCCATTCATTTTCACTGTTGTCTCTTTCTCTTAATCTGTCTGTCATTTTTGCCAAGTCTGCACAGTTCATCATCTTCTCTTGCCATTCTTCTTTTGCTGGTACTTCTCCAGCCTTCCAATTTTGTGCAATCAACATTTTTGCTGATGTGGCGGCATTCGGCTTCCCGGCTTCTTTCCAAGCTCAGGCTTCTCCTCTGTGAAGTGGCTCCGGATGAGAGAAGGCAGGGACTGGCTGCCAAAGTCACGCCCAGGGAGCTCCATGGCCAAAGGGCCCGGACTGGAGCCTTGCTCTCTCCCAGGTCCCAGGCTGACACTCCGGAGCACAATATCACACCCCCTTGCATGTTCACCCTTCCAGTGAGAGCGTTCTGGGCAGCTGTTTTCGCACAACTTCCGAGGGGCCTCTCTGTGCCTTTTTGCTCCCTTGGGGAAAACATGTGATATCACAGGGGAAACCTGTAATAAAAGAACCCACTGCTGCCTTCCCCAGCGCTTCTAAAATTGGATAGCTTTAGCCTACTTGGGAATCAAAAGTTTTGTCTGTCTTTTGCAGGAAATGCATACTGTTTTGTGCATTTTGCAATCCCTCGGGAGCCAAGTGCCAAAGGGAAGACTTGGGCCAATTTTGTAGAAACTTAAGAGTTGGGACACCCAGGGTCATCTAGTCCAACCCCCTGAAATGCAGGACTCTCAAGCAAAGCATCCCTGACAGATGGCCATCCAACCTCTGTCTAAAAAGCTCCAGTGGAGGAGAGTCCGCCATTTTCAGAGGGAGACTGTTCCACCAGCAGAAAGATCTTCCTGCTGTTTAGTCGGAATCTCCTTTCTTGTGATTTTAATCCAGCGGTTCTCCACCTGTGGGTCCCCAGATGTTGTTGGACTACAACTCCCATCATCCCTGAATTCTGGCCTTGCTAGCTAGGGATGATGGGAGTTGTAGTCCAACAACATCTGGGGACCCACAGGTGGAGAACCGCTGATCCATTGGTTCAGGCTCCTGCTGTCTGGAGTGGCAGAAAGCAGGATTGCTCCATCTTCCAGGCGACAGCCCTTCAGACGGGGGTGCAAACTTGAATATTTTATTGGGGGGGGGGGCCGAAGGGACCCTGGCCCCTAGGACTTGGCTCCTATGCCTTCAGATATTTGAAGAGGGCTATGGAGAGAATTGCAGCTCTTCCAGGAGATCAATGGAGAAGAGAACCTGTTCTTGGACTTCCGTCCCGGCAGCACCAGCCGTGTCCAGGGGTTGTAGTCCAGCCCCATCTGGAGGGTGACCCCTGGAACAGACCCTGCCCCTCCCATCAAATACTCAGGTGTGTTGGAAAACCTGCCCCCCTACCCTGGCCCAGTGCCATAAAAATATAGAGACAGGCGAGCCCATCTTACTGGATGAAGGCAGTTGAGATCTGGACCACGTGCAGCTAAATTCTTTTTCAGGTGTTAGGAGAGACAGTCCTATTCCCAGGGTGTTTTCTGACTCAATTCAGGAGAGAATGCTACCGAGAGCAGCTCAGCTACTGTCTGAAGAAGTGGCGATTATTGTTATTATTTTCAAAGCCCCCCCCCCCATGTCTTGAAAAGTAAGCCCACCCTCACCCAAACATTCTGAGATACTTTCTAACCCAAGGAAAATTGATTAAGTCTTTAGGGCGGCATTGTTGCCTGACCTCCCCAAATGCTGAAACGAGCCTGGTCTGAACATTTCAGCTCTGCCCTGCGTTTCATATGAGTAGACCGCAGTGTTTTTTTCTTCTCTGCTGCAACGCAAAACTGAAAACTGAAAAGGCTTTCACCCTGCAAAGAGTTGCTGATGTTTTCAATTGCCCTTTTCAAAACCTTTTCCAACTCTACAGTATCCCTTTGGGAGTGAGGCGACCAGAACTGTCATTCCAAATTGGGGTTGCGCCATAGATTTTGTGTAATGGGCATTATGGGTAATGGCATTTTTGATTTTTCTTTTGAGGGGGGGGAGATCCATGATCATCATCCAGCTACAGAGTTAGGTTTGTGCATAAGTGGCGCTCCTCAGCCCCCAAGGGAGTCTCTAGGGAAGGAGGTGCTTTTCAGGATGTGGGGCATAAACCACTCGCTGTTTCAAAGGGTAATCTGAGCACCTTGAATTGGGACCCCGAAACAAACTGGCTGTTGCGTCACTTACACCACCAACCCCACCGAATAATCTGTACTTTGGAACAGCAGAAGTTTCCGCTTCCAGGGCAGCCCCACACAGAGCCCATGGCAGCGGTCCAGCCGGCAGCTGAGCAGGGCAGGGACTTAATGGGGCCAATCACCTGTGTCCAAAAGCGGCTGAGGCTGGAAAGGGGCCCCTCCCGGACCCCCAGAGATCATCCCTCAGGTGCATCTCCATCATCCCTCCCCACTGCACCATGGGGAGCCCCCCTCCCCGCCTGAGTGGGGGCCAATTCCCTGCCAGAGGGAGGCAAGAGGGCGGCGTTGCTCGGGAGGGGGGCTCCCATCCGCCCCCAGGAAATCGGGGGCGGGGGCTGCATCAGCCCCCTTGGAAGGAGCCTCTCCCGGGCGCCCCAGGCAGGCAGGCCAGGGGACCTGGGGGTGGAGAGTTGCTCTCGCCGCTCCCCCCGCCCTCTCCAGACCCCTCCCCCCGCCCTCGCCGGCGCGGGGGCTGCCGGGACTTGTAGTCTTCTCCCCGCCCACAACAAAGGCAGGCAGAGCCCGAGGGGCACCAGCCGGAGTGCCGGGCGCGCGCGGAGGGGCCCAGGCAGAGCCAGCCGCTCCCCGTCCTCCTCTCGCGGGCCCGGCTCCCCCCGCGCCCCCTTGGCCGGGGAGGCCCCCCCCCACGCCTTCTCCTCTGCAGGCCAGGTAAGCCGCCGCCAGCGATGCTTCTCTCCCCCCCCCCTTTTGCAATAAAAGCCCCTTGCGAAACTCAGCAGGGGGCATGCAAGCCGCGCGCCCCCTCTCCGGGCCAGGGGGGCGCAGGAGCGCGGCTGCCCTTCGAGGGGGCGGCCCGGCTGCCCTGCTCTGCAAGAGGGGCGCCCGTGGGATTGCGCCCCCCCTCCGATCCTGCAGGATCGGGCCCAAGGGGGCGCAGCCTCTTCTGTCTCCGCCGCCCGCCCCGTCGGGCGATGCGCGCCTTTACCGCTCCAGGAGGTCCCCCCCCCCCTCAAAAAAAAACCCTTCTGGGTTCAGGGCTGGTCTGACTCAGCTCGGCCCCGATTCTGAGGACCAGATTTCCTGCCTATATAGCACACTGGAGGGGGGGGGTGTGATTTGGCACCTGAGGACGAGAGGGCTGCTGGGCATGTGCAGAGTGCCACTGGCGCACTCCTGGCAAGCCTCCGCCAGCTTGGACTGGATTTAGCCGTCCAGGGGGTCCTTTCCCTTTCCCTTTTTATGTGTGGGGTGCAGCACGGGTGACTTGGGGGGTGAAATTGCCACGGACACAGCCTTGCTTGGGTGGGAAATTCAATTTGCAGAAATGGAAAGGGATGGACCTAAACGGAGTAAGACTAGCAGAGGGCCTAAATAGACATGCCCTCAACGGAGTAAGACTAGGGCAGGAGGTCAAAATGCCAGTGGGCAGACACCTGCCTATTATGGGAAGCCCAGAAACAGGTCCCAAGGAAAACAGTATTTTCCTATTGTACCCTGTCAGCTGGTTATTCAGAGGTCGACTGCCCCTGGGCATGGAGGTTCTGCCACCACAGGAGAACTTGCATATGGAGAGCCTTGAAGCTGGATCAGGCCAAAGGGGGACCCGTAGAGCCCAGCCTCCTGTTCTCACAGTGCTCAGCTGGATGCAGGATCCGAATACAAATTCAAATCTCAGCTCCTGTGGTTATCCAGCATTCATAACCACTGCCAGCTGAAGTTTGGTGAGGTCAGGCCCACTTGCCAGGATGCTCCTGGGCGCCCCACACCTCTCCAGAGTTCCCCCGTTGGTTGTGGGGCCGCAGCACGCTCCCGTGGGAGGTCAGAGGCCTGGATGGGCAGCGTCTGGGGAAAAGGGTCTCTGCATAGCAGCAGGCGGGTTGGGAAAGGGAGGCGAGGGCCGGACTGTTCTCGAAAGTGCGGAGGCTGCCTGGAGGCAGGGAATAAGTGGAGGTGGAGGTGGAGCGAGAGAGATCTTGTGGGGAGATGGCTCTCAGTTGTGGCTTGAAGGACTGACATGGAGGAGTCTCTTGCTAGCGCATGGCTCTGCGAGGCAGCAGGGCTTCTGAATGCCAAGAATATTCTTGTGCTCGGATCCTGCTAGCAGGTTTCTCATTTGGAGGACTCCCTGGTCCTGAATGGGGCAACTGTGCCCCTGAAGGACCAGGTGCGCAGCCTGGGAGTCATTTTGGAGTCACAGCTGTCCATGGAGGCGCAGGTCAATTCTGTGTCCAGGGCAGCTGTTTATCAGCTCCATCTGGTGCGCAGGATGAGACCCTATTTGCTCGTGGACTGTCTCGCCAAAGTGGTGCATTCTCTAGTTATCTCCCGCTTGGACTACAGCAACGCGCTCTACGTGGGGCTACCTTTGAAGGTGACCCGGAAACTACAACTAATCCAGAATGTGGCAGCTAGACTGGTGACTGGGAGCAGCCGCCAAGACCATATAACACTAGTCTTGAAAGACCTACACTGACTCCCAGTACATTTCCGAGCACAATTCTAAGTATTGGTGGTGAACTTTAAAGCCCTAAATGGCCTTGGTCCAGTATACCTGATGGAGCATCTCCACTTCCAGCCTGGACACTGAGGTCCAGCTCCAAGGGCCTTCTGGCGGTTCCCTCCCTGTGAGAAGCGAGGTTACAGGGAACCAGGCAGAGGGCCTTCTCGGTAGTGGCGCCCGCCCTGTGGAACGACCTCCCATCAGATGTCAAGGAAATAAAGAACTATCTGACTTTTAGAAGACATCTGAAGGCAGCCCGGTTTAGGGAAGTTTTTAATGTGTGACATTTTAATGTATTTTTAATCTCTGTTGGAAGCCGCTCAGAGTGGCTGGGGAAACTCAGCCAGATGGGCGGGGTACAAATAATATATTATTGTTGTTGTTGTTATTTGGGCATCTGGTTAGCCACTGAGAGAACAGGATGCTGGGTTCACTGGGCCTGATTCAGCAGATGCTTGTCTTATGATTTCGAAAACTTAGCACAAAGGATTGCGATTGTTTCACAAATGAAGCAGTTACAATAACAATAATACAAAAGCTACTTTTCTCTAATTCTCCTCTTCCTTATAATGTGGCTGGCCAAACTTAGTCCTAAAGAGTTGAGAGGGACCCAAGGCTCACCTAGTCCAACGTTTTTATTTTGTAGTTTTGTGACATGAACTGCCCTCAGATCTTCAGATGAAGGGCAGTGTACAAATCAAACAAATAAATTTGCTTCCCCGTTTCCCAAATTGCAGGCAATAGCAGGCCTGATGTATAATTCCTTCCTCCTTCTGTTTCTCCTCATTGCAGGGATGGAGCTCTGCGCATGTTCAGTGAAGCCACAGCAGGCAAAGCGGTGATGGCAGCAACAAGGGCCCCAGTGATGTGGTCAGAGAGTGCTGGGCAGGCATCCCCACATCGTGTGGGGCTTAGCGTTGTGGTGCGTTGACGCTGTGCGCAAGGCAAGTTGGCTCCTTGAGGCTGCGAGTTCCATGTCTCTCGTTCCCCTTCGGTGAGTCCTGGGCGCTGTGGAATCACAGAACTGCATGGCTGGAAGCGACCCCAGGGGTCCTCTATGGGATGTGGATAGGGAGGCTAAGAGAGGGTATATTTGTTAGATATTATCCTTCCTTCCTCTCGATTGTGAGTTTAGCAGAGTGCACCCCTGTGCAGCTTAAAAAGGAAAGATTGGCTAGGTTAGTTTTAGCCTTTTCGTTTAAGTAATCCAGGATGCTTTAAGGCAGAAAATCGCAGTCGGTCCATCATTTGAAAAATAAGACTTCAGAGCTGTCTGGCCCCAAAAGAGTAACCAGGCATTTTGTTTTGGTGACTGCAGCCTTGGTTTAAGGTGCCATTTGGTTGTTGTTTAGTCGTTCAGTCGTGTCCGCCTCTTCGTGACCCCCTGGACCAGAGCACGCCAGGCCCTCCTGTCTTACACTGCCTCCCGCAGTTGGGTCATTTGGCCATTTGGTACCTAGTTTCTGATACTGATTTACTCACTCGGAATACAGAACCAGATACAGCAGCTATGTTCATGCAGGCTTAAAATGGTAATTCAGTCACAAAGACTTACTTTAGTCTAGCTTAAAATTGTCTCTGAGCATTGGAACTCAGACATGCAGACCTCCTTCATATTTCCAGCAGAGTTTTCTCTAGCAAACCTGCAGGAAAACTCTGCTAGCGTCAGCTCCTATCACATGCCTATCTGGCGAACATAGAAATATCATTTCCCAAAAGCCTTTCGCTATTTTACACGTCCACCACATATGGAAGAATGGCCCCTCTATCTGCTTGCATTTCCAGCATTTTCTACATCTTGGCTAGTTTATTTGGTGTTAAATGCCACCTGTACATCATTTTGAAACAATTTCCTCTGAGTGTATAAAAAGCAGTAAACTTCATATCCTTTCCCCATAACTTCTCCCCAGAAGCCCTATCCAAATTATGACCTGAGTCTTTAGGCCAGTGTATCGTGGTTGATTTAACCATTTCATCTTTAGCACCCCGTTCTAGTAACATGTACATTGTATAAATCAATTTTTCGCTACTCTCAAGCAGCCCCATCTTCTGAAATGTACTGTCATGTTGTTATTTATTGTTTGGAATCTGGGGTTTATTGGAATGACAGGTAGCATAGAAATATAATAAATCAAATCAAATTCCCTCCCTTCCTATTGGGCAGGTGGTGTTGATGCAAAGCCCCCAATAGCCGTTGGAGCAGACTGAGAGGGGAGGCCACCCCCCCCCCCCCAGGAGAGGAGATGGAGGACAAGAGTCTGGAGCCCCCCAGCCCAGGTCAGTAATGGGGAGACTTCCCTCCTGAGCCCTCCGTGAGTCGGTGGCAGAGATGCAGAACGGAGCCTAAACACACTCCCTGTTCGGTCTGATTTGTTTAGCTGGATGTTGGTGCCCTCCTAGGGGGATCCAAGATTATATTTGATTGACTTGTAGGTCGCTTTTCCACCATGAGCTTTTGCCCAAGGCGGCTTATGGCAAACAGCCCCAACCTCCAAATGCAGAGCAATGGAAATTGAAATACAGTGGTACCTCCGGTTACAGACGCGTCAGGTTACATACACTTCAGGTTACAGACTCCACTAACCCAGAAATATTACCTCGGGTTAATAACTTTGCTTCAGGATAGAACAGAAATCGTGCTCCGACGGCGCGGCAGCAGCAGGAGGCCCCATTAGCTAAAGTGGTGCTTCAGGTTAAGAAGAGTTTCAGGTTAAGAATGGACCTCCAGAACAAATTAAGTACTTAACCCGAGGTACCACTGTATGCAAAATGCGGAATGTTTCGGCATATCCAAAAATGAGCAAAAAAACCCCCCCAAACCCCAGCAATTTGGCCAACGCAGAATAAATTCAGTATTGCAGAAAATAAATATGGACTTGGAATCATAGAAGGGACTCCAAGGGTCATCTAGTCCAACCCCTTGCAGTTCAGGAATCTCAGCTAAAGCATCCAAGATGGACGGCCATTCAAACTCTCTTGAAAAACCTTCAAGGGAGGAGAGTTCACCACTTCCCAAGGGAGACAGTTCCACTGTCAAACATTTCTTAACTGTCAGAAAGTTCTTTCTGATGTTTCGTCAGAATCTCCTTTCTTGTAACTTGAAGCCACGGGTTCGAGTCCTACCCTCCAGGAGAAAACAAACTTCCGTGTGACAGCCCCTGAGATGTTTGAAGATAGCAACACATCTGCTCTCAGTCTCCCCTTTTCCAGGCTGAACAGCCCCAGCTCCTTCAGTACATGAATACATGGGAAACAAGAATTAACCGACACTAAAGGTTCTAGCACAATGCAGCTCAGAGAGGGTGGGGGTGGCCCAGAGCTGGCTCCCATATCCTAGAGGAGGCTGAGAGCAGCAAAATGATTGGAGAGGGAAATGATTAACTGTTTATTTGGGGACAGGGCTCCTCACATCTCTGAAAAGGTGAGGGTTGTTTTGCCTTTAGAACGACAACTTAGGGATAAGTTAAATTCTTCCGGCGAAGAAACTCCCCCCCACCGCAACAGAAGGCCTGGTTTCAATAACTGTGGAATGCATTTTATTTTGTCTTGTGTATCTTGGGGGGTTTCTTGGTAACGGTTTCGGCTGCACAAATAAATTAATATTCACGGCCCAAAAATGGAAATGACAAGAAGTACCTGCTATTGCAGAGTGGCAGGCAAAGATGATGGACTTAGCAGAGTTGGCCAAACTGACCTGCAGGATCTGAGAGCAGGACGATCAGAAATTCCAAAGAGGCTGGAGTAAATTTATTGTATATTTGAGTGACAATTGCAAAAATTTGAAGACACTAGCAGAAGTGAAATAAATCCTGCAATGAGGACATATAGTAAAGATTTAAATTGCGTGATTGGATTTGATATGGGATGGAAGGAAGTTGTAAGCTCGGCAGAGCAAAAAATTTTTTTTGTGTATGTTTGTGTTTGTTATTGTTATTGTTAATGTTGGAAATGTTATTTAAAGGAAAATTATATATATATATATATATATATATATATATATATATATATATATATATTAAATTAATATTCACAATATAATATTCTTCCTCCTTGCAGCTGCCGGCTGGGCTGCTCCCTCGGGACGCAAAGTGGTGGTGAAGGTGGAGCCTGAGGAGGAGCTGTGCATCGGGTGCCCCCAGGACCCGGCGGAGGCAGAGAGGGAGCCGCTTCCTGACTCCCCGACAGGTGAGAGGGGCTGGTGTTCCTCCCTGGGGAGCAGGTGGAGGGGTGCGTGACGCAGCCCCCCAGGACACCCAGCGCAAAGTGAGGGGCCCCCTGGAGTTGGCTATGGGTGGCACCCGGTGCCCGCTGGCCCCCTTGCGCTCCTAAGGGAAGGTTTTGGCTGGCAGGAGGCACCGGGCACCACACGGTTTTGCAGGCATGAATCAGGCAGTCCGCTCCTTGTGCCAGAGCTGGCTGGGGGTTTCTTTCGTAATCCTGATTATTTCTTAAAATCTGTATCCTGCTTGATTGTAAAACAAGAAGCCTCTAACCAGCAGTTCTTAACCTGTGGGTCCCCAGATGTTGTTGGACTACAAATCCCATCATCCCTGAGCTCTGGCCTTGCTAGCTAGGGGTGATAAGAGTTGTAGTTCAACAACATCTGGGGACCCACAAGATGCAAAAGGATGTGTGGTTTGTAGAAAGACACAGCAAGATGCTCAAGGAAAAACTGCAATTATAGTCTGAGACATACTGAAAAGTATGTTAAAGTTCACTTTTCCCTCTTTCCTGGACTGTCAGGTCCGCCTCAAGGCATTGAGCACATGTGTTGGGGGCATCTTTGGGCCCCCCGTTTTCTCTCAAGACAGGCAGATGCCAAAAGCAGCAACACCACTGGCTTCAAACCGATCTTGAACGCAGTGTTTTTAAATTGCTGTAACCTGCCTTGTGGAAAATCCGTTCGTTTCCCTGGATTTGCTGAAAGCCAGGAAACAAAAATGGCCCCGTGTCCCTTTCCTGAGGGGAATGCTTTGTCGTGTCACCTAATGCCTGTTCCACATTCTTTACAAACTTGTTCTTTCCGTGCGGCAGCACCTATGCCCTTTGCAACTCCCTGCCTAGTGACACCAGGCAGGCGTTTTCACCATTCTCTTTTTGGCACCTCCCGAAAGCGTTCTTGTTTAGAGAAGCAGATGTTTAGAAAGCCGCTGTGAGTTTTAACCTGTTCTTAGTCTGCCGTTTTAACTTTTTGAAAGTTTTAAATTACTGATAATTCTTCTTCGCGGTAATGTTATTGCTCTGTCTTTTTTTGCAAACCGCTTTGGAGGGTCTTTTTTACAGTTAATGGATCTGGAAAACGCAGGAGGGGAGATGGTTGGTTTTGTGTGTGTATTCCCAGCAGGGCATCTGGTTGGATCCAGGACTAGACGGGCCTCAACCAGCAAACTCTTCTCTTTGCCTTAAGAGGTGTATATGCTTTATGAAATGAGGAGACGCCGCTCCACACCTGATTCCCTTCTGCCTATGGATTTGCAGGCGTCTTTCTGGGTGCAAGCCCCCTTTGTTCAGAAGTGTGTGTCAGAGGCAGAGGTCTGTGCTCCCCAAGAGGGCACCCGGCTAGAGCAGTACTGTATTTTTCACTCCATAGGACACACTTTTTTCTTCCTAAAAAGTAAGGGGAAATGTCTGTGTGTCTTATGGAGCGAATGTGTGGTCCCTGGAGCCAAATTGCCCAGGGACAAAAAGCAGATCATGCTTTTTTTTGGAAAGAGGGAAGTCGGTGTTGAACAAAGCTGGGGAGAGAGATAAGGGACGCTAGAGATAAAGGAGGCTGCCTGGGAGTAGGGGGCTAAAGACAGCAAACTTGCAAGGGGGGGAAACAGGAAGACTAAAGCAATGAGGAGAGAAATTAGAAGAAAAGGCAGAGCAAAAAACTGCTCCAGCTAAGGAAAAGACATTAAGGCAAACAAAAGGGAAGGGAGTGTTGAAAGGAAACAGCTGATCAGTGGGATCAGAAGAGAGATAAGAGACGCTAGCGGAGGCTGCCTGCGAGGGGGGAGGTAAAAGCTCATGGATCCTCAGGATTTTTACATTGGGTCACCCCAAATTCACCATCAGATCACATAGCATGTCCATGGCTACAGCCTGCAACAAAAAAACCACGCACCCACTGTTGCCTGGGGCTGCAATGGTGAAAAAACATGGTTAGAAAGCATGGATCAACATGGATCCTCAGAATCTTTGCATTGGGTCACCCCAAATTCACCATCAGATCACATAGCATGTCCATGGCTACAGCCTACACCAAAAAAATCACGCACCCACTGTTGCTTGGGGCTGCAATGGTGCAAAAACGTGGTTACAAAGAATGGATCCACATGGATCCTCAGGATCTTTGCATTGGGTCACCCCAAATTCACCATCAGATCACATAGCATGTCCATGGCTACAGCCGGCACCACGAAAATGACGCACCCACTGTTGCCTGGGGCTGCAATGGTGCAAAAACGTGGTTACAAAGCACAGATCCACCTGGATTCTCAGGATTTTTGCATTGGGCTACCACAAACTCACCGTCAAATCACATGTCTGTGGCCACAGCGTGAACCACAAAAATCATACATCCACTGTTTCGTTCAGAATATTTTTTTTCTTGTTTTCCTCCTCTAAAAACTAGGTGCGTCTTATGGAGCAAAAAATACGGTAAACGAGACTCCTGGATTTTCTCTCCTCTTTCAGGGATCAAGCCAGAGGTGGCCATTAAGGTGGAGCCAGAGGACGACTCGTATGCAGAAGACCCTTGGGACTACAGCGGTGGGGAATCCGGCGATGACACGGACTCCTGTGAGTCCAGGGAGCCTGTGCTGCTTTTGGCGTGAGGGGCGAGGCGTCAGTGTGGGAGGGTGGGCTATAATAAGCCTCTTTGGGGCAGCTGGGTCTCTGCCCCACAGCCCGTTTGTGGCTGTGAGGAAGGCTGTCAAGGGGCATGGCCAAGCCTCGCAGGCTGGCCGATTTGGGGGTGCTTCTGTCCAAGCAGAGGGGCTCCCGGATGCTGCAGCCCCTTGCCTCACAGAACCAAAGGGTTGGAGAGTTGGAAGGGGACCCTGAGGGTCATCTAGTCCAACCCCCTGCAGTGCAGGAAAGGCAGCTGAAGAATCCCTGACAAATCCTCTCTCCCTCTCTCCCTCCATACAGCCGACATCCGACCTGATGTTATTGTGAAGATGGAGGCAGAGGAGGAGGAGGAGGAGGAGGAGGAAGAAGACGACTTTGGGTGCCCCCCAGGAGAGATGGGAACAGGAGCATCCCGTGGCAGCCTTCTCATGGGTGAGTTCTGCGACTCTCCCACCTTGGCTGAAGGAGAAGTGCAGGAGCGTTGCGGGGGGGGCGTGCGTGTCTATTAGGTCTTCTTTGTTATCGTTTTTATTACATGTATAATAATAATAATAAAATTTTTATTTATACCCAGCCCTTCCCGGTTCAAAAACCGGGCTCAGGGCGGCTAACAACAAATTTAAAACACTTAATTATAAAAGCAGCATAAAATACAGTATAAAAGCATGAAGAACAATAAAATTCAAAATTCAGAAATCAATTTAGGGGAAATAAGCATTAGATAATCCCCAGGGCTAGTTGGCTGAATTGGTCCTACTTGGGCCAGCGAGGAGGCCAGGGGAGGATTAGCTGTGGGGTCTCAGAGCGGGTTATCTTCATGAAAGAGGAGGGGGAGGGAAGAGAAGGGAAATAAAAGATCAGGCTGAATTCAAATTAAAGGCCAGGCGGAATAGCTCTGTTTTACAGGCCCGACAGAAGGAAGTTAAATCCTGAAGGGCCCTAGTGTTTTTATATTGTGATTTTACGTTGTAATTGTCCTGAGACCTGCAGGTATAGGGCGGTATACACATTTAACAAATAATAATCCAGTGGGAGTGAGTTCCACAGTTGAACAATGTACTGCATGACAAAGGACTTTATTTTTCCTGTCCCAAATCTCCCGACATTCATTGCCATTTCCACAAGTTCTGGTGTTAGGAGAGAGGGGGGGAAAACTTTCCTCCAGCCTCTTTTCTGCAGGCCAGAAAATAATTTTATAAGCTTCTATCATGTTGCTTCTCGCTTGCTTTTCCCCTAAACTAAAAACTCCCCAACGCTGCAGTGTTTCCTCATCCAGGAGTCTCTCCACCCCCGGATCGTTTTGCCTGCTCTTTTCTGAACCTCAGCTTAGCCGCTTTAGCTGCCTGCCTCGCCATATTCCCAAATGTGCAGTCTGTGCATGCTCAGAGGCTCACTGATACTACCTCACAAACAGACAGGCAGACCAAATGGCTGCACCTCGATGCTCTGTTGGAGAGCCATTTCATAGAATCAAAGAATTGTGCAGTTGGAAGAGACCCCCAAAGGTCATGCAGTCTAACCCCCTACAATGCTGGAATTTCCCATGATGCACCCTGCATTAAACACATGCCCTTTTTTTCAAGCCATAAAACACCTGGATAAATGTCGGTAGAGCATGAGGCTCTTAATCTCAGGGTCGTGGGTCCGAGCCCCATGTTGGGCAGAAAAATTCCTGCTTTGCAGGGGGTTGGACTAGATGATCTTCATGGTCCCTTCCGACTATACATCTCTGTGTCACAGACTTAGCTGTGCTGCTTCTGCAGAAGCATTCTGGCTCCTGCCAAATGCCCGGCTCTTGTCTTCTTCTTTTTATGTATAATTTTTATTAAATTTTCTGTTTTACAATTTAGAATACTCGTTTAAACATCCTTAAAATATAACTGAGTTTCCTGCTTCTCTTTCCATGGTTCATTTTCCATATCTTAGTTTACAAAAGCTAAACCATTCAGTATTCCATCATTGCATCTATCAAAACTTATTTACACTGTTGAATTTATCTTAATGCCACCAGTGTTTTCAAGTGTACACAATTCCCCCCCCCTATATATTCAATGAACGTTTTATAATCTTCTCTAAACGTATGTTCTTCTTGTTATCGTATTCTTTATGTTAAATCTGCAGGCTGCGCATATTCTGTCAACTTAAGTTGCCATTCTTCTTTAGTTGGGACTTCACACGTTTTCCATTTTTGGGCCAACAAAACATGGGCCGCAGTAGTGGCATACAGAAATAACCTTTTTTTGACACATGGGAATTTCTGTCTGAATTATCCCCAATGAAAAGGACTCTGCTTTTTTTGGGAAAGTCCTTTTAAACATTTTATCGCTTAAAATCCCTCATAGAGGATAAGGATCCAGAGATCATGCTTTGTTGTTGTTTAGTCGTTTAGCTGTGTCCGACTCTTCCTGACCCCCTGGACCAGAGCACGCCAGGCCCTCCTGTCTCCCACTGCCTCCCGCAGTTTGGTCAAACTCATGCTGGTAGCTTCGAGAACACTGTCCCACCATCTCATCCTCTGTCGTCCCCTTCTCCTTGTGCCCTCCATCATTCCCAACATCAGGGTCTTTTCCAGGGAGTCTTCTCTTCTCATGAGGTGGCCAAAGTCTTGGAGCCTCAGCTTCAGGATCTGCCCTTCCAGTGAGCACTCAGGGCTGAGATCACGCTGGGGGTGGGGGGTGGGGCAAATTTTGTGCGGCTGCCATAAAACTCAGGGAACCGGCTGTGCTACTACAAAGACTAAGGCCTCAGATGCAAACTCTAGATAATATTTTAGAGACTAAGACCTAAACCACATTTCTAATGGCTGTCGTATTCATATTGTTTATTATTATATTTGATTGTTAATTCAAACTTAATTCTATTGTGTTTTAATGTTCGCTTAGTACAGTATGTGAAGCTGGTCTGGGACCGTAAGAAATTTCATTTCATTTCAAATCTCTTGTCTTATCTTCTGATGCCTTGCCCTTTCCCTTCCTCACCACCAGATGGCGACATCCAGCCGAGTCGGAGGAGAGCGGAAGCAGCTGCCGCCTCCTCCCAGAGTGTCCGCAGCGGCAAGGGTAGTGGCAGCCAGTGGGCGAAGCAGGCTGGCCCGGAGCAGAAGAAACCGCCTGCCCCTGGAGGCTCCGGCAGCCCTCGGGAGAAGCCTCGTCCTCGGACCCCACCGGACCCTGCTGGCACCCCCGAGGGAGCACGGCGCCCCAAGAGCCACGCAGCCTGTGACCGCCCCTTCGCCTGCAGCATGTGCGGCAAGCGGTTCCAGCACCGGGGCAACCTGGTGACGCACTTGCGGGTGCACACGGGGGAGAAGCCCTTCCCGTGCTCCGAGTGCGGGAAGAGCTTCAGCCAGAAGGGGGACCTGATGCGCCACCTGCGCATTCACACGGGTGAGAAGCCCTTCGAGTGCACCGTGTGCGGCAAGAGCTTCTGCTCCAAGCAGACCTTTGTGCTGCACCAGCGCATCCACACGGGCGAGAAGCCCTACTCGTGCGCCGACTGCGGCAAGGCCTTCAACCGCAAGGCCAACTTCGTCACGCACCAGAAGATCCACCGCGGCGAGCGGCCCTTCGTCTGCGGCGAGTGTGGGAAGGGCTTCTGCGCCAAGAAGACCTTCATCCTCCACCAGAAGATCCACGTGGGGGACCGGCCCTTCGGCTGCGCCGAGTGCGGCAAGAGCTTCAGCCGCAACGGGGACCTGACCCGCCACCAGCGCATCCACACGGGCGAGCGGCCCTTTGCGTGCGGCGAGTGCGGGAAGTGCTTCAGCCACAACGGGGAGCTGATCAAGCACCAGCGCATCCACACGGGCGAGAAGCCCTTTGAGTGCACGGCCTGCGGCAAGAGCTTCAACCGCAAGAGCACTCTCATCACCCACCAGCGCATCCACACGGGCGAGCGGCCCTTCGTCTGCGGCGAGTGCGGCAAGACCTTCAACCTCAAGACCACCCTCATGAAGCACCGGCGCATCCACACCGGCGAGAGGCCCTTCACCTGCCTCGAGTGCGGAAAGAGCTTCAAGTACAAGGGCAACCTGAGGACGCACCACCTCACCCACACCGTCGAGCGCGTCTACCCCTGCACCGAGTGCGGCGCCGTCTTCGGGCAGCGCAAGGAGCTCAAGGCGCACCAGGCGGCGCACGCCGAGAGCCGGCTTCTGCCGTGCTACGGAGACAACGGGGGGAACCTGAACCCCTTCCTGCAGGTTCACCCTCTGCTGCTCTCCTGCTCGCCCATGGAGACCCTGGCGAAATTCAAACAGGAGGCTGGCTTCACAGACCCTTAGCGGGACTCGGGAGGAGGCAGAGAAGGGGCTGTTTTAATTTATCGGTTAAGCGGGCAACCGGAAGACCTCCTGGCCCCAGAGATCTCGTGGGGGTTGGCGCCCAGAGATGGGCAGACGGGCATGGATGAACGGAACAGAGGAAACTTTCCTCTTTTGTGGGGCGCCCGGGCCGTGGGTCTGCAAATGTTGGCTGTGGGCTACGACTTCAGGACAAAGCTATAACTGCCCCAGCGGACTGACACCTGTCTGTTAACGTCTTCCTCGCTGTAGCAAACAGGAGCGATTGCAGCTTGGTTGGTTCCCAAACTCTTGGAGAGTTCGGGAGCAGCGATGCACTTGCCCCATGGGGGGCGCGGTGGGCGGGGTAGGGGAGCTTTTGCTTTGGCCGGGGGTTTTATCGGGGGGGGGGAGAGGAGGGTGTGTGTGAATCGGGACGATAAATTGATAGGCTCGTTTGAAATCCAGATTAGTTTTCAATTATAGGAGATGCCGGCGATGCCGGCATGATCAAATTCATTGATGTTTCTTAATAGTTCGAAATGCTAGGCTTGAGGCACTTCAAGGAAATGTTCGTTTGAAGATTAAAGTGGTGGTTGAAGGACAAGCAGTAGAATGAGTGAAAAAGTAGCAAAAACTCCCCTCTTCCCCGCTCCCCTGGTACAGTTTTTGAGATAGCTGAAAGCAAATAAACCAACAATGATGAAATCGGAAGTGGCTGAATGTGACTGCTTGGGAAATCACCTCTGTTTGGACCCTGCGGGGGGTGGGCAAGAGAGTCTTGATTCAGGGGCGCTCTAGGGGCTCTAAAATTTAGAAACTGAGTTACAGAGTTGGAAGGGGCACCCCAGGGTCATCTAGTCCAACCCCATGCAATGCAGGAATCCCGGTTCAAGAATCGCTGGGGGGGGGGGTCACCCAGGGAAGGAGAGTCCAGCACTTTCCAGTGTCGAAAAGCTCTTGCTGCCAGAAAGCTTTCCCCAGTGTTTAGCTGGAATCTCCTTTATTGCCAGTTTATTCCATTGTTGGTCCTGCAATCCCAGTGGGGCACTCCGGCCGAGGAATGGGGCTGCCCAGCTGCCTGATATTTCCTTTTGAGCCCAAGCTGGTCAGTGAAGGGCAGATCTCTTATCTGCTAGTAACAGTTTTAATTTCAGGTTGCACAGGCAACGGCAATGGGGTTTGCAGCTCCTGGTTGGTGGCATCTGCCAACTGCGGTTGCTTTCGCCTGTGGGGTGAATGGTGTTTTGTTTTTGTTTTTTTACCAACCACCAAAACGGAAACAGTGAAACCCCCCAGGCGGCTGATACATTGGTTATGCAATATTCAATAATATACATATTCAATAATATTTGATATTAACATAATCAAATTAACCATATGTACACTTCTATATACCTTAACACTCCTCCTTCCACAAGGTTTATTTAACTTTTAACATTTTAATTGCCCCAAATTGTTCAAACCTACTCAAATAATTCAATATCTTCTCAAACCAATCCTCCTCTTTCTCACTGACCTTAAACCCTTTCATTCTATGTATGTTCACAGTTAGGCATTCTAAAATTATAATATTATTCAGTTTTTTCCTCCATTGGTTCACCCCTAGCTCTTCTGCATTTTTCCAATTACTCGCTATAACCTGTCTGGCTGCAATTACCATCAGTTTTACCCATTTGCATTCCTCTTTTGTTTTTAACTCGGTACTACTCAGGGTAATAAGAACCATTAATTTAGTTATTTCCATGTTCCTTCCCACAATTTTCGATATTTCTATACCAATCTGTTTCCAAAATTCATTAACTAACGGACAGTCCCACCACATCTGACTGTACGTTCCCATCACTCCACATTTCCTCCAGCAATTCTTACTTCCAAATTTTGTAATATGATATAATACCATTTTTGTACCAGCTTCATCCTGTTCCTGGATTATCCTAGAGGTCACAACAAAGGGTGGTTGTGGAAAGATTCTTTCCCAATCTTCATCTAAAATCTGTTCCTGAGTATCTAACCTCCAATATTCTTTCAAACTTTCCTTTGGTGATTTCCCTGTGGGGTGAATGGTGACCCCCCTCACCCTGGTCCCCTGGTCAGTCACTGGATTGGAGACCCACTGAGAAATTCCCATGTGCTTTGCCTTGAGGTTCCCTGTCGGAAAGGCGCTCAGTGAATAAATGCAATATTGTCACGAGGCGGGTTAATTTGGATGTTGGGAAAACCCATTTCTGGTATGTGTGTGTCTTTGGAAGCTGGGAAGGGCAGAGAAAAGAAAAGAAAAACCTTTATGCAGCAAATAGTTAAACCCTGGAACTCCCTGCTGCAGGGGATTTAGGCAGATTCTTGGAGGGCCTTCAGAGGACGGCCTTGCCGTGCGCCAGAAGGCCAAGGAGAAACAAGCCACCTCCCCGGCAGGGCCCCCACCCAGAGCTCGTGAGGCTGAGCACAGGCCTTATCAGGGTGGAACACACAACGTATCTCAAGGGCCAAACTTGCACTTTTGTCGGTGAAGCGGCTTGGGAGTCTGGCAGGGCTCGGATCTGTGGCTGCAACGTTCGGGCACGGTCCACTTCATGACCACGGATTAAATTTGTGGGGTCCGGCTCCTCGTGGGCCCTGCCTCACCCAGTGCTAGCTGTGGGGTGTATATATTTTTGTTTTGGATCCCAGACGCAGAAGGCAAGGCCCAGGTCTGGAATTCCCAGGTAAGAAGCATCTGTGGGGAGTGGCATTCAAGGATGGAGATTGGGCGCAGTTCAGAGAGGGCAGGAGGGAGCTGCCACTACCATGAAGTCCTTGACCCACACCTACTCTAGAACAGACCTATAGGGATCTAGGAACATTGGGACCTCCAGGTTCAGAGGAAGTCTACCTCTTGATGCTGGGGGAGAAACAACAGGAGGGGGCTCTGGGCTTTGTGTCCCCTTGGCGGGACTCCAAGATGCATCTCATGTAGAAGTCATGTAGAAGTCTTCCATCAATCACATCTGAAAATTTTCCAATCTGTTCACTTACTTTACATTTCTTACTTTCACTACTACATTTAAATTTCAAAACTAATCTCTCTATTCTTTCTCTACTTTGCAATATTTCATATATTCCTCCTTACAAAACGTCTTGTAGTCCTACTAGTGTAATTTGTTGGTTACAGTTGCTCTTCAAATAGTTCGTATATTTCTTCCAATCTTCTGTGAATCTCTAGTCCCGCAAGTTTCGAATCCTTCCTGTCATTTTATCTAATTCTGCGTAGTCCATTAATTTCAGCTGCCATTCTTCTTTCGTCGGAATTTCTTCTTGCTTCCATTTCTGGGCTAACAATACTCTTGCTGCTGCTGTTGCATATAAAAACAAATTAACATCTTGCCTATTAATGTCCTCACCTGTAATACCCACTGCTCTGTCTTTGCAGGGTCTGTTTCAGCCGTCGTTGCTGATGACATAGAATCATAGAGCTGGAGGGGGGCCTCGGGGGGCATCTAGTCCAACCCCCTGCGACGCAGGAATAAGCATAGACAGGATCCTTCAAGTGTTGTGGCTGACCCCATCCTCTCTCGACCCTTGACCCCGCTTGGCTTCTTCAAGCTAGGCGGGGATCCTGTGTGTGTGGCTGGCTTTGTCCAGGCTGCTGTCAGCATACCTGTGGTCAGAGGAAACACTGTGGCCCAGTGGTTAGCGTGTTGGAAGAGGACTAGGGAGAGACCAGGGTTCAGAGAGACCCACCTGGCCGTGAAGATCCCTGGGTGATCTTGGGGCCAGCCAGGGCTATTTTTCTAGATAAAGAAATGAATCTCTCCTTTGTTCTCTCCACTGGAGAAGAACCGGAACTAAATTCTGCCAAGTTCCAGCTGGGGGGGGGGGGGAGACCCTGGGGCCAACTCTCAGACTAGCCTACCTCACAGGGGTCTTGTGAGGATAATATGGCGGGTGGGGCCATGCAGGGCACCTTGAGCTCCTGCGAGGAAAGGTGGAAGACAAATACACCTGGCTGTGTGGGTTCCTTGGAGGAGGGACTGACTCCTGCCCTCAAGGAAGCCCACCTTGGACCCACTGTTTCTTGACAACGCCTGATCACTAAAACTCCCTTTGGGGGGAAGGGTCTTGAAGGAGTCCTGGGGGTCCGGCTCCAGGCCCTGCAGGGATGAGGCCAATAATCCAGACCCCAAACCAGCCCTGGGGCAAGACCTTTATTTGGGAGAGGGACAATGGGAGCGTGACGGGTCAAGTTCCCTCTATCTCTCAGCAAGTCCTCTACAGCTTGGGACGAGGTAACCTCAAAGACACCATAATAATAATAATAATAATAATAATAATAATAATTTATTAATTATATCCCACCCATCTGGCTGGACTTCCCTAGCCACTCTGGGCGGCTTCCAATATTAAAATACTGTGGGCTGCTGCTGAGGACCTGCCGGTGGCACTGGGCACACAGAATGGTAGAGGGGTAAGGGACAGCAAGGGCCATCTAGTCCAACCCCCTGCAATGCAAGAATCGCAGCTCAAGGATCCCTAACCAGCCACCCAACCTCTGCTTAAAAACCTCCATGGGAGGAGAGTCTGCCGCATCCGAGTTACACTCTCACAGTCAGAAAGTTACTCCCAACGTTTAGTCAGAATCTCTCTTTTTTGCAATTTGGATCCATGGGTTCGAGTCCTACCCTCTGGAGCAGCAGAAAACAAGCCAGCTCCATTTTCCATGTGAGGCCCTTCAGGTATTTGAAGACGGTTCTCACAGCACCTCAGTCAGTTGCACAGATTAGGAACTTCATTCAGTGTGGTGACACCTAACGTATAAGGCAGCAGACCCTCCCAGTGCCCCTATTTTCCAGGGACAGTCTCAGATTTACGGAAGCCATCCCCGTTACTGATTTGACCCGGAAGGTCCCGATTTTCCTTTTGTTGTTGTTTAGTCGTTTAGTCGTGTCCTACTCTTCGTGACCCCCTGGACCAGAGCACGCCAGGCACTTCTGTCCTCCACTGCCTCCCGCAGTTTGGTCAAACTCATGCTGGTAGCTTCAAGAACACTGTCCCACCATCTCGTCCTCTGTCGTCCCCTTCTCCTTGTGCCCTCCATCTTTCCCAGCATCAGGGTCTTTTCCAGGGAGTCTTCTCTTCTCATGAAGTGGCCAAAGTCTTGGAGCCTCAGCTTCACGATCTGTCCTTCCAGTGAGCACTCAGGGCTGATTTCCTTAAGAATGGAGAGGTTGAATCTTCTTGCAGTCCATGGGACTCTCAAGAGTTTCCTCCAGCACCAGAATTCAAAAGCATCCATTCTTCAGCCTTCTTTATGGTCCAGTTCTCACTTCCATACATCACTACTGGGAAAACCATAGCTTTAACTATAAGGACCTTTGTTGGCAAGGTGATATCTCTGCTTTTTAAGATGCTGTTTAGGTTTGCCATCGCCTTTCTCCCAAGGAGCAGGCGTCTTTTAATTTCGTGACTGCTGTCACCGTCTGCAGTGATCATGGAGCCCAAGAAAGTAAAATCTCTCACTGCCTCCATTTCTTCTCCTTCTATTTGCCAGGAGGTGATGGGACCAGTGACCATGATCTTCGTTTTTTAGGTGTTGAGCTTCAGACCATATTTTGCGCTCTCCTCTTTCACCCTCATTCAAAGGTTCTTTAATTCCTCCTCACTTTCTGCCATCAAGGTTGTGTCATCTGCATATCTGAAGTTGTTGATATTTCTTCCGGCAATCTTAATTCCGGCTTGGGATTCATCCAGCCCAGCCTTTCGCATGATGAATTCTGCATATAAGTTAAATAAGCAGGGAGACAATATACAGCCTTGTCGTACTCCTTTCCCAATTTTGAACCAATCAGTTGTTCCATATCCAGTTCTAACTGTAGCTTCTTGTCCCACATAGAGATTTCTCAGGAGACAGATGAGGTGATCAGGCACTCCCATTTCTTTAAGAACTTGCCATAGTTTGCTGTGGTCAACACAGTCAAAGGCTTTTGCATAGTCAATAAAGCAGAAGTAGATGTCTTTCTGGAACTCTCTAGCTTTCTCCATAATCCAGCGCATGTTTGCAATTAGGTCTCTGGTTCCTCTGCCCCTTCGAAATCCAGCTTGCACTTCTGGGAGTTCTCGGTCCACATACTGCTTAACGATTTTCCTTAGGACATCCCTATTTTCACTGGAGAAATGTTGGAGGGTACAACTCAAGACAGCCACCTACGACTGGGGGGTTTTCCGTTCCTTTGGGCAATCCCAGTTTAGGATGGTTAATTCCCCACATCCAGCTGCAGGCAGCGTTGTGACCACGGGAATGTTTTCATTACGGGAGATTGCTTTTATTAATTTTTTTGCCATTGTTTTTATTGATTTTCATATTATATATGTATACATTCTTACAATATTGGTAACCTAAAACTCTCAGGTTTACCACTTCCCTCTACCCCTCTTCTGGTTTTCTTGTTTCCACACTATAATATTTACATGTTGATTTATATCAGCATACTGTTCATAGCTATACATAGTTCTTTCTATAATCTCACATAGAATGCTCCATCATTTATACGTTGTAAGGTTTCTCTCAGACCTGCCAGTGTTCTTATATGTAAACAGTGTTTCTCAAGGTAAGTTATAAATTTCTTCCGAATTAGTCCGGTCAGCCTGGCTAATTCTGCGTACTCTACCATCTTTGTTTGCCATTCCTCGATAGTCAGCAGATCTTGATGTTTCCATCCTTGAGCTATCAAAACTTTGCTTTTATATGACGTGTTTCCTTGTTGGGCTTTTAATGTCGACCAGTCTAGAAACTCCGCTAGCAAAATGACTCTGATAACAACATGGGGTTCTACTGCGTTCTGGACCGCTTCCAAAGGCAGCCGTCTGCAGAGAACGCCTTGCTGATCTAATCTGGCCAGCATGTCTGCCTGCAGGGGCCAGATCCCTCTCTCTTCCAGGAAGGGTGCAGTTGGCACAGCAGTGCAAGCAGATAAAAAAGGCCCTCTGATGCCCCCTCAGACTTCATCGGCAGTGCTGGGTTTATCCGGGAGGACCTGCTTCTTAAGAGGAAGTGAGATCCCACTGCTACCCCCATCCAGAGGAGACCAACAGTCCCTCACCAGGAACCTGCTCTGCACTGAGCTGCTCCATCGAGCTCAGCAGAGTGCAGGACGGACTGGCAGAAGCTTCCTGGGGTTGCAGCCCCACCCAGCAATGCCGTGAATTGAATCTAGGACCCTCTGCATGCCGCCCTCAGTAAGACCACAGTCCTTATGAATGAATAAAGGGCGATTTAAATAGGAAGATAGTTTTGCACCCCAGTCTCCAAGCGGTGTGAGATTCCCGAGGTTGCAGGCACTTGCCCAGAACTCTGTCATGAAATTCTACTCAATATTGATCCAGATCAGAACTCCAACGTATACTTAGCGGAGTAAGAATAGACCAGAGGCAGTGAATACTTCATCCAGCAGAGCTTCACTGCTACTGAAGGCAAATGAGCATCATGGTCACAAATCTAATGCATTCAGGATTGGCCCTGTCCATCAGAAATCCAGTTAAACTTACAATAACTTATAATAAGACTAAAACCTTAATGCCAAGCATACTATGTACAGAACACCACGCCAGAAGGAAAAGAGATAGAAAGAGAAAGTGAAACCCAGGCTCCTTCTGGCCTTATTATTATAGTCAGCATGACCGTGATAGAAGAAATAAGAGAACCATTTTAAACCAGCTGTACTCAGCTTCTCGGAAGAAATAACCCAAACATCATGAACCTTCTGCTTGTTTCTTTAACACAGAGAAGCTCCCAGAACCCTCTTGAATTAAGTAGAATAGGAAAGATCTCTACACATCAAATCAATACTTTCTGCACCAAGAGATGCAAACTCCTGTTTCTTTTTGGAATAAGGCACAATGGAGAAAAGAGGAGACTGAGAGGAGGCGTGACAGCCATCTTCAAATATCTCAAGGGCTGTCACATGGAAGAGGGAGCATGCTAGGCTTTTAGCTCTTCTGCGGCGCAAAGCACAGATCTATCAGGGGCAAAGCCAGGTGAATCTTGGAAGCTGGAAAATCCTCAACCACTTTTGGTCAACGTAATGGAGGGAAAGAGTCAGAGGAATGGCTAGGTAGTCTTCCCAGGAGGACTCGGTTTCTCCACCTTTTCCTCTTGTGCTTCTTTAGAACTTTCACCTCCTGCCGTTCTTTTCCTGTCCCATCTCTTGCAGAAAAGCCACCCCTGGGCCCAGGCAGCAACCCGGGTGACACAATGGCTGAAGAAGAGCAGGTGATCGAGATGGCAGCTCTCGGCCGCCCGTTTCAGCTGGGGATGCTCTACGACTGCCGAAGGGACAACCTCATCCCAGGTAAATGGACCATCCCTCTGCCTCTCCCGGTGCCCAGAGAGAAGGAGATTTTCTGGCAAACCACCATGAGCCATTGTGGGGGCTGGGTAGCAGCGGGGGGTGGCAGCCCTCTTTCCTCTCAAACCCTCTAAGAAGGCCTCAAAGGTGGTGGCCGGAGAGTCTTGGGATTTTATTTGGCCATCAACATTTCAGCTCCAGTTTGTGATGTTGTGGTGATGCCACTTTCTGGAAGGCGCCAAAACTGTCATGGAATTCTACTCTTATTGATCCAAATCAGAACTCCAATGTATAATTAGCAGAGTAAAAACTTAAACACGTTGCAGGATTCCCCCCAAAATAGACCAGAGGCGATGAATACTTCATCCAGCAGAGCTTTACTGTTACTGAAGGCAACTGAGCGAAATGGTCACAAATCCATTCAGGATTGGCACTGCCCGTAAGAAGTCCAGTTGCAGCAGACTTAACTTAAACTTACAATAACATAATAAGATTAAAACTTAGCACTACATACAGAACACCACACCAGAAGGAGTGAAACCCAGGCTCCTTCTGGCCTTATGATTACAGTCAGTGGTACCTCGGGTAACAGACGCTTCAGATTACAGATGCTTCAGGTTACAGACTCCCCTAACCCAGAAATAGTAACTTGGGGTAAGAACTTTGCTTCAGGATGAGAACAGAAATCGCACAGCGGCGGCAGTGGGAGGCCCCATTAGCTAAAGCGGTACCTCAGGTTAAGAACAGTTTCAGGTTAAGAACGGACCTCCAGAACGAATTAAGTTCTTAACCTGAGGTACCACTGTATAGTCAGCATGACCGTGACAGAAAGAGATAACAGGACTGCTTCTCTGAAGGAATAACCCAAACATCATGAACCTTCTGCTTGTTTCTTTCACACAGAGAAACTTCCCATGCCCCCTTGAACTAATTAGAATAGGAAAGATCTCTACACATCAGATCAATACTTTCTGTACCAAGAAATGCAAACGGACACAAACCTGTTTTCCACTTCCGCTAAAGTTTTCTTCCTCCTCCTCAACAGAAGCCTCTGCTTTTCAGCCTCAAGTTCAGGAAGGCAGGGAAGAGATCAGGGGTGCAGTCACTGATTTTGCTGCCGGGACCACATAACACCGGTCCTGAGAGATCTGCATTGGCTCCCAGTACTTTTCCGAGCACAATTCAAAGTGTTGGTGCTGACCTTTAAAGCCCTATACGGCCTCGGTCCAGTATACCTGAAGGAGCATCTCCACCCCGATCATTCAGCCCGGACACTGAGGTCCAGGTCTGAGGGCCTTCTGGCAGTTCCCTCATTGAGAGAAGTGAGGTTACAGGGAACCTGGCAGAGGGCCTTCTCTGTAGTGGCGCCTGCCCTGTGGAATGCCCTCCCTTCAGATGTGAAGGAAATAAGCAGCTATCTTCTCTTTAAAAGACATCTGAAGGCAGCCCTGTTTAGGGAAGTTTTGAATATTTAATGCTGTATTCTTTTAAACACTTTTTTAAAAAGTGTTTATTAATTTTCCAATTAAAACATCTAATTAACATATCAAATCAAATCCAAAGAAAATAAAAAACTAAAATAAAAAAGTCCAATTGTCTTCCAAATTGTAATAAGTTTTGTTTTGGCTTCCCACGGTCTGAATTCCGAAGCGCTTTCAACATCATAGTCCTGCCTCTCATCATCATCCATGTTTTTCATAATTCCATATCCGATCTTTTCCTCCATGTTTTGACTCTGGTTCTGTGATCCTCATTCATGTCAGAAAACAGATACTTTTTCCCCCTATGGAGTGCAGATTTGTCCGTATATTGTATATTGTCCGTATATCGCACGGCTTCATTTAATTGCATCCAAATTCAGAGTTCTGTCCAGCTCTTTGAGAATTGTTATTTGGCAGCTCCCAAATAGGTAATCTTTCCCGTCCAGGTGTTATGAAAGAAACAGAGAGAAACCTCCTTCTGAAACTCCTTGTTGATTTATTCTTAAGCAGACTGTTTGCAATGTAGCCATATATCAGACAGTTAACAATTGGCCTTTGGAATCCACCCAGTCCCCTCTCCGGGCCCTAGAGGGGGGCTGCCAAACATCCCTCTCTGTTGCTCATAATAAAAAACCTCTTTTTGCAAACAGTTGTATATATAATATTGTTTCCAGTCTTTATAACCAACCATCAGTTAGCTCCTGTTTCTCTTAATCAGGGAAGTATTTCAGATATTCCATAATGCATAGTGGGTAGACGCCATTTTTGTTCTTTGTTCTTTTGTTTTCGTCTTTAACAGGCATTTCAAATCTTAGAAGAAAAGCAGCTGCGGATAAGTCCCAATTATATATGAAAGTCCATCTGTACTCACTTTTTGCAGAGCAATTTAGGTTCTTAATGAGGCTTGGCATGCAATACGGACTGTTAATGTTAGAGGAAGAAGAAAAAACTTACCGAGCCCCTCCAGATTCCAAACATCATGATGAGGATCTCTTTGAAGTTTGATCTTTTGCACCAGAGACTGTACATTCTGCAGGTTTCCCCCCAGCTTCGTCAGTTCAGAGCATGTCTGTTTGTTTTTCAAATCTTTATATTTCCCCAAACAGATGCGTCTGGCTATGGGGTGGCATCGCAGGAGTGTCAGTCCGTCCCTTGCTCTGTGACCCAGTGCCCCTGCCGTCTGCCACATCGGCAATCTGGGGCAAACCGCGAGACAGTCCGCCCCTGCCTTGGGGAGGCTGCCAGGGCTAATTACCCCCATATCAGCCCTGAATTATCGGAAAGGCTGAAGTCCGATCGTGTGGAATCCGCCATTTTCCACCGCAGGAAACAGGAAGCCACTGTATTGTTTTTTAACACTTGATTGGAAGCCACCCAGAGTGGCTGGGGAAACTCAGCCAAATGGGCGGGGTATAAATAATAAATTATTATTATATTGCTTTCCGTCCTTTCACCCGGCAGTGACTCCCAGCCGCCCCACAGCATCATACAGCTGTACTGGCTGGGGCTGGCGAGAGCTGTGCACCAAAACAGCTGGAGAGGGCTCTTGATGGCTATTAGCCATGATGGTTATCACAGATGGAGGCAGTACTGTGAGAACAGCATCCTGGACTAGAAGGGTCCAGCAAGACTCTTATGCTCGTTTACATCACAGTGCCCTCACTCGCCATTGGACTTCACTTGCCATCAGTGATGGCAGCACGTAGCCAAATCTAGCATCTGGTCAGCCACCATGAGGACAGGATCCTGCACTAGATGGGCCCCTTTGGCCTGATCCAGCAGATGCTCTTCTGATGTTCTTATGTTGCAGAAGTCTTTATTGTCTCCCAGTAGCCAAACCTAGGAAGATGTGCATTGTCATATTCTTTTGCAACCGCAATAGAACTGTCTGCATACACATTGGCGAAGGGATTGCGCATAACAGAGCATACAATATTTCACATGCAATTCCACATCCCATTGCACTGACCTCTCTCTCGCTGCGTCTCTGTTCAATTGCAGGCATCACTTTGTGGGATCCAGGGGTGCTGAAGGAGAACATTGATGCGCGGCCACAGCCCAACACCGCAACGCAAGTCGTTGAATGTGACATGATCTTACACAAAACCCATGCACTGAATGTCTCAGGATCGTTGAAGGCCAGTTTCTTGGCGGGGCTGGTCAAGGTGGACGGATCAGCCAAATTTCTCTTGGATGCCCGGAAGTCCACATGCCAGGCCCGAATAACCCTCCAGTACTCGGCCACCACACATTTTGAGCAGCTGACCATGCACCATTTGGGGCTCCAACGTATCACTTACCCAGAGGTCTTCAGCGAAGGGCTGAGCACCCACGTGGTCGTTGGCATCCTGTATGGAGCCCACGCCTTCTTTGTGTTTGACCAAATGTCTTCTTCCTCCGAGAGTGTCCGAGATATTCAAGCCAAACTCCACGTGATGGTGGCCAAAGTTCCTCTGGTTTGCCAAGGAGACACAGAGACCAAGCTGAATGGTGAGAAAGAGGCTGTGGCTGAAAAATTCAGCTGTACCTTCCATGGGGACATTGCGCTAGAAAGCAACCCAACCAGCTACCAGGAAGCCTTGAAAGTCTATTCCAGCCTCCCCAAAATGCTGGGTGACCAAGGGGAGAAGGCAGTGCCTGTGAAGGTCTGGCTGTATCCCCTGAACAGGCTGGAGTCCAAGGCTGCAAGGCTCGTGCGTCAGATCAGCTCTAAGCTGATCTCTGACATCGAGGAAACTCTGGAGCAGCTGGGGGAAGTCGACAGGAGGTGCAACGACCTCCTGAGGGAGCCAACGGCCACCGTCTTCCCAGAAATCCATAAGAAAATCCTGCAGTTCCAAGATCTGTGCTGGCAGTACAGGCGGGCGTTGCAGAAGCAGGTGGCAGGGCTCTTGCCTGCGATTCGTGCCGGAGCAGCGCAAGAAAGTGCCTTGGGGGACACCGTGAGGAAGCACCAGCAGTCGGTGTTCAGAAGCCAGTGGCTCCACAAATTCCTGGATCTGAAATTCCGAGAGATCTATTACGTCAACTTCTTCCTGGGCTTGTCAAAGGGGAAGGTATTCTCCCAGGATGACGTGGTGAAGAGGGTGCTCGATCACAAACTTGACACCGTCCTTGCATTTACGTTCACCTCATTGCAAGCGAAGGAGCCCTACTTGGAGAAGTTAAACGCAGCCTTGGATCAAGTATCCGAACTCAAGCCAGAGACTTCTGCAGGAGACAAGAGCTTCGCTCCGTGGTTTGAGGACGAAGACCTATTAAAGAGAGTCCAGAAGGCAGCCATGGTCTTTGCAGAATACTCTCTGTTTTCTCAGCCTGGGGAGGCCCTGTTTGTGGTGACCTCGCAGGCCGAGAAGAGTGATCCAGGTGCCGTGATCATCCGATACCAAAGTGGGTCTCTGGAAGGAACCAAATTAGATCTTCTCTCCAAACCTCGCCCTCTGCTGGCGGATGCTGTCTCCTGGAACCGGTTCCAGCTGACATTTAAGCCGGCAGAGTCTGAGAAAGGGGTGATCTCGGGATATTATGTCCAGCACAGAGTTCTGGGGGAGAAAAAATGGGTGTTTGCACATGTAAAAGGCAGTCAGGAAAAGTTTTGGGTCACAGGACTGGAGCCAGAAACAAAATATGAATTTAGATATGCTGTAGAGGCCAAAACAGGCCTCAGTCCATTCTGTGATGTGCGCAGGGTGGTGACCACCTGCCATTCCAGCCCCCCAGGGAAACCAGCCCTGAGGCCAATAAGTTCCTGCTTCAGCAGCCAACTCCAGGTCACGTGGGGCAGCCCCAGCTTCGTTGCAGCCGGCATCGTGATAAAAGAGTACAAGGTGCAGCTCAGGAGGAGAGCAGACGGCACATGGAAAGAGCAGAGAACGGGAGAGAAAGTTGAGAGCTGTTGGCTCCCCAAACGTTCTCTGAAGAAGGTGGCCGCTGTTCGGGTCATTGCAGTTTACGGAGACGGGTTTGAGAGCAAGCCCAGTGAGGAGCTGGTCCAAGAGGAGTTTTAGATGGGACCCATCTTTGGGTGGGAGACCCCCCTTGTGCTGCCTTCCTCCACTGCATGCCTTCCTTTCCTGATGTAGTAGGAAAGTTACGCTGTTATATGCATTGATGGATAGCCCAAGATGTCAAGGCAGTCAAAGTGGTGGAAGGGGGTGGACTCTCCGTCCTTGGAGGTCTCCAAGATGAGGCTGGATGGCAATCTGACCAGGATGCTTTAGTTGAGATTCCTGGTCTCTATAGTATAGTGTATTTTAAAATGGGGTTTTAGAGTTTTTAGGGGTTTTTGAATGTTTTATGTAGTTATGTAGTTTTGTAGTAGTTTTATGTACTTTTATGTAGTTTTTCAATTTCATTGTTCTGCATGGGACAATGACAATAAAGATAGCTATCTATCATCTATCTATCTATCTATCTATCTATCTATCTATCTATCTATCTATATCTAATCTATCTATCTATCATTGCAGGGGGTTGGACTAGATGACCCTCAGGACACCTTCAAACTACATGAGGGATTGTCCACACTTGTCCCATGCCAAGAAAGCATGGGTCCAAGCAGTTTCCCCCCTGCCCCCCTCCTTTCCCAGGGAAAACCCATTCTTTAGCTCTAGATCGGAGCAAACATCAATCTGTAGAAAACCCAGATTGCTGCTTGTTCCAACAGAGCTCTAAAGAGCAGTTTCCCCCAAGGGAAAGCAGAGGGACCAGAGGATGTTTGGATCAACCCTGAGCATGAAGAGGATGTTGAGCAATAGGATAAGGTGGAGGAGGATCTGCTTCCTTGGACTGTGTTAAGAACGTGCCCAGAATGTTGAAGCCCCTGGCGCAGAATGGGGAATGCAGAAGGTCTAAAGCAGGCTTCCTCAAACTCAGCCCTCCAGATGATTTTGGCCTACAACTCCCATGATCCCTAGCTAGCAGGACCAGTGGTCAGGGATGATGGGAATTGTAGTCTCAAAACATCTGGAGGGCCGAGTTTGAGGAAGCCTGGTCTAGAGAGAGTACCTTCAACACAAACACAGCAATGTCCTTGAGTGCATCTCTGGACGGCTGGAGGAATTGTGGCGTGAAGGGCACCTACCACCACCTTTGATGGAACTGCACGGTGGTGCAGCAGTTTTGACAGAGGGTTTTTGGTGAAATAAATAAGATCCCAAAAGGAAATTTTGTTCTTGCCCCAGTTGGTGGTATTATTATTATTATTATTATTATTATTATTATTATTATTATTATTATTATTTTATTATTATTACTATTAGTAGAGAATAAAAATGCAAAATAAAAGATTTGTTGAATTACTTTCTTATTGCTGCAGGACTGTCGATTGCCCAAAGATGGAAAACATTGTCTGAAATTAACACCTCATTATGGTGGATAATATATGAACCATCGCGTTACATGAAAAACCTAGCGGCACACTCGTTTTTTGAAAGTCAAAACAAAGGCAATCGCTTTTGTCTCCGTTTGGTGGGATTTTCTTGAGTACATGAAAAAAAGGGGAAATCTACTTTTGTCTCTTCCACAAGTCTCTTAATAAATTTGGGATAAGTAACATTTAATTGGTGTAATTTTTTCCATGATGCAATATAGAGCGTTTTATTCTTGCTACTCGGGTGTTTCTCATGTGTTCAGTTATAGATGTATGTTTCTGCATATCTTGTAAATCAGGTGAACCACACTTCTTGTGGTTATACCTTTCAGTTACTTGTCTGTAATCTTCTTTAAAAAGCACCCACAACCAACCAACCCAGACATGCAGTAATGAGGCCCCCAAGTGTGGGATTGGAGTCTCAGGCTAAGACTGGGGAGACCCCAGTTCAAACCTTTTGAATCTCCCTTAAGAATCTCTCCCTCTTTCTCCCCCAGCAAAGTCTACTTCACGGGGTTGTAGTGAGAATAAAAAATGGGGAGGGGAAGAAGTATGCTCACCATAATATGATGTATAGGTTCATATATTGGAGGTTACCAATGTTTTTTACCAATCTTGTTTTTCAGTTGTATTTTAATCAACTTGTTTTTATTATTGGTTGTTAGCCGCCCTTAGCCCAGTCTTGGCTGGGGAGGGCAGGGTATAAATAAAATTTATTATTATTATTATTATTTATTATGTAAGATGTAGGACTTATCCAAACCTCTGTTTGCCCTGCTGTCCTGGCCCCCTGGAAAACCCATTGGTTTACAGCTGAATAGGATTTTCTGCCATTCGTTCTGATTCAGAATTGTTTTCCTATTCCCACCCCTTCAACATTTCTCCGATGAAAATAGGGATGTCCTATTAAGGACAAGCAGGACATTCCGGGATCAAATCAGTTTTTTATTTGTTGACATAAATATGGCTCTAAAAAACTATAAACTGTGTGGAAATAACAATATTATATAATTAAGGCTTTTGATCTTTGATTTGCTTGGAAGAGGATAAAAGATTTTCTAATTTGTTGATATTAGACAGAAGCAGGATCTCATTAGCCGCTGGAGAGATGTTAAAAAACTTTGGAAGGTTTCCTAGAATTTGTGCAGGAGTTGTGTTGCACTTTTAATTTGGAAATCCGCCATGATGGAAGTCAAGACCGAGCTGCAGAATTACAAATAGCCAAAGGGGGAGGTGAGGCTTTAATATGTCATTATATTTGTATTTCCAGTTTGATTTCGTAAACCTGCCCTGGAAAGGCTAATGTTTGATGCAACTGGTCTGGGAAAAATAATGAGCAGACGCTTAGACTTGATTTCATCGGAACTGAGTGAAGATGGCGGCTGAGATGCTGCAAACATATAGAGGGGAATCATAGACATAAAATCCACACAGAAACATATCAGTGCTTGTTTCAACTCGTTTGTGGGAACAACTCAGAGGCCGTGAAAGAAGGAAGGCTAACAACAGGAAGAATTAGAAGAACCATCGGAAATAACTATGAAAAGCAGTAGAAGTATGAGATGATCAGAGCCCTCCAAACTTGAAGCAGGGGAAGTCCTATTAAAAAATTTATAGTCTGGCAGAATATTTGGATTATTTGATATGTATAATTTGGAATATTTAAATGTGATTTGATTTGATTGTTAAAGTGGGAAATTGAATAAAAATGAATTTAAAAGAGAGAGAGAGAGAGAGAGAGAGAGAGAGAGAGAGAAAGGAAAATAGGGACACTTTGTGATCAGCCAATGTGGGTGTTACTCTGTACATGCTCTGGGGCAAGGAGTCACCAAGTGCTGAATCATTGGAAAGGGAGGGTGAAAAGAGCCAGGCTTCCCACACCTGGCAGTTCAGGAGGCTAGCAACATGGGGACAGCTGCAGCTTAGCAGTCCCTAACCCCAGTCAGCTAGTTGCTGCCCTGAGAAAGGAGTTGTGCTTGCCCTTGCTCAAGGTCCCACTCTGCTTCTAAAGGAAAACAGGGAGGAGGCTTTCAGGCCAAGCTTAGCCCGGCTGCACACGGGGCAACTGAGCGATGCCACCTCCGTCGCTGAGACTTCCTTGCCCTGCTGGCATTTTCCTGGCTCATCCTTCTTTGCAGTTTTGCAAGGATGGTTGCTCTGAGGAAGCAGCTGGGGGATGGCTGCATAGATGGGGAAGGAAGGAAAGGTGCAACGTGGTTATTTGTGTGAGAAAGTGAAGCCCTCCCTGCTTTGCCTGGTCTGGCTTTTGAAAGGAGATGAAGTGGGAGGGGTGTCTGGGGGCATTAATAAAAAAAGGTGAGGGACTGGCCACTCTCATTCCTGCCAGTTTGGGTTAAGGGTAGGGGCACTGCTGTAATCCTCCTCCTGCTGCTGCTTGGCTTCTCCATGTATTTGGGCTCCTTCAGGACCTTCCCTGGCAGACTGCAGTTCCAAAAGCCTCTCTGGGGAGGGGTGTCCTTCCTGGCCAAAATACGGGACCAGAGACAGACCCTAGAAATGGAGCAGGAAGCCCAACGGCCGGCCATTAGCTCTGCAAAATGGAGAGAAACTCAATCCAGCGCAGCAGCTGCAACCCAGGCTGAGCTTGCAGCGTTCATGCAGCCGCAAGCCGTTTTTTCCTTTATATACCTGTCCCTGATCTCCCGAGACTTGATAGCGAGCACAATCTCAGGAAGGGAGGCTCGATTCCCACTTGACTTGTGGCTGTAAATCATCTCAGGACCTGCCCCCCCACCCCCCACCCCGTTCCAGCCTGGAAGGAGAGGGAGGTGAGGTGAGAGAGTATCTGCTTCCCCCGCAGGCAGAGACCATCACCTGCGGGTTGCTTGGTGGTTAGGATCCAGTGCTCTCACTGCTGCAGCCCGGGTTCGATTCCCAGTCAGGGAATGTAGCTCAGCTGACAGAGCACAAGACTCTTATTCTCAGGGTTGTGAGTCTCACGTTGGGCAAAGGATTCCTGCATTGCAGGGGGTTGGTCTAGATGATTCGGTCCTGTATACCTGGAGGAGCGTCTCCATCCCCATCGTTCTGCCCAGACACTGAGGTCCAGCTCTGAGGGCCTTCTGGCGGTTCCCTCCGTGCGAGAAGTGAGGTTACAGGGAACCAGGCAGAGGGCTTTCTCGGTGGTGGCGCCTGCCCTGTGGAATGCCCTCCCAGCAGATGTCAAGGCAATAAACAACTATTTTACTTTTAAAAGACACCTGTTTTTGATATTTGGTTGGAAGCCACCCGAAGTGGCTGGGGAGCCCCAGTCAGATGGGCGGGGTATAAATAATAAATTATTATTTTTTTTTAATGTGGGCAAGCGCAGCAAAGCACCAGCGATTGCTGGACCTTGTGGGGAGGCAGGGCAGCTCATGGGAGGCAGAGCTGAGGGCCCCCAGCACACAAAAGTTTGGTACAGAGGGGCATGGTTTGCCTGCCACGAAACTGGTCCCAATTTCATTGAAGGACCACAGTGTTTCAAGACCCACAGTGCAAGCCGAATGCAATTTTTCTTTCAACCCAATTTTTGTTGTTATTTTTAACAGGGCAAGGCTATCCTTGCCTACTCAGAAGTAAGTTCCACTAAGTTCCGTGGTGGTTACTCCAAGGTGGCTGCATCAAGGACTGCAACCATAGCACCAAAGTACAGAATGACGCCGTAAACCTTGAGTGTTTGCACATGGATTGAAACTGGTTCTGGAGTCTGGAGGAAGAGATGTCTGGTCTGGTTTGCAAATTGTTTATACCTCCTAAACAAATGGATAAAAGCCTCTGGTGCGTTCCAGATAATGGAATGTTTCCTAACGTAAAGACTTTTGTGGCTACTGATTCATTGTTTAAGGAGAGGAGCAACATAATCCTGAGAAGTGTTCCCAGAATATGAAAACAAGCCATGTCAACAATATAATCTGGTTCACAGCACAAACCCTCTGAGAAGGTCATCCCACAACTTTAAACTTCGGGATGCAAAAACTGCTGCAATCGCCCTCGGCTCTGATGTGCATCTGCATCTCAGAAAGCTGCAATCTCAGACTTCCACTTTGCCATTTCCTTCTTTTATTCACAAATAAGGACTACCACCAAGACAAGCAGAAGTTGCTCAAAAAAGATGTGGGTGTTTTTTTGTATTCTTAAGTGCTGATAGGTTGTATTTAGTCACACTCAAAATATTTAAAATGCCAGCCTCTCGTACTTGCTGCTCGAAATTCACTCTCACCCTGAACACTTAAAACTGAACATGCACCCTTTTTGGGAAAGAATCATGGAATTTGTCGAGTTGGAAGAAACCTTGAAGATCATTTGGTCCAACCCCTGCAATGCAGGAATCTCAATCCAAGCATCTCTGACAGACAGCCACCCAACCTCCAAGGAAGGAAGGAATGTCCACCACTTTCCATCCCACGGCTGATCAGCTCTTACTGCTAGATATTTATTTCTACATTAGGTCCGCAACTGACACAGGGGGTTGTGTTTCAAAGATCACACCTAAAGCCAAAATCAGAGGAGGAGTCAGGAGACCCGTCCGCCCTCTTGCCATCTGCAACTACCCCTCCCTCCCGCTAGCTTTGCACCTGCTGAGCAGGGGGTTGGACTAGATGGTCCCTTTACAATTCTATGATCTTTGCACCTGCAGTCAATCTACACCTCCCGGCTGCAGCACCAGCTGCAAAGCAGAGTCAGGTATGCGTGCAGGAGCCAGGCCCTGTGACCAATAGGTCTTTGCAGGACTGGGGCCTTCCTATGTTTGTTCTGAAGGGGCAAGGCGTGACCTCACAGGTGAGGCCGATTGGTAACTCACAGCACCTGGTGGCAAGAGCTGGGAAGGGTTATAAGGTCAGCATTTCCCTCCAGCTCTTTGCCACAGCAACATGTTCCCTGCCTTGCTGTGTTTGGTTTCTTGCTTCCTGACCCTCGGACTCTTGGCTTCCTGACTCCTGGCTTCTGGACTCCCGTTCCTGCTCCCACCCCGCCATCTTGCCCCTGGTCCTGATGTCCCCTGCCGGGACTTCGATCGCTCATGAACCGGACTGTGACAGAGAGGGCCGATGCTTTCACATGTTGGAACTGCTTAAACTGTTCTTTTAAAAAACTGAATGGGGCTTTTGTTGTTGTTTGAGATTCTTCTTTCATATTTCATATACACCCCACATTCAATATTCTTCACAGAATTCCTGCATAGCAGGAGGCTGGACCAGCTGAGCCTTGGGCTTCCTTCCAACTCGACAATTCTGTGGTTCCAAGCAGGGCTTTTTCTCCAGCTGGAACTCACCGGAACAGAGTTCCAGCACCTCTTTGGTGCGTTCCACCAGCTCTTGGCGCCGTGTGCTGGGGGGGGGGGGCGTCACAGTGTCTGGAGCTGAATGTAAAATCCACCACCTCTTTCTCTAGAAAAAAACAAAACCTGGATCCAAGTATCCAGCAGGAACAGTCTCTGCCGTTACTTGTAATTATGCCAGTTTTCCAATTCTCTGATCCATGCAAATCTTTCGTGTGGGTTTTTCAAAGTGCACCCTCTAGCAACGTCACGGAAAATACTTTGCCACATCTTAGAAGGAGAGCCAGACTCTGCAATTAATACAGTATTGGACCAATATCTGCCAGTCTCTCTCCCACCCTGTTCTTCAGGAGGACTTACGAGAACCAACCAACCAGCCTTTATTTCTGTTCTTCCTTTATAGCTCCTTTCCCTGCCCTGACCCGCCATCCCCGCCCTCCGAGCTCCCAGGCTTCTGAAATCTATTTTTAAATGGCTCCACTGATTTCTGCTAATGGCTCAGCAGCCTTGTCTTGCTACAACTTTGGAAACAGAAGCCCCACGTTTCCACGGATGCCACAGGAAGCGGGGAAGTGCCCAAAAGGTACACCCAGGAGAGAGGTCTGTGGAGAGGCTGCTTTATTTCCACGCAAGCTTTCAAGTGGTGAAAGGAAGCCAGATGGGGCACCCAGAGATACATCCGAACTAGCAAGTAGGGACTTGGCAGCTAGGAAAAAGGAAAAGCTAATCCTCAAATTCCCTCCCCATTTGGCACTGTGCTTGCTCGCCCCCCTCCTCCCGCTCGGCAACTCTCTCTTTGCCTCCTGGCCTCCGTGTAAAGGCAAAGTGGGTGTTTGGGAGTGCTCTGGACAAAAGCAAAGAGCTTCTGCAACCAGGGTGCTCAAACCAGGGTGAGCGCCGCCCTGGCCGCAGAAGCTCTGCAACCAGGAGGGAACGAGGAGCAGGTGGCGGCTCAGCCCAGAAACAGCCAAAGGGATGTTTCCGATTGGTTTACTGGGCAGAGCCAGAGACCCTGGACTCTCTGGAGTGTGAGGCTTCCACACAGACTGATTCCTAGCTAAAACACAAACCTGCCAGATCGTAGGGTCCAGGTGCCCAGGGAAAATAATAAGTTAAATGTGTTTTTCAATCTACCTAGAGATGAGTGGGAGGGGCTCGTCCAGGGCACTATTTCATGATCGGCTGTAGAACAGGAGCACTGTGGAAACGTGTCTGTTTCTGCCCATGGAAACAGAAGGAGATCAGCGTTTGGGTGGCAGGAGAAAGGGGCTTGGAGGTTTCTGGTGTGACATGTTAATACTGTGCCCTCTTGCGATTTCCCCAGGGCTCTGCCATAGTTGCCTTAACTGAGAAGCAGTGCCATAGTGTGGGTTGCCAGTGCCCGGGCTGTGCAGAGGGTGGTGGTGGTGGGAGCGATGGAAACAAACGGAGTATACACATGTGCATTCAACTGCCTAATGGTGATTGCAGCCGCAGAGATAAGAAAAGAAGAGTCGTTCCGGTGTCTGGAGAGATCACTTCCTGGTTCTCATGAAGAAGCCATTTTGAAGGGACCCCAGTGGTGGAAGCACATAGCTGTGCTGAGGCAGCCCCGGGTGTCAAAATCTGCACCCCTAACCATTTTGAGCCCAGGGCAACTGCAGCCAAACGGGTTTCCCCTCTTAGCCAGCGAACCCCACCCGAAAACTCCAGAACCCCCTTCTGATCTCACCCTAGGCCACTGGGCCCGCTGTCTTTCTACGGCAGGGTTTTTCACGAGGCAGCCCGGCTGCAGCAAGCAGACACGGTGATCTTGCAGGTTGCAGGGCCACGATGGTTCAGTTCACCTCCTCCGGTTCGTGACCCAAGAGAAGGAGCGCTTCTGTGGCCGGGGCTTCTCAGCCTGAAGGAGCCTTACAGTGCGGGGGGAGCGCCACACTTTGATGGCCCCGTCATCGCTGGCCGTCAACAAGAGTTCCTGTTCCATGGGGCTGAAGGCCACCGAGTTGACCACGTCGCTGTGCTGCAGCTTGGCCAAGCAGATCCCGTAGTGCCGGTCCCAGACGTAGCCGTGGTGATCCTCCGCCCCACTGCAAGGGATATGAGAGAGAACGGTCGTGACAAAGCGGGGACTTGCCTTCTGCCGCAGAGGCTGTCCCCACTGAGCGGCTGCAGAAGACATCAAGATTCTAGTCCTCAGTATTATTACTGAGTGGCTGGTACCAGGTCTGGCAAATGGCCTTTTACTACAGGGGCAGGTAAATCTTGCTTGCAATGAGGATCCACCTTCTTTTTACGGTTGCAAGGTGTTTTTAAATTGTTTTTAATAGTGGGGTAGGAGAGCTGAAAATAATGCCCATATTTTTCACATCTGGTAACCAAAACACTCCTTGGGTTTCAGATAATACTTTTTTAGATGAGTCTAAAAAGCCTGGGACATAATATTTCACAGCCTTCTAGCAGCTGTGTAGGCTCACTGACCAGAAGTAAAGTATTTAGCATCAATTCTGCAATTATATACTTGAGTCTGACCAAACAAAGACTCCGAGAGCAAAATATAAATCAGGAAGCTTTGTTTGTTCAGAATGAAGTATACACTTCCATAGTTAATGCTAAATACATTCGTACCTTGGAAGTCGAACGGAATCTGTTCTGGAAGTCTGTTCGACTTCCAAAACGTTCGGAAACCAAAGCGCAGCTTCTGATTGGCTTCAGGAAGCTCCTGCAGCCAATCGGAAGCCATGGAAGCCCCATCAGATGTTCAACTTCCAAAAATAGTTCGCAAACCGAAACATTTGCGGCATTCAGGAGCCAAAACATTCAACTCGCAAGGTGTTCGTCAAGCAAGGTACGACTGTAAATGAGGCACCAGAGCTGCTAGAGGGCTGTGAAAATTTGTGTCCTGGGCTTTTTAGACTTGTCTACTCATAGACTGTACAATCTAAAACAAAAGTGGGGCATTGGTTGCCAGATGTGAAATATCTTGGCATTATTTTCCTACTCCAGTATAATGCCGTATCCTGCTCTGGGATCTTGCGGTGAAGGGAAGGCAACCAATCATCCAATCAATCAATCAATCAATCAATCAATCAATATACTGATTTAATTTATACAAGTATCTGTCCCAGATTGCAGGAAGCTCCTCCCCTCCTTTCAGTTACTGATGTTCTCAGCCTCAAAATCTTGTGATTATGAGGACTAAATCCAACAATTCATTCTTTCTTTAAGGCATCCACACAAGCTGTTGCAACGAGCTCTGTAGCTGCAGCCTGCATTGAGAGAGATGTATTGAGGGTCAGCCAAAAGGCCAGTCACCTTCAGCAAAGCGGGTCCACCAGGCCAGGGGCTCAGATGCCAGACTGGACTTCCCCACTGCTGGTTCTCGCAACGGCCTGCAGGCCACTGCGGTGAGGAAGGGCATTCAGGCGGAGGGGAGGGTGGCAGAGGGAAAGGCTGAAAGAGCAGGGAAGTGCTGTTCGGACCCCCACTCCACCCCACAGACCAAAGGACTCTGACCAGCTCCTGCAGCTCACCTGGCCACGAAGTCTCTGCTGACATCCAAGAATATGAAGAAGAAGTCGTTGCTGGGAGTGTGCGCCCGGTGGCCTCGCAAGGGTCCCTGGGCCTCCGTCATGGTCTTGAGGTCCACCACGTGGAGGTCGATCTCCTCAGAGATGGGGGGCGGGTGCAAAGGGTCGGAAATGACAGAGTCCTGGGGCCAGGCCCGGCTGTTCACATACAAGTACCTGCAGGCGAGGCGGGGAGGAAGAAGAGGAGGAGTTTGGATTTGATATCCCGCTTTATCACTACCCTCAGGAGTCTCAAAGCAGCTAGCATTCTCCTTTCCCTTCCTCCACCACAACAAACACTCTGTGAGGTGAGTGGGGCTGAGAGACTTCAGAGAAGTGTGACTGGCCCAAGGTCACCCAGCAGCTGCAGGTGGAGGAGCGGAGACGCGAACCCGGTTCACCAGATTACGAGTCCACCGCTCTTAATCACTACACCACACTGGAAGAGGGAGTTCACTGGGGCTCTCCGCCCCCCCCGCTTGCCTCCGCATGACCCAGGAAAGGGAGCAGTTAAGGGGGGAAGAAGACCTTTCTCTGCCCCCAATCCTGAAGAGGTGCTGCTGCCAATTGGGGCAGGCGATACTAGGCTAGATGGACCCCTGAGATAAGGCAGCTTCATCCATTTAGCCATGAATAGCTAAAGCTCAGGACTGTGACCAGCACAGGCAGTGGCGAGGGGGGCTCCTTAAAGTTCTTGTCACTCTGAAGAGGCTTCTGCACCTGACACATGGAGGCTGCCTCCCCTTGGAGACTGGGCTGTCTTTTCTGGCAAGCTGCTCTCATGACTAAGAATGTAGGGAGAGCCTGCAGGATCAGGCCAAAGGGCGCCCAATCTTGTGCAGCATCCTGTTCTCACAGTGGCCAACCAGATGCCCCAGAGGGAAACCCGCGAGCAGGATCCGAGCGCAAGAGCAGCCCTCTCCCCTCCTGGGGTTTCCAGGAACTGGTCTTCAGAAGCACGGCTGCCTCCATGGAGGCAGAGCAGAGCCACTGACAGCCCTCTCCTCTTCCACGAATTTGCCTAATCCTCTCTTGAAGCCAACCAGGCCAGTGGGCAACCCTGCTTCCAGTGGGAGGGAGTTCCACAGGTTCACTAGGCGCTGTGCGAAGCAGGACTTCCTTTGATCTGTCCCAAATCTCCCAACCGTTTGAAGGATGAGTGGATCTTCCCTTTTAAACTTCCAAGACCACATTCTCCAGGGTGTCTGTCTAAAACTCCTGGTGGAGGACAAAGATCTGGAGATCACGCTAAGGGTGGCCAAATTCTGTGCGTCTGCCATAAAACTTAGGGAACAAGCTGTACTACCAAAATGATTAATGTTTTAAACGACAAGTTTAGGTTATATTTTAGTGATCAAGATTTAATATATATTTTTAATTGCCGCTATATCTGAATTGTCTCCGTTATACCCAATTGCAATTCAACGTATTCCTGTTGTGTTTTATGATTTTCCTGATATTGTAAGTGAGCCGGAACTGGTCTGTGACTGTAATAATAAAATTCAATTCAATTTCCAGGATGTCAAACAAGGCAGGGTCTTTCCCAGATACCACTGGGGACCAAACTTGCCTGGGCCTTCTGGAGCTTTCGGGGAAGACACCTGGGGAATTCCTGCCTGCAAAAGAACCCTGTTGTCTCCCACCCTTCGGAGGAGATTTCCCCCTTCCTCCTCCTCCTCCTTCCATATGGTTGGCAGCCCCCCCGCCTGCCCCCCGTTACCTGTGGTCAGGGGAGAGGCCCATGCCGATAATATGCCCGTGGAAATCAATGACGTGGTCGAGTGAATCAAAGAACTTGTCTGAGTTTCTCTCCTCTCCAAGGACGGGGCCTGCGGTCGTCATCTGGTGAGGCGAGATCTGCTTAATTCCTGGGGGAGCACAGAGGGTGGGGGAAGAGGCAAGAAGATCAGGAACAACTTTCTGAGGCCAAGAGATGCTCAACAGTGAAACGGTCTCCCTCAGAAGGTTGTGGATTCTCCATCCTTGGAGGCTTTTAAGCAGAGGTTGGGTGGTCATCTGCCATGGATGCTTGAGTTGAGATTCCTGCATTGCAGGGGGTTGGGCTGGATGACCCTCAGGGTCCCGTCCAACTCTATGATTCCATGGAAATGTTATCAAAATAAAAAACCAACACCTGGGTCTCCATTTTTTACATCAGTGTATCTCTGGCAGTCTTCAGTGCCTGGGGTCAGAACAGGAGGTCCTTTCAGAATGTGGGGGCGGGGGGGTATGAAAATGACGACCGCTTCCCTCTTTCTCCCCAGAAACTAATAATAATTTAATAATAATAATTTATTATTTATATTCTGCCGATCTGGCTGGGTTTCCCCAGCCATCCTCGATGGCTCCCAACAGAATATTAAAAACACGACTAAGCATCAAACATTAAAACCTTCCCTAAACAGGGCTGCCTTCAGATGTCTTCTAAATGTCATATAGTTGTTTATTTCCTTGGCATCTGCCAGGAGGGCGTTCCACAGGGCGGGCGCCACCACCGAGAAGGCCCTTTGCCTGGGTCCCTGTAACCTCACTTCTCGCAGGGAGGGAACCGCCAGAAGGCCCTCGGAGCTGGACCTCAGTGTCCGGGCCTAATGATGGGGGTGGAGACACTCCTTCAGGTATCCTGGGCCGAGGCCATTTAGGGTTTTCAAGGTCAGCACCAACACTTTGAATTGTGCTCAGAAACATGCTGGGAGCCAATGTAGTGGAGAGGCTGTTTTTCACACTGCCCAATAATAATATAATAATACTATAATAATAATTTATTATTTATACCCCGCCCATCTGGCTGGGTTTCCCCAGCCACTCTGGGCTGCTTCCAACAGAATATTAAAATACAGTAATGCATCAAACATTAAAAGCTTCCCTAAACAGGGCTGCCAGAGCCCCACACAAATACCCCCCCTTACCAATCTGGTGTGGGGAGAAGGCGAGGCAGCCGGTGGTGAAGATCAAGTATTTCTTAGTGCTCCCCTCCGTGGACAGCAAGTTGGGCTCGGGGGGCTTTGTCCTGTTCTGCGCCAGGAGCTGGGCGACTTTGGCTTCCATCTGTAGCTCCGTCATGACCGGCCGGACTCGCCCCTCGATGATGTCCGTCAGGAAGCGGCCCAGCCCACTGCCAGCGCCCGCCTGGTTCTCTGCCCCCGAGGAGCCCGGTTCTGGCGCTGCCTTCTGCTTGGCCTGCTGCTGCTCCTCCGCCTGCTCTTCCTCCTCCTCGCTGTCGCTGCAGAGGTTGGGGGCCTGGCAGGGGCTCCTGGTCCCGCCCTCCAAGTGCTCCCCATGGTTCAGGAGGAGGTCAGAGGGGTCGTAGCGGCTGCAGTCTGCCACGGTCACCATCCGGATCTTGCTGGCGTTCAGGTTCTGGATCTTGAACAGCCTCTTTACCACGTTCATGTTCTCGGACTCGACGCCCTGCAAGCCCAAGAGGAGGGAGGTGCTGTGGGTCTCCTTCTGCTGTGACATTTAAGGCAGCTTTACTTGGTCACGGGGGAAACCATGAAAGGGGAGCCCAACACACCTGTAAACCACACAGGCTTCTATGCAGGCAGCCCCTCGCTTTAGCTTTACACACACACATAAATTAAGTTGTGCTCTCAGAGCTGGGTTCCTCCTCTCCACCAGGCCTGCTCAAGGCTGAGTTTTCCCTGCCCAAACACACTTCATATTGCCAGAGCAAGCAGATTCCCTCAACGATGTCCTTTCCCGCACTCGTTTTGTGCATTTCTCTGCTGCCTATCAAAGCATGCACTCGGATTCCGAATACAGAGGGAGGGTGAGGTAGCTGGTTCCCTTTCCCTGCAAAAGCCAACAGCCCCCGGCACCTGGGCAGTACAGCAGGGCAATATTTGGTTTTCTACATCGTGATGCATCACCAGCTAAACATTTCAATATACTGTTATATCACAATGCCTGAAATAAGGATGGAGCTGCGGAGAGGCACTGGATGGCTTCAGTTTTCCCCACATTGTGATTTTTGCATAGGACACACACACACACACACACACACCAGGTCATAAATTATGAAACTGGTATCATGATATGGACTTCGAAACTGTTTTCAAATATCTCGCCCAGCCCTAGCGGGCAGCCCCCCCCCTTGCCCACCTGGAAGGCGTTGTTCAGCCACAGCACAGAGCAGGAGGTGTAGTTCCCCATACGGTGCAGGTTCCCAGAGATCAGGTGGGTCTCGTTCAGCCAGCAGCCAAACACGTCGTAGGGCTTGTTGCGAACCCGGGACAGGAGGGCAAAGTTTTCTGGAAGGAGAAAACGCCGAGAACCTAATATGGCTTTCGTTGTTTTTTTATTATTTAAGACATTTAAAAACTGCCTTTTATCTTCCAAGGATCTCAGTGTGGCCACGTGGTTCTCCCACTCCCCATTTCATCCTCACAACAACCCTGTGAAGTAGGACTGACCCCCTATCAAACTGTTGCCGGTTGCTTTCTACTTCGCTCTAAGTCTCTTCCTCCACAGATAGATGTTTTGCAAACAGCCTTAAAACTATGCTAGGGGGTGGGGGGAATCTGTGCTACAGGGAACCAGGTGGAGGGCCTTCTTGGTGGTGGCGCCTGCTCTGTGGAATGCCCTCCCATGAGATGTAAAAGAGATAAACAACTACTTGACATTCAGAAGACATCTGAAGGAAGTTTTTAATGTGTAACATTTTAGTGTATTTTTGGTCTTTGTTGGAAGCCGCCCAGAGTGGCTGGGGAAACCCAGCCAGATGGTCGGGGTACAAATAAAAAATTATTATTATTATTATTATTATTTGTTCTGCTACTTGCAATGCCCTCCATGTCCCTGTAGTCAAGTGGGGAGGGGACCTTAGCACAGGAAGAGCAGCCAGTTCCCGTGCAGCTTCTGCGGCCTCTCCCCTCTGCCTTTGCTTCCTCTGCAGAGACTGAACTGCTTTCTGCACCTGGCTCCTCTTGCTTGCAAAAGCCTGTTGCCTCTTCAGCACCCAACCATTCCTTCCCCCTCTGACCAGTCCACCACCCCACTCCCCGAGCTCTGAGCCTCCCCCTTCTGTGGCTTCCCTAGGGGGTTCTCTGGCAGGTGCTTCCCTCTGTTCCTCCTCATCCAGCCAGTCCTTGACACCAGCAGACTTTGCTAAAGGAAGGCAGCTTCCAGGAAGCTCATTCTTAAGCTTTGTGGGGTGACAAGGGAGGAACAGCAAAGCCCGTTGCTTTTTACCCAGATCGATGACAGCGATCTCGCCTGAGGAAGTAGTCCGGGGCCCCACGAAGACCCCAGAGACAAGGAGGAGGGAGTCGTCTGCGTTGAACTGGGAGAACTGGGTGTACTTCCAGTTGTACTTCTTCATGCTGGTGCTGTGGAGCAGGGAGAGAGGCAGGCCATTGTTCCAGATCTGCCAAGAGAAAGTAGGAAAGGGAGGCCCATCAAGACGGCTGGGCAGCAAAAGGGCAGCTCTAAGTTACTAGTCCTTATCGCTGGGGAGACACACTTGGAAGAGGGCGGGCGATGTCCTCTGAGGAGCTGAGGGCCCAATCTTCTGCTTGTCTCCCCTCTGAAATGTTCCACTGTGTCCCAGCGCAGCTTACTCCTGATATAGAATTTCACTTGGGTCTCTAGCTGCTGTTGGACTACAACTCCTATCATCCCAAAGAGCAGGGCCAGTTGTCAGGGATGACGACAACAGCTGGAGACCCAAGTTTGGGAAACCCTGGTTTAGATTTTTGTCCCTCTCATGATCAGCAAAACCCACTCCAGAAATAATGCAATACAGTCAAACCTCAGTTCTTGAACGGCTCAGTTTTTGAACGCTTTGGCTCCCGAATGCCGAAAACCCAAAAGTAAACGCTCTGGTTTTCAAACATTTTTCGGAACTTGAATGTCCAACGCGGCTTCTGTTTGAGTGCAAGAAGCTCTTGCAACCAAAGGGTAGCAACGCCTTGGTTGTCAGACGTTTTGGAAGTCGAACGGTCTTCCGGAATGGATTATGTCCGGTGACTAAGGTTTGACTGTATAAAAGAGACCATGAATGTTCGTCTTGAGTTGGAGAATTTAGTGTTTCTATGGGAAATCATTGGAAGAGCTGCAGGAATGCAGAAATCTTCTGCCCAACATGGGACTCAAATTCATGACCCTGAGAGGTTACGTGTGTATTTAAAGTACAGGACACACAGTCCTGCCTTAGAATGCCCCCCCCCGCCCTTTCACAGAACCCTAGTGCTGGAAGGGACCCTGAGGGTCATCCAGCCCAACCCCCGGCAATACCCGCCTTTCCTCCAGGAAGGTTTCGGCAGCGCACATGAGACTCCCTCGCCTGCTTATGCCATCCTCACAACAACCCTGCAAGGTAGGTGAAGCAGAAAAGATGACTGGGCCCAAATCACCCTGTTCTCTTCAAGGCTGAGACGGGGCTCTCAAGCTGGGTCTCTCTGCTCTCAATTCCCGTCACCGACGCAGGGATCAAAACAAGCAACCTACCTTCCAGGGTTGCTGTGAGGATTACGGAGCAAAGCTTCAACTGCTTGAAACACAGTGTGTTATAGTTAGGATTCGTTCCCCCTCTGCCCTGCGTCACCTTAACGGTACAGTCCTTGGAGCAGGAGGCCAGCAGGTAGCCATTGTGGGAGAAGCTGAGGTGGAGGACTTGGTCGCTGTGCTCTGCCAACGTCTGAACTTCCACGCAGGGGATGGTGTCAGACAGCCGCTGGAACTCGCCATACCAGGAAGTGGCAGCTGCAGAGGAAAGAGGAAGAGGAGGAGGAGGGCAGCAGGACCCACCACCCCTTGCTGAAAATCTGAAGGGATTACCAGACCACCTCCATCAAGCCTCCTTTCCCTCAAGGGGCAGCCATTGCATCAGGCTGCCTCTCCCTCAGGCACCTCCAGCCCCGGAAATGGGCCAGCATTTGGCCATCATAGGAGCAACTGTTCAGAAACTGGTGTCCAGGTTTTGATTTTCCTTCTCCCTCTCCTCCCTCTTTCCTTGTGTGCCATGGGTTGTAGACTGTAAGCCTGCAGGGGCAGAGACTGTCTTGTTTTGTTTGTATATATGCTGCTCTAGGAGCCTTTTCACTAGGAGTGCCCAGCATACATGCTCTAAACCAGGGGTAGGCAACCTAAGGCCTGTGGGCCAGATGCGGCCCGATCGCCTTCTCAATCGGGACTGCGGACGGTCCAGGAATCAGCGTGTTTTTATAAGAGTAGAATGTGTCCTTTTATTTAAAATGCATCTCTGGGTTATTTGTGGGGCCTGCCTAGTGTTTTTACATGAGTAGAATGTGTGCTTTTATTTAAAATACATCTCTGGGTTATTTGTGGAGCATAGGAATTTGTTCATTTCCCCCCTTCAAAATAACAGTCTGGCCCACCACATGGTCTGCGGGACGATGGACCGGCCCACGGCTGAAAAAGGTTGCTGACCCCTGCTCCAAACAAATAAATGAAATCAATAAATACCCAGAGACCAAGACTCAGGCAGCATTTCTATTATCCTGCATTATTCCAGCTGGCCTCTCTTTCTGCTGCGATTATCACAGAATGGTAGAGTTGGAAGGGAACCCGAGGGTCATCTAGTCCAACCCCCTGCAATGCAGGAATATTTTGCCCAACGTGGGGCTCAAACCCACAACCCTGAGATTAAGAGTCGTCTGCTCTACAGGCTGAGCTATCTCAGCTGAAGATCTACAAGTCTTATTCCTTGCTTCCTCTCTCTGCCTTGAGTGCGAGAGTCACTCTCCAGTCTGTTTCCAATTTTCCTCATTCCTCAGCTATAAGCCTCACCTCCAAATCGAGCTGACACCAGTACGGGGCAACAGATTAGGGGCACAGCAATTACTCTTTCCCAGTTTTGAGGCTGCCTGCTCTGCAAGGGAGGACATACCTGGGTGTCGTGGGACGTCCCGGGCTACTGGATAGTATCTGTAGAAAAGGTCCTTCCAGAGCACTTCGTCCTGCGCCACGGCATGCCACTGCCGGCACACGAGCCCCGCTGAGAGGACGTCCGAGTAGTCCAAGTACAGGAATATCTCAAAAAGGATGCTGTCAGGGAGAACCCCACCGTCCATCGTGGCATCCTGTCACTGCCAAGCGCCCTGCAAGACCAAGGGAAAGGGGGACAGGTTTGGGCAAAGGATGCTCTAGAACGGTAGGCGAAGAAGCGGCTATGACAAAAAAGAGAGACAGCGTGGTGTGGTGTTTGGACTAGGAACTTGGAAACCAGGGTTCAAATCCCTGGTCACAGTCGGTGAAAACAAAACAGTGCCTGCTCCTGCAAGCTTGCGTTCTTCAAGAAAGAGAGACACATGAGAGGAGAAATGGATGAGGATGGAAGGGGGGGGGAAAGCAAACTCAAGCAGCAATCTGTACAATTTCTTGTTGTCAGTGTTAGAAACTGAGATATGGAAGCCAGGAGCTAAATGGCACCTTAAACCATGGTTATGGGAGCAACAATGGAATGACCCACTTTTTTATGGCAAGAATACAAAGCTGAAAATGAATGAACTGCAGCTAAAATCTTATGCTCATTTTTCACATGGACTAGTCCTTCCCCTGCCCACCCCCTAATATTCTTAAGAGGGTCTCTTCTCCAGCCTTCAGAGTAGCTGGGGTTCTCCTTTCCTCCCACTCTGCAGTCTTAATCTCATATCTTAGGCGCCCTACTGCGCCCAGAGCTCAAAAACTGCTTGCGCTAATGAAATTCATTGTCACAAATGAACCTAGAACAATAGGAGTTTCAGACGCTGCTTGTTGCCAAATAACTTGATTTGTAGGGGGTAACCCCCTCTCCCTTCTGCTTCAAACCTTGTGAGGCCATGTCAGCATGTAACACCTCTGCTCAGAGATGTGCACCGGCTGATAATTTGCTGCTGGGCCTAGTTCAAGGTGCTACTATGAGCATATAAAGCCCTCAACAACTCAGGACCAATTTACCTAGCAGATTGTGTGCCTCCTGGTGCCCACTGGCACTCTTCAAGTGGCAGAATTGGCCCTGCAGAACAGGTCTTATGTGGCAAGAACATGGTCGCTTAATGTGGCAGCACCGGCACTTTGGAGCTCCCTGCCCCTTGGGCCCAGGCAGGTGCCATCTGCTAAAAAAATTCCCTGCTTAGATAAGCTTCACCCAGATGCTGAGGAAATCAAGGCCGTTGCCATCTGCTTCAGTATTTTCACAATGGTGTGTTTTTAAAAGTAGGGTTGTGGGTTCCCCCTCTATTTTGCAGTTTTATCTTTTTTAAAAAAAATAATTTTAATTTGATTTTACAAGTGTAAAATTAGAAAAATAAAAAATACATATCCACATTTAGAGATTTCTCTGAATCTCCAGACCTCCCACCCTCCCCTCCGTGGGTCCCTTTGTCAGTTTTATCTTATTTTTGCTGCATTGTGGTTTTCTGCAACGGGGTGGTGCATAAATGTTAGGAAATAAATAATAATAAATAACAAACCAGCCAAAACTGCCTCCTGCCCCCCCATAGAGATACTCTCCCCATTTCTTCCCCCCCCTTCCCAGCTCCCCTCTTGGGCTTTTTGACTGGTTTCTTCTGGTTCTCAGCCCCCCTCCTCCTTATTCCCCAAACTGGCCCCCCTCCCCCCTCCATACAGACTCCCCTCCCCCTCGCATCTCTTTGGGGACCCCTCCCCCCCAGGCCTCCCCTCCCCCCGCATCCCAGGCGACTCCCCCCACCCTTCCCCCCCACAACAACAGACCTCCTACCAGCTGCTTCCTACATCATTTCCGGAAGGGCCCTTCCGCTTCCGGCCGCCACCGTCAGAAGCCGCCTTCCGTTCCCTGCTCTATGCTTAACCACTCTAGGCCTCCTGTCTCCGTGGTTCCCCTCCCTCGTCCGCCGCTCTCCCTGCGCAGGCGCGGCGAGCCCGGAGACGGCGAAGGGGGAGCAATTGGCTGTTTGGCCACAAGAGGGAGCTCGGCCGCGGCGCCTCCTGGCGGAATATTGTGCATTGCAGAATCAAAATGGGGGGTTTTGGTTTAATTGAGAGAGAGGGAAGGAGAATTCGTGAAGATGGGTCCCCATTAAAACATATTGGTCATTATGTTACCGTTATAATAATTTTAAGGTCATATATATATACGGTCATATATATATATATATATATGGTTGCAGGTTTTGGTGTCCTCGGGTGTCTTCCCGTGTAAAAGTTGGGGTGTCTAGGCGACGTTTCGACGAGGTCTCACTCGTCATCTTCAGGCTGGTGCTTTCGGCTTCTTGTTACTGGAACAGAGCAGGATCTTAGTGTTTGAGTTCCTATAAATACTGTTGAGGAGGTGTGGTGTATAGCCTCCAATGTTCTGGGCAGAGAGGAGGTTCCCAGGCTAGTGTGCCTTTTCTTCTTTTGTTCCTTAATTACTTGAGGGATATCTTGAGTGATTTCTTGAGTGATTTCCTGAATCCCACTTAGGTGGGTCATTAGGTGTGGATTAGTTGCTAAAGCCTTCGTGTCTTGAACTCTTGAACTTTGTGAAGAGTTTTTCTGAGAAGATGGCTGTACTGCACTTGGTTGTGCTCTGGCTTGGCTTCGTGTATAGGGGCGAGCTGTGGTTTTGTGGCCTGTGCCAGCCACCAAACGTCGCCAGACACCCCAACTTTTACACGGGAAGACACCCGAGGACACCAAAACCTGCATTCCTGTACCCGTGAAAATCTACGAAAGCAAATATCTCACCTCTACGGGGAGGAAACCTTCCAGCTGACAAGAACCTACGAGAAACTAGAAATCCGAAGAGCCACCATCTTATGTGATCTCTTGTTCCTACGCAACTGCCGAGACAACAACTTAATTCCCACATGCTTCCAACTTAAATTCCACTCTAAAACCCCAGCTACCGAAAGGATCCTGAAACGAACTGAACTATCTCTAATCAGAAACGAACTACACAAGAAAAGATACCTACTAAACCAAACCAACAAAGATCTACTCACTCTTCACCTCAAACTCTGTAACAAAATCCACCCTGCACTCTGGGACAAATGCAAACAACTAGCCGTCTGGAGAGCTGAAACGGAGACCTCACACAAGACAGACACACACACCAACAAACTCCACAAACTAGAGAAACGCCAGAAGCCCAGCCACCCTCCACAACAACCCATGAAACAAACAGTACATAACATATCAGACAGGATCCTCACCTCAACTGAAACCAAAGTACTCTCCAAAGGCTTCAACTTTGCAGTCGCCCCGAGACGCATCCCCACGGAAAACATCATATGCGGAGTCGAAGCTAGCCTAACCAAAATCAATCCAGATGAAGCCAATAAAATCAGACTTGAAGTCACCAACATCCTCTGCTCCAGCAAACCACCCAGAAGCAATTTACACAAAGAAGAACAGAAAGCACTCACCAACCTGAGGAAAGACAACAACATAATCATTCTCCCAGCAGACAAAGGTAATGCCACTGTTGTGATGAACACATCGGACTACCAAGCAAAACTATCAAATCTACTCCAAGACCCTACCTACCAACCTATAAAAACAGATCCCACCACCTATCTGGAAAAAACCACCAAATCCAAAATAAAAGCCTCTCCTATCAGTGAAGAAATCCAGCTAAGAATCATCCCCAGAGAAAAATCATCCAGATGCCCCAAACTCTACGGCCTCCCCAAGATACACAAAGAAGGAACACCACTCAGACCAATAGTCAGCTCCATAGGCTCACCTCTACAAAATCTCGCTAAATTTCTCGCCAAGCAACTTCAGCCCTATGCAGAATCCATCTCTTCACACGTTCCAAACTCCTTCCAGTTCATAGAAACAATAAAGAAGCAAAACCTACAACCCAATGACCTACTTGTGAGCTTCGATGTTGTATCTCTCTTCACACAAGTGCCCATTAATGAAGCCTTGACAGCCATTCAAAACAAATACAATCCCCCCGAATACATCTTGGACCTGACCAACCACTGCCTAACCAACACGTACTTCATCCACAATGGACAAAGATACAAACAGATAGAAGGAGCACCTATGGGATCACCCCTCTCACCGGTCATCGCTAACCTGTACATGGAACACTTTGAAACCAATGCTTTAGACAAGTCAGAACACAAACCCAAACTTTGGCTCAGATATGTTGACGACACCTTTGTAATTTGGCCACACGGGAAGGAAAAACTGGATAGCTTCCTCACACATCTCAACAGCCTACACCCCAAAATACAATTCACTATGGAAATAGAAGCCAACAACCAACTTCCCTTCCTTGACGTCCTAATCTACAAAAAACCTGATGGCTCCCTAGGACACACTATCTACCGGAAAAAAACACACACCAACCGCTACTTACATGCACAATCACACCACCACCCTGCACAAATAAACTCCGTAGCCAAGACTCTCATCTCCAGAACCAAACGCCTGGCTGACGAAGACCACTTGACAACTGAGTTACAGAATCTCTCAAATGTGTTAATTGCCAATGGATACCAGCAAAACAGGGTTACGAAGCTAATCCAAAAAGAAACACCCCCCAAAAACCAAGACACAGAAGAAAACAATGGCATAGCCCTCCTTCCTTATATCAAGGGCACTACAGATAAAATTAGCAAAATCCTCCATAAACACAATATCAAAACAGCCTTTTGCACCAACCAAAAAATAGCCAATATCCTCAGAAACCCCAAGGATAAAATTCAGTTGGAAAACCAAGGGGTCTATGAAATACCCTGCAAAGTCTGCCCAGCCACGTACATTGGACAAACAAACAGACGAATAAATGCACGGATCGCAGAACACAAGAATGCCGTCAAAAAAGAAGAAAAAACTTCCTCTCTTTTCCAACACATGAAAGAAACAGGACACGAAATTAATTTTGCAGATTCCAAATTGCTCTTTAACATGGAACATCACCACAAGAGAATAATCATGGAAGCCATCGAGATAGAGAAACACCCTCACAACATGAACAAGCGTGACGACACATCCCGCTTGCCAGACATCTGGAAATTAGCCCTCCCCACAAAATCTGACACCAGATCCAGAGGCACACAGAACGCCATCACCAATCAACCACACCAGACCCAAACCCAGACCCTCTCCACAGATAAATTACAGACACCATCCAGTAGCCAAACCAGGGTGGCACCTCCGGATGCTGCACCCCCCTGCAATCCCTACACAGATCTGGCTGGCACAGGCCACAAAACCACAGCTCGCCCCTATACACGAAGCCAAGCCAGAGCACAGCCAAGTGCAGTACAGCCATCTTCTCAGAAAAACTCTTCACAAAGTTCAAGAGTTCAAGACACGAAGGCTTTAGCAACTAATCCACACCTAATGACCCACCTAAGTGGGATTCAGGAAATCACTCAAGAAATCACTCAAGATATCCCTCAAGTAATTAAGGAACAAAAGAAGAAAAGGCACACTAGCCTGGGAACCTCCTCTCTGCCCAGAACATTGGAGGCTATACACCACACCTCCTCAACAGTATTTATAGGAACTCAAACACTGAGATCCTGCTCTGTTCCAGTAACAAGAAGCCGAAAGCACCAGCCTGAAGATGACGAGTGAGACCTCGTCGAAACGTCGCCTAGACACCCCAACTTTTACACGGGAAGACACCCGAGGACACCAAAACCTGCATTCCTGTACCCGTGAAAATCTACGAAAGCAAATATCTCACCTCTACGGGGAGGAAACCTTCCAGCTGACAAGAACCTACGAGAAACTAGAAATCCGAAGAGCCACCATCTTATGTGATCTCTTGTTCCTACGCAACTGCCGAGACAACAACTTAATTCCCACATGCTTCCAACTTAAATTCCACTCTAAAACCCCAGCTACCGAAAGGATCCTGAAACGAACTGAACTATCTCTAATCAGAAACGAACTACACAAGAAAAGATACCTACTAAACCAAACCAACAAAGATCTACTCACTCTTCACCTCAAACTCTGTAACAAAATCCACCCTGCACTCTGGGACAAATGCAAACAACTAGCCGTCTGGAGAGCTGAAACGGAGACCTCACACAAGACAGACACACACACCAACAAACTCCACAAACTAGAGAAACGCCAGAAGCCCAGCCACCCTCCACAACAACCCATGAAACAAACAGTACATAACATATCAGACAGGATCCTCACCTCAACTGAAACCAAAGTACTCTCCAAAGGCTTCAAATTTGCAGTCGCCCCGAGACGCATCCCCACGGAAAACATCATATGCGGAGTCGAAGCTAGCCTAACCAAAATCAATCCAGATGAAGCCAATAAAATCAGACTTGAAGTCACCAACATCCTCTGCTCCAGCAAACCACCCAGAAGCAATTTACACAAAGAAGAACAGAAAGCACTCACCAACCTGAGGAAAGACAACAACATAATCATTCTCCCAGCAGACAAAGGTAATGCCACTGTTGTGATGAACACATCGGACTACCAAGCAAAACTATCAAATCTACTCCAAGACCCTACCTACCAACCTATAAAAACAGATCCCACCACCTATCTGGAAAAAACCACCAAATCCAAAATAAAAGCCTCTCCTATCAGTGAAGAAATCCAGCTAAGAATCATCCCCAGAGAAAAATCATCCAGATGCCCCAAACTCTACGGCCTCCCCAAGATACACAAAGAAGGAACACCACTCAGACCAATAGTCAGCTCCATAGGCTCACCTCTACAAAATCTCGCTAAATTTCTCGCCAAGCAACTTCAGCCCTATGCAGAATCCATCTCTTCACACGTTCCAAACTCCTTCCAGTTCATAGAAACAATAAAGAAGCAAAACCTACAACCCAATGACCTACTTGTGAGCTTCGATGTTGTATCTCTCTTCACACAAGTGCCCATTAATGAAGCCTTGACAGCCATTCAAAACAAATACAATCCCCCCGAATACATCTTGGACCTGACCAACCACTGCCTAACCAACACGTACTTCATCCACAATGGACAAAGATACAAACAGATAGAAGGAGCACCTATGGGATCACCCCTCTCACCGGTCATCGCTAACCTGTACATGGAACACTTTGAAACCAATGCTTTAGACAAGTCAGAACACAAACCCAAACTTTGGCTCAGATATGTTGACGACACCTTTGTAATTTGGCCACACGGGAAGGAAAAACTGGATAGCTTCCTCACACATCTCAACAGCCTACACCCCAAAATACAATTCACTATGGAAATAGAAGCCAACAACCAACTTCCCTTCCTTGACGTCCTAATCTACAAAAAACCTGATGGCTCCCTAGGACACACTATCTACCGGAAAAAAACACACACCAACCGCTACTTACATGCACAATCACACCACCACCCTGCACAAATAAACTCCGTAGCCAAGACTCTCATCTCCAGAACCAAACGCCTGGCTGACGAAGACCACTTGACAACTGAGTTACAGAATCTCTCAAATGTGTTAATTGCCAATGGATACCAGCAAAACAGGGTTACGAAGCTAATCCAAAAAGAAACACCCCCCAAAAACCAAGACACAGAAGAAAACAATGGCATAGCCCTCCTTCCTTATATCAAGGGCACTACAGATAAAATTAGCAAAATCCTCCATAAACACAATATCAAAACAGCCTTTTGCACCAACCAAAAAATAGCCAATATCCTCAGAAACCCCAAGGATAAAATTCAGTTGGAAAACCAAGGGGTCTATGAAATACCCTGCAAAGTCTGCCCAGCCACGTACATTGGACAAACAAACAGACGAATAAATGCACGGATCGCAGAACACAAGAATGCCGTCAAAAAAGAAGAAAAAACTTCCTCTCTTTTCCAACACATGAAAGAAACAGGACACGAAATTAATTTTGCAGATTCCAAATTGCTCTTTAACATGGAACATCACCACAAGAGAATAATCATGGAAGCCATCGAGATAGAGAAACACCCTCACAACATGAACAAGCGTGACGACACATCCCGCTTGCCAGACATCTGGAAATTAGCCCTCCCCACAAAATCTGACACCAGATCCAGAGGCACACAGAACGCCATCACCAATCAACCACACCAGACCCAAACCCAGACCCTCTCCACAGATAAATTACAGACACCATCCAGTAGCCAAACCAGGGTGGCACCTCCGGATGCTGCACCCCCCTGCAATCCCTACACAGATCTGGCTGGCACAGGCCACAAAACCACAGCTCGCCCCTATACACGAAGCCAAGCCAGAGCACAGCCAAGTGCAGTACAGCCATCTTCTCAGAAAAACTCTTCACAAAGTTCAAGAGTTCAAGACACGAAGGCTTTAGCAACTAATCCACACCTAATGACCCACCTAAGTGGGATTCAGGAAATCACTCAAGAAATCACTCAAGATATCCCTCAAGTAATTAAGGAACAAAAGAAGAAAAGGCACACTAGCCTGGGAACCTCCTCTCTGCCCAGAACATTGGAGGCTATACACCACACCTCCTCAACAGTATTTATAGGAACTCAAACACTGAGATCCTGCTCTGTTCCAGTAACAAGAAGCCGAAAGCACCAGCCTGAAGATGACGAGTGAGACCTCGTCGAAACGTCGCCTAGACACCCCAACTTTTACACGGGAAGACACCCGAGGACACCAAAACCTATATATCATATATATATATAGATATATATATATTATTTATATATATATATAATTATATATATATATATCATATCTATCTATCTATCTATCTATCTATAATAATGTTCATAAATGTACCAAGCAAACATACAAATATGTAAAACACATGTCCGAAACCCACAGAAAAGTCCTGAAACCATTTTCTCTCTCCCAAAATGACCTCAAATATTTCTCTGCAAGGTCGAAGGAAATAGGAAATCTCCCCATTGTCTCTTTCACAATCCTGTCTTAAGGGCACATTAAAGATATGAATAGGGTGTGAGCCTGTGACCTGGATTCAGGAATAGAGTAACAAGAGTGGCCAGGATGCCCAGGGAATCCAGTCAAGCAACCTAGCAGACAAGGGGGGAAAAACAATGCGCTCAGATTTCTGTTGTAGTCCGCCCTTCCTGTGATGTATGTATGATGTATTGGGGGAGGTGGTCCTGGGATACACCCCTTCTGTGATGTATGTATGACGGGGGGTGGTCTTGAACTGGAGGGTGGGAATTTCAAAAGTCTATATAGGAGTTTGCACACCACTGTTCTCGGTTCCTCTCCTTCCTCCTGCGTGTGAGGGGAGCCCCCCGTTGCAACAGCCTTAATAAAGATCAAGCTTACTAGCTGCTTTGCTTCTCAATATTCTCTGGTTGGTCTCTGTTATTTTCTCCTACCGATAGAGAACCTACAAAAGGACTCTATATGGGTTCTTGGGTACCCCATAAGGGAAAAGGAGCAGTTTTTCTCTCATAACTTTGTGTTTATGGGATGTTTCCACAAAACAGCAGCAGTCCTTGCAATACTTTTTTTTTAAAAAAGATATGCACAAGTTGTTGTTGTTTTTTTAGAGCTAAGGATTGTGAATTGTGAGGTCAGAAGGCCATGAGACAAAGATATGGGCAGAGGTTATAATTGCACAATTAACCATGGCCAGAGAGGGAGAGAGAGTTGCCGATAACACAAATATCCTGGCATTGGTACACCAATGAGCAAATGCAGAGTTGTTTACACTGTGCAAACCAAAGCTTGGTTCAGATTCAGAATTGAGCTTGAACTGTAACTCTGCCATTTCCCACCAAAACCTTTGTTCCACCCTGGTCATATTAAAGTCAATTGTAACAGGGAAAAAGAAGTAAATCCGTTATCCCTCTTGCAACAAGGAAGAAAATCGCCAGGGAAAGAAATAGTAATCTCCACGGAGCCTCCATTTCCAAAGGTACTTTACCTGTGGAGAGCGGCTATTTCCCCCAAGGCGGCAACACCTGTCCAGCTGTGTCCACTGTGTGAAAAGGAATGGGGAGTTAGATGTAGCCTTATCTCAGTAGCCCTGAAACGGAGGCATAAAACTGGGGAGGGCTGTTGCCATCTTGCCTTGTGCGCAGCCTTCCTATTGGGGTAACCTTGGCTAAGCTGGTGGCCTCCAGATGTGCTGCTGGGGGAATGACAGGAGCTGTGGTCCCCCCCCCCCCCCCCCGGTCGGCCAAGGCTGCATTTGGCCATCTGACACACCCCTGTGGGAAATTAAGATGTTGGTCTGATGTCTGCAGGACTCCTTACGAAAGCAGGCACATCACAGCACAACGCCTAGGCTAATTGATGGAACTCACTGCCACAAGATAAGGTTGTGGTCATTTTGTCAAGGGGAGGGGAGATTAGGCAAATTTCATGGGGGAAAGGCAGCCTTGATGGTAACTGTTTGAAGGCAATATGGAACCTCCAGGTTTGTAGAGAACCAGAGGTCTTGCCATGAAGATCCTGGGATGGGAGGTGGGGTGGACAATCTATGCAGACCACTTGTATTTTTCTTTAAAGCAGAATAAGACAGGTGTACACACCTCTGCTCCACTTCCCTTTTCATGGTGGCGCCAGGGAAGTCTCTGCCGTCTGCTGACAGGCGTCGATTTCACAAGCTAGCGAGACTTTGCTCCCTTTGGGTCAGCCCTGGCTTCGGACTTCCAGGAAGATTCATAGGGCTGGTTAATGACCGACCAGCTCTCGCCCCCTGCTCTCCTGCCCCACAAGCTCTTCTCAGTCCAGCCATGGGTCCCACCTCGTTCCCTTTCGTCCTCTTGCTCCCCCTGCTCCTTGCAGCACCCGGCGCTGCCCGGCGCCCCCAAAAACGCCCAGCCCCAGAGAATCCCATCGACAAGATTGCCGTCCAGGCCAACTTCGATCTTGGCCAGGTGAGCAGATGGATTTGGAAAGGGAAACACAATTTCTTCTGGGGTTGGAGTGGGGCAAGATAGCCGAGCTAGAGCTGTCCAAAACTGCCTCTCAATCATTGGCTGAGATGCTGTGATGTCATGGAATGCCCTGCTTCTTTACCCTCCAGGATGTTTCTAAAGGTGGCTGCAAGATATTAATCGGAGTGTTTTCCTCCCCTGTCGCACCAGCCGGTGCTCCTGGATCTCACCGGAAGGGTTTTCGTTCATCCCCTGTTGACAGCAAATCCTCTTTAATATCTGCATCAGAAGGAAGGTTCCAGAAAGAGCTCTGTCCAAATGCCCTGGAGCAATCTGGACCCTGTCCCTGCCCTCCTCTTGCATGATGGCGTTTCTTACAGCGTTGTGCTTTACCTTTCTGTCTCTGTTTTGCACACCTGGCAGGTGTCAAGCCAGTCACAAAGGCGTCCTCAGTCCTGGGTCCACAGGTGAAGGGGAAGCCAGGTGGGAACTTCCCTCCCAGCAACCCCCACCTCTTGAAAAAACACCCCTGAGCTTGTGTGCCTTGTCAAGAACCTCGCTCCATAATGTGATATTTACACACTGGCGGGATATGCCACACCTTGGTTCTCAAATTCTAAATTTGATCCATGCCAAGTAATTCCATTTAGCTTAGATAATTTAAATCCACCTGTCACACCCCATGACAAAGTTTAAAACGCAAGGGACCAAAAATCTGTTGGTTGTTAAGGTGCTACAAGACTCAATGCTTTTGCAAGTTGTCTATGCTTTCCAGTGTGATTTGGGGCAGAAAAGGCTAACGGGGTGACCTGCAGGTGGTGATGGGCAGCTCCCATCATCCCTGACCTGTAGGTGGGGTTTATGGAAGTTGTGGTCCAAAACAGATGGAGGACATCAGGTTGGATATCCTTGGTTTGGAGGAACGAAAAAACGAACTCCCCCATCCACACAAATCTTATTTTTTAAAATCGCTCAACAATATTGTTAGTGTTATTTACCCTCTCACATTCAGTGGGCTGTATCCAACCAAGTTCTACTCAAGAGGATACACACTGATATTAATGAACTGAAGTCAGACTCATATCCATCCATTTCAGAGGACCTACTCTGATATACACCCCCTCAACATTCTCCGATGGAAATTTTTTGTTGTTGTTTAGTCATTTAATCATGTCCGACTCTTTGTGACCCCCTGGAGCAGAGCACGCCAGGCACTCCTGTCTTCCACTGCCTCCCGCAGTTTGGTCAAACTCATGTTGGTGCCTTCGAGAACACTGTCCCCCCATCTCGTCCTCTGTAGTCTCCTTCTCCTTGTGCCCGACATCTTTCCCAACATCAGGGTCTTTTCCAGGCAGTCTTCTCTTCTCATGAGGTGGCCAAAGTATTGGAGCCTCAGCTTCACGATCTGTCCTTCCAGTGAGCACTCAGGGCTGATTTCCTTCAGAATGGAGAGGTTTGATCTTCTTGCAGTCCATGGGACTCTCAAGAGTCTCCTCCAGCACCAGAATTCAAAAGCATCCATTCTTTGGCGATCAGCCTTCTTTATGGTCCAGCTCTCACTTCCATACATCACTACTGGGAAAACCATAGCTTTGACTATACGGACCTTTGTTGGCAAGGTGACATCTCTGCTTTTTAAGATGCTGTCAGGGTTTGTCATTGCTTTTCCTAGGTTGTCCCAAGTTGACTCTCTCTCTCCCCTCTTCCAGTTTGCTGGGAAATGGTTCCTGGTCGGGGTGGCCTCACAATGCAGCTACTTGAGTGAGAACAGCCACCGGCTTGAAGCAACCAACCTGGTGGTCTCAGTGGGTGGTGCAAGCTCTCAGGGATCCTTGTTGGTGAGCACCTTCCGCCCGCTGTGAGTATCCGAGGAAGCCGGCGGGATCCGCTGGGCCCAGATGAATGGGGTGTGGAGGAAAGGTCATCCTCTTTGTTGGTCCCCAAGAATCATAGAATGGTAGAGTTGGAAGGGACCCCAAGGTTCCTCTACTCCAACCACCTGCATTAGAGGAATCTCAGCTACTGTTGGGATTTTTCTACTACATGCCATTCTGTGCAGCTTCACACAAAGCAATTAGAAGGTGGCCAAAAGCCAAGGATGACTGAGCAGAGGAGTTATTCTGCCTAGAGATATGGGATCTTGGATACAGCTCTACCATTGGTTGATGTGTCACACAGGCATGATGACTTATGACCTTACTGACTGGATAGTGTTGTTGGTCAGTGTGGTGTTTTGAGAGTCGTTTGGAGTTTGTTAAGAGAGAGCTAGTTAAGATCCGCATCTGTTCTTGTACATAGTAACTTGCAGAGTCTGCTGTTTTCAATAATCACCTGTAAGTAACCAAGTTACTGGTAGCAGCGTCTTGTTCCTGCTTCGTCCATCCTGCCTGCAACTGATTGATTTCTGGAACTCTGCGTATGCTCTGCTAAGGTCTGGCTAAGGTCCTGCAACAGGTCAAAGTTGCAAAACACCAATAGCTACAACATCCCTGGCAGATGGCCATCCAACCTCTGCTTAAAAACCTCCAAGGAAGGAGATTCCACCACCTCCCGAGGGAGACCGTTCTACAGTCGAATAGCTCTTACTGTCAGAAAGTTTTTCCCTGGAGGACTATGTCTGTCACCTTTGGAGGAAATCTGGTGAGGTATAAATGTGGTAACCCAAAGGAATGCTCTTTCGAGCAACTATTACATGCGCACATAGAGCCAATGCCTTTGTTTTTTTCCTGGGGAAGTAGGGATGTGTTTTTCTGGTGCTGGCTGTTCCTAGGCAAACAGCCTATGGAACAGGATCCGGCCTGACGTGGACCGGCCGCTGGAATACTGCCCTGAATGCTTGGTCTTCTCCTCCATCTCCGCAGGGACGGCGTCTGTTGGAACATCCAGCAAACCTTCTTCCCCACCAAGATTCCTGGCAGGTTCCTCTTGAAAGGTGGGCGAGGATTGGGGTGGTTTTGCCCATGGGGACCTCCCTCACATTTCTCCCAGTTCCCCCTTCCCCTGAGCAATAATCCCCAGCTTTTCTACTACTGCACATGTTTCAAGCACTCCCAGTTGATATCTCTACAACCCCTACAACTCTACAACAGCAGGGGTAGGCAACCTAAGGCCCGGAGGCCGGATCCGGCCCAATCGCCTTCTCAATCCGGCCCATGGACAGTCAGGGCATCAGTGTGTTTTTACATGAGTAGAATGTGTGCTTTTATTTAAAATGCATCTCTGGGTTATTTGTGGGGCATAGGAATTCGTTCATGTATTTTTTCCAAAATATAGTCCAGCCCCCCACAAGGTCTGAGGGACGGTGGACCGGCGCACAGCTGTTTGCTGACTCCTGCAAAGCAACCCTGGGCACAACCATCATTCCCATGTTGCCAGGAGCATTTATAGAATAAAGTAGAGCTGGCTAAGGGAGTTTTGGGTGGAGCTGAAGGTTTATGTCGTAATGCTTCTGCTGCCCTGATGTTGCAGGGCAAATCTGCTGTCTCACTAGTGCCATTAACTCCTCCTGAGTTGGGCTGAAGAAAGAGTCCAAAAGTTTATTTACTGCAGTAAATAGGTTCAGTGCAGTCCCTTCCACAAAGGCTGGATGGGTGTGTGTGTGTTACCCCCCTGGAACTTTTATAGGGTTTACGGACAAAGAATTCATATAAAATCCAATCAATACGCTACAAACATCAGCAGAGGGTAGCTGGCAAAACACGCATTGGATGCAACTGTCTGGATGTCCAGCCTGCAACTTGACGTGTGTCCAGCCCTTCTAGGCCCCCCCCCTCGCTTCTAAAGTTTTGAAGCCCACATAGATACAACCTACATACTTAAAAGAAAGGGAGAATTGTAGTCTGAGGTTTATGTTTATATAGATAACAAGTCCCTGCCCTGTTAAGGGAAGTTTTTAATGTGTGACATCTTAGTGAAGCCGCCCAGAGTGGCTGGGGAAACCCAGCCAGATGGGCGGGGTACAAATAATAAATAAATAAATTATTATTATTATTATTATTATTATAATTATTATTATTATGCTTAAGGGAGTCATCCTTGGTAAGCTGGCACGGCCAGACTTCCATAAATCTTCTACTTCAAAATGCCATTCTTATCTGGTGTCTTCAGCAGCCAACCAGCAACTGGGCTATATATTCCGCAAAGCAAGCCAAACTCTGCTCCACCAGGTCTCTATACTGGGGGAATGTCACCTGTTGGATTTCTGCCTGCTGTGCTGCTCTTTAAAGGCACAGGGGTAAAAGCACCTCAGAAGCCCCTTTGCTTGCAGGGGAGCAGGCAAAGCGCCATTTCTCCATGCGCTGACCTAGGGCGCTCTGTGTATTCCCCCCTCCCCCCGCAGGCCGTGGCAGCCCTGTGGACGTGGCGGTGGTGGAAACGGATTATAGCAGCTATGCCATCGTGTATTACCAGAAAGCCCGGAAGATCTCAGCGAAGCTTTATGGTGAGGACTCCTTGGAATCGCTGTGCATGTTTCTGGTGGGCTGGAAACATTCCTGAAGGAGGGGGGGGAGCTCTGTCTAAGCTCAGCCTTGAGAGCTAAAAAGAACCTACAGAGGCAGTGCACCTCCAAGTATCAGTGGTGGGGCAAAAACGAGGAAAGGTCTTCAAGCCCCTCTTGGGAGACCCCTGGAAGCAGTGGCAAGAAGGACACTGGCCCAGTTTGCCTGTGGTCTCGGTCAGCAGGACTCTGCTTATGCCCTTGTTAGCCAGGATAGGAATGGAGCCCCCAGGCTCAGCGGTAAAGGTAAAGGGACCGCTGACCATTAGGTCCAGTCGCAGATGACTCTGGGGTTGTGGCACTCATCTTGCTTTATTGGCTGAGGGAGCCAGGATACAGCTTCCAGGTCACATGGCCAGCATGATGAAGCCGCTTTTGGCGAACCAGAGCAGCGCACGGAAATGCTGTTTACCTTCCCGCTGGAGCGGTACCTATTTATCTACTTGCACTTTGACGTGCTTTCAAACTGCTAGGTTGGCAGGAGCAGGGACCGAGCAACGGGAGCTCACCCCGTCGCGGGGATTCGAACCGCCGACCTTCTGATCGGCAAGCCCAAGAGGCTCAGTGCTTTAGACCACAGCGCCACCCGCGTCCCTCGGCTCAGGGGTAGTCTACTTCAAAAGTGCTAAATGCTAGGGGTAGACTTTTGCTTCTCCTTCCATAGAAACAGGACTCTGTTTTCACACTTTCAATTGTTCTCCGAGATGTGGAGGAAAAGGGGCGAGCAGGACAGTGGGATCAAATCAGAAACTGGGACGGCTTCTGTAGTTCCAGGACTGTCCCTAGGAAATTGGGACACCCGGAGGGTCTGCATTCAGCTGCTCACCCTGCAGAGATGCAGGCAAATTGCCCCAAGGTTTCCCGTTGCTTCTCTGTATGAATCACTGCCCTAGGCTTCTCTCCATCCACGCCAGAGGCATTCCAGGAGCAGAGACTTACGCCAAGAGACTTGTTGACAGAGCAGCGCATACTCACTTCAGACATTGCAGAACTGGACCTTTCCATGGGTAGGAGGGGGGAATTGTGATTTGCCTGTCAGCTGCTTAGGCAACAAAGACAGCATTAACGCTTCACTTAAATTTATGAAAGGACGAGCCGTCCGGGTGAACGACGCCGTCACGGCTAAATTTGAGCAGCATGTGGCTGGCATAGGCCTGAACGAGGACACGACCTACTACTTCCCTGTCTATGGTGAGTAGAGGATGGGGCTATAATTTCTGGGGTCCGGCTGGGATAGTGAAGAGTAGGTAGGTTCCCACGAGGCAGGACATAGTGATAACAGCAAGAACCTTTCTAGAACTACATAACTGGGAAACAGGGGCAAAGCAACTGCTTATATACATTTCTGAAGGCCTGGGCCACTCCCACTCCCAACGTGATTGGCTGTCTAAACTTCCAAGCTGCGAATCACGACTCAGAGTTCAAGGGCCAATGGCAGAGGCCCAAATCCTGAAGTGTTCTGTGATTGGACACCATGTATCGAATCAGAACACAGGAGCTCAGAATTCTTAGTCCAGACTCAAGCTCAGGCAAACACAGACCCCTGAATACATAATACTGAACATGCAGAAGTCCCCTGGCCCTCCACAAGTGATGGGGAAAGGCCCCCCTCTGTCAGAGAGGTCCATCCCGTGGGTGCCATTATTCTTGGGTGACATAGTGGACTTGACAGGTCTCTGGATTTGGGGTCCCTGCGGATCCTGACACCATTGGATGCCTCAATGGATGATGCGTTATGGGGTGAGGCTGCAGTCAAGGGCTCACGTTCTGCCCTTAGAAAGTCCCCGGCTGCTAGCACTTTCAACGTAAAAGAGAGGAGTGAATGAGTATGAGATCGTTTCACACCCACAAAAGGCTATGGGCCCATTCGGGGTTTTAAAAGCCATGAGGTTACCGCTCCCCCCCCCCCCAGATAATTAACCACGAAAGCCAAAATTTGGCATGCCCCCCCGTGTGCCAAAGTTTTGCTGTTGCTATTCAGCAAAAACCCCACATTTTGCAGCACCCCAAATCTGAGTAATCCATATCTCAAATACGAGGCTGACACTCAAAAATCCGACAGTGTTCAAATCACTCTAAACTGGTGCCAAGTTTTGGCAACAGTTTTGCAGTGAAAACCCCATGTTTTGCAGAGCCCCGCAAGCTGAGTCCCCTTATCATCATAAAGTTGTGATGCTGCAAAAGATTCCAGGCTGTAGATTTTTCACCCCCCCCTTTAATTTCAATATATAAAAAAATTCATGCATCATGGTATGCCATGTTGCTGCCATTGATTAAATCTTATGTTTGGGTGCGGTTAGAGTTCCCCAGCAGGTTTTCTTTACTCTCCACAACTGAGATAATTGCTCATTTTTCTTCCTTTGGTCCTTTCCCTCAGGGTTTTGCGACTCGGCTGACCAGTTCCACATCCTCAATGGTGAGTTGCAAATTCAACTGTGTCTTCCCTGCTAAATAAGTAAATACAGTGGTGCCCCGCAAGACGAATGCCTCGCAAGATGGAAAACCCGCTAGATGAAAGGGTTTTCTGTTTTTCGATGCGCTTCGCAGGACGAATTTCCCTATGGGCTTGCTTCGCAAGACGAAAATGTCTTGCGAGTCTTGAGATTTTTTTCTGCTCCCCACCCCCTTTTTCTAAGCCACTAAACCGCTAATAGCCTTTTAGCAGCTAATCCGCTAATCCCTTAAGCCTTTAATAGCCGCTAATAGCCGCTAAACCGCTAATAGCACTAATCTGCTAAGCCGCTAATAGGGTTGCTTCGCAAGACGAAAAAACCGCTAGACGAAGAGACTCGCGGAACAAATTAATTTCGTCTTGCGAGGCACCACTGTAAATGAAAGTAAATCAGAACCAGAAAAACTACAGGACTTTCTGTGGCAACTCAAGAATCACGGTAAAACAAGTGCTGATTCAAATAGGCCAAGTGTAAAATAGCCTGTTCACACAAAGAACGTGGTATGTTTGAGTTTATTCATCTTGCTGAAGAACGTAGAAATATCAAAGATCCCTTTCGACTTCAAGGAGGTAATGTGAAGATGGACTCTGCTGTTGCGCAGACTTTCTAGCCAAATAATCAGGGATGCAAACTGAATTGATTTCAGACTTTTATTAGGGATAACTGCATTTTCAGCTTCAAACTCTGTTTGACAACAAACAAACTTGTTAAAATTGACTTCATTTATGAAGCTGTAAACTGGAGAAAATAAAAACTGCAACATAAGAAACAGTAAATATTAGCAATATAATACGTTCATATGAATAGTGACAATTTTAATTATCAACCATGACTTAAAGACCAGAAACAAACGTACTTATTAAGTGAAAAAAACACACAAAATTTGGGGTGGGTGGGAACCAACTGAAAGCGGAATTCTGCAATGGGTTGGGCACATGAGCCAAGAGGACCTGGTACTCCCTCAGGTTCGCAGCTGAAACTTCACGTCCAGGTGAGCTTGCCTTGCCAAGGTCATGATTTCCGACAGCTTCACGGCCATCTCAGCAGCTTTGTCCAAGTCGTCGCAGGCTAAGATCTTCAAGCCACTCTCTGCTATCAAGGCCTTGGCTGCCTCCACCTGTGTCCCTTGAAGCCTCACGACAATTGGGATGCTTAGCTCCAGCTCAGTGGCCGCCATGATGATCCCTTCCGCAATGATATCGCAGCGCATGATGCCGCCGAAAATGTTCACCAGGATGGACTGGACCCTGTCGTCCGAAGTGATGAGCTTGAAGGCCTCTTTGACCTGCTCAGCTGTGGCACCACCTCCGACGTCCAGGAAGTTGGCTGGTGTCCCTCCGTGGAGCTTGATGATGTCCATGGTCGCCATTGCCAAGCCGGCGCCGTTCACCAAGCACCCGATGTTCCCATCTAACCCCACGTAGTTCAGGTCCACGCTGGCCGCCTCTCGGTCCCTCGTGTCTTCTTGGCTCCAGTCCTGCAGCGCGAAGATCTTCTTCTGGCGGAATGCCGAGTTGCTGTCGAAATTTATCTTGGCATCCATGCACATCACTTTCCCCGTTGAGTCCTCCACCATGGGGTTGATCTCCACCATGAGGGCGTCGTACTTAATGAAGATGTTGTAGAGCTTCATCATATTGTCCGCAGCCTCATCCGCCACCTTGGCGGGGAAGCCCATCTTCTGGGCGAGCTTCAGGGCCTGGTCCTTCCGGATGCCTTCCACGATGTCAACGGGCTCCTTGACGATGGCTTCGGGGTCCTCGGCGGCCACGTCTTCAATGTTGACACCCCCCTGAGAGCTGCCGATGAGCACGGGGCCCTGGAAGGACCTTTCCATTGTGATGGCAAAGTAGTACTCCTTCCTCGGGTAGCGGCGCTCACAGACGAGGACTTGGTTGCAGATCCGGCCCTGCTGTCCCGTCTGCTTGGTGAAGAGCTTCTTGCCTATCATCCTGGAGGCGATCTCCCGGGCTTCTTCCGGAGAGGAGACAATCTTCACCCCTCCTTTCAGGCCCCCTTCGAATGTCCCTTTGCCCCGGCCGCCCGCCAAAACCTGCGCCTTCACCACTATGTCTTCCGTCCCAATCTCTTTCGCTGCCTTATAAGCTTCTTCCGGCGTCTTGGCCACCAGGCCGTTAGGAACGGAAACGCCGGCTTCTTTCAGCAGCCCCATGCTCAGGTACTCATGCAGAGACAAGCGCCTCCGCTGCTGTGTTTGCAGCCCAAGGCTTTTAAACCACCCTGGGCTCCCGCCAAACACCAGGCAACCTTCTCTGGCCATCAGGCCAGCCACTCGCAAGGTCCACCGGCAGATCATGAGGGGCGATTCCCGTTCCCTTCTTTGGAGATTTCTCTTGCTCCTGCTCAGATCTCCTCCAACAGACCTTCCAACTGCCCTTTTAAGGTGCAGGGCATTTCCCAAGATTCCTTCTTTAACGGTCCTCAACCTGCCTTCTCATTGGCTAGGGCCAAGATTCCACGATTACATCGCCACCCTGACCGGACACGCCTCTTTGGTGTCTAAATGATGTTATTGTAGTGGGACACCCCTCAAGATTTGTGGGTAGGTAGGAGGGGATGTGGGGATGCGGGTGGCGCTGTGGGTTAAACCACAGAGCCTAGGACTTGCCAATCAGAAGGTTGGCGGTTCAAATCCCCGTGACGGGGTGAGCTCCCGTTGCTCGGTCCCTGCTCCTGGGCACCTAGCAGTTGAAAAGCACGTCAAAGTGCAAGTAGATAAATAGGTACTGCTCCGGCGGGAAGGTAAATGGCGTTTCCGTGCGCTGCTCTGGTTCGCCAGAAGTGGCTTAGTCCTGCTGGCCACATGACCCGGAAGCTGTACGCCAGCTCCCTCGGCCAGTAAAGCGAGATGAGCGCCGCAACCCCAGAGTCGGTCATGACTGGACCTAATGGTCAGGGGTCCCTTTGCCTTTACCTTTAGGAGGGGATGTGATGTTTGTTTGCAATATTTACTTTCCCCACCCTGAAGAAGTGCAGAGTTTATTGTTCTACCAAGGAATGTACATATGCCTATTGGGCATGTCGTTTTAGGGGGTGAAACTTAATTATTTAAATTTTCAGTGAGAATTTCTAAAAATATGTTTTTGGGTGTGAGGAATTAAAGCTTGCTGTTATTTTAGAGACTGGACAACATTTAGCTTGGTAAATCTACGTTTGGTTAAAAATCACACAAACTTCCCTTGGAAAACCAAAGAACTTTAATTTGACCTTCTGAAAATGTCAGGTAATGCTAAATAAATAATAATCAATATAAAATAAAACTGCAAGTACTTGGCAGTTATTTCTACGCAGTTCTACATATATTTCGCTTACTAATTATATTAATTTAACTAAAATAGCTTTTGAATTCCCAAGCTGTGTTGCAACTTGTTAGCACCCCTCAGTTTTGGAATGTGAACGTTGGAAAGTTCAGCATGCCCTAATAAAGTTAACTTGTCCCAGCGGCAAATGGGCAACAAGGGCAGATCTCTCAGCACAGGTGTGTTGTGCTGGCAAGGCCACCTTCCCATCAGCAATTGTGCTGCAGCATTCTGCAGTCACTGGTGTTATATAAAAAACCCTGCTTCTTTTCCCTTATGGGGTATTCCAGAGCCTGTACAGAATCCTTACGCGGGTTCCCTATTGGTTGGAGAAAATAACAGAGGCCAAGCAGAGAATATTGAGAAGCAAAGCAGCTAGTAAGCCTCATCTTTATCAACTGTTGCAACAGGGTCTCCCGCTCACCCCACGCAGGAGGGAGGAGGAACCCACAACAATGGTGCGCAAGCCCTTATATAAACTTTTGAAATTGCCCACCGTGTAGCTCAAGACCACCCCCAAAAACATAATGCATACATCACAGAAGGGGGCAGCCTACAGCAGAAATCCGGTTTGCCAGGATACTTGATAATGGTCACTGATTGCTTTACCTGGGCAGCCTGGCCATTCTTTTGTGATGGTAAATACATCAGTTCCTGAATCCAGGCCACAGGCTCACCCTATTCATACACAAGTTACAGGATTTGTAAGCAAAAAGACAAAGGGACGGCCTTCTTCCTTGCAGAGAAATATTTGAAGTCAATTTGGGAGTAAAAATGGTTTGCAAGAGTCAAAATGGCTTCAGGACTGCTCTCCTGTACTATTTCAGACATATGGTTTATATACTTATGTATGTGTTTGCCTTGTACATTTATGAGCGTTTATTTTATAGTTGGGCGTAGCTCATAGCTTCTCTGAGTTATTCAAGCCCCTTCGCCACGGCAAGGCAGTGATCCATGAAGGGGATTTGGGACCTTAGAATTCTTATAGCACTGGGTTGTGATTCCTGCATTGCAGGGGGCTGGACTGGATGACCCCCAGGGTCCCTTCCCCCTCTACAGTTCTATGATTCTATGATGTCACTGTGAACTCTTTGCCCTGGCCAATGAGAAGGCCAGGGAGGTGGACTGTTGGAAAAGGAACCTTGGGAAGTCTCTCTCCAGGGGCCAGTTGGCAAGTCTGGGAAGGAGAAGAAGTGGGAAAAGTGGGTGAAAGCTGCCTCCATGATCTGCAGGCAGGCGGTGAGCATGGTGAAGCTGCTGGGGAGGGCGGTCATGGCCAGGGTGCTGGGTGGGAACCCAGGATTCAATAGCCACGGGCTGCCCAAGCAGCAACAAAGGAGCTTGTCTCTGCACGAGTACCTGTGCATGAAGCTCTTGAAAGACGCCGGCGTTTCCGTTCCCTACGGACTGGTTGCGAAGACACCGGAAGAAGCCTACCAGGTGGCAAGAGACATGGGCACCATGGACCTGGTGGTTAAGGCGCAGGTTTTGACAGGAGGGCGGGAGAAAGGGACCTTTGAGGGCGGCCTGAAAGGAGGAGTGAGGATCGTCTATTCTCCGGAAGAAGCCCGGGAGATCGCCTCCTTGATGATTGGCAAGAAGATCTTCACCAAGCAGACGGGAGAAGAGGGGCAGATCTGCAACCAAGTCCTCATCTGCGAGCGCAGGTACCTCCGGAGGGAACACTACTTTGCGATCATGATGGAGAGGTCCTTCCAGGGCCCAGTGATCATCGCCAGCTCCCAGGGGGGCGTCCACATTGAAGACATCGCGGCGGGGAAACCTGAGGCCATCATCAAGGAGCCCGTCGACATTATCGAAGGCCTTCAGAACGACCAGGCCCTGAAGCTTGCCCAGAAGATGGGCTTCCCTTCTAACCTGACGTACGACGCTGCAGACAATATGATGAAGCTCTATGACTTCTTCATTCAGCATGACGCCCTCATGGTGGAGATCAACCCCCTGGTGGAGGACTCAACGGGGAAGGTGATGTGCATGGATGCCAAGATCATTTTCGACAGCAACTCGGCGTTTCGCCAGAAGAAGATCTTTGACCTGCAGGACTGGACCCAGGTGACGGAGGAAGACAGAGATGCCGCCCATGCGGAGCTCAACTACATCGGCTTAGACGGGAACATCGGGTGCCTGGTGAATGGCGCCGGCTTGGCGATGGCTACCATGGACATCATCAAGCTCTACGGAGGAACCCCGGCCAACTACCTCAACGTCGGAGGCGGCGCCACCGTGGAGCAAGTGACGGAGGCCTTCAAGCTCATCACGTCCAACGGAAACGTGCAGGCCATCCTGGTCAACATTTTTGGGGGGCTCATGAGGTGCGACGTCATCGCGAACGCCATCATCATGTCGGTCAAAGACCTGGATCTCAAAGTACCGATTGTCATGCGGTTGCAAGGCACGCGGGTCGAAGACGCGAAGGTTTTGATCGCCGAGAGCGGCCTGAGGATCTTGGCCTGCGACGATCTGGATAAAGCCGCCAAAATGGCCGTGAAGCTCTCGGCAATAATGAACCTGGCAAGGGAAGCGGAAGTGGATGTTATGTTCCAGTTGCCACCCTGACGGAGCAGATTTTTCTGGCTTATTTCTGCAAAAGACACATAAACCCCCTCGTGGTCTCAGTTTTCCACAATAATCTCCCCCAACCCTGTTTTGTGTGTGTGTCAAGGTCTGAGTTGTTTAATAAGCACAAATGGATCGGATCTTTAACTTACAGTTGCTAATATAATAATTTTCCTGTAAATTATTATATTGCCAAAATTTATTCTTCATGGCAGGCTCCCCCACCGTCCAGTTTACAGCCACAAAAATGATGTAATCCTCAACAAGCGTAAAAGAGCTTAAATCTTAAAATACGTTTCATCCAAATAAAAGTCTACAATCAATTGGATTTTTGGAATTTTCTCCCTGATTATTGGACATCTATGACAGCAATATCCGTACCTTCATATGTGAGCAACACTTTTTCTGCCCTAATGAAGAACGGATGAATCTGTCAAATGTGGCTTCTCGTTTTCCCTTTCTTTCCCAGTTCTCCACATGTCTGCATCAGTTTGCAAAAAGTTCCCTTGAAAATTTAGCAGAATTTTAGTGCACACACATCTGATGCACTATTGCACAATGCACATACATTTGCAAACCAACTTAAACTAGTAGAATATGTTTTTGTAAGCCCCCCCCCCCCCCCAAGGCACCAACTTGAATAAAAGTTTGGGGGCCTCAGCTAAGCCCCGGCCCTGATCCGGTGCACCTTATCCCTCTAGTCTAGCTTGTCTGCCTGCCCTTCCTTCCCTGTGGGCCCCATGTGGGGCACAGAGACATTCTGGGGGAAGGTCAAGGGGTCACGAGATGCCTGCATCCCACTTTCCAGTCACTTCATTATTATTTTTAAAGTATTTATTTCGTTTTTCAGATTAAAATTTTACAGCCACATATCCAACATACAACATAGAAACTAGACTCCCAGGAATCTCCCAGACTTCCCTCCTCCCCTTTGTGGGTCCCACTGTTAATCATTTCTTCCTGCATCCTTTATGACAATCCAAATCTTTTACCTCTCCTTTGTGTCCAAAATTCACCTTTAAACTACGAGTGATATTCCAATCCTACTAAGGATTTAAACTGTTTACAATGGTCTTTAAGATAAGTTATAAATGTTCCTCATTCCTTATTGAAATTTTGGTCTTCCTGATTTCTGATTCTTCCGGTGATTTTGGCCATTTTGGCATAATCCGTCAATTTGATCTGCCTGCCTTCTCTGGTCGGGACTTTATCTTCTTCCCATCTCTGGGCTAATAGCATCCGCACAGCTGTGGTCATATACATAAATATGACTTTATTTAGCCCCATCCTTGGTTAAAAAGGCAACCCATAAAAACAATAATTAAAAATGGGAGGGGCCAAGGGCCTGGGCATGAGGCTACTGTAATAAACAAAAATCCGCCCTTATTCCCTTATGGGGGACACAAGAGCCCTTATAGAGTCCTTTGCAGGTTCTTTATCGGTAGCAGAAAATAACAGAGGCCAACCAGAGAATACTGAGAAGCAAAGCAAGCCTGATCTTTATTAACTGTTGCAACAGGGTGCCCCCTTCACACACAGGAAAAGAGGAGGACCCATAACCAAGGTGTGCCCGCCCTTATATATACATTTTAAATTGCCCGCCTTCGAGTCCAAGACCACCCCCAGAGACATCATACCTACATCACAGAAAGGGTGGTCTACAACAGAAATCTGAGTGTGTTGTTTATCTCCTGTCTGGCAGATTACCTCTTAATGCTTACTTGATTGGATACCCTGGGGAGCCTGGCCAGTCTTTTGTAATGACAAAATACTTATTTCCTGAGCCACATCACAGGCTCACCCTATTCATACACAGACATACCCTTCAGACAGGATTTGTGAACGAAAAGACAATGGGGAGGTGTTTCCATTTTCCTTCGACCTTGCAGAGAAATTATTTGGGGTCAATTTGGGAGGGACAAAATGGTTTCAGGACTTTTTCTGTGGGGTTTCAGACATGTGGTTTATATATGCAGTTATGAACATTTATCCTTAATTTTTTTATTTCACTACCATGGTGCTGTGTTGGGGAGCCCAGGATTTAAGCTGACGAGTGGCCATTTTGGCTGGAATATTACGCCCCCCAAAGGTTGTTAGCTGTGTCCCTAAAACACTTCTCTTGCACTCGCAGTCAGAATGCAGAAGAACAATGGGAGAAATAGGCATGTCTGGGAAGGCTGTTTGAAGGTGCATAATGCCGTCTGAAACTATGGATCAGGGCTTAGATTGAAACATTTTAAAAGCAGACATTGCTGGAAATAGTCATACAGGGCACTGAGCAAATGCCCATATTCCAGGAGGCTGCAGAGCAGAAAGAGGGAAAAAGGAAGCCAGGTGTTTCTATCACGGCTGCTCAGAGCTGCCTTGGGCTCTTCCACAACTGTCACCTTGCAGCAGCCCTTCCACCAAGCTCTCTGCACTGTTTGCACCCCAACTGGTCATTATAACTTTAAGATCTAGTACTTGAGCTTATTCCTTTCCTCCTCCCTCCCCATTCCCCTTTCCTTTTATGCCATCTATTTTAGATTGTATTTCATTGATCTGGAAGCCTTTTTTTTTAGCTAAACACTTTATAAATAAATAAGTGAATGCACTGTGCATATCCCTAGTATATTCTTGCCACTGTTAGAAAAGCCACCAAAAAAGAAGATATTTTTAGAACTGTCACCAAGGGGGAGGTGAGACAAGGAGTAAGAGCAGGTACAAAAAAACGATGCAGAAAGAACAATGAGTCTAGCAATATTCTTACAGGGCAGCACTGGGGGAAATATCCACATCGGGTTCTTTTCAACTGACTTTACTCGGCATAGACCTGCTGAAATTAGTGCTCACATGACTAAGGGCTGGTGCAGAGGTCAGTGCACTAGCTCAAAACCCGTCTCAGACATTAATTTCACCAGGGGAGACTACCTTAAGGCAGACAGTGGCAATCCTTAGGATATCTGATCAGAGAGGAGCTGCAATTCACTTTGACACAGATGAAGGAGCCCAAGAATTGGAAGCGACTCAGGAGATCATCCACACTGACCCCCCCAACCTATAACAATACGGTTCAGACTGGAATTTTATATATAGTAACAGGAAATTGAAACGGGACCTATCCAGCATTGCATCGTAAGGGGATGTTACAACATGGAAAGAGATGGGGAAAGAGGGGTGTTCCTTTTTTTAAAACAAACTTGAACCCAGGTGTGCTGAGCCACCAAGACGGCAGAAAGAGAGATGGAAGGTGTTAAGATGTGTCGCATTCTCTATCGAATAACAGAATAAAGTAATATTCCTTTTGACGAGGAAACATTGCAAGGCGTTGTTTTGACCGAGTAAAAATACACAGCCGTTTCCCCGCCTGTGTTTGTTCACTACAGATATCAAGGTGGTGGCGTAACGGACCAAGACCTGGGAGAGGCCAGGGTTCGAATCTCACCGGGTGAGCCTGGGCCAGTCGCTGTCTCTCAGCCTAACCTACTTCACAGGGTTGTTGTGATGATGAAATGTATACGGCCTCAAGACCCCTGGAAGATAAAGGTGGTATATAAGTATGATAAATAAATAAATACAGCAAAAAGGAAAAAGAGCCTATAAATCTTTTTTAAAAATTAAAGACGTTCTTTTTTTAAAATATACATTTTTATTGATTTTTTTAACATATCAATTCCAACAATCATATAACATAACTTCTTATCTTATACAACATTTTAGACTTCCGTCAACACCTCTGATGATTTTCCGTTATCACTTATTCTGCATTTCTTTATTTCGCAATTACTCTTAATTATCGTTAACTAATAACTCTCCTCATAGTCTTTCTTGCAATATTTGAAATGGTCCTCCTTACAAAACTTCTTGCAGTCCTGCTAGCGTAATCTGTTCATTACAGTTACTTTTCAAATAGTTTGTATATTTACTCCAGTCTTCTAAGAATCTCTGGTCCCGCAGGTTTCGAATCCTTGCTGTTAATTTATCTAATTCTGCATAGTCCATCAATTTCATCTGCCATTCTTCTTTTGTCGGTAACGTTCTGAGGACCTAACTGCATTAAGGGTGTATAGTCCTGTCAGTGGTTGGTTGGTTTCCTAAAAGTTGATATGAGGAGGTGATTTCACAGCAGGACTGAAGTGTCTGGGGAAGAGAAGGGTCGTATTTTGTTCCGCAGTCATGGAAGGACACAGAGAGCCCTGAGACAGGCAGCTTGGGAACATGAGGGAGCCCTTCCCAGACTGAGAAGGACCTTGGGTTCCTCCTGCCCTGCTGTGCCTCTGCTTGCAACTCTCTGAGTTCAGCAAAGCCAAACAGGATCTATTGATACACCTGTTTAGGACATTTCACAGAAACCTTGATGTCCTTAAACAGTTGCATCAACCATTCACAATCCATAAGTGGAAATGACAAGGCATTGAGTTCTGCTTCACAGGAACTTAGGCTCACTGTCGTCTGCTTTTTGCACAGCCAGTCAAACAGACAGTGGTTGTACATGTAGCGCACTCCAGAAGTGCTCGTACCATCCGTGGTGTCACTTCCCAAACTAGCATCTGCAAAGATTTCAAGACCTCCAGTCTTCTGACCTGTGAACTTCAGTCTGTAGTGCAAAGTCCCCTTCAAATAGTGGGCTATGCGCACCAGAGCTTTCCATTCCTGAACAGTAGGATTGTTGGCATGTCTGCCTACAGCTATGTCAGGTCTTGGACATCTAGCAATGGAATTCAGCTTGCCTAGAATGCATCTGTACAGTGTGGTGTCAGAAAATGCTCCAGCAGTACTATCTACCTGGTAACCTGTCACCATCGGTGTGTCTACTGGATTTGCATCAACCAACTTCAGTCTGGTCAATACATCAGCAATTTTCTGTGTTTGGTGTACCAGAAAATTACCTGCCTGCTTTCTTCATGCAGGATGCATTCATGAACAGCACAGAAGATTTGGTCCCATGGCATGGCCAAGATGCCAGGGATGGTTCAGGGTTTGACCTATATCTTAAACAGTGCCGTGTGCCCTCGCCATGCAGTCTCTCTAATTACAAGAAGCAGAACAGGCATATTGTTGACGTGCGCCAAGCTCAGTAACGGAGCTGCGATGGGTGGGAGACGGAAGGGAGCTTCCAAGTGCAAGGGGGTGTCGGGGGGGGGGGGACTTGTGCTCCCAGTGCTAAAAAGTCCCAAAGGCTGCAACCGTTCTTCATAGGGGAGTTCCTCCAACCAGTGGCATAGCGGCAGTTGTCAGCTGATGGAGTAGGGTTGCCATATTTCAAAAAGTGAAAATCCCGGAAAAAGCTTTTCCTTTCCTTTCCTTTCCTTTCCTTTCCTTTCCTTTCCTTTTGGCCAAAGTTGTTTAATTTTTTTGGGAAAACCCCCAAAAGAATGAGGTTCTAAAGCTATTTTTAAGAAAAATATATTCCGAAATGGGTTGTCATACGTCCAGTTTTCCCCGGACATTTTGCCGATTTGCGGAAATCCTCCCCGGACGCCATTTTGGACGGCCGAATTCCGGATATGGCTGGATGTATGGCTTGGCAATCCCTCGTAGCCGAGTAAGATTGTCTTCCTTGAACACGGTTTTAACAGTGAGTCCATAAGTGACTGTGGAGGCCAATTCTGGATCCACACGTCCGTCCACAGTGAGGACAGAGGTTTCCAGGCGGGAGTTGATCCCGCCGAGGGTGCCTTCCTCTTAGCACATTTCTCCCTTTTGTCCTGAGTTCGAGCATCTTACAAGCCCATGACACCTTTAGTAAAGGCTGTTCTCCAATTGGAGCACTCACAGGCCAGTGTTTCCCAGTTGTCGGTGTTTATACTACATTTTTAAAGATTTGCCTTGAGAGAGTCTTTGAACCTCTTTTGTTGACCACCAGCATTATGCTTTCCCTTTTTAAGTTTGGAATAGAGTAGTTGCTTTGGAAGGCGATCATCAGGCATCCGCACAACATGACCTGTCCAACGAAGTTGATGTTGAAGAATCATTGCTTCAACACTGGTGATCTTTGCTTCTTCCAGTACACTGGTATTAGTTTGCCTGTCTTCCCAAGTGATGTGTCAAATTTTTCGGAGACCCCGTTGATGGAATCTTTTGAGGAGTTGGAGATGGCGTTTGTAAGTGGTCCACGTTTCACAAGCATATAGTAAGGTTGGTAGTACAATAGCTTTGTAAACAAGCATTTTGATTTCCCTGCAAATGTCCTGGTTCTCAAACACTCTGCACTTCAATCGGGAGAAAGCTGCACTCACAGAGCTCAGGCGATGCTGGATTTTGGCACCAGTGTCAGCTCTTGTGGAAAGGTACCGGTAACTGCCCAGGTAGGCAGCCCTAGGCTGGAGTGACCCCCCCCCCACCAGAGTAAATTGGGTGTGCACTGAGCTGCTTGCCCACCCATGTAGGGGGAAGCCCAGCTGGGCGATGGGGTTGGAAAGGGGCGCTGGGCTGCTCTGGGGTTGTCTGCATGGGGTTGCCTGCTTTGCGCCCACTCAAAAATTTTGCACCCAGGGCCACTGCCCCCCTGACACTCCCACACTACACCCCTGGCTCCATCCGGGTAGGACTTAGTCACACACTCTTGCATAAGAAGGAAATCTAAATCTTGCTGGAGCTACCTGGTTGAGGACTCCTTGCGAGAAATCCTCTCCTACTTCCCTTTTGGAAAGAGTGGGGTGACCAGGCCATGCGATTTCCTGACCTCTAATGTACTGAGTTGAATAGGATCCAAAAGGCAGCAGTCTGATTGGTCCTAGAACAATAGGATTCAGAGTGCAGCAGTCTGCTTGGTCCACAGGAGCCACCCAATCCAGCTCCAGGTGGAAGTGAATCCACAACCTGATTGGCTTACAGGCGAATCCCGGAATTAGCCAATCAAGGGGGGCCCATTGTGTAAATAATGTATATATAGCACACATTCCGGGGGAACTTCCATTCCTCCTCACCACTATGAGCTGAATAAAGAGCATGAAATCCACTCTCGACTCCGAGTATATTTCACGACCCGAAAGTGGGAATGTTAGTCGAGGAATCTGCAGCGACTGTGTGCGGCAGAGGAAGACTCTGGATCAGGCAATGTTCTTGCAACGACAAGTCCTTGCGAATAAATGTACAGAGTCCAGCATCTTGTGTGCAATAAAGGCACCAGAACCTTTCCCACCTAGATGCATCAAACAGAAAAGCTCGCAAATCTGATTCTGCCCGTTAGGGAGAGGTGGGTTAAGCCTGGGCTTTGGGTTTTTAAGAATTGTGCTTCTTCATTTATATTTTGCGGTTTTATGTATTGTGCGCCGCTTTGGACAATGCGTATGGGTAAGCAGCATTCGCTTAGCTGTGGTTCCTGCATTGCGGGGGCTGGACTAGATGATGCTGTGGGTCTCCTTCAATTCTACAATTCTGTTCTGTACATAAATAAGTACACAGGTGAGGAATGAAACTGGTGTGGACATTTATTCCAAAATAAAACAAGATTTCATTTTGCACCTTTGTCAAAGCTGTAACATTCCAAACTTACATGTTGGTTAAAAGCAACTATTAAAATAATTGGTTAAAAACAACTTGTTACACGACGGGCAGATTCCATCCACAGTGGAGGACCTGTGTGGCTTCATTGATTTCAGAGGGAGAACTGTGAGCAATGTCTTCGTTCCCACCCTGTTACCAATGATGGGCCTTGAAGGTGCTTGACTGAGCCTGGATCATGCCCAATATCTCTGATGATATCCCTATACGCTTGAAATATACACAATGTCGTGTTTCTCGAGTAATTTGATGTAGTGCTCCAGCTGCATCATCTCCACCTCCATCTTCTCTTTGCGAAGTCTCCTCGGAATCGAATCAAGGAAAACGGAAAGACTTTGGTATTCGTGGTTGATCTCCTCCCAGTTTTTCTTCAGGCCCTGTGCGAAGGAAGGGAAAAGCAAACGCTAAGCAAACTTATGAAGTATGCGGCAGCAGAATGCCAAAATGTGCTTTATGTGCCTTTGCAGCCAGCAGTGCAGACAGAAATTTAAACATGGATAAAATGAATGTATTTATTTCATAAAGCATATGCAGCGCTTGATTGTAAAAACAAGAACAGCCCTCAAAGCCGTTTTCAAAAGAGACAAAATAATAAAATTATCACTAAGAAAAATTAAGTACGATGATTTAAGATGTTGAAAGTTTTAAGTAACGATAGACTAAAAATAGATTAAGACTCGTATCAACTTTCTAAACATCTGGGTAGCTTGTCTAGATAATAATGTATTAAGCAGGCACCAAAAAGAGGACAGCCTAGGGGTCCGCCTGGTGTCAGGAGGCAAACTTGATAAACTTTTATCATGTTGCCTCTTCCTCACCTTTTCTCTTAACTAAAAAGCCCCAAACGGTGCAACCATTCCTCGCAGGGGACCCTCTCCAGCCTCATGATAATTTTGGTGTTCTTTTTCTGAGCCAACTTATTCCCCCCCCCCCCCCCCGTCCTGAAGTCGTCTGATCTGCGTCAGCCCTGCGTCACTACCTCCATGATTTTCTCCTTCTCTGCCTTGGAGAGTCTCGTCAGGCCTTTCTGCATGAGGGCTTGCTGGAGGTAAGCATCACTCTCCTCCTGAGCCTTCTTGGCATCCATTATCCGCTTCTTAATGTATTTTGGTGTCACACCAAAATCCTGCAAGGAAAACACACTTGGATGTCCCAAACGATGCATTGCAGAAAACGCCTGAACACCCCCTGATCTCCTCCTCCACCCCCACAAAGCATGGCAAGAAACTGACCGAGAAAATGTTCACTGTAGGAATAAACAAAGCGGCCAATACTTTAGTTTGGGTACTATGGATATATATATGTATGTGTGTATTAATCAATTATTTGCCCAGTGAATCAGATCATGAGCAAAATGTGAATAAAAGAAAACCATTTAATAATAACAATAACAAAAAAGTATTACTTATACTCCGCCCATCTGGCTGGGTCTCCCCAGCGACTCTGGGCAGCTTCCAACAGGATATTAAAAACACAATAAAACATCAAATATTAAAAACTTCCCTAAACAGGGCTGCCTTCAGATATTTTCTAAAAGGCAGATAGTTGTTTATTTCCTTGACATCTGGTGGGAGGATGTTCCACAGGGTTGGCGCCACTACTGAGAAGGCCCTCTTGGATTAGCATCTTTGCTGAGTCTATGTAAGGCCTCTAGAACCTTAGCAACACATTTTAAATATTATTTTAGCCAAAGCATCCGAGATTTTTAAATGTGCCTAGAGAAGGGCACCTCCAAGGAGGGCTGAGAGAGACCCCAAATCTGAAAATCCTGGAGAGCCTTTGCTGCAAGCCAGTGTAGGCAACACCGGGCCAAATGGTCCAAGAGTCAGATCCAGAAAAAGCAGCTTCCTGCGCTCCTCTGAACCATACCTTTTTGTGGAGGTATCTTTGAATGAGCCCCGAATCATCCAGGAGGAACTTGTCTCCCTTCCGCACGTCAACACATGCCCGGAGGGGCTTCTTGGCCACGGCCATGATGGCCTCGGCAACGTTTGAGGAGATGTAATCCTTCTTGCTTCGGATGCCCATGATGGGGTGGTCGTTCCTCTCGGGCACATTCAGCCCTGGCGGCTTCTTCATGCCTTGGTTCCTTCTTCCTGCATTGTTTTGGAAAAGCCACACGTTTGCAACTGTTTTATCAGCAAAGAACTGCCTTGGGGACCCTCTGGCATGCAGGCCCTTTCCTTCCTGTGGTTTCTGGCAAGTGGGATTCAGAAGCATCACTGCCTCCAACTGTGGAGGGCAGAGCAGAGCCACCCTGGCTCGGAGCCACCCATAGATCTCTCCTCCATGAATGGTTCCCCCAAAGAATTGTGGGTGCTGAGAGTTGTTGAGAGATCCTTATTCCCTTCCCAGAGTTACAGTTTGGCTGACAGGAGCGAGCCAGCAGTAAATCACACTGAGCAAGTTGGAGTTAACTCCTTAGTAGCAAAAGCAGGATGAGGTGAACTGATCACAGCAGGAGGGGGAGACACCCATGACTCTTCACCATCCAGACCCATCTCTGCCTCTTGGCCTCCCTCCTCTCCTGCTTTAGCTTCTGCCTCTGAGTCTGGGCTCCTCTCTGCCACAGACTCTCCCCACTCACTAAGCCCTGTTGCCTCTCCAGCTTCCGATACCTCCTCTTCCCAGTCTTCTCCCTCATCTCCTTCTTCCCACTCATCATTGTCCCACCACCCCTCCCTGGGCTTTGAGCCTTCTTCCCTTGGTGGTTCCCTACCTGGTTCCTCCCACCATTCCTCTGCTCCCAACGGAAGTGCCGAGTGTGTGGGGTTGTGGGTGCTCCAGGCCTCACAACATTCCCCATGAAGGGGCAGGGCACCCACAATTTTTTGTCCCACCAGGGAAAAAACAAGGTATACAGAAATAAACAACAACAGCACAGTTGCACACTGGGTTCACTTGCAGCCCCAGCAGAAAGCAGAACTTTTCTAGGTAGGCCTGGTCTGGTCCAGTGTCCAGCTTGTTCTCTCAGACCAGATGCAGACTCCTAGAATCATACAGTTGAAAAGTAGGAAGGGACACAAAGGGTCAACTAGTGCAACTCCCCGCAATGTACAGAGCATGCAAAGTGGTGGTTGTGGCATCTTTCCCTCCCAGAGACGGTGGTCCTCTCTCAAATGCTTTCCAAGAGGATTGGGAGAGACCCATAGCACAGAAGATTTAAATGGCTCCGGAGATTCGTGCTTCCAAAGAACCTCACCCCAACCCCACGGTTCTGCTAAAACGTACGCTTTAAGAGCTTGGGTTCGTTGGCATGCTTCCGAAGAAACTCTCTTGGAGTGGGGATGTAGAGCTTGGGGATCCCCATGGTTTTGGAGGGCGCCGTTTTCCTCTCTTGGATTTCGCGTATCACAGTTGGCTTGAAGGTCGACATAAACCTTTCGTTCAAGACGTAGTGGAAAGAAGCACACCATTTATATTTCAAGAGTCATTGGCCGGCCGTCAGGCAATGTGGGGCAGCTGCCTCAGGTGGCAGGTGCTGGGGGGGTGGGGTGGGGTGGTAGTGAGAGCCATTTGGGGCTGAAGTGACTTTAAATAGATAACTAAAGGTAAATAAATAAAGCAAAGAGCTCCCACTACAGTCAACATGACTAGCTTGCCCCATTGATCTCACTAATGCCCACGTTTGACTGACTACGGCTGGATCCAACCCACCAAATTAATTTCCTTTAAAATGATTTGGAGTGCGATGAGAGCCCCTCTGTACTATTTCCCGAGGCGTGTTTTTTTTTTTTTTTTAAACTAATGTTTGCTAGTTTGCCCCCATACCTGACCGTCTTGACAGTTTTTTTCTCCTCTTTGGGAATCAGGTTGTAGATAATCTCCTCGGCATAGAAGGCAGTCATCTTCAGGCTTCAGGCAAAAGTCCTGGAGAGAGCTGCATTGAAATTGTGCAATGCAGTGGTGTTCAACCTTTTTGAGTCCATGGCTCCCTGGACCAACTACCTTTCTTTCTGCAGCTCCCCTGTGGGGCTCAGGAGCCCAGTTATGCCACCCCTTGCCTGCAGAGCCGGCAGCCCCTCACCCATTTTCAAACACCCTCCCTTGTGGAGTGATTCCTCAGCCTCCTTTCCCCTCTTCTTGGGAGTCCTCTGGGCAGCCGCTGCTGCCGCCCCTGGCCTCTGAGCTGCCCCTGTGCCCCATAGAGAGGTGCCTCCTCACCCTGCCCCACAGGGGCCTGGGACTTGTCTGTCCATTCCCAACAGCAAGGGCTGGTTGGCTGGGCTCCCTCGCCCACTTGCTTGCTTACTCTGAAGCCACCTCAACTCCTGGCAATCAGCCCCCCTGGCCAGCCCCAGAGGCCCCATTCAACTGGGGAGCTTGTAGACAGGGCTGCTGCAAACAACAGCCACACAAGCCTTTGGGAGGCAGAGACACAAGAGGGCATCCGAGGATGGAGGGAAGGAAAGAGGGAGAGAGGCCAGTGTTGCCAGCCGCACCCCTGACCATCATTCAAGGCACCCCAGGGTACCATGGCACACTGGTTGAAAACCACTGGTACAAGGCATTAGTCGAGGCACAAGGCATTAGTCGATGACAACAACAACAGTGGTTGTACAAAGGAGGGCTCTCCTTGTACAGAAAAACTAAATTGGGTTGAGTAAGTGTTTCCACTTATGGTTGGATGAAGAGGTGGTGAGGCGTTAGGGTGGCAGAAGACAGTTGGCCAGAGGATGAAGCATCCAAGATGAGGTACCGTATTTTTCTGTGGATAAGATGCCCCCTATTGTTTGGGACTCAAAATTAAGGAAATGCACTATCCGTGTATAAGACGACCCCTTATTTTAAACTTCAAAAATTTAGGAAAAAATATAGTCTTATGCATGGAAAAATACGGTATATTATTTTTCCTATATAGGGAGTTTGTCCTAATGGAAAGCTCTTGCAGACTCCTTGAACTCTGTCCTGCAATGCACTACTGAATAATGTCTGATCAACCGGGAATATTAGTGTGAAGGCACCATATTTGAACCCCTAAGGGGAAATTTTTAGCAGGGGAGGAACCAAACCCCCAGGAGGGAGGACTACTGAATCTTACAAATATGCTCTCTCGGCAGCCAGACTTTTAGATGACAACAACAACAGTGGTTTGGGATTCATTTTCAGGAAGTGATTGTTAGCGCTTGAGAGCCAGAAAACTGAGGGGCACAAATCTATGGTGTAACTCAATTTGGAGTACTGCGTGCAGTTCTGGATATTTTCAAATTCTACAATATCCAAAAAGGATATTGTAGAATTTGAAAAGGTTCGGAAAAGGGCATCCAAAATGGCTGAGTGAGTGGAGCGACTCCCCTGAGAGTTGCAGCATTTTGAGTCTAGAGGAAAGGCGAGTTCGAGGCAACATACTAGAAGTTTATAAAATTATGCTTCTCTCAAAACACCAGAACTTGTGGACCTGCAGTGAAGCTGAATGTTGGAAGATTCAGGTCAGATAAAAGACGGGACTTATTCACCCAGCACAGAGTTTAACTGTGGAACTCCTGGCCACAGGAAGCAGCCATGGCCACTAACCTGGATGGCTTTAAAAGAGGGTTAGACAAATTCATGGAGGAGGAGGAGGAGGAGGAGAGGGCTCTGGGTGGCTCTGGGTGCAAATCCTGCTTGTCAGTTTCCTTTTGGGGCGTCTAGTTGGGCCCTGGGCGAAGAGGATGCTGGATTAGACGGGTCATAGGCCTGATCCAGCAGGGTCTCCTTAGGTTCTTTTGAGTAGATGATGAATCTGGGACTGTTGTTCTGCCCCCCCCCCTTACACTGATGCTCCCCACAACCTCTCTTCGTAGGGGTCCTCCCTCTCCACTAACCGTTTCCTTCCCCCCATATCATTTTTGTTAAATCTTCCAAAACATTTACCACCATATACATTTTTAAAAACACTAACCGTTTCTGAGCAGATTTGAACAAGTTGGACACCCCCACCCCCCCACAGCTCAGGTGGCAGGTGGCAGTTGGGATTCTGAAGGGAGGGAGGAGGGCCCCCCAGGTGTGCGCAGAGGCTCCGCCCACTGGTCGCATGCTTCTCCCAGGAGGGAGGGGCTCCAAACTCATCCTCCCTTGCCCCGAGGCGGGCAGTTTTCTTGAGCTGGTCCACAGCCGCCCCTGCGAGGGAGGACAGCAGCTCTCTTTCTTCCGCTTATGGTGGAAACATCACTTCCTATCATATCCATCCTATATTAACTCTCAAAGATGGATAGGCTGCCCAGAGGAGGAGAAAGAGACCCCTCCCCAAGTGCTCAGATGAATGGCTTGAACTCAAGCGGGTAACCAGACCTCTGAGCCCAGACTTCCTATGCAGACAAGGTCTCACTGTGGCCACAATTGTGCTGCAGCATCGCGCACTCGCTACAGCTTCTGGCTCAAACACGGGGGAAGCTCCACATAGAGCGCATGGCAGTAACTCAGTCCTGAAGTACTCAGTGCACGAACCACCGTGGCAAGGCTTCCCTGGTCCAGGAATGGCTGTTGGGCCAATCGTAGCTGGTCAAAGGCCACCTGAACGCAAAAGGTTTAAGACTCGGTAGAGGAGATGAGTTGCAGACCCCACGTGGCCCCATTCAGCTGAACTCTCTTAGACGCCCACCTGGGATCTTCCCACTCGGCATCCTTTCCCAGGACACTCCATTCCATTCCTCTTCCCACCCACTTTCCCATTTCTTCCCCAGCAGCGACTCAGCCTTCCTGGGCCGGGGGGCTTTGGGCTGGTTAGTCTCCCCCAGGAAATATTTCTTCCTGAAAGGTGGCAGGGTGTGTACATGTTGTACTTCTTCAAACCTGGGGGTTCCTGCTACCCACCCAAATCTGCTAATATTTCTGCCGTTAGCTAAATAAGGATTGGCATTCAGAGAACAAGCTTGCTCTCTCTCTCTCTCTGTGTACAATCCCTTCTGCTTTCTGTCTTATTCAATAATATACTGTAATTTCCAAACATACCACAGATTGATTGCTCAAATGGACCGCAGCTTCCTCCTTTTTGGCTTTGCTAACCTGCAGCCACTTTTGTTAAAATAGATATTGTTAAGTAAAATGATGTGCTGTTTCTGTGACTGACATGCATTAAAATAATGGGCATGTTCCTTTCTTGTACTGCAGGCTGATATGGGAACAGGATGTGCAATTTATGAAATTTATGACTTGCTTGCTTGGAAAACAGACCCTCCAAGTGTCCTTATTTACCAGGGACATCCCTGATTTAGAGAAGCCATCCCAGTTTCTGATTTGATCCCAGAATGTCCCACTTTTCCTTAGGACATCCCTATTTTCACTGGAGAAATGTTGGAGGGTATGGAGTTACCTGACCCCAAGCCATCTGAGGCCAATCCTGTATAGGGAAGGTTGTTTTTTAAATGTTTAATGTTTTATTATGTTTTTAATATTTGCTGGATGTTGCCCAGTTTGGCCACCTGACAGTTCTGGATTGCAGCGAGTGGCCCAACCTGATCTGGAGCTGTCTCGACCCAATCTGACCCAAGGCCAGATCCCTCTGAACTGGCTCAGGATTTGGGCTGATGGATTGTTGGTGAAGGACCCTGTGTGAGAGGCAGGGAAGTAAGGATCTTCCAAGGTGGGAAGCTGGGAGAAGAAAGAGAAGCTCCCAGGTGAGATCTGGGAGGCTCCACCCCCTTCTGTGCGGGTTAAGAGTTAAGATCTACCTGTCAGAGAGGACTTTGCACCTTTCTTTCTCTTCTTTTTTAGATCAGTTTGCTTTTCAATGAAATGTAATATGAAAAGTCTGAATAAAACCTTAATTATAAAAAACAGGGGAAAAGATTTGGGCTTCAACTGAATGTGGTGCCCAGCTCTGCTACCCAGCATGTCCTCCTGGCCCTACTAAAATCTCGTGCTGCCTCAGGTGTGGTGGAGACACTCTCTCAGCAGTCAGCCTGGGTTAAGGTCCAACTGCTGGTCCAACCTCTGTAAGAGGAACGGATGCCATCTTGTAATTCGCCTCAGGTAGCAAAATGTCTTGCACAGGCCCTGCTCAGGAGACACTGATGAGACCCTTCTTAAAGAACAGAGTAGCTTTTATTTAGAGGCTGTTTCACGGCTGCAGGAAGCAGGCACAGAGCAGTAAAACGTGACTCCTGAAACATGGGAGAAATCAGTGGGCAGTTGTGGTTATAGCGTGCAGGGTTCAAAATGCAAAGTGCACAAGACATCTCCGGCAGTCAAGTTTCTCAGCAGTCTCCCAGTGCAGGGAAAGAGGCAGGATTTGGTCTGACCTAGTTGTCAGCCAGCAGAGGTGATCTGGTCATGCCCTAGTCGCCTTCTGGTGGATATGGCTTCTAGGCATGGATCCTTCATACTGGATTTCTGATTCAGCTCCAGGAATTCCTTGGCAGGGAGCCTCTTTGGCACTGCTGGTACAAAGAGCAATAGAATATGCTCCCCCAAAATGCAGATATATCCAGGGTTAAATGTTTTCAAAAAGAAATTATATCCTACTGGATCTTCAAAAAGACATCTAGATGGCTAACAATGAGAAAATGAAAGAAAAAATATTACAAGTAATCACACACAGAGAGATTCCAATCAGTCGCCAGTTGAAAATATACTCTGGAAACCAAGCCTTATGAGGAACGGTTGAGGGAGTCGGGTATGTTTAGCCTGGAGAAGAGGAGACTAAGAGGAGACAGGAGAAACATCTTCATATCTGAAGGGCTCCAGAGGGTGGGAACCAGACCCATGGATTCAAGTTACCAGAAAGGAGATTTGACTAAATATTAGGAAGAACTTTCTGATGGTAAGAGTAGTTTGACTGTGGAAGAGGCTGCCTCTGAAGGTTGTGGACTCTCCTTTATTGAAGGTTTTTAAGCAGAGGTTGGGTGGCCATCTGTCATGGATACTTTAGTTGATATCCTGCATTGCAGGCATTGGACTAGATGACCCTCAGGGTCTCTTCCAACTCTACAATTCTAAGATTCTATGGATAAGGAAGAATACAGAATAAGCAATGCCTCAGAATGGGAGAGAGATCAATCAGGCAGGTCAAAAGCTTGCTAGGACAAAGGGGCCATAAGCAGCTCCTGTCAAGAGCATCCCTGCAACACCCCAAGTTTCCAATCACATTCCACAGGCTGCTAGGGCAGGCAGATTTATGGGCACATTCTTATGCTGGGGTGGTTAGAAGCAGGCCCCATTCACTTTCCTTATTATTATTATTGGCAGTCATCGGAGATAATACAAATCCCTGGAGAGAACAGCATTTCACCAAGCACCAATTAGACAATAAGCTGGTAGGAACTATGACTGGGAAGCATTTTGTCTGCAGCAAGAAAGGGCTCGTTCACACTTCTGTCTGTTCTGTGCCTGGGAAGCTTGGTTCTGAGCAGTTTTCCTCTCATCGCACACTTTCCAGGCACAGCTCCAAGCAATTTTGTCTTTGCCCCACTGCTTACCCACAGCCTGCTCTTTAGCGCTAAATCAGAACAAATGGCATTCCACGGAAAACCCGATTGCTGTTAGTTCTGATTCAGCACTAAAGGTTTCCTCGAGCGAAACTGGCCGGGCAAATGAAGAAGTGGATAAGCTCACCTCATGACAGGTACAAATGTTTCCATACGCACAGAGAGCAAGAGACTCTGGTCTGAGTTACACTCACAGAACCTGAGCTCTCTGCTGATAGCCAAAAGCAAACAAAACGTGCCTGAAAAGCTATATATGATCCCCTTGTTTAAACCAGTTTACAACAACTTCCCCCCATTTCCTAAGTTTGCCTCCTAGAGAGGACTTTTTTTCTTCAATTTGATCATACAGCTTCTGCTCTCCAGGTAGCAGAGGCTCCTTGTTGGCAATTTTCTGTATTTACTCAGCTACTTTCCTCACTTCCTTCAGGGACCGGATTCGCTGCTGATATCCAGGCTTCAGCTCCTGTTCTTCGGACATGATGAGCAGATCAATGTATTCTGGGGTAGAGAGCGGGTTGGGCTTCAGTGCAATCTTGTGAAGGCGCTGGAGGCTTTGAGATGATTTCTGGATGAGCTCTTCTAAGATGTGTTTCACTTCTTCATATTCCTCATTAAGCTTTTCAAGCAATTTCTCTGTGGTCATCAGCTCACCAGAGGTACATTCATACTTTTGCTTCAGTTCTTCATAGGTCCTTCTCTCTTTTCTTGTTGTATATTCAAATTTGTATTTCTGATTGTAGTGCACACTTCACTGACACTGGCCTGGACAGACTGTGCATCTTCCTGTGCTGCTATTGATAGCTGCACAACCATGCTTATCTTCATCTCTAGGAATTCTACAAGGATAGTGACAGGTGAAGTGACAATTCATGCAATTAGTTATGTATTTTCCCATGCCAGATATATCCTCCTTCTTTGGTACAGTTACCTCTACCTCATATGTAAAGTTTCTGTTTGCCGCCACGTCAACCTTATGCTTGTCCAGGGCTTCCTGCGTCTTCCTCAGTTCTTCCAGCTTGGCCAGTCCAGCTTTGATTTGGGGCTGCAACCCTTCAATAGCAGCTTCAAGCTCTTTTCGCTCCCTGAGCACTTCCTTTGGCAATGTTAAGCTCTTGCTTTCTAGCGTGTGGGATGAATCAAAGAAGGTCTTCATGCTCATGGTGCCCATTTTCCAAAACATTTTATCAAAATTGAAGTTGCCTCCGGGCTCCACTGGATTGTTGGCAAACAGTGCTGAATTGTTGAATTTGAAGTGCACAGGAGTGCCCTTGGCATCTTTGGCGCATGGTACATTGGCTTCCTTAATGGCCTCGAGAACAGGAGGGGTCTGTCCATCTGCAAATGTGATCAGGACTTGGATGTTGTCCTTTATATCTTTGCCAAAGATGGAGAGCACAGAGTCAAAGACGTATTTCTGGGCATGAGTTAAACGAGCAAAAGAGGCCTGGACGACAATACAGATGGCGTCTATTTGATCAGTGCCCCCTGGGGAGGAGAAAAACTCCCGGATCTGCTTTGTTATCAACTTGTCATGCTCTATTCCTCTTGTGTCTCCAAATTCTGGAGTGTCAATAATAGTGATGGAATAGGGGACTTGGAAACCCTTGCAGTGGTGGACAACGTAGGCAGTCACTTCTGATGTTTGGCTTTGAGCTTGGCTTCTGTTGGTATTTTCAGGAATAAGTTTGAATCGGAATTTATCTCCCCATTGCACACCCAGGACATAATTGATCATCCCATTGATGAGAGTGGTTTTCCCTGACCCTGTTGTCCCCATCACCATAATCACTTTGTTGGGGGCATGAATGTTCTCTTTCCCTAGCTGGTATGTTAGACAGGATCCAGAGACATCCTGTACGGGCTCCAGTGGCAGAGCATACACTGCTGGTGGCCCATCATCCACGCGGGTGCTGCCTTGGAAGTATTTACAAGCTACTCTCTTGTCTCCTTCCAATGTGGAAACCTCAATCTCTTTGCTGGGCTCACTCTCAGCCCCACCGGCACACATGGCTGAGACTCTGAATCTGTAGGGTGTCTGGGGCTTCAGACTATCCATCTCACAGAACTCTGTTTTCTTCCCTGTTCTTTTTTCAGCCCATTCATCTTTGTCCTTGCTTTTTGCCTCTCCAGCCGCTTCACGGCAGTCCACTTTGTATTCCTTTATAACAGCTCCCTGTCCAATGACCTTTGGGTTCTCCCAGGCTATGCTGATTTTGGAAGACTCTGCGATTATCACTCTCAGTTCCCCAGGAGGGCTGGTAGGAAGTGTCTGTACAGATTCACTCACGTTGCTGGTCTCACTAAGTCCTGGTTTACTCCTAGCGCTGTATCGAAACTGGTATTCTGTGTTTGCACTCAACCCTCTCACTTGGAATGTCTCCTGACTGTCGTCAGTATTCACAATCTTCCAATTTTCTTCTCCTGCAATCTTGTACTCTACTTGATAGCTGGAGATTGAAGCCCTCCAATACTCCACTGGTTGAAATGTCAGCTGCACACTCTCATGTCCAATTCGGCCAATCAGTGGAGGGAGAGGTTTTGAGGGCAGCTTGAAGTTGCTGTTGACCATCTCCCCATCTTCATAGAGGTAAATAGAAGCACCTGGGTTGTCCTGATCTGGGACAGAAGCCACAAGGAACCGGGTTTTCTCATTTGATTTATTGACCCGGGCAAAATCTGTAATGGATTTGGCAGCTTTACGAGCATTCCAATTTCTCTCTTGGTGCTCAAACCAGGCTTTACTGTTCTTGGGTGTCGACTGGCCACTGATGGAATTTGCTGTTTCCTGAAAAAAATCTTTCTGAAGCCAGTTTTGTAAGGTGTCTAAAAATGGTTCCTCATCATGTAAAGAAGTGAAGGTAAATGAGACAACGAACTCATTCACAGGGTTTAGAACGATTTCTTCCAGTTTGTTCTGGGAAGAGATTACTTCCATTCCACTTAGGATTCTAAGGTAAGAATTCACCAAATTAATCTCTCGTTCCTTGGCATCCAAAAACTCACTGAGTCTTTGGCTGTTGAAGGGAGACTGGTTAATGGACATTAAAATGTCCACCAGAACTCTTTCTTCTTTCCCCCCTCCCCGGATCAAAGGCAGGATTCCTGCCAGGTGTTTCTGGAAAGTCTGCCTGTGCTGCTTGCACAGATCCTTGAATCTCTTGATTTTCTTCTTTAATTCTGGGAAGTTTTCAGCAACAGGATTCATAGCCAGATCATTGCATCGCATGTTGATTTCATTCAGATTCTCCAAGACAGTTTGAGCATCAAAGATCAGTGTTAAGCTGATCTCACGCACCATCTTAGCTGCTCTGGAATCTAGCTTGGTCAGTGGGTACAGCCAAACTCTGACAGGCACAGCCTTCTCTCCATCCTCCCCGAGCTTTTGAGGCAGATCGCTGTAGACTTTCATGGCATCTTGAAAAGTCACCGGATTACTTTCCAAAGAAAAATCCCCATAGAACTTGCAGCTGAAATTCTCCGTTTGGGCTTTCTCCTTCTCCTCTATCTGGACAGATGCTTCCCCTTTGATAGAGACTGCAATCAAGTTGATCGCAGCGTGGAGGCTTCCTTGTATATCTTGCTTGGACTCGGAAGAAGAGACATTTCGGTCAAACACAAAGAAAGCCTGGGCTCCATACAAGATGGCAGTGACAACATGGGTGGCTGTGCCATGCTCAAAAACAGATGGATAAATGACATTTTGGGTTCCCAAATGGCTCATGGTCAGCTGTGAATACTTGGTGGTAGCTTTGTACTGCAGAGTGACTCTGGCCTGTTTCATGGACTTCTTGGTGGCTTGAAGGAATTTGCCTGATCCACCCACTTCAACCAATCCCCCCAAAAAACTGGCCTTGAGTGATGCTGAGACATTGAGGGCAGAGGCCTTATCATCGATGGAGTCAGATGCAATGATTTCATATTCAGCCTTGGGTTGAGGTTTGATACACAAGTCCTTCTGAAGTGAGGCCTGGTCCCAAAGGGTGATTCCTGAGATAAAGCAGAGAAATATGCAAGGCTTGAGTATGCTCATACAAATGTAGAACACAATTAGCCTAATGCCTAAGGGTGTACGGAGAAACAAGGAGATAAAATAGACCTATCATTGCCCACAATGTCTGCACTCATAAATTTTGTCCCACTGTCATCCGCAACGAAAGAGGTTTGTGCAGTTTTGTAAAACTTTGCAAAAGACAGGGAAATCTTTGACCAGATATGATAGTGGAACAAATGTGAACATTTCATGAGCTTCTGTTATACAGTCCTCAGAAAGGGGATGGGCACAACTCAGCAGCAGGGATAAGATTCAATCACCACCATTTAGGGCTGTGATCATGTCCTGATTGAGGCCCTAGAGAGCTGGTGCTAGTTGTTGACTGGCACGGAAAAAATGGGTATACATAAGGAGAATTCCCTGGGGGCCAAGATCCAAGTTGGGGCAAAACACTTTGGTGAGAGAACCCCAGCAGATTTAAAATCACAAAATATGCAACAAAGCAACAAAGCAAAGTGTGGAAATTTAGGCTGTCAGACCTTTAAAACATGTGCCTGTGAGTTCCTTCCAAAATAGCCCCCCCCCCAGCATTGAAAAAGACCACATGTTTGGTAAGTTCGTAATGGTTTACTTAAAAACTCTCCAAAGGTCAGATTCATGTCCTTTTCCATACAGCAGTCAGAAAACATAGGGAGTAAAACTTGGCTTAGTTACAGTGGTGAAAGTTGTTAAATTATTGGTACACAACAATGGATTACAGTCCCTCCAGGTGTCCCAATTTTCCAGGGACAGTCTTGGATTTACAGAAGCCATCCCGGTTTATTATTTGATCCCGGAATGTTCCGCTTTCCCTTAGGCGTAGGACATCCTTATTTTCATCAAAGAAATGTTGGAGGGTATGGAGTTATGTGACCCCTGAGCCAAGGAGAAAAGTAACTAGACAACCTATAGAAAACATCTGAAGGCAGCCCTGTTTAGGGAAGTTTTTTATGTTTAATGTGGCATTTTTCAAGGAAAAAAGATGCCAGAACTCTCCATGAATGCTTCCCTTGTTCTCTTATAATGCAATGGTGACCACCTGAGAGGTGCCAGAACTGAGTTCCGGCAGGTTCTGGCTGAAAAAAATGTCCTGTTTTTTTACCTACAGTAATAATTGTGGAAAGATGTATTCTTAATGGCCTGCATAGGCCTGGTGGACTACAAAGGTTTTCAGTAAGCTTTAAAAAATTGAAACAGAACACACCTGCTGAATCTTTATTGACAGATGTTGATGGTGATGATTTGGGCCAAGATGATGCCAGCAAGGTTAAGGAGCAAAGACGCTATCACGGGCAAGAAGACTTCTTTTTAATAAGTGGAAGTCTTGTCCAAATGAAGAGAACATAAAGGAACACAAACGTTGGCAAAAGAAGTGGAAACAGACAGTAAGGGATGTTGAAAATGAATTTGAGGAGCACGTTTAGCACTGAAACTGCACTGTTTGGGCCAACTGCTAAGTGTAAGCTCTTCCTTGCACCAGCTCTACCTGGGATGAGGGCATCTTTACGACAGTCGTACAGCATCCCCAGCTGGAATGGGCGGCCCAGGGCTGGTATTTCAACCGTGTCGTCTGATCTGTCCATGGCTCAGGTCCAGGTTGCTCTCCTGCCTTCACCTCCCTGCAAGAAACAAGAGATGTGAAGGACTCTGGAAAGATTATTCGGCATGCAAAGTGTGTGGGGAAAGAGGAAGATTAGCACTACCATCCAAAGAGGGATGCCAACATGCCTTCAAGACCCCCCCAAAAGGGAGGTGGGAGGTAATGTCATATGGGGGGAATTAGACGGTTGTAAGGCAGCTTGTGCAACTGATCTTCTTCCCTCCCATCTACAGCCCCCTGTAGCAGTTGATCTCTATCCAGTGATCCCTGCACCCTGAACAAAGGGGACTGTGTCACACAGAATTGTAGTGGGAACGGAAATCACCCTGAAACTGGGCAAAGGGATCATGTGCCAATGGGGGTTCTGCTTGGACAGGATTCCTAGGCCCTCTGGAAAGGATATCCAGGCCCTCTGGAAAGGGTTGGGGGGGGGCACAAGGGGTCACAGGAGCTGGAAGGGAAGATCAATATTTTCCATGCACAACCACTGGGTGCTTCCTACACTGAATTTCCGTTTGGCTGAGAATTGTGCCTCCTGAGAACATTTCAGATGGTAGAGAAATATTCTACCACCACCAGTTTTGGCACCACTCTGGCACAGTATTCAAGGAGGCTATCAAAGTGGGGAACTCATACATGCAGCCAGCCAAATCACACAACAACAATAATTATGAATGATGCTGCCATAGCTAACAGCGAGATACACAAAGTAGTATTTGGCAGAAACAAACTGCAGAGGAAACAGCGCTGATCATGATGAATACAAGCTGAAATGAAAGTTCCTGATCTCTTATATTACTCCTTGTGCTGCACCAAGAAGTTCATGGCACAATGGGAGCCAAATATACTCCCAATATACAAAATACTACTCCAAAATCTCACAAACTCCCTAGATACAATAAAAAAACAATGGGAGAATGACATAGGCTATGAGATTAACCCCACTCAATGGACCATAATGTGGTCTAAACCCCACTTAAAATCCATATCAAAAAAGAAAAGAAAAAATAATTCAATCTGAAAATCACCTTGAAATATACTCAGAGTCGCAAAGTGATTTCATGCTCTTTATTCAGCTCATAGTGGTGAGGAGGAATGAATGAAAGTCCCCTCAAAGTATCTGCCTTATATACATTATTTACACAATGGGCTGCACATGATTGGCTAATTCAGGAATTCTACTGAAAGCCAATCAGGTTGTGGATTCACTTCTATCTGGAGCATGATTGGGTGGTTCCTGCCAACCAATCAGACTGCTGCATTGTTCTAGGACCAATCAGACTGCTGCATTCTGAATCCTATTGTTCTAGGACCAATCAGACTGCTGCAGTTTGGATCCTATTCAACTCAGTACATAACACCCCTCCCCTCTAAGTTCCAGTCCTGCCCGGGAGGTTGTATTCATAGTCCTCAAGGTACGCCGGCGGCCTACGTGTGCGTTGCGGCCTGGTGTGTTCCCTGGTCCGGGGTTCAGCTTCTGGCTCGTGTTCCAAGGATGCTGGCTGTGATGGGGCTGTTTGGTCTGGTGCAACCGGCTCGCTCAGTCGTGGTTCTGGTGACCTTTTGGCCTCACGGGTCCTCTCTGTATTTACTGATTCTGCCTCTCCTGCTAGCCCCTGCTGCTCTATGGGCCTCACTGCCCCACTGTTCCCTTGGGACTCCTCTGACCTGTCCGCCTCCTCCTGGTTTTCTCCCGGGAATCGTCGCCGTATCTGGTCGCAGTGGCGGCGCCAGCATTGCCCCCCATCTGTTAGCACCTCATACGACACGGAGCCAGTGACCCTGGTGACTGTGGCGGGTACCCATGCAGGGCCTGCCTCAAAATTCTTTGCGTACACTGGGTCCTGGGCCTCGAAGGTCCGGGGGTTCCTGCCTTCCCCCACCACAATCTCATCCTGAGCTCTATCGGGGTGAAGGCGGTCCAATCTGATTGCAAGGCGCCGACCCATTAGTAGTTCAGCGGGGCTCCGGCCAGTCGTTGAGCTGGGGGTGCTGTGCTGCGCTAGAAGGAATGTGGCAAGGCGGTACTCCCAATCCCCTTGCGTCATGCGGCGAAGGGTGTCCTTGGTGGTCCGCACCATGCGTTCTGCTTGGCCATTGGTGGCAGGGTGGAATGGCGCCGAACGGATGTGGCGGATGGCGTTCTGCGCTGTGAAGGTTTGGAATTCTCCTGACGTGAATGCAGTCCCGTTGTCTGAGACGAGAGTGTCAGGGAGCCCGTGGGTTGCAAACAGCCTGCGTAGTACCCGGATGGCTGCAGATGTAGAAGTGGACGGTACCAGTGCGACTTCCAGCCATTTGGTGTAGGAGTCCACCACTATGAAGAATGTTTTCCCCTGAAAGGGGCCAGCGAAGTCCACATGCAGGCGTGACCATGGTGCTCGGGCGGACTCCCAGGACTGGACTGGGGCCCTTGGGGGATCTGGGCGGGATTCTTGGCAGGCCTGGCAGTGTTTGACCCAGGCCTCTATCTCTCCGTCGATCCCCGGCCACCACACATAACTCCTGGCAAGGGCCTTCATTCTTACTACCCCTGGGTGTGTCTCGTGTAGGGCTGTGAGGACCCTTTTGCGGAGGGGCTGGGGAACAACGACCCTGCTTCCCCATAACAGGCACCCCTTGTGGGCCGACAGTTCATGTTTGCGGGTTGTGTAGCCAGCGAATTCTGGCCCAGGGCTGTTGCTGGGCCATCCCCTCCACACCCAGTCCAGGACCCGGGAGATGACCCTGTCTTTCTTGGAATGGTGTGCAACTTCTTGTGCCTGAATGGGGCGGTCGGGAAGCAGCTCCAGGCTCATAACCTCTTGTGCAGGTGCTGGGTCGGGGCCTGTTTCCGGTAGTGGTAGCCTGCTGAGGGCGTCCGCATGGCCCATCGCCTTCCCAGGTCGGTGAATCAGTGCATACTGGTAGCTGGCCAGGAAAATTGACCACCTGAGGACGCGAGGAGACAGCACTTGGGGGGTCTGCTTTTCGGGGGCAAACAAGCTAAGCAACGGCTTGTGGTCAGTCACCACGGTGAAGGGCCGCCCATACAAGAAATCATGGAATTTTTTTACTCCCTTCACGATTGCCAGCCCCTACTTGTCTATTTGCGAGTAGTTCCGCTCGGTTGCGTTGAGTGTCTGGGAAAAGTATGCCACCGGTACCTCTCTTCCATCCGGGAGTTGGTGTCCCAGGACAGCGCCAATGCCATAGGGCGAGGCGTCGCATGCTAGCACCACCGGCAGCCTCTCGTCGAAGTGTGCCAAGACCGAGTTTGAGACAAGCAAGTCCTTGACTGCCTGGAATGCGGCCTCCTGGCGCTGGCCCCACACCCAAGGGGCCCGCTTGTCCAGGAGTCTGTGTAGGGGCTCCGCTACCGCTGCCTTGTGGGGAAGGAAGGAATGGTAAAAGTTCAATAGTCCCAAGAAGGCTTGAAGTTCAGTCTTGTTCTTGGGCGCTGGGGCATCACAAATGGCCCGTACCTTGTCCCCAGTCGGGTGGACCCCTTCTGCGTCCACCATAAATCCCAGAAAGTCCACCTGAGGCACTCCTAGTAGACATTTTTCCCGCTTCACCTTGAGACCCGTCGTCTGGAAACGGTGCAGAACGGTGCGGAGGCGGTCCTCAAACTCCTCTGGTGTGGGCCCGGCAATCAACACATCATCGAAGAAGGGGGTGACGCCAGGAATTCCTTTAAGGAGAGAGTCCATTAGATTCTGGAATATGCCTGGTGCCACGCTGACACTGAATTGCAGCCGCTTTACCCTGAACGCTCCTCTGTGCGTCACAATCGTCTGTGCCTCTTCTGTGGCCTCATCTACTGGTAGCTGTTGATATGCCTGGGCCAAGTCCAGCTTGCCAAAAATTTTCGACCCAGCCATGGTGGCAAGGACATGGCTGACCACTGGCACTGGGTATGCATGGGCCATGAGGGCCTTGTTTATGGTACATTTGTAGTCTGCGCAGATGCGGACTGAACCATTAGGCTTGACGGGTGTGACGATTGGGGTTTCCCAGGGGGCATTAGGCACCGGCTCCAGCACTCCTTGCTCCACGAGCCGGTCCAATTCCTTGTCTATACGGGGTTTCAGGGCGAACGGGACCCGGCGGGCCTTGAGCCTGCCTGGTCGTACTGTGGGGTCAAGCTGTAGAGCAATGGGAGGCCGTATACTGTCCCAATTTCCCATCGAAAACCCCCGGAAATTCCTTGCATATGGCGTCCACGTCCACTTTTAAGCTAGTGTGGTTCACCCCGGTGACGGCTAGCCCCAGTGGTCCAAACCATGCCAATCCCAGTAAACTAATGTAGGGGCCCTTGACCACAAGCAAGTCCAGTTGCCGCGTCCGCCCTCGGTATTGCACCCTGAAGGTCCCCATCCCCATTGTGGGGACCTTACGTTTCTGGAAGTCCCAGAGGGTGAATGGGGCCGGCCTGAGTTTGGGACCCCCAGTAGGACACAGGTCTTAAGGTCTTTGCCGAGATTATGGATAGAGTTGAACCTGTGTCAAGCTCCATGCGGCATGGGGCCCCCTCTATCTGTACCTCTACATAAATTTTCTCTACGTTGGGGTGGGGCAAATGGTATACCTGGAAGTCCGTGAGCTCCGTTGAGTTGCCTTGGTGCGTTGGGCCCCGGGACCTGGGGCTCTTGGATTGGTCCTCTGATGCCTGGCGTCGGGTGGGCGGAGCCCGACACACCCGGGCGATGTGTCCCGATTTTCTGCACTGCCTGCACTCTGCGTTGCGGAAACGGCAGGTCCTCCTCTCGTGACTTTCTCCACAGCTTGCGCAGTTCCCTCCTTCTCGTCGAGGCAGCTGTGGTATGTGGGCTGCTTGAGTGCGCTGCTGTACTCGGTGCACATCCTCCCTGTTGGATCCTGAGTCGTCGGTGAGGTCTTCGTGGTGGACCCTCGGTTGGGACGGCTGGCTCGGCCGTGCCTCTTGCGTCGACCTCTCGGCAGCTTCCGTTGCCAGGGCCTTCTCCAGAGCGACCTGGAACGTTAGGTTCTTCTTAGCGTAGAGGCGTCGTTGCAGCTTCTCATCCTTCAGGCCACCGACGAGGCAGTCACAAAGCATGTTCTCCAGCTCTGAGAAGTTGCAGAACCGGGCGGCTTGGCGGAGAGAGGTCACAAACCCAGTTATGGTTTCCCCAGGGGCTTGCCACTTTGCATAGAAGGCATTTCGACGAGCCACCACTGAGGGCTGTGACGAAAAGTGCCCCTTCAGCTGTTCCATTATTGTTTTGTATGGAACAGTAGCAACGTCTTCAGGCGCAAGGAGAGCCCGGGCGAATTCAAACGTCTCCTCTCCGCAGACGCTGAAGAATATCGCCCTCTTCTTGGCGTCTTCTTCGTCGGTGACCCCTTTGGCTTCTAGGAGGAAGGTGAAACGGGAGGCGTACGCTTCCCAGTCTCCAGATGCTGGGTTGAACGGCGAGAAGCTGATGTTGGTTGCCATTCTGAGTTCCTTGTGTCCCGGAGCTGAACCCTGGATACACGGTGCAAGGCAGCGGTGCGGCAGGTGGCGGTGCTGCGGTGCTGTGTGTGGCAGTCAGCTCAGCGGGATCCCACCTTCGTCGCCAGTGAAATATATTCAGAGTCGCAAAGTGATTTCATGCTCTTTATTCAGCTCATAGTGGTGAGGAGGAATGAATGAAAGTCCCCTCAAAGTATCTGCCTTATATACATTATTTACACAATGGGCTGCACATGATTGGCTAATTCAGGAATTCTACTGTAAGCCAATCAGGTTGTGGATTCACTTCTATCTGGAGCATGATTGGGTGGTTCCTGCCAACCAATCAGACTGCTGCATTGTTCTAGGACCAATCAGACTGCTGCATTCTGAATCCTATTGTTCTAGGACCAATCAGACTGCTGCAATTTGGATCCTATTCAACTCAGTACATAACACACCTGGAGGTGGTACCTAACACCAAGGAAACTAGCACTAATATGCCCAGGAACCTCACCAAAATGCTGGAGAGGGTCACCTCCACAGGCCCATATCTCCACATGTGGTTGGAGTGTCCCAAAAACCAACTATTCTGGACAGCAGCCATACGATAAATATGTAAAATAACCAAGCAAGTATTAGAAATCACCCCAGAATTGGCCCAACTAAACAGCTTCCAAGACAACAATGCCCATTTATACCACAAAGAACTCATAACCCACCTACTCTCAGCAGCCAGAAGCACCATAACCAGACACTGGAGAGACCTGTCAGGAGTAAGCATGGACCATGGTACCAAATAGTATGGGAAACAGCCTTACTAGAAAAATTTGCCAATAAACTGAAACTGACAGGGGGACAAATAGAAGAAGATGCCTTCACCCTGGTATGGCTCCCCTTTATCACATACACAGCCCAACAAGACGATGACAAAAATCCACCGACAGCATACAAATCAATATGGCTAACCTGATCCAAAACACTCACCCATCCTAATCTTCCTAATCTCTCAACAAATGAAACCGATTTGTAAAAAGGAAAATGTTACATGGGGAAAAAATATGAGAGAGAGACATTGCACCTACCTTTGTAAATAAAGAAAATCTTTAATAAAAATACATTTAAAAAAAGAAAATCTTTTGTAGAGGAACACAGAACTGTAGAGTTGGAAGGCACACCCAAAGCTCATCTAGTCCAACCCCCTGCAACCCACAGCTGAAGAATCCCTGACGGAATCTCAACTAAAGCATCCAGGTCAGATGGCCATCCAACCTCTGCTTGGAAACCTCCAAGGAAGGAGAGCCCACCACCTAACAACAAGGGAGTGTGTCCCACAGTCGAACAGCTCCTTCCGTCAGAAGGTTCTTCCTAATGCTCAGCTGGAAAGTCATTTCTTGACATTTGAATCCACTGCTTCAGGTCCTGCCCCCTGGACCAGCAGCAAAGAGCCTGTTCCATCTTCCCTGTGTCAGCTCCTCAGGTATTTCAAGATGGCGCTCATATCATGTCTCAGTTTTCTCTTCTCCAGGCTAACCATACCCAACTCCCCCAACCACTCCCCCCAAAAGCTTGGTTTCCTGACCCTTCATCATCTTGGTCTCCTGTGCCTTCGCCTCTTTTGCTTTCACTTTACTTGGCAGAGCCCAGTTTGAACTCCCTGCACTCTGCGCACCAGATCCAGCTCCGCTTGGAAAAATCAACCAGTCTAGAATGCAGCAGCCAGATTACTGGCCAGACTATTAATGCATTGGCGGAAACAGTTGCAGATTTGGCAGGAGTGTGTGGCTGGAATAATCTTGAAGCTGCCAAAAGGGAGAAGAGCAGGGCCAAGTTTACAAGACAAAGCTGCTCATGTTTGTTCCTATTTCTTTCCCTTTTTGTAGAAATTTAGATATCCAAGGAGGGCTTCCTTCAGAGTAGTATCCTTACCCCACATTCAAGGAGACCAGGACCACACCTGATGGGGCATTAGGTACCTCCAGCACCCAGCTGTTCACCCCACCACACCTCAATTAAACAGAGTTCAAGGCAGTACACATTTCAGCAGCACAACAGATCTGACAAGGAAATGGGTTCTGCAATTTGCCACCTGCTCTCAGCCTCTCTTCCTGGGCAGCAGACCTTTCATTCAATCACTTTGCAAGGAGGGAAGATTCCTCCTATACAGAGTGGGAAAAGCCAAAGGTGTGAGATAGCAGAAGTGGAGTTGGAGCTGAGTTCCACCTATGCTCTGATTGTGCTTGCAGAAACTGGGCAGGGTGCCAACCCTTTGAAGATCCCTCAATTTCTCTTGACACCCCCAGCTTCCCCCCAAAAGGAAAGGTAGGGCAGAGAGGGAGAGAAAGAGATCTGATGCGGGTCTCCCCAAATTGCGAGGATTAAGAGCAATCTCACACAAGTTGCAGTCTTAAAATAGGAGAAAGGGGCAGAGAGTAGAGAAGAATAAACAATGGGGGTGCCATCAATGACTGAAGTACTTTCTCATTAATTGATGGAGACTGGTAAAACAAACCAAGGGAACACACAAAAATGTCCAGGATGCAACAGCCCAGATGGTCCACAGCCGCCTGCCCCCTCCCTCCTGCAAGGAAGCAACTGGCAGCAGCAGAGGTGCTCAGCATCTTAGGAGTCAGGCCAGGGGTCCCCCTAGTCCCACCCCAAAGCCCAGGAGAGCCTTGCGCTGCAGCCTTCATTCCTTTGCTCCAAGTCT